>NC_138132.1:59696891-60296891 GCF_964188305.1 Podarcis bocagei | reverse complement strand
AAAGACTTGGCCAAGAATTTATTTCATCAGACAAAGTCAAAAAAAGAGGCGTTGTAATCTATGCAAAGGAGAACCTGTCACCAAAATTTCTATTTAAAGATGATCATGGAAGAATTCTCGCAATTGAAATTCAAACACAAGGGGAGAAGATTTTGATATTAGGAATTTATGCGCCAAATGATGGAAAATCAGAATTTTATAAGAAGCTGCATGAGACAATGATGGACTATCTGGATTATTCTAACATCATGGTGATGGGAGATATGAATGGGGTGGTGTCAACAAATATGGACAAATCTCAAAATCAAAACTTAACAACAGACGGCAGACTTCCTAAAACATTTTTTGAAATGACAGACAATATGGACTTGATTGACATCTGGAGGACAAGGAACCCCTTAGGTAAGGAAGGAACCTTCTTTTCTGAGGCCCATCTGTCATGGACACGAATTGACCAAATTTGGATATCTAGAGGGCTGGCACCGAAAACAAGAAAAGTGGAAATCTGCCCAAAAACCTGCTCCGACCATAACGCCTTGAAAATGGAATTGAGACTTACCCCAACCGGATCCTTCAGATGGAGAATGAATGACACCTTGTTAAGAGATCAAGAGATTGTTAAGAAGGCCCAAAAAACGCTAAAGGACTACTTTGAAATAAACCTGAACACTACGGTGGAGAAAAGAACAATCTGGGACGCAAGTAAAGCTGTAATGAGAGGGTTTCTGATACAACAGAATACAATAAAGAGAAAATTTTGGAATGGAAAAAAAGAAAAAATTCTAGAGAAAATAAGTGAAGGAGAGAAAAAGCTGAGAACCAAACCAAAGTCAAAAGAGGTGCTAAGAGAGATCAAATTCCATCAAGCACAGTATTCGAAATTGATTAATCAAGAGATTGAATGGAAAATTAAACAAATGAAGCAGAGATCGTTTGAATCAGCAAACAAATGTGGAAAGTTGTTAGCGTGGCAGTTGAAAAAAAGACAAAAGTTAAATACGGTTACAAATTTGGAGATTCAAGGAAAAATAGTTCAGAAACCAGAAGAAATAAGAAAGTGCTTCCACAGATACTTCAAAGAGCTTTATGCACAGGGGCCTCAGAAAGAATCGGAAATAGACCAATTTTTGAGGACAAATGGACTACCTAAAATAAGTCAAGATAAAAGATCAATTCTCAACAGTAAAATAACTCAACAGGAAATTGAAGGTGCCATCCAAAATATGCAACTTGGCAAATCTCCAGGCCCGGATGGACTCACCTCCAAATATTATAAGACTTTGAAGGACTTTTTGATACAACCGTTGTTGGAGGTTTGTAACCAGATCATGGAGGGGAGGAGGGCACCGGAAACGTGGAAAGAAGCATTCATCACTTTGATACCCAAATCAGAAAGGGAAAAGACCCAGCTCAAGAACTACCGTCCCATCTCACTCCTGAATGTGGATTACAAAATATTTGCAGACATTTTGGCGAATAGACTGAAAAATGTATTAAATGAAGTAATTCACAAGGACCAAGCAGGCTTTATCCCCGGCAGACACATGTCTGACAACACTAGGAACATTATTGATATATTGGAGCTGTTGCGAATTAGAAACACAAGGGCAGCCTTAATTTTTATTGATGCGGAGAAAGCATTTGATAACATCTCTTGGATGTTTATGAAGAAAAACTTGAAAGGGATGGGAGTGGGACGGGGGTTTGAAAATGGTTTGGAAGCAATCTATTCAGAGCAAAAAGCCAAACTGATAGTGAACAATGTGGTATCGGAGGAACTTCAAATTGAAAAAGGGACACGACAGGGGTGCCCTCTATCCCCTTTGTTATTTATTTCCGTTCTGGAGGTATTGCTGAATATGATCAGAGAGGACCAGTTGGTGCAGGGTATAGTGGTCGGAGCGAAACAATACAAACTGAAAGCTTATGCAGATGACTTAGTCTTGACAGTACAGGAGCCAGAATCTAGCACAAAAAGAGCTCTTGAACTTATCTCGGAGTTTGGTCGGGTGGCGGGATTCAAGCTAAATAAACAAAAAACTAAGGTTTTGGTCAAAAATCTGACACCTACATAGATAGAGGGGTACCAGAAAGAGACAGAGCTAAGTGTGGTTAAAAAAGTGAAATACCTGGGGGTATCCTTGTCCACCAAAAACTTAAACCTATTTAAAGATAATTACGAAAAATGTTGGTTGGAAATTAAAAAAGACTTGGATATTTGGTCAAGATTGAAACTTACCTTGTCAGGCCGAATCGCAGCTATAAAGATGTGTGTTTTGCCAAAAATGTTATTCTTATTTCAAACCCTTCAGGTCGTGGACAGAATGGAATGTTTTGGAAAATGGCAGAAGGATATCTCTAAGTTTCTCTGGCAGGGCAAAAAGCCCCGAATAAAATTCAAAATACTAACTGATTCAAAAGAAAGAGGGGGGTTTGCCCTGCCGGATTTAAGGTTGTACTACGAAGCAGCAGCCTTCTGCTGGTTGAAGGATTGGTTCCTGTTGGAAAACACCGATGTCCTAGATCTGGAGGGGTTTGATAATGTGTATGGTTGGCATGCATACTTGTGGTATGACAAGGCGAAGGTTCATAAATTGTTCAAAAACCATATTGTCAGAAAATCAATTTTTGCCGTCTGGATGAAGTATAAGGATCTATTAGAAAACAAGACCCCGAGGTGGTTATCACCTGTGGAAGCCAAGATTTCTAAAAAAAGGCCCAATATGGAGGCCTATTGGCCAAAATATTGGGAATTAATTGAAAGAGTTGGAGACAATTGGAAGCTCCAAAGCCAGGACAAACTAAAAAGTAAGGTGCGAGATTGGTTACATTATGCTCAAATTCAAGAGGTATTTAAAATGGATAAAAAAGTGGGTTTCCAGATGGAGAAATCGAAACTGGAGACGGAGTTACTAGAACCAAAGACTAAGGTATTTTCGAGGATGTATGACTTGCTGCTTAAATGGAACACACAGGATGAGACAGTTAAATCTGCTATGATAAAATGGGCACAGGATGTAGGACACAACATTATGTCTGAGGACTGGGAAAGGTTATGGAACACCGGTATGAAATTCACGGCATGTAGTGCCTTGAAAGAGAACATTATGAAAATGGTATACCGGTGGTACATGACCCCAGTCAAGTTGGCTAAAATATATCATCTTTCTGATAATAAGTGTTGGAAATGTAAGGAGGCAGAAGGGACATTCTTTCACCTCTGGTGGACCTGCCCGAAAGTAAAGGCCTTCTGGGAAATGATACATAATGAATTGAAAAGGGTATTTAAATATACCTTTTCTAAGAAACCAGAGGCCTTTCTTCTGGGCATGGTGGACCGGAAGGTGTTAAAGAAGGATAGAACCTTGTTTATGTATGCAACCACAGCAGCAAGGATTCTTATTGCAAAGTTCTGGAAAACACCAGATTTACCCACACTGGAGGACTGGCAGACGCAGCTGATGGATTACATGGAGTTGGCAGAAATGACTGGCAGAATCCGAGATCTGAGCGAAGAAACAATGGAGGAGGACTGGAAAAAATTTAAGGACTACTTGCAAAAATACTATAAGTTGTTCGAATGTTAAGATTGTGCACGATTAAGAAACGTTATGCTTCTGCAATTTATTTAAGTAAATGATAAAGTAAATAATGATGAAATAACGAGATAAATTAGAAACAAAATATTATGTTTATTAAAAGTCTTGAAACCAAATTACAAATTTCTGAAATTGGTAACATAATAAACTCAAAGGTACAATAAGATGTGAAACAAGATAACAAATTGCTGAATTGGTTAGAATAATGAATGCAATGTTGAGAGGATGTGAGGAGGTCCAAAAGAAAGTGAATTGCTGATATCTAATTTCTGTTTTTCTTTTCTTATACTTCTTTATATATATATTAAAAAAAATGTTTCTTGCATGTTGCTATGTAAATTAATCTGTCAACCAATGGAAAGAAACGCAATAAAAAATTTTTTTAAATTTTTTTTTTTTTTAAAAAAAGACAATGAGTCTTTTCTAACCCTATTTGGAGGTGCCAGGGATTGAACCTAGGACCTTCTGCATGCAAAGCAGATGCTCTGCTATTGAGCTACGGGCTTTCTCCTTAAATTCTTCCCCATGCACCTGTATTCTCCCCCAGGAACCTACCTCCTCCACCCTCCTCCATCTATGCTCTGCCTCTGCAGCTGGAGGCAGTAATGCTTCTGAATAGCAGTTGCTGGAAGCTGCAGAAGAGGAGAATGTTGTTGTGCTCAAATCCTGAATCCCTGTTTTGCACAGGCATCTGGATGGCTCCTGTGAAAGCAGGATGCTGGACTAGATTGGCTATTGGCCTGATCCAGCAGGGCTCCTTATGTTTTCCTGTTCATAGGATTTCTTTTTAAAATAAAGAAAGAGGTATTAAACAACTTTTATGCTTTCTTCTTTTTAAAATGGATCTAGCCTGCAATAAGGTTTTTCAGCAACTATGTCCCTTCATTGTGTAGCTGACTGTAGCATCAGATAATAATGGAGAGAGGTGTTGTGATTGGGCAGGTTAAACCACTGCAATAGTTGTGTCCCTTCTTCTCTTTCTGCCCCCTCCTGACAGCTTACACTCTCCTTTTAAAAGGCACATTCCCAGTGATCCTAAAATCCATTTATATGGCATTATTTATTACGGAGTGGCAAGCAGATGGAGCCGTTTTTCCTTGCAGCAATTTGAAAGGGACACATTACTTTTCTACATACTGGCTCCTGCACTGATTTATGGTTTCCACAGCAGGCGAAACATCCTGGACCTGCCTCTGTTGTTCCACCCAATTAAAAACTGAAAATGGTTTCGTTCGGTTCTCACTTTTACGACTCAACTTCCAAATTAACTCATTATGCAGTGAAATATTCTTGTGGCCAAACCATTAACACACACTAAAATTTAAATGCTCCGATATTTTAAGGGCCTGTTTCCAGAGGTGATGAATTTAAGAATCTCACAGTGTGTCTTAAAAATGATCTCTCTTGAGGGCGGATGAGGGATACATGTAAACAGGTGCAGTTTCCTAGTGCCAATACTCTGTCTTTAAGCATATGCACCTATGAATAGTTCCAAATCATTGTCCTTTAGAAGTCACTTCACTGGCCTGTTTTCATCTAGGATGACAAAACGTTTAGGTCCTTGCTTCAGAAACAATGGGTTAATGGTCCAAAACCAATGCATAAACTTTATGTGTCCAGTGCTATAAAATGTTTAAAATATATAATGGCTCGGATCCTAACTAGGCATCTGTTTAGAGAAGGGCTCCTTCTCTTCCTTCGTGGGTGGAACGGATAGCCAATGGAGGAATCTGCTGATGGATGGGAGAGAGGAAAAGCAATTTATACCAGTTTCCCCTGTACTGCCTTTCATACTCCTCCAGATTTCACTAAGGTGAAAGTTACTCCCCTCCTTCTGCTGGTGAAAGCATCCTGTGAGTGGATTTCAGTCTGGGGATTCTCACACCAGTAGAAGCTGGCTTAGAATCCATGCACTGGTGTGGGTGTGGGTGTGTTTTAAAAACAAAATCTAAAATTCTCAGAGTGGCTTAGTGACCAATCCCTTTGGAAAGAAACTCTGGAAATTGTAGCTCTGTAGGGCAAATAGGGGTTTCCTACCACAACCCTTGTCATACTACCATTTCTAGGATTTTGGGGAGGAAGCCATGGCTGTTTAAATGTCTAGTGCAGATGAGGGTCTAGGACTTGGGAAACCTGGGCCCAAACCCCCACATAACCATGAAGATCACTGGGTAACCTTGGGGCAGTTCCTAACTTACCTCGCAGGGTTGTTGTGAGAATAAAATGGAGAGGGGGCGAACCATGCACATCATCTTGAGCTCCTTGGAGGAAAGGCAGGATAGAAATGTGGTCAACAAACAAACAAACAAACAAACAAACAAACAAACAAACAAGGAGTGACAAAAGAAAGAAACACTTAGTGGCAGCAGCTTCCAAAGGAGTAGCATGAAGGTGAATGGGAGGAGAGGGCTCTCCAAAGGGAATGTCTTTTGAAAGTGAAAGCATACCTTGTCCCAGAACTTCAAGTGTCTAAAACTCTCTGTCCCATCCTCTCCTGCCAGTCACATTTAATTTGCACGATGGGAGGCTAAGCAGAGGTGACAGCTGCATACAGTGTATCGGCAAAGGAGAGACTTTACAGTGCATCCTGTCAGGTTGCAATGTGGTGCTGGCAGAAGTCCAGAGGTGCAAGATATAATGATCAGAGAGGATCAGAGTGTGCAGCTTAAAGTAAGATGAGGGATGTCTCCAAAACTGATTGTGAATTCCAAATGAGAGACCCTCTCATGGCCAACCACAGCCACCACCTGGAACAATATAAGCCAAGGTTATGTGACTTGCCCCTAGTAGGCAAGGTCCATACTGTGGAGTTAAATTGGCTTAGGTGTCATGGCTTTCCTTCTTGGTGGTTTTTGGGTGGTGGAGCACTTTGATTCTTGGAATTTCCAGGTAGGTCTGGGTGAGAATCCTTCCAGAAGCCCTAGAGTCAATGTGCATAAGAATATAAGAAGTGCCCTGCTGGATCAGGCCAATGGCTCATTTAGTTCAGCATCCTCTTCTCAAAGAGGCCAACCAAGTGCCTGTGGGAAACTGGAAAGCAGGACCAGAGCACGAGCCATCTCCCCTCCTGTGGTTTTCAGCAACAGGAATTCAGAAGCATTGCTGCCTCTGATCATGGAGACAGAGAGAGCATCGCCATCATGGCTAGTAGCCATGTAGACAATACTGAGCTATATGAAGCAATGGTCTAACTCAGCATAAGGCAGCTTCCTATCTTCCTAAGTAAGTCTGTTTGGCCCTACCTTCGCAATGATGCCCATCTTTAAGATATGTTGAAGCTGGACCATTAGATGGTCGCCAAACAGTAGTCAGGAACTAAGGAACAGCCACAGTGAAATATTATTTGCATATTCATATTTATGATACACTCTTCCTCCAAGGACCCCAGGGTGCTGCATACAGTCCTCTCCACCACCCATTTTATCTTCACAATAGCTCTCTGTCTTGTCAGTATCTGGTACCCATGGGGTCAAGGCAGCAAGGCAGCCCGGTTATTTCAGCACCATGGAGAGTTCCAAGTGAACAGATGAAGGATTGTAAACCTGCCTTTTGGTATAATCAAATCAAATCTGACCATTAAAGGACAACTACCTGTGGGGATTAAAAAAACAACCCCCACTGGTTAGGCATACTTTTACCTAGCTTAGATTCTAAACCATTTCTACTAACATATTTGGCGGGTGGATTTTCTAATAAGCCAGTAAAGGAAGTTTATTTGCATATGCAGAAAAGGCCAAATTGGAGATGTAGTACATTACCGTATTTTGCGCCCCATAGGACGCTCCGGCCCATAGGACGCACCTAGTTTTTTTTGGGGGGGGGGAAATAAAGAAAAAAATTTAGCGCCCCGCTCGGGATGGCGGCGCAAATCTGCCTGCAGTCCCGGGACGGCAGGCAGCTCTGCGTGGCCATCTGGAGTGGGGCGGGGCTTCGCCTCCGGCTCCCGGTGGCCGCGCAGAGCTGTGCTGATCCCGGGACTGCAGGCAGCTCTGCGTCGCCATCCGGAGCGGGGCGGGACTTAGCCCCCGGCTCCCGGTGGCCGTGCAGAGCTGCGCTGATCCCGGGACTGCAGGCAGCTCTGTGCCGCCATCCGGAGCGGGGCGGGACTTAGCGCCCCGTTCCGGATGGCGGCGCAGAGCTGTGCTGAGCCGGGGACTGCAGGCAGCTCTGCGCAACCCTCGGAGTCGGTCTCCCGAGGGTTGCGCAGAGCTTCCTGAAGCCTGGAGAGCGAGAGGGGTCGGTGCGCACCGACCCCTCTCGCTCTCCAGGCTTCAGCGAAAGCCTGCATTCGCCCCATAGGATGCACCCAGATTTCCCCTTCATTTTTGGAGGGGAAAAAGTGCGTCCTATAGGGCGAAAAATACGGTACATTTTATACTGTACATTACATAAATCACCAAGGGTTAAGTTTCTTCTTATTCTTCCAAGGCCAACCAGATAATTTAAAAATATACGTGTGTGTGTGTGTGTGTGTGTGTGAGAGAGAGAGAGAGAGAGAGAGAGAGAGAGAGAGATTCGTGGTGGGGTGGATTTAAATAGATGATGAGCATGGCAACAGAATGGAACAGACTTAAGAGTGAACAAATGGGAGAAAGATCTGGATAAAGTGATCTGCCCATCTCCACTGTAATGCTGAAATGGTGGCAGATATTTCTAACTAAACAGGAAGCCACATCCAACACCAGAGAGTATTAGACCCATTGAAATTAATGGGTATGAATAATCTAGGTTTACTAATTTCAGTGGATTTACCCTTGAGTAGAACTTGGCTGGAGACAACCTAGGGAGTCTGGGCTGAGTTGGTTGCCTGCTGCTGTTCCTCCTCACAGATCCTCAGGTCTGATCCCAGGGTGCCTGAGATGTCTAGAGGGTCCAAAACAAATAATAAAATCATAGAAGCATAGAACCGTAAATATGGAAGGGATCCAACCCCTAGTCCAACCCCCTGCAATGCAGAAATCTCAACTAGATTATATATGACAGATGGCCATCCAACCGTATAAGGGATAGCAAAACAAACACCCAGTAAACGTATCTGTTTAGGAGACCGGCTACATCATTTTCAGTTCAAGTCCTCGTTTGCAGTGGTACCCAAATGAAGGCTGGGGCAAAATGACAATCTTATGAAATGCAGCCAGACAGGGATCATCATTATTCATAAGTTATTAATAATCAATCATTTAATGAAATTTCAGCTTGCTGCACATTTTTATTCATTGATTCCTTTATTCAGATTTCATAATTAAAAAAAATTCTAAAAATGAAAAGTATGCTTTTGGAATATTTGTAGTTAATTTGTTTTAGATCAGCTGCCTATTTACATGCTTTGTTTAATTGCATCTCAAGGCGCGTATTGGCAGGAAACCAATAAACTACTTTAGGCCAATTTGAGGGTTTGGGAATGCGTGATCTGTGGGATTATAGATCAGACCCATACCATATCACCAGCTGCTTATCCATCCACCTTCGGAGGGAGTTGTTCATAGCCTGAGGATGCTCCTGGACCCATCTTTGTTGCTAGAGGGCCACGTGACCTCAGTGGCTAGGAATTCCTCCTACAAAATTTGGCTGGTAAGACAGCTATTCCTACTCATCTCACAAAAGTATCATTCCCAGAATTCCCAGGGAAAGAGGATGGATGGATAAACCACCCTGGGAACTGTAGCTCTCTGAGAGGATTAGGGGCTTCCTAGCAACTCTCAGCACTCTTAACAAACTACAGTTCCCAGGATTCTTTGGGAGGAGCTGTGATTGTTTAAAGTGGTATGATACTGCATAATAATAATAATAATAATAATAATAATAATAATAATAATAGTTTATTATTTATACCCCGCCCATCTGGTTGAGTTTCCCCAGCCACTCTGGGTGGCTCCCAATCGAGTGTTAGAAACAATATAGCATTAAATATTAAAAACTTCCCTAAACAGGGCTGCCTTCAGATGTCTTTTAAAAATAAGATAGCTGCTTATTTCCTTGCCAACTGATGGGATGGCGTTCCACAGGGCAGGCGCCACTACTGAGAAGGCCCTCTGTCTGGTTCCCTGTAACCTCACTTCTCACAGCGAGGGAACCACCAGAAGGCCCTCGCCACTGGATCTCAGTGTCTGGGCTGAATGATGGGGGTGGAGACGCTCCTTCAAGTATACTGGGCCGTGGCTGTTTAGGGCTTTAAAGGTCAGCACAAACACTTTGAATTGTGCCTGGAAACGTACTGGGAGCCAATGTAGGTCTTGGTGGCCACTCCCAGTCACCAGTCTAGCTGCCACATTCTGGATTAGTTGTAGTTTCTGGGTCACCTTCAAAGGTAGCCCCATGTAGAGTGCATTGCAGTAGTCCAAGCGGGAGATAACCAGAGCATGCACCACTCTGGTGAGACAGTCTGCGGGCAGGTAGGGTCTCAGCCTGTGTACCGGATGGAGCTGGTAGACTGCTGCCCTGGATACAGAATTGACCTGTGCCTCCATGGACAGCTGTGAGTCCAAAATGACTCCCAGGCTGTGCACCTGGTCCTTCAGGGGTACAGTTACCCAATTCAGGACCAGGGAGTCCCCCACACCTGCCACCCCCTGTCCCCCCAAAACAGTACTTCTGTCTTGTCAGAATTCAACCTCAATCTGTTAGCCGCCATCCATCCACCAACCACCTCCAGGCAGATGGGGCCTTGCCTTGTACTGCTGACCATCTTTGTTGCCCTTCTCTGAATGCATTCTATTGTTGATATATCCTGCTTTAAAGTTTGGCAACTGGCATTGACCACAGACGAGGCCTAGCTAAAATGGAACTGTTACTTCCTTTGACTTGAAAACTATGTTTCTATTAATGGAGCCTAGAATCACATTAGCCTTTTAGGAAGCTGCATCACACATCTGGCTGAGCTTTTAGCTTGTGTTATTGGTATATAATCCACACATCCTTTTTACATTTACTAATGTCAAGCCAAGTTTTCATTGTCCCAGTGTATTTGATTCCCCCACAGCCTGCTCCCCCAAAATGTGGAATCTTCAATTCTCTCCATTGCATTTCAGTGTGCTCGTTTGGGTTCCGTTTCCCATTCTTTCATGGCCTGTTTGAATTTTCTTATTTTTCATTTCCAGTACTGAGTTGCTGCACTGACAACAGGCTGTGATGCTAATCCCTAGTTCAAAAGCAGCCTTCGATGCACTGTGCCAGAGGTGCCTGAAGCATAGATTATCCCAGATAAATTCAACCAAAATGTGATATGTGTAGAAAAACAAACAAACAAATCAAACTTCAGCAGTGAGGATGGGGTGGGTGGGAGGGGGAACATTCAGTTTTACCAAAGATTAGAATCAACCTGTGTTGGAACAGGCAAGAAAATGGCAGGTCTGGTTCACATACGCATTTCTGCCTCTTGAAGACCTCAACATCAGGTGATATTTTGCATGCGGGAAAGGGGCATTGCTGATCAAGCAAAACAGACAGGCCTTTCATATTTCCTCAAGGTGATCTACAGAGGAATATGTTCATGCATTCATGTCAGCTTCACAAATGGAAGTTCACCATTTAACCACTTGACGAAGGCTCTGTTGGTGTGATTTGATCTGTGATGGAGGTAGAGACAGGCCTTCAGGCTGAATGAAAGAATCTCTCCACCCATACTCTAAATCAGGGATGGGGAAGCTGTGGTCCTCCAGATGCTGCTGGATTACAGCTCCCATCGCCCTTGACCTTTAGCCATGCTGGCTGGGGCTGATGGTTGCCCGAATACAACATCTGGAAGGCCACTTGTTTCCTTTCCTTGCTATAGACTGATTTGCAAACCCAACAACAAATTAAGAGCATAAGAACTTGAGAAGAGCCTGCAGGATCAGGCCAATGGCTTCTCCAGTCCAGCATCCTGTTCTCACAGTGACCAACCAATTACTATTATTGCAATTAATCTATTAATGGCCTTCTAAACCACCATCTCAAGGCAATATTCACCTAATTTAGCAAGGCTAAAACCCTGATAAGTGAAATCTTGTGACAAAGACCCATTTATCCAGCTGCTGGCCCAAAAATGTCTTCAACAGATCGGGCGTGCCTGTCTCATCTCAAGTGGGACGCTGATCCACAGAATATCTGTGGTTGGCACACTCAGAACTGCAGGTCACCACTAGAGGCTGGCAATAAAACATGTATACCTAAAGCTCCCCACATCCCATACAACTGCGAGCACATTTGAAGCACATGACTTCTCCCAAAGAATCCTGGGGGCTGTAGTTTCTTCGCAGTGCTGGAGAATGGCTGCCCTGCAAGGGGTAAATTAAGTTCCCAGGATTATTTAGGGGAAGCCATGAGCTTTAAATGCATGGGGTACTAAGGAGAGCCTTAGTATAGACTAATTGAGTAGTGAGCAGGCGTATGCATCAGTCCCTACTCCTTTTCTCTGTCTTTCTTTCTCTGTCGCAGAGGATGCCAATTTTCTCTCCCAGAAAAGGTTCCACCCATGAATAACTGCTAAATGACAACAATAAGCCGAGACGGAAACAAACTCCTGCTATCTGAAGGGTGTCACTGCAGTCAAGATAAAGAACCGGGAGTTCTTGGAGGGAGTCGGAGTGTGACAAAACCTGTCCCAATGAATGCTGACATCCTGAATAAAATCACTACATGACTCGGCGTAGGTCAAGAGACGACATTGTTTCCCTGAGCCGCATTGACAGCAGGGTGACAGAGATTAATAGCTTTGTATTGACTGAGTAACTTCCAGTTCCTTATCTTTGTCAAGTCAAGGCTGTGTCCAAGAGCTGAAAGTGTTATTAGTCTTATAATTGCGGAGACATTTAAAGGGTTTCCCCTTAAGGGACTATGAAATCCAATAAACCTTTCATAAAACCTCAAGCACTCATGTGAGGAAGAAGAAGGGGGAAAAAACCCCACACACAACACCCCACCCCACCCTTGTCTCCGAGACAGGCATGCTTCAGTGGGAGAAAACCTTGGAGCGCCGGTACATTGAATAATGTTTGATTTATGAAGGCAGTTTTGAATTGGTATCAGTTGTTTTATTAAAAATATATGAAAGAATGTTTTAAATATGAGTGAGCTGTGTTCACTTCGGTCTCGATCAAGCGCTCTGTTCATCTCAGGCGAGAGCCCCGCCTTTACCTTGTCACAGAGATTCATGACGCTTTTGTTACACTGAATTTGTATTGCTAATAGAGTAGGGTAATTTAATTTAGGTGAGATTGACCCATCACACTTCCACCCTGAAGTTTCAAATAAAGTTTCTTCATTTCTGGTTCCTCCCACCCCTTAAGGATCAAGCTGTGGTATTTATTCACACACACATACTCCTTGTCTAACATCATTTGATTTGTAAAGGAACAGTTATAGTGTTTTGTTCACTGATGTCTCTTGGCTTCGAGAGTGGCTATAAATGGAAGGATAGAAGTGTTTTTAAACACAGCAAGTTTTGAACATAGACAGCCTGCTTAGGGTTATGATATAATACATGTTGGACTCTACCAAAAAAAGCGGGGCAGGATCCTCTGTAGTTCAGTGGCTGGCGGATTGATGTCACACAGGAAAAGCCCCCATTTAGCTTGGTCTAGCAAGGGGTTACAGAACATTACACCTTAAAGCACAGCTAGGGAAACTTTTTCAGCTAGAAGGCCTCTGTCCTGGCTCTCTCCCAAAACCAAAGCACAGAGGTGTTTACTCATAAGTAAAGAAGTAAACTTTTGTGGTAGCAGTCTAGCAGTACAAACCCAGCAGATAGGAAAGAGCAGAGACTGGTCCTTGTGCTTTAACAAGGCAGTGGAGTAATGGCAATAAATCTGAACATTGATACCAATAAATGTTCAAGAGTCCAAGATCAGTAGCAAGAGGTCCAGAAATGCATGGGAGCAACGAAGCTGTTCCAACAAGGTTCCTCGCCTACTCACCAAGTCTTAAAGCAAGCATGGAGAAACCTCAGTAACAAGAATCCTTCCTCCTGCAAGAATTCCTGGCCTGAAGACAGGCACTTCTCGGGGGGGGGGTGTTCCTCTTCTCTTGAGGCATCACCTCCCCCCTGGTAGATGGGCGCACCTTCTCTGAATTTTCCTACTGTGTCATGGTAGGTTGTGCCCCTGAGTCCACCTCATGCTTCACAGGCAGAGAAGGGGTAGCCCCTGAATCTCACATCTCATGAGGTCCCAGCACATCTGAGGGCAGAGTGGTGATTCATCAAGTGGTGTCTGCTTCATAGTCTCTTCCTTCTGTCCTCCCATTCAAAGCCTTCAGCCTCAAGTGCTGGTCTGGTCTTGTCTGAATCAGAGACCTCTGTGGGAACTGTAGCCACAGGCCATAGCTGTGTGGTAGAACATCTGATTTGCATGTAGAAGGTCCCAAGGTCCAATCCCTGGCATTCTTAGGTAGGGCTCCAGAAGACTCCTGCCGGAAACCTTGAAGAGCCATTGCCAGCCAGTGTTGACAATACTGAACTTAATGTTCTGACTTGGCATGAGGCAGATTCCAAAGCATCAGGCATGTGCATTGTGACCCCAGCCAATCAGAGATAGGTAAATGACTTATCAAGAACTCTACCAAAGAAGTGCAGATCGCAGACCTGATGAATTTTGCACTTGCTTCTTTAACTTCATTGTGTGGCAATGGGCCAGTTCAACTTTGCATGCATTTAAATGAATTAACCCAGGTGGAAGAGCATCCCCGCTTCATTCCATGAGAAACTGCAGTTGCAGGTGTTGACAAATTGAGGTTATGGAGTTCTTTTTGTCCCTAATATTTGGTCTCTGCTGGAGACTTGGGTCACATTTCTCGATGGTGCAAATCACCATCTTGACTTTCTTTGAAGGCCGTGGCTGTTATGCAAGGAAGGTTCTCTTCAGCCTTGCCCAATAAAGTCTAGGATAAATTCACTGTCCTGCTGTTTTTGGATTGTGCTGGTGATTTATTCAATGTTTATCCTGAAACTGCTTTCAGTAAAGTTGATGAGTGCAAAAGAGGACCGCAGACTCATCTCATTTTCACTCCTCGGGATCCTGAGGGAGCTACAAAACTGTTTTACCCAATACATAAAACTATTAATACAGTTGTATACCTGAAGGAGACTAAAAATGGTGAAGTGGGATTTGTGGTGCTATAGGAAGAAGGGGGGGGGGGAAGGTGGTTCTGGGTCCAGGAAAATGAAGTCGAATGAATCCAATGATGCTGAATGTTGGAAGATTCAGGACAGATAAAAGAAAGCCTTTCTTCCTGCAGCGCATACTTAAACTATAGAACTTGCTCCCCCAGCAGGCATTGGTGGCTACCATGCTTGATGGCTTTAAAAGAAGACTGGACAAATTCATGGAGGATAAGATTTTCAGTGGCTACCAGCCATGATTGCTATGGTAGCAATGCTTCTGAATAGTAGTTGCTGAAAACAGCAGGAGGGGAGAGTGTCCTTTTGTTGAGATCCTGCTTGTAGGTTTCCCACAAGCATCAGTGTGAGAACAGGAAGGTGGACTAGTTGGGTCATTGGTCTGACCCAGTAGGCTCTCCTTAGGTGCTTATGAAGTTCACTGCGTGATCATGAACCCACCACTATTTCTCAGCCTTACCAAACACACAAGGCTGTGTAAAGGTCTTAGGCAGGGATAGGGAGTCTCTTTCTACCCAAGGACCACATTCCCTCATGGACAGCCTTCTAGGTGGCACATTCTAGTGGTGAGCAGAGGTGGAGGAAAAGATGGGTGGTGCAATGGATGTGACACTTACCTTTCCACATCAGGCTACATTTAAACCACATGGAAGGCAGAGGGTTCTATGCAAACACTTCTCTCTTCATCCAGAGGCATCACCACACTTTAAGGACCCTTTAAGGGACATGACTCTGAGAGATCCGGAAAGCCACATTCAGCATCCAGTTATGAGGTTTCCCACACCTGGTCAAAGGTGGTAACCTCATGGATGCCAGGCAAAGGTAGCCAGTGGGATACATATGTGATTCATGGTGGTGGGGGTCACCCTTCTATCCCATTTCCTCTGCTTCTCTTCTGCCTTGTTGAGACTCAACTGTTCCTGGCTTCTTTTCAAGATAAATGGAGAAATCAATGGAGGTTGGTGATGTGCTTCCTACCCTTGATTGCCAATAAAGGATATTACTTTCCCTTGATTTGTAATCATGGCAACAAGGTGCCTGAAGACTTGGCACCAAACCTCTCTCTTTGTTCATGGTTGTGGATATACTGCATTGATGCAAACAGGCTGTGATCCCTGATGGCACTTAAGAGCACTGAGGTCACCTCTAAAGGAGATTCTCCTCCTAGCTTTTCATAGGGGAGGGATGTATCTTGTGAACTTCTCACCAAGTGTAGCTTTACTCTCTCTCACACACAAAAGCCAGAGATGGCCACATGACTCATCTAAACTGCAGACTAAGAGCCATTATGAGACTACTGGCATAGGCCAGGCAAGTCTCTATGACCACCCCAATCAATCCAAGGAGATGCTGAGATTACATCCAGGATCTCCTAGATTGTTGGCCATAGGTCTCCAGCCAAGTACGAACAGCTATTTTAACAATAGGGAAGTTCTTGGGTCATATAACTTTCATAACACTCTCCCAGATTTCATTCTTAAAGCTTGGTTTGCTGATCTGCCCCCTTGCAAATTCAATTTTATTCTCCATAACCTCTGTCTCTGTGATGTGTGTGTGTGTTACTCTTTAGACAGAAGTTCCCCCACCTGATGCCCTCTAGATGTTGTTGGACCAGCTTCCATCTACAGTGGTATCTCAGGTTAAGTACTTAATTCGTTCCAGAGGTTTGTTCTTAACCTGAAGCACCACTTTAGCTAATGGGGCCTCCTGCTGCCGCTGCACTGCTGCTGCACAATTTCTGTTCTCATCCTTAAGCAAAGTTCTTAACCCGAGGTACTATTTCTGGGTTAGTGGAGTCTGTAACCTGAAGCGTATGTAACCTGAAGTGTATGTAACCCGAGGTACCACTGTATTTCAGCCTGCATGGCCAATGGTCAGGGGTGACGGAAGTTGTAGTCATGAACAGCTGGATGGCTTTGGGTTAAGGAAGGCCACTTTATTCTGTCTTGGTTCCTGCCTTCCTGTCCTGTTTTGTGACTTCTCTAGATTGCCACTGGCTTTCTCCTACCAAAGGCTGCGATGAAATCCTGCCTCAGCCTTCCTTGTTTCCTGAATATATTTTCCCTGCAAAAATGGAGGCCAATTTTCTGCTGCTTTCTTGGAAGTGGGGAAGAAATATATTTCTCCAATTTTTTTTAAATAAAAAAATAATATTTATTAATTTTTCAACAATTTAAACACAACACTACAGGGGAAAAAATACAACAATACATTACAATACAAAAAACACTACAAAACACTAACACAAACAACTAACAAAACAAAACAAAAACCATTTAAAACACAATCCAATTTCAATATCTTATCTTTCATTCACTTATTTCCACGACCTCCTCACACCTCCCTTTTTGTGTTCCACTTCTATTAATTGTTTCAGCAATTCCTTTCCGTCTTCCTCTGTTTTCTATCCTATAATTATCTTAACACATTCTAACCTTATTTTTCCCTTTAATACTCTATTAATCTATCTATACTTAATTCCTTATAACATTTCTACTAAAGCCATATAACTTCATTCCAACATTTTTCTGACATTCATTAATTTTACAGTATTTCTGTAAATAGTCTTTAAACTTTTTCCAGTCTTCTTCCACCGATTCTTCTCCCTGGTCTCGGATTCTGCCAGTCATTTCTGCCAGTTCCATATAGTCCATCAACTTCATCTGCCATTCTTCCTGGGTGGGTAAATCTTGTGTCTTCCAATACTTCGCGATAAGTATTCTTGCTGCTGTTGTTGCATACATAAAAAAGTTCTATCTTTCTTTGGCACCAACTGGCTGACCATGCCCAGGAGAAAGGCCTCTGGTTTCTTCAGGAAAGTATATTTAAATATCTTTTTCATTTCGTTATAAATCATCTCCCAGAATGTCTTAATCCTTGGGCATGTCCACCAAAGGTGAAAAAATGTACCTTCAGTCTCATTACATTTCCAACATTTATTGTCGGGCAAATGGTAAATTTTTGCAAGCTTGACTGGTGTCATGTACCACCTATAAATCATTTTCATTAAATTTTCTCTTAAGGTATTACATGCCGTGAATTTCATACCTGTGGTCCATAACTGTTCCCAGTCAGCCATCATTATGTTATGTCCAACATCTTGTGCCCATTTAATCATAGCTGATTTCACCGTTTCATCCTGAGTATTCCATTTCAACAGCAAGTTATACATTCTTGACAAATTCTTAATTTTTGGATCCAACAATTCTGTTTCCAATTTTGATTTTTCCACCTGGAAACCAACTTTTTTGTCCAAATTGTAAGCCTCCATTATTTGATAATAATGGAGCCAATCTCGCACTTTGTTTTTCAATTTTTCAAAGCTCTGCAATTTATTCTGTCTTCATCTTGTTCCAATATTTCCCAATATTTCGGCCATATTTCTCCAAAATTTTAAGGTGGGGTGGCCATTTACTTTAACAGGTTTCACTCAGAAGTATGGCCGATGATAAGCTGCAAAGAATGTGGGAATGTTAAGGAAGGTAGGAGAGGATATATTGATTTGGTATTATCCCTCCTCACTCACACTAGTGAGGAAGCAACAGAGCACATTCCCTTTGCAACTTATTGGAAGCAAGTTGATGATTAATTAGAATCCTTTAATTAAGCAATCCAGTCTGGCTTGTTCAGTATGGATTGTTCCTGGTAAGTTTCCCCTTTATTTCCCCCTTAAAATAATAATAACACAACACAGTCTTCTTTAAAAGTAAGAATAAAGCTTAATCACATTCAGTTCACAGCAGTAATCTGAAGGCAGGCTTTATCTTGTGGTTACAGTGAAAAGAAGTCTGAGCTACATCTCATACTTTCTGCTCGTGGACTCCATCCTATGGAAGGTTGAGCCATGAGCTGGCTAAGAGCCAGGAGAGCTATAGTCCAAGAGTAAGAGTAATAGAATAAGAGTCCAAGAGAGAGATGGTTGCGTGGCCAGCCCTCTTATCTGGTCATCTAGGGTCACACCCATCTACCTGGTCACATACGGGAGGAGGAAGCCCCAGACCAGGTATGACAGGAAGTTCTCCCTGCCTGGAGCCACATTCCCCTGTGTGTCCATTCTAGGCAACAGGAAAATGTACTTGACTGCTCTAGTAATAATACATCCCACAAAGAAAACCTAACATGGTTTCATGCTGACTACACTGCCCGGAATGCCTTGAGAGTGACAGACTGGCTAACAGCAGTTACATCACCTATTATATCAGCACAACATTCTCTCACGTTGCATTGCTTTTAAGAGGATTTTATTTTTTCCATCTTTTGGTGTTTGCTGCCTTGGGCTTCTCTGTGAAGAAGGGTGGGATATCAATTTAATAAATATGCTATACATTGTTCCCAAGTTCCCATTTCACGCTAGTCTGGAAAGACACCAAAGGTAGATCCAGATAACGCCTTTCTTTTTACTCCGCCATGAAACTCTGTGTACAAATGACTGTTTTGAGCTGGTGATATCAAGTCTCCTTGGATTTACTGGAGGTGGGGGGGGGATGAATATAGTTACCTTTTGACCAACAGCTATATTTTGCTTATTTGATGTCTTCTGTTTCATGTTGCTCCTTTAATAAGTATCCCTTTGGAGTTCAGGAAAGGGCTTGCCACATGTCACTGAACTCTCAGAGACTTGATAATCTTGGTCAGTATTTGAAATCAGGCTCCTGTGAAGACCAAAAAGGTTGGCAGCGGCTATAACTCATTATTCTGTCAAGGCATTGACAAAGAGATCTATGTGAAGTGATCTGTGATTACTTGATATTGATTAGAACTCTTCTGGGAGGGAATGGCATGCTGGCTTCTTGAGATAACCCCTCCCTGAGTGAGTTGCGTTCCCTCTTCAAAATAACCTGCAATATAGATCAACAGTGCCATGGGTGACATTCATTAATCTTTGCCAACTGAGTGTCCTCCAGTTGTTTTGAATCACAACAGTGGTGTAGCATGGGGGGACGACGGGGGGTTGCCTTGGCCACAATATTGTTAGGGGTGCAAAATTCCAACACCCGGTGCTGCCTTAATATAGCTGCACGCTTCCATCACTGGGCTCTGTTGAAAATGGCTTCTTCATGTGAACCAGCAAGGACCTCTCCAGACAATGGAATGACTCTTCTTTTCTTATCTCTGTGGTTGCAACCTCCTGGGTGATGCCAATAGCGTTAGGCAGTTGAATGCACATGCGTATTCTGTCCATTTCCCTCCCTCAGGCCCCGGGTGCTGGCTACTCACGCTACGCCACTAGATCACAACTCCCATCCTTCTCCGCCAGTATTGCCCTGCTGCTTCATACTACAACTCCCACCATACAGTATTGCCCTGCTCTTTTGGATTACAGCTCCCATCATCGCCAACCAGTATGGCTGTGCTAGCTGGGCCTGATAGGAGTGGTGGTTCAAAACATCTGTGTTTTTTTTTATAATCATATTTATTAAAATTTCCAATAATGACAGAATAGAAAAGATAGAAAAGATAAAGAAAAGAAAGAAAAAGAAAAACCAATTTTAAACCCTTATTTTCATAACCTTCTTTCTGGGACTCCCTCCTTCCCCTCCCGACTGTATTCCCCTTTCCCTACGTTGGTTCCACAAGTTCTCATTCCCAATTTAAACCTAATATGTTGTACCTATTAGCCAATTTAAATTACAATCTTAACATCACTCCTCATCTTTAACAAAATAAAACAAAATTTTTTCCCCCCAAGATCTGCCCCGTTTCCTTCCACGAATTCCCCCCTTTTTCCCCCCAAAACATGTTAAATCAAAATACCAAAGTTATATAGAAAGATAAAAGATAGAAGATAGAAGAAGATTCCAAAAGTTGGTTACATAGCCTTTGGATTCTAGAATTCCCCCTCCCTTCCCCGGTTTGGATTCCCCATGTCCATCAGTCTGTATGTTGTCGGCCTGGAGGTCTCAAGTCCACAGCCAAATTTTCCTCAGTCCATCTTGCCGATTTTCTTTGAATTTGCTTATTTTAATAATGTTTAATTTCAAAAATCCAGTCTAATAGAGGCCTTTAATTTCCCTTGGTCATTGTTGCTCCTCCCATTGTTCTTTCCGTGGCGTAGTTGGTCCTTTGCTCTTTTGTTTCTTACTTTCTCAGGTTTCTGTCTTGTTCAGCTGCAAAACCATTCTTCTTCTGAAATCTAGTATCTCTACAGAGGTTTGTTATTCAGGAACAAAAACTTACGTCCAGTTCCTACCTTACTTCAATAGAAAGATTCTATTGTGTTGTCACCTCTGTAGACAAAACAATATTTCAGTTTTGCTACTTTCCCAGGAGCTAAGACCAGTACACATCCCGGAGTAGTTTTCCACATACGCCACTTGTAATGTCCCAAAGCCCCTCTAGGGGGGTTGCAGTAACTTTGTGTCCTCTAATCCAAAAGTCAAGTTGTTGTTTCTTCCCCCCCTGACATTTTGTATCCATATTTATATCCAATTGAAACAAAATTAACCAGCAAAGTTCTTATAACAAAGTCCTCTTTGTATTCTCAAGATTTGACAGCTACTTTGACAGCTGTCAAACTCTCCATCTCTCTCCGCCAGGTTCTCCGAATCGCCCCAGTTCCCAGGGGGGGGGGGTTGCCTTTTCCCTCTCACCCTCGACTTTTCTCCTCCAGCACAATTCTTGTAGTATCCCATCGTGGAATTGATATTTTTTGTCAGCAATAAACTTCTGAATCGATCTTGGTTTCTCAGTCCTTGTTTTAGCAAGTTTACAATCAGGGAGGGGACTGACTTCCTTTTTAGATCCCCCCCGCTCGTGCCGAATCCGAAAAAAATTTCTTTTTTCCTCCTTTTATACCCGGTTACCCAATTACTCACGGGTTTTTGTTAAAAGTCCGAATTTCCAATGGAAGAAGCCAGCGCTCTCCGTCGAATGGCATGCGGCTGCGCTCGGCAGGGGAAGCGATAGACTCACAGTACCACGCCGCTCCCCGGCACCCGATCCGTAGCCTTTAAAAAGGCTCCTTCACGAGTCAGGAGGGCGCTGACGGTACCAGCCAAGTCCCCATGTCCACGGGCTCCGTGCCCGTGGTTTTTAAGGGTCCCCGCGTCGCCGGCGCGGTAGGACCCAGCCCCTGCCGAGCAGACTCCCTCCGGAGCTCGGAGGGAGTCCGCCATTCGGCGATGGCGCCAACCCGGAAGTCTCATGGTTCAAAACATCTGGAAGGTACCATGCTATTGAAGGCTGACATACATTGAATGTTTTACAGTGGGACAGATAGGGTGAAATGTGAAGAAACAAGTCTGAGACCAATATTAGTTTGGACTTCTCTTAGCTAAACCTATACCCCCAAGGAAGCACACAAGCACTCTCTCTCTTCTGCCTCAAAAGTAGATGAATGATCAGGCCATTGTTAAGACTGTTACTGCATTTCTGTGCATGTCAACATGGAAGTAATCCCCTATGAGTTCAAGGAGCATAGGATTTTGGTTGAAGCCATATGACTTCACATCTAGATAGATAGATAGATAGATAGATAGATAGATAGATAGATGATAGATAGATGGAACTCGCATGGTTCAAAGATAGGTTGAACTGTCCAGAGTCGTCCACCTGCAGTCCAAAGTGGAACAGTCTAGGAGCTATTTAACCACATGATCTGCTGCTTCCGCAGAGCAACCTTCAGCTTAGTTTGTAGCAATAAAGCCTTCTGAGGACTCTTCAGTTTGATGTGGAGGATAATCTGTTTCTTCCAATAAAAAAAAGGGGGGGGAGAGAAAAGAAAAGCAAGAAAAGAAAAGCTGTATATTTTCCTTGTATCCCTGCAGCCATATGGGGCCCCAAACTCCCATCACAGCATAGAGGTTGATATTGCCCAAACTCTCTTGATACGTACAAAATTAACACAGGTCACACTCGCTCCATATGGTAACTTATTGTGCCAAGACAACTCAAGGTGCTTTCTAATAGGCGGAAAGTTGCTAATAAATATCTTTTCCTCCCCTCCCATTTTTCTTTCCTGTTGTGCATAGGAGATTTGACAGCCACATATTCTTCTGCCAAGTTCCTTCAGTAGCTTTACACTTTTTTGGTGGTTGTTGTTGTTGTGGACGTGTGACATTAGTTTAAGTTGACCTAGAAAGAAATTAGAGATAGCTGACTCCAGGCTGAGTAGATGAATCATTACTTTTGTGTCCTCATATGCCCATCTGAAATTTCTTAAGAGGAGAAACCAACATCAAGCCAGCAGTGAGGGTACCAAACTCGAGATTATGTGTGAATTTCTCCAGGCACAGAAATGAACCTCACAAAACATATCTCAAAAACAGGAAGGGAGTTTTACAAACCCCTTCCCCCAAGTTCTCTTCCAGGTCAGATTTTATTTCTTTCATTTTCTCCTTTCACTGCATTTATACCTCACATTTTCCTCCAAGGAGTTTCAGGTGATGTAGTTGGTTCTCCCAATCCTCATTTAACCCCCACAACAACCCTGTGAGGTAAGTTAGGCTCAGAGTGAGTGGCTGCCTCAAGGTTACCCAGAGAGCTTCATGAGCAAGTGGGGATTTAACCCCTTGTCTCCCAAGCCTTAGTTTAAGGTAAAGGTAAAGGGACCCTTGACCATTAGGTCCAGTTGTGACCGACTCTGGGGTTGCGGCGCTCATCTCGCTTTATTGGCCGAGGGAGCCGGCATACAGCTTCCGGGTCATGTGGCCAGCATGACAAAGCCGCTTCTGGTGAACCAGAGCAGCGCACGGAAACGCCGTTTACCTTCCCGCCAGAGTGGTACCTATTTATCTACTTGGACTTTGACGTGATTTCGAACTGCTAGGTTGGCAGGAGCAGGGACCAAGCAACGGGAGCTCACCCCGTCGCGGGGATTCGAACCGCCGACCTTCTGATTGGCAAGTCCTAGGCTCTATGGTTTAACCCACAGCACCAGCCGTGTACCTGACACTTAGTTTACCGGTAATTCAAGCCAAATAAGAATTTCTGGCTTCTTTCCCCACTCCCAATTCACCACCACCTCCACAAATTGCAACCATCATTCTTTCCCCTTTACAGATTCAACTTTGCTGCAGCTCTAGCTATATACTTCCTTTGGTAGTGGTGTGCTGTACTGTGCGAGAATGTAGTCAAGGGGCTCACAGAGCGTACTTCTCTCTACCCACAATAATATCCCTGGTTGTTTTTTCTCTCTCTCCTGTGGCTGGGAAAGTAATTAATCAGCTCTTTCCCCAAAGCATAACTGCTCAGAACTGCTGAAAATGGGTTTGGGCCTGGGTGAAAAAAATGTTCTTCAGGGCCCCCAGCAAGGACAGGCTAAAAATCTTTACATGGGATTTGTATTGATGTGCAAAATAATGGAGGGAAAAACACCCGTGAACAAATATGCCCTGCCTGGCATATGAATGAAACATCAACAAATAATGATAAAGACAGAGGAAAATATGCAGCATAGCTAAGTCCCAGTTCCCCTTCCAGACTGCCGGGCCCCAGCAATTTGTACTGGCTCTCACCCATCTCTCCTTGACTCTGCTGCTCCTATGTTGAATGCCACAGCCTGTACTACTTCTGCATTTCCCTAAGGTATTAGGAAACTAGACAACAACATTGGGATACTCTATAGGAAGCCAGTACCTTGGCCCATAGGACAACGCTCTTCTCCAGAGGCATAGCTGTCAATGTTTTCCTTTTTTAAAGGGAAGTTCCCTTATTCCGAATAGGATTCCTCGCAAGAAAAGGGAAAAGTTGACAGCTATGTCCAGAAGCTGGTCTGAAGATGAGAAGGCCATCGTGCTACACAGCCCTACAAGTGGGAGCAGTGCTCAGGCCAAAGAAAGACATGCAAGCTGAGGGGTAATAAATCAATAACAGAAGTAATAGTAGTAGTAACAAAAATAATAATTTTTGAATGTCTTATGTAGATTTTTCAATTTCGTTGTTCTGTATGGGACAATGGCAATAAAGATTATTGTATCGTAAAAATAATAGCAATATGGTGCTTTATGGTACAGGGCGATAGCCATTTCTGCAAGGGTTACATTGCTGGGGGTTCCTTGTAAGGGCAAAATCGTGCGAAGTGAGAATGACCCTCAGAACCACCATCTGAGATCTCACAAGATTGGGGCTGTCTGAGATCTTGTGAGATCTGAGATGACCCCAAGAGATGTCATAGCCTCCGAGAAAGGCTTGTGCAACCGTCCCAAAGCTTGGTGAGCAAGGCAGAGGGCTTAAAAGCATTTTCCGAGAAGGGTTTTCCCTTTGCAGAAATGCCTTTCTAAGTCCTCTGCTTTGTTGACCAGGTTCTGAGAAGGTCACGTGAGGCCTCTGGAGGTTCCTGTGAGATCTTGCGAGAGCCTCCAGAGTCCAGTAAGCAAGGATCCCCCACCCTCTTTATTTTTTCTTTTTCTTTTGTGATCTGCAGAAACCTGTGACTGCACGAGTTAACGGTGCAAGTTGCAATCTCCTTGCACATATCAAATACATACCAATATCTCCCCCCCAAGGAAAAAAGCTAGAATTAAATCTGAAATTATGATGGGGGCTAAAGAAATAGGAGGATTTGCAATTCCAGATTTAAGAAGATATTATGAAGCTGCATGTTGGAGCTGGTTGAAAGAGTGGATGTTACTTAAAAATATGGAGATTTTGCAATTAGAAGGTTGGGATAGAATTTATGGATGGCATGGCTATCTAATGTATGGGAAAATACAGGTACATAAAAGATTTACGAATCATTTAGTGAGAAAGGCTCTATTTCAAGTTTGGGAAAGAACAAAGGAGAAAATCATAGAAAAAACTCAGTGGTGGCTCTCCCCAGTAAAGGCAACTTCCACACTCAAGAATAATGCAAGAAAACTGTGGCCAACCTACAAAGAGTTAGTGGAAGAAATGAATGAAAAACCAAAATTAAAAGACTATGAAGAATTTAAAAAGATGGGAATAAATTGGTTGGAATATGTTCAATTTAAAGCGACTTTTGAAAAAGATATAAAAAGCAGAGGGTTTGAAAATAAAATATTGAAGTTAGATAAAGAAGTCTTACAGAGTAAACAAAAAATACGAAAATGCATAAATTATTAAATAATATACAAATAATCAAGAAATCAAAAGTAAGAATATGTTAAGGTGGGAACAAGATTTAGGTTATGAAATTGAATACAAAGATTGGGTTAATTTTTGGACAAAAATTATAGTTTTTACGGCTTCTTATCAATTGAAAGAAAACTTCATGAAGATGCATCACAGATGGTATATGTCGCCAGATAGGTTGGCAAAAATGAAAAAATCGGGTGATAACAAGTGTTGGAGGTGTAATAGAATGATTGGAACCTTATACCATATGTGATGGTCCTGTCCGGAAATTAAGAAATATTGGAATATGATACATGAGGAAATTAAAAGGCTAATAAAAAAATCACATAATAAAAGAGCAGACTCATATTTATTAGGAATTTTGAATGGAGACATCCCAAATGACAAAATTAATATTTTCTTATACGTGACAACAGCAGCGAAAATATTCATAGCCAATAATTGGAAAAGAAATTATATTCCAATCAAAGAATGGTTGAATAAATTATGTGATTGATTGATTTGATAAGACAAAAACCAAAAAATATAATCCAGAAACAATGGAAATGCTTAAATGAGTATTTATGTAGACAAGGATTAAATGCAAGGTATTGGTTGTGTTTAGAATAGATTTATGAGAGATTTAGAAAACTTATTGATTAGAATGTTTGTATGAGATTGTATGGGAAAAATACGGAATAACAGATACAATCTTGCTTAAAATGTATATAGGAAGTGCAGTGTAAGCGATGGAAGTCAGTCAATGCAATTTTTTTATTATTTTCATATTGAGATATTTGTAGAATAAACTTGGGAGAAATTCTTCCAACTTTTCTTCTTTTTTTTCTTTTCTTCTTCTCTCTTTGTTATTTTTTCATGTATATGTGCTCATTTGAAATATATATGTATGTATGTATTTGCAATATTTTGCTTATATTTTGTAACAATTATGTTAAATAAACAATAAAATTATTTTTTTAAATAAAAAAATACATAGTAATATCTTGTGAACATGGTAACCTTCCCTCATAACGGAGTCCTTCCAGCACCCTGAGAATTTACAAATGTGTTACCATTTTAACAGTTGTTTGTGCGTTTTTAAAATTACATTGTGAGATCTGAATGCAGGCCCGCTGATGGGTAATGTTTGTGGACATGCCATACAGTTAACGGCAACCCCTGTGTTCACCTTTGCTCTCAACATAGACAGGAACGAGCCCCCACCATTTCTACCTTCGAACAAAAATAAATAAATCCAGGGCTTTCAGAAGTTCACTGTATGAAAGTGTGTATGCCAATTTTTCTTCACCGCCTCAGGCTGGTGCTACGGTAATAACTTTGGTTTCCAAGGCCTCATATTAAAGGAAGGGGAAGATACGGTGAAAAATTGTACACAATAAACTTTATCTTGAGCCATGTGCAGCGGAGGGAAACACATTGGGTGAGAGGTGAGGGCGTCGCTTTCCTTCACCTGGATCCGCAAACTTGAGACTTGATAGGCTGCTTTCCCGATAAATTGCCCAAAGCAGTGCACGCAATTAAAACTTTCTGAAGAACAGGTGTTTGAAATATCCCCCCAGACAAGGAAAGCTTGAAGCTTCTTTGTTGGTTTTTAAATGAAAGAGGACGCTCTCTTTCTAAAGCCATGCAAATAAATCTACTGGGGACTAATTACATGCTACAAATAGATGTAATGGAGGCCTGGAAGGAAGGAAGGAAGGAAGGAAGGAAGGAAGGAAGGAAGGAAGGAACGAACAAGCTACAGCAAGGTACAAGTCAATGGGACTTTTCAGTGTGGTGTAGTGGTAAGAGACCTGAGTTCAAATCCCCATTTGGCCATGCACCTTGGGCCAGTTGCCTCATCCCAGCCTAACCTGCATCACAAGGTTGTTGTTAATATTTGTTCGTCACTTTCCAAAGAAAAGTAACCCACAGCAGCTTACGAAAACAAAAGCACACTAAAAACAAGTATAGCAAACCACCAGCAAAACTCAGCTATACAGATCCTGACCCACACAAATAGGCCACAGATTCCTGAATCCCTTCATGCTAAGAATGGCTCTGCCTGGTGCCTAAAAGTAAAGATGTTGCCAAGCAGGCCTCCCTGGGCAGAACATTCCAGAAGTGAGGAGCCACCACTGAAAAGGCCTTTTCTTGTGTTGTCGCCCTCTGGACCTCCCTTGGAGGGGGCACCTGGAGAAGAGGTGACTCTGACAAGTGAATGTTGTGAGAAGGAAATGGGGGCAGGGAGACACACATATGCCATCTTGAGCTCCTTCCGGGAAAAGTACCATATTCATGCAAACCAGGGCTATTTTTCTAGAAAAAGAGATGCTGGAACTCACCATGAACATCTCATTTGTCCTCTTTGAATAGCAATGACCCCCACCTGAGAGGTGGCAGAACTGAGTTCCAGCTGGGGAAAATAATGCCCTGCACACAACAATAAATAAATACAGTGGTACCTCAGGTTACATACGCTTCAGGTTACATACGCTTCAGGTTACATACTCCGCTAACCCAGAAATAGTGCTTCAGGTTAAGAACTTTGCTTCAGGTTGAGAACAGAAATCGTGCTCCGGCAGTGCGGCCCCATTAGCTAAAGTGGTGCTTCAGGTTAAGAACAGTTTCAGGTTAAGTACGGACCTCCGGAACAAATTAAGTACTTAACCCAGGGTACCACTGTACAATTAAATGACAGTTTACTCCATAGCAGGCTTAAGATTTAAGGAATCTCCCAGCCATTTAAATGCTGGAGATTTCAAAACCTAAAACGTTTCACTTGATGGAGCAGCCAACAAGTGAGCACATTGTAAGGATGGAGTTACTAGAGGGGTGAAAAACTTTCAAATGTGCTGAAGTAGTTCGGCAGAGTTACTCACAGGTGGCTGGAATTAAATTGACTAAGTGGTTTCTCCAAGCACAGCACCTGTCACATCTTGTCTTCTTTTCATAACTTCAAAGATATGAAAGTTATGAAACCAAACCTAGAAAGGGGTCAGAAGCCATCAGCTTCTTTGATTGATGCTTTGTCACATTTTGGCTCATTATCGTGCCGGGAATTTCCTCTACTAAATAAGAGGACTTTGGAGCTTGTAGAGAATTAAGGTTTCGCGTTCATGTGCTCGCGCGCGCGCGCGCGCGCGCACACACACACACACACACACACACAAACAAACACAGAGCTGCACCCCTACTTGCTTTGCTTGCCAATGCTTGCTTCCACCTTGAGGTCAACCAAGCCACCTTTCAAACCCCCCGCCCCACACTGGCTGGCTTTGGCCATCCACATGCCTGTCTGCATCTTTGATTCCCATCTCCTTGCCTTCTGGCACTGCTGAGATGGCCCAGGAGCTCTGAAAACCCGGTTGGTCACCACACTGTAGCTCACAGTGCCACCTGCTGGCAGCCACATGAACTGGAGCGTGATGACATCCTTAGGGAAATATGTATTAGTGGAGACGCACAGGCTGAAATCAGACCAGTTCTAAACAGGATGCATAAATCATGCACCAGTGTTTAAATCTGTAATGGGGAACCTTTTTCAGCCCAATGGTCGCATTCCCTTGTAGCTAGCCTTCCAGGAACCGGATGCCAAAGAGGGTAGACCAGATGATGCAATTCTTATTTTGTATAGTAGCTATATTCCAGCCGCGTACAAGAGGTTTCAATGCACACAGGCACCTCTTTTCCATACAGGAAAGCAAAAGGCATTGTCATAGTTCCAAGACACATTCCAACCAAACAGAAACACTAGAAAAGGGCTCAGAGCAGGGCAGCTTATGGGAGGGGCCTAGGGAGAGGGGGTGTGGCTTGGTGAGCAATCTAAGTAGAGTTCTGAATGCTGGGTAGACAGGCCGGGGGGGGGGTGACATTTGGCCACAGCCCCAATCTTCCCCTCCCATTTAAACGAAGGCTTGCAGAAATTTAGCTGTGGCTGGTATCTGTTTTATGGGATATATTCCCATATAAGTTAGTCTGCCTGTATTGTGACCACCTATCATATTAAGACATCTTTTAATTTGATATGCCTTTGCCAGGTGAATGACATATTCTGATGAACAAATGCTTACTGTGAGCTGGGGTTTTTTAAAAAATATCTGTCTTCCCCCTGTTCTGTCTATGTTGTCGTTTCCATGTATTTCATTTTTAATCTGTGTTTTATTACCTTTTGCTTTTATTGTTTACAAGCCTGTTATTATTCGTTACTTAAATATATATATATATATAAACTTTCCCCCTTTCCTACATTGCTTAGAATATTTGTTTAGAAGAAACTCATAAATACATAAAAGGACAGAAAGGGGACAAGGAAACAGGCAATGGGAATGTTTATGGTTCCACTTCTGTAGCCTCTTTAAAAAAAGTTGGCTGCCAACACACTGTACATTTAAGGCATATTTAAATAATAATAATTTATTATTTATACCCCGCCCATCTGGCTGGGTTTTCCCAGCCACTCTGGGCAGTTTCCAACAGAATATTAAAATACAATAACCTATTAAACATTAAAAGCTTCCCTAAACAGGGCTGCCTTCAGATGTCCTCTAAAAGTCTGGTAGTTGTTTTTCTCTTTGACATCTGGCGAGAGGGCGTTCCACAGGGCGGGCGCCACTACCGAAAAGGTCCTTTGGCTGGTTCCCTGTAGCTTTGCTTCTCGCAGTGAGGGAACCGCCAGAAGGCCCTTAGCGCTGGACCTCAGTGTCCGGGTAGAACGATGGGGGTGGAGACGCTCCTTCAGGTATACTGGGCCAAGGCCGTTTAGGGCTTTAAAGGTCAGCACCAACACTTTGAATTGTGCTCAGAAACGTACTGGGATATTTAAAGCATATTTAAATGCCCCCAACCCTGGAGAATCCCAGAATTGTTTTATTTATTTATTTATTTAACTCATAAAAAGTACCGTATTTTTCGCTCTATAACACGCACCCGACCATAACACGCACATAGTTTTTAGAGGAGGAAAATCCGTAGGCATGCCACCTGTAGGCATTTCCTCCATAACACGCACAGACATTTCCCCTTACTTTCTAGGAGGAAAAAAGTGAGTGTTATGGTGCAAAAAATACGGTATATACTATTTGATGGATTCTTTTAAAACACACACACACCTCAAAGTGGTTTTATGAAAAAAGAACAGCAAGATTGTTTGTTTAAGCAGTTAATTTAAAAAAAAAACAATTTAAAAGAATTAAAATTAATGATCAACTAAAAACCGACTAAAGCACACCTCAGCATTCTGCATCTTTATGGGTAGACTTGTCTAAACAATAAATGTTTCAGCAGGCACTGAAAAGAACACAAAGAAGGCTGATCCCAGTGGACAGGGGGTTCTGGAGTGTTGGTGCTGCCAACCCAGAGGTCTCAGATGAATTCCTTTTCCCTTTTACACGAAAAGTCCAAAAGGCGTTCTCTGATTATGGTTATTAATAAATTTCAGCAATAGTTTTTCTCTAATCAAACATATCAACTCCCCCCCCCATATAACGTCGACAGCCATGTCTGCCACGTTGTACAGCATCACACCAGTGTCTCAAATCGATATTATTTGTTTAAAAATGCTAGGATGATTGACAGGCTGGTTATTACATCTGACCTTCAAGAGAGAACCTTTAGGGTCTTATTAGTTGGTCAAGCGAAATGGTGAAAGTTTAAACACACAGGGCACCATCCAGCCAAAGTTAGGTTTGTTTAAAAATAAATAAATAAATGAACCTATTGATTTTTATGGGATTAGTTTAAGCATTTGCTCAACATACTCTATCTGCAGATGCTGCAATGGAAGAAACTTTGGCCAAATACCAAGCAGCAAATTCATTTTTCTTACATCATCATTTCTCCAGATTCGAAAGCCCCTAAGAGCAGCCTTTTGTGGGGTTGCCATACGTCTGGAATTTCCCGGACATTGCCGGAATGTGGTAGTCAGGAGCAGCACCTGGGCGGAAATCACTGGACTGTCTGGGAAAACCCATGTCAGAAGTCTAGATTTTGCCAAATTTCCTTTAAAATAGCTCAAAAACTTCATTTTTTTATTTGAGATTTTGTAAAAAAAAAAAGCTAACTTCCATTGTTTCTCCCAGCTGATGGTATTCAATGGTACATGGTATCTGAAGCTGGGGGTTGCTCACAGCCATTCTTACAGTTGTTCCTTCTATTTCTAGGGTTCAGGAAGCCTGCTGCTCCTTATCCAGCAAAAAATTTGGGATTAATAGGATTGGGGGAACCCCAACAAAGTACAATAAATCTTTAGGGGGGTTTCTAAAAAGGGAGGGGGACTCCCCCCAAACTGTCTAATGAGGACTCATTTTATGCAGTGGGTCACGCAATGCCGTCTGTCTGATGTGTTTGTGTTTGTATGAAACTGAGTGGGAGGAGAAATGTGTTGGGAATCATTCTGCATAGAAACAGTAAAGATGTTTGTACCTTTAAGAACTGTTTATGGGAGCTTTGGGCAGATTGGTTGCAGCTGGTCATGACTACAAAAGGAGAAAAGCTGCAGTTTGAACTTTGCCTGCAGAAAAAACACCCACAAGCTTTGCTGTTTGTTGTTTTGTAATAAAACCTTTATTTGATTTGGTTTCACACCGGTCTTGTGGTGTCATAGCTTCTGTCATCTGCCACCAGTGAAAAAAACCCCTCTAACAAAATGGAATGGAATGGATGGAAACTTGAACAGCAACCCTCCATGCTGCACCATTTTGTTGCAGGGCCCACTGGCAGCCATTCCTCCATGAATTGGGCTTGCATTGCAACAATCAGCGCAGATCTCCATGTGTTGCCTTTCAGTTAGATCTATTATTTTCTGTCCATGTACACGGGCAAATCATTTGGACTACCTTGCAGTGTAGGGTAGTGGTTAAGAGCGGTAGTCTCGTAATCTGGTGAACCAGGTTTGCTTCCCCGCTCCTCCACATGCAGCTGCTGGGTCACCTTGGGCTAGTCACACTTCTTTGAAGTCTCTCAGCCCCACTCACCTCACAGAGTGTTTGTTGTGGGGGAGAAAGGGAAAGGAGATTGTTAGCCGCTTTGAGACTCCTTAGGGTAGTGATAAAGCGGGATATCAAATCCAAACTCCTCCTCCTCCTCCTCCTCCTCCTCCTCCTCCTCCTCTTCTATTGGAGCCACATTCATTGTCTTTTTGTTGAGAAGTTCCATTGTACGTTACGGAACTTGCACCCAATTCTCCTAAAGCTTGTGTTACAATGTTCCTAAATGCTCAGCTTTGGTGCATACAGAGGAACAACTCTTCTGTGTCCTTTCCATGTACCTTCTCCAGAGTTACCCTAGGAGCCCATCCTTAATGGCTGACTCAACTCCTTCTGGTCTGATTGCCTCTGATCAGCACAGTGTCTAAAAAGCTCCCGTTCTGTGCTGATTGGGTAGCTCCAGCATGGCAGGGACAGGGGCACTGCTGGGACCCTGCTGCAGAAAAAGGAAGCAATCTATGACCCCTGATCACTGCACCTCGGTCCCTGCCTTTGTAAGGGAAGTTCCTCCAGCCCTTTCATCATTGTGGTGGTCCTTCTGATTTCTCCACAGCATTTGTGGTTTGGCAGACTGCAACTGGCTTGGTTGAGCAGCTCCTCCTTTCCTTTTGTCGGATTCCTCTTGGTGAGACGCTTTAAATAACAGACGGGTGCCTTTGACGTCTCACCTCCTAATCACGGTTATTGCCTCTCCAGTTGGTCTGACAAGAAGATTATACTTGAAGCTGCCAAAGGCCGTTATGAGCATTTAAAAACGGCAAAGGGCGTCATGAGCATTTAAAACAGTACTTACAGGCACAGAAAAGAAACGGGTGCTTTTTGCAACCCCTGTCTGTCAGCGGGGAAGACGAGGAGTCCGCTCTCTGCTAGAGAGCACCGATGATCAAAGCTAGCTAGATGTGTGGGTTTAACCCAGGGAAGCGTGGCATTTAAATCTGAACGCTGTGCTGAACGGTTTGCAAATGGAAGGTGGAAACAAACAAAAATGGTCTTCCTGTACTCATTTATCCACCTGGATATTAATTTCCCCGATTAAGTCAAGAATAACAGATCTGGTAAATAACCACTTGTCACTGACAGTGGGCTCCCCACTAGGAGAGCCTTAGAACAGCTTACCTTGAAATTTGCTACTCTTTCCATGTAAACATCTGTGCTAGGGGACATCTTCACAAAGAGCCTCGCTGAACTACAGAACTTGCTTCTGCAGGAGGCAGAGATGGTCACCAATTTGGATGGCTTTAAAAGACAACTGGACAAATTCATGGGGGATAAGGCTATTGGTGGCTATGAGCCACAATGGCTATGCTCTGCCTTCCACAGCTGGAGGCAGCAATACTTCTGAATACCAGTTACTGGAAACCAGAGGAGAGGAGAGTTGTTTGTGCTCAAATCCTGCTTGTGGGTTTCCCACAGGCATTTAGCCTGTGAGAACAGGATGCTGGACTAGATGTGCCATTAGCCTGATCCAGCAGGGCTCTCCTTATGCTCTCCTGTTCTTATGTTCCTGTGTGCCTGCTCAGATTGTGCAGGCTGAATGAGCCTCATATAACCATCCTATGTGAACTGCCGCACAACCCTAATTCACCCAACCTTTTCCAGTGGCTGTATATCACAGAGGAAGATTGAGACTGGTGGATCCTTTTCTTTCTCATTTTCAGGTAAGCTTGTCCATCACAATTGCTCTCCTCATTGAGGAACCCCCAAATAAGCATGCAATTAAAAACCTTCAGAGCTCTAGCAATGCAGCTTGAATGCCACAACCTGAGAAGAATTATATTGATGCATCACCTTGTAGAAACATCTCCAAAGCTTACTTTGCTAATGGAGAAACCTTGAATTTTATAACTAGGACTGTCTGCTGGCTAGAGAAAGATATAGATGGTGTGTGTTCTGCTTTATTCTTACCTGATGGATGCATTAAGTCTTGATCAGTCAGCAGCTGGGTCATATCCACACCATATATTTAAGGCTCAGTTAAGGCCCATTGCTTCCCCCAAGGAATCCTGGGAACATTAGTTCAAGGAACTACATTTCCTTAACAAACTGCAGTTCCCAGGATTTTGGGGGGAAAGCCATGCACTTTAACTGTATGATGTGGAGACAGGTGTGCTAACTTGAATAAAATATTGGGGAGTGGGCAGGTAAGCCCCACCCCACAAAATCAATCACATGACATGGTGCACACACACCGTTCTAATGGCAAAGCCCATCAACTTTGTGGGCCCTTGCCTAGCTCTCCATTCATAAGTCCGTTCTGCCCTTTATTTGAATTCATCTGACTTGTCCTCGGAGAACTCCATGGCTGCTACCAGGTCAGGGCTAGACACAACACCAAGCGGTTATTCTATGTGGTTGTAATGAGTGTAGTGGGAATTTTTGACCTTCTGCAATTTGATTAGCCAATTGTTGATTTTAGAGGTCTTTTAATGATAGATTAAGTTACCGTTCTATCGTATTTTAAATTGGGTTATTTATGAAGACTCTGGGAACTTGCTAGCTGAAAAGTGACAGAGAATTAAATAGCAGGAAAGGAGGAAGGATGTGTGCGTGTGTCCGCTTTTATTAACAGCTCCTGATTTGAAAGTATTAGGATGTTTAATAGGGATGGGCAAAAATACTTTTTGTCAAAAGGGTGGAGAGCAAGGGGAAAGTTCAGATAAAGGAAAAGAAAGGTGACAGGGTTTTTTGTGTGTGTTTAAAACACACACCACTTTCTTCATAATGACTTTTTCCAGTGATCAATGGCTGAACTTTGCTAAAGTCCTTTATGGCTTCAATTTATTCTCTTGCTGTATGGCTCCAATGAAGTTGCCAATACTCATTCTTCTCTGCCAGACGTTTTTACTTATCCTGCAATCTATGAAAATCATGAAAACTGTTTTCTGTCATTATTTATAAGTCATCGTCTTCTTGCTTTACAAATTGGCTTGGAAATTTACGGAGGAGATTAAAAAGAAGAAGACCCAGTGTGTTTACTGCCAGCCACACAATGCATCCACCTGTCACACAGTGACCCTTGGGGACAGTGGTGGTCATAAGTCATCATTCCCTTACCTGCTCTTGTATAAAGCCATTTACAGGAGATATGATGAATTGCTGGAGAAATGGTATCTAAGGTATCAAGGATGGACGCTGAATTGAGAAACAGAGCAGCCAGCGACTGGTCTAACAACTGCCAAAATCAGTTAGGAGACTGATTTGGATGGATCTTGGCCTAAGTTTCCAAAGAAAGTTTAGGAGTGCAACAAAACAGCTGTTTTGCTTATGATAAGGAGGGTTGAAGGCTATGCTCTGCCTCCATGCTTGGAGGCAGCAGTGCTTCTGAAACCCAGTAGCTGGAAGCTTTTGTGCTCTAATCCTGTTTGCAGGCTTTCCACAGGCATCTGGTCAGCCAGCATGGGAACAGGATGCTGGACTAGATGGGCCATTGGCCTGATTTAGAGGGCTCTTTGTATGTTCTTAGATCAGGAATGGCCTTCTCAAAGCTCTCCTTGTGTGTGTGCGCTTTCCCTGCATTCCTCTGATGTCTCACTCAAGCCGGAAGCATTTGGTGGCACTTCTCACTTTCATATTGAGCAGAACAATTGCTTGTGTCTCCTTAAGACCCAGAGCTTTCTCCCCACGCAAGCCTTTAAGTGATCCACGCCTTCTGTTTTGATAAGCTACAAACGACTGGGATTATGATTATTAATGCAAGCCACTCTGATAACGACAAGCCTCATTTTTTTGGTGGCAGGGCCAATTTGTCTGCGTTATCTGAACAGTAATATTAGGGTCCAGCAAGCTCTTCACGTTTTCTTATGAACACTGGCTGGCAGGGTTCTCTCCAGGGTTTCAGGTAGAGTCCTTGTGCAGGTGTACCTGGGCAGACTGAAGCGAGGACCTTTCGCATGCCAAGCATGGCTCTTCCACAAAAGCATCATGGGGGAAGCCTCGCATATGTTGATTTTGAGAAAGCTAGCTAGCAAGCGAAGCACACATCTCTGACCATTAATGATTCCATTTCTCGAGAATTAACAGAGCTAAGTGCTGCACCGCATTCAAAGCACATTAGTTGAGGCGTCTTTATCGAGGGTGAAGACTAAAGAGTATGGCACTTCGCATACACTGGGAGGCACATACAACCCTTAATTAAACAAGTGGCAAGGGCAGGGTTCAAAAGAACGTTTCCATGCCTCTGGGGCTATAATTAAACAATACCGATGACATAATATTCAGCAGCACCGTGGAACAACTCTCATTTCTCTCTTATCTGAACGCAAGTTGTTACATCGCCTGTTTCTTGCTGCTAGCCTACCTTGCCACAGATTTCTGGGAATCAAGGAAAGGCTTTATTTAGAATTTGCAATAAAAAGAGCTTTTTGGGCAGACATAAAGCAGGTAAATTCACTGTAACCTGAAGATCATCATCAATAGGCAATAAAGAGGAAATAATATGTGTTTGTCTCTTGGTTTTTTTTTTGCTTCTTGTAAGTCTATAAAGGCATCTATGATTACAAAGGTGACCCGTAAATTCACTTAAGGAATAAATCCAGCCTCAACTCCCTAAGGCCTGTCCACGGATGTTTGATATGCAGGTAGGACTTTGGAAAGCCAATTAAAGTAGCTGGAGTCTGCTCTCTTTCTCTGTTTTACCAGAAAGCTTAGTACAGATCTGTCCTGTTGTGAAGAACTCTTGAGAGGCATTGTTTATCATTTATACAGCCCTGTCTGAACACAAAATGCTCTTTAGGCTTTCACCTTGCTGATTTTCACAATGCTTTTAACAGGCTGTTTGTCCTTATCCCCATATCACAGACTTGAGCAACTGAGGCCAAGAGATGGGGAATTGGCTAAAGCAGGAAGAAGGCACCTGTGACCCCTCCAGATATTAGAATCATAGAATTGTAGAGTTGGAAGGGACCCAAGGGTCATCAAGGCAGGAATCGCAGAGAAGGAATCAATGGCAGATGGCCATCCAACCTTTGTTTTAAAAACCTCCACTGAAGGAGAGTTCACCACCTTCTGAGGGAATCCATTCCACTGTCAAACTGCTCTTACCACCCAGAAAATTCTTGATGTTTCGTCAGGGGATTCCCCCCACAGAGCTTTAATTTCCAGGGTAGTCTAACATTCAATTCTTCCTCACAGGGAACTCTGGAAATGGTAGCTGTATGAGGGGAATAGGGGTCTCACTACAGTTCCCAGAATTTCAGGATATAAAATATATTAGACCCTCTGCTACGGTTAGAATGCCAGCAGGTTTCTGTAAGACTGATTACCCCATGGGTTTGCACTGCCCACTAAAGCATCTCTGCTTTGGGCTTCTCCACACTTCTTCTTGTCCTGGGGAAAAACCAAACTTTAGGACTCAATCAGAGCAAATGGCAACTCGGGTTTACTCTGGATTGACTGATTTAGCAGGACTGATTCCCAGGAAAGGAATGAGGCTAGGGGAAAACTGCGCCTAGAAAGCACAGGTTAAATGGAATACTGCTCAGAATCATGCTTTCTGGACTCAGAACAAGTGGATGTGCATACTGAGGGTCATTGATCCAATCCCATGCATTTCCAGGGCTAAGAAAGAATAGCCCTAGATATCCACTGCCAGATGGACATTACTGAGGCAAATTCCATATATGAACCAGCGCTTTGATACCTCATATGGCCAACCGATTAGCTCTGCGGAACTGCTCTTCTAAGAATTCAATCACCCACACTTTGGAACTCCCTGCCTGTTGACATCAGATGAGCGCCTTCACAATACTCTTTCTGGCACCCGCTAAAAACATTTTTGCTTAGGCGAGCCTATCTAGACATGTTGAGTTTTAATCTGGTTTTTGCTTATTGTTGATTTCAATTGCTTTTGAATGTGTTAAATACTGGTTTTTACTTGTAATTTTATTGTTTTTGAGGTTTCATTGCAATCAAGTTGTATATAAATGTTGTGAAATAATAATAATAATAATAATAATAATAATAATAATAATAATAATAGTCAGATTTAGATGTTCGGAGTGGTGGCAAATAATGTCTGACATTTTATCTCAAAACAGAGTAATCATGATGGCTACATGATATACCAAAATAGCCCTATAGAATATGATACGGCTTTCAAACGGATGCATGAAAGAACAACTTGTTTTAAGTTCCGACTGGGATACCTTTTATTTCATCCATGACTCAAGCCATCTCTCCTTGTAAAATAAGTTGGCGATTTCCCCCTTGTAAACCACTGACGTAGCTCCTTTCCTAGGACTCTTCATTGTCTGATGGAGGCATGCTGTCAAACACAGAATGCAGCGGATGGTGTGATTTCCTTCTCTCAGGTAATGACAGAGCAGCTCCTTAGTCTAATAAGTACTCCTTTTTTTGCCTTCCATTGTTTGGAAATATTACGGTTGAACTTCTGCATCCTTCCCTGGAAGAGTGACGCCAACTGAGTGGTGCAAACTCAAAGCTTCCTTTTCACTTCAGAAAACAAAGTGCCCGCTAATGTATTTTCTTATCAGAATCTTCAAATTCTTTGTGGTTATTATTTTTTTTAAGCAGGACCACCTCTGCAAAATCTCTTAAGCTACAGACAAAGGAGGTTTTATGCTGTGTGCATTGACATTTTATTTTTGATTAACTTCTTCCGTGGGCTCTTGCTAAGTCTTCACCAGTGAGGTCTCACAATGTTCATTTTAAACTTGGATTATGTGTATGTATTTGGGGCGGTGGCGGTGGCGGGGGAGTGTTATGTTTGCTGACTGCCAAATCAGAAACTTTATCCTCTCAATTGCTGCTAAATTGTATCCACTTTGGCTAATCTCAGCCTCATAGAAAAGAAAAGAAAAGAAATATGTTTTCAATACAAGAATCTCCAGATGATTGCTGGCACCCTTTGTTAAACTATGCAATTCACTATCAACGGCTACTGGTTAGAATGGCTCATTGTTACCTCTGACATGCTTCTGAACAACAATTGCTGGGGAATAGAAGTGAGAGAAGTTCACTTCCCCTTATGTCTTGTTTATAGGCTTCCAATTGGCCTCTGGTTGGCCATTGTGGGGAACAGGATGTTGGACTAGGTGAACCTCTGATTCTCCAATGTTGCTGGACTACAATTCCCATCATTCCTGAGCATTGGCCATGTGGATGTCAGGCTTTGGGGAATTGGATCCCTCCCCCAGTGGCAGTGATTAAGAAGATCAAACAAAAGGAGTGCTCTTACCAGAGTTTCTTTAATAATCACAGTGAAAGACAAAGGAATGCATATCCCTAAAAAAGTGGTGTTGCTCCCAGTTAATGTTCACCCCCCTCCGTCCCCCTTAATCTATGTCACTCCTGTGTCAGGTAACCTGAAATTGTTGCCTATGCGCTTTCTGTTCTATCACTCTCAGAGCCTGCCTAGTCCTAGGTGAGGGGGGTGGGGTCAGGAGTGCTGTCCAAGGACACTGAATCTGCCAGCTGTCTCTCTCTCCTGTGCCCTCCTGTGTTGTCTTCTAGATGTTCCTCACCCAGTATTTCCTAGCTTGACTATGCCCCTCTGCAAACCACTGTTCTAAATCAATACTGTCCTCCTGTCCTTGGGAAGGCTCAGGAGAGGGGGGGGCGGCGGCTCCCATTCCTCCTCAGTCCAGCCCCTGGCAGTTGGTTGGGACTGATGGGAGTTCCAGTCTAACCACATCTGAAGGGCCACATGTTCCCCACTCTTGAGATAGGCCTTCGGTACTGTGGTATTCAGAAGCATACTGCCTCCAGCTGTGGAAGCAGAGCATAGTCATTGTGGCTAGCTTCCTCCTCCAAGACCTTATCCAATCATCTCTGAAAGTCATACAAGTTGGTGGCCATCACTGCCTCCTGTGGGAATGAGTTCTATAGTTTAACTATGTTCTACGTGAAGCAGCACATAGGCTTCATTTGTCCTGAATTTTCCAACATTCAGCTTCATTGGAGGTCCAGGAGTTCTAGTGTTAAAGGAGAAAAGTTTATCAGTTTCCTTCATTCTATCCCCATCAAACCACCCCCACGAAGAGATTCATAGGCCATATTGCCCTCCTGAGCTTCTAAACTCAACTCCAGTGCCCTACTGCAAGCTATAAGCAACTCCCGGTCCACTCCCTTCTTTCTCTTTTGTTCTGAAAGTCTGCACATCTTAAGCCCCAAATGGCCAGGCAGAGAGCGGATCCCTTGGAGATTTAGAAAAATAGAAGCCCAACATTTACCTAGTTAAGTACCCTGCATGAATCAAGATGAGGCCCTCGAAGCTACAAATTTTATTGTTGATGCTTTAGCACCTGGGGAAAGTAAGAGATGAGGACTTTCAACCCAGGGTGGAGATTAAGGAATATTGAATGTCTTGTTTTTCATCCCTTAGTTACCATAGTATCTGGTTTCCTTGGTTACCAGTGGCCAAGGAAGGGACACTGGGGAAGCTGGGAGTTTGATATATCTTCTTTAAAGAGAAAGGCACGCCACACGTAACTCGTGCTGGCATCCAGAGAGAGGGAAGGAGGTCAGAGCAGAGTGTGGTTTCTTTTTTCCTTTCCTTTCCTTTTTTTGCAAGAATACAAAATGTGAGAATAACGCTGGAGGATAGCAGTTGGGAATGGATTCCCTACCTCCCCCCGCTGCCTGGAAGATGGAATTTATAGATTTTATTTCACTGCAGAGAACTAAAGTAGTTAAAAGAAAAAAGGATTGGGAGAGAAGTGCAACAAATCTAATCAGCAAGAAAGAAATGTAGAGTTGCTTTTGGGAAACCACTGGAGATAAAACACTGGGGTTGGGCACACGTGGTATGATAATGATAAAGAAGGAGGAAGAAAAATAAATAAAAGGTTCCTTTTGCAGGTGGAATGAGATTGATTTAGATATGGGATTATAGTGTGGCAAGGTCAGAAAGTTGCTGGGCCTCTGAGCTGAACAATGGGCTCACTTGCCTTCTCAGCACTGTGTGGTGCATCGGAGAAGACTAAAGGAAGACTAGATTTCATAGTTCATGGGGCCTATCTGAGACCCCCTCAAAATTTTGGGAGATGGTGCTCAAAGTGGGCCCTGTTTCCTGGGAACATTTTCAGCAGCATCAAAAACTTCCTTTTTGCCGCTGAGGGCAAGGATGGATTCTTTATTTGTTTGCATTGTCTTCTCTTCTTGTCTCTGAATGGACTTCACTGGTCCTTTAGGTAGCCTTAAGATGTGAATTATTCACACAATTACCCAGGGGTGGGGTATGCTGTCAACCTGTTGTCAGGCATGCCATTGGCCCTGCCCATGCATATCTACATGTTAGTAGGGGTACCTGCACACGAAGAAGCCTACACAAGAGTAGGCTTTCACAAAACTATGACCTCTACATGATCAGTAGTCCCAGTGGAAGGGAAGCAATACATACAAGCAGAGAAACATTGATCCACCATTTTTGTACACATTGCTTGGCCAGAGAACTGCACCACAAAACTCAGAGAAGTGCGAATTTCATTGGATGCCCCTGCCAGCTGAAATGAGTGGCTGTATCTCAGCCAGGTTTGTTCATTTCAATGGGTCCTCTTTGAGTAAAGCTTAGTTGAACACCACCCTAGATAAGCTTGCCTTTAAATAAGAACTGAATTGAATTTCTCCTCCCTCTCTAATTTCCACCAAAGCCATAACAGTTACCCTACCAAATATCTCACCCTCAAACAGGGATCACTGCCATTGTCTAGCAACTGTATATCAGTTCCTGTTAGGATGCATTTTTTAGATCCTAGAGCAAGTGCCAGATGGTGAAGAGCAGATGATTTTCGCTACCTATTGCAGCAGAATTTTAAGCACGTTAACGATGAAGACATCAGTTAATGCATTGTTTTGCCACATTTCACTGCTAGATTTATAGTTGGCTCACCCAGCCATCCATGTCCTCATGTTCCTTGTGATTATTCTGGTTGTTGTTCAAAGGAACAGCTTATAAAGAAATGCCTTGTTTCCTTTAAGTTGCTTGCTTCGCACAGGAGAAAAGCCATCATAAAATGCGATTGATGGCAACACATGGGGCATCTGCCCTACTTCATATTTTAAACCTCATCTGGTTATGTCTCAAGGCCATCTACATTTCTGTTCAGCTCAGTGAGTAGACACAGTGGGCGACTAATGCTATAAACTAGGGATACCCAACCTGGTGGCATTCAGAAGTTGTCGGACTCCATATCCCATATTTCCTTCCCATTGACCATTCTAGTTAAGACTGATGGGTGCCCAACAACACCCAGGGTGCACCATTGTGGCCACGCCTTCTTTAAACAATGAAATGAGTTGCTATATTATATGCATACAAAATTATCTATCTTTGCATCAAAAATGTCCTGTGTTGCCAACACCAAAATAGTTATTGAGATTGAACATCGGATACTCTCTTTTTCGTTTGCTCTAAAAATAAAAGCTTTAGGGTGGTATTCAACTCACGCATCCTGCCAGCACAAGAATTTACGCTTGTGCAATGGCTCACCCTTCCTTTCCTCACTCCTTGTTTGCACTGCATCCTCCCAAAATCTACTACAGGTTGGGAAACCTCTGAAACAATAGGGGGAACCACTAGAACTAGTTTAAGAGGCACAAAGCAGGGAGGAGAGAGGAAGGAAGTGACACAGTGCAGATGAAAATCCTTCCACTGACGGGACATATTAACTTAGTGCTACATTGGATACAGCCCTTATTAGTTTTCATTTCCTTCTGGATTGTGATCATTTGCACACCCTGCCCTTCTTTCGCAACACACAAAAATAAAATTCCAGATAAAATGAATAATATCAACAAAAGGATATGAAATTAGAGACCCATAAGGAACCAGAGTCAAATGAGTCCATCTTGTGGGCTTCCCAAAGCCATCAGGTTGGCCTCTGTGAGAAGATGATGCTGGCCTAGATCCTGATCCCCCAGTATTTATTAATTTAATTTATTGACACTCCCTGTTTTTCATGCCTCTGGTGGAATGACCAACCCGAACATTTTGACATCTCCTCCATGACGAACATTTCATGGAGGCTCTGAACACAATGGCTCTCCTTATTAAGGCTGAAAGGACGGTCTTCTACAATTCAATCAAAAGGCTGGCAATGAAGGTGTTTTGCTACACTTGCATAATATGTAATTTAATTCATCCTCCAGTTTGCCGGTACCTACTGAAAATGTCAATCAGACAGTTATGCTGTGTTGACCTTCATCCTGATTCCCCAAGGTTTAGGATGCATATCATTAGCAAATTCCCTTGAAAGTCACACACTTCTTTCATGGCTGTGTGCGTGTTTTAAGGATCTGGAACAAAATCAATGTAGGCCTTGGATGGTTCCATGATCCTTACATACATACATGGCATACATCTCCAAAATAGTTTTCAATAGTATCTCTGTAAAGATAAAATTGATTCTGCCTTCTGGAAGATTGCAATAACTCTCAGCTCAAAACCCAATCCAAGCTCTGTTCTCAGTGGTGATTTGGGTCTCCTCCTCCTCCTCCTCCTCCTCCTCCTCCTCCTCCTCCTCCTCCTCCTCCTTCTTCTTCTTCTTCTTCTTCTTCTTCTTCTTCTTCTTCTTCTTCTTCTTCACTTTCCCTTCATCCTAAGGTCCAAAGATGGATTACAGCAATTAAAGTGCAATGTTAGAAACAGTTAGAAACACAATCACAGTAACACACACACACACACACACACACACACACACACACAAACACACACACACACAAAATGTCTAATCTCAACCCATCAGTTATCCTCTGTTCAACTTCATATCTTCCCTCTGCAGTACCTCGGGGAGGGGGGATGTGTTGTTCTGGGATAGTTTGTCCACCTTTGGTTCTCACCCGAGAGCCAGTGTGGTATAGTGGTTAAGAGCGGTAGTCTCATAATCTGGGGAACCGGGTTCGCGTCTCCGCTCCTCCACATGCAGCTGCTGGGTGACCTTGGGCCAGTCACACTTCTTTGAAGTCTCTCAGCCCCACTCACCTCACAGAGTGTTTGTTGTGGGGGAGGAAGGGAAAGGAGAATCTTAGCCGCTTTGAGACTCCTTAAAGGGAGTGAAAGGTGGGATATCAAATCCAAACTACTACTACTACTACTACTACTACTACTACTACTACTACTCTTCTTCTTCTTCTTCTTCTTCTTCTTCTTCTTCTTCTTCTTCTTCTTCTTCTTCTTCTTCTTCTTCTCAGTTCTCACCTGTGGCTCTGAGAAGTGGCCAGTACACAGCAGCAGCTACACCCTGGGAAATGGCTTTCACTGGCCAGCTAAACCAGGTGAGAGTAGCCAATGGGTCTAAAACCCTCAGTGAGTTAGTGACTTCCCCTGCATGTGAAGACAGGCTCTGGTGGATTGAGCAGACAAAAGCAATAGTGGGTACAATTATCAAGAAGGCTGTTTCTGCACGTGCTGTAGAGGGAAGTGAGAGGCACATAGGGCTCATCAGCCTTTGAAGGTAGCCCATCTAGGAGAAGGGAAACTGATCCCAAACCTCCACTGCCTCGTGGCTATAGTCATTTGTGCAGTTCATCTACTATAGTGTTCTTAAAATGTGGCAATTTAGCTCCAGCGCATGATAGTAATTCTTTGCTAGAAGCCATTGATTTTACATTTTGTGTTTCTCTGGTTCAAATCCCCACTGAGACGCACTTATATAGCATATCGCTGTGCGAGGGTAATGTGATAGCCTGTTCTTTTTGCCCAAAAAATAAAAAAATATTTTATTTGTGTCTTCACTGCTCTTTGTTAATAATGGATCGATGAATGGCAAGGGCCCATTGGCTGCAGAAAATGATAGCCTGGCAATGCAGAGAATAAGCCTGGTGGCCTCCCTCAGCAGCAAATTGACCAGAATAGTGCATTCAGGAGCTTTTAGGACAGGCAGTAGCAATGAACTAGTGCCAGGGATGGGCTGTAGGCCATGGTCCAATGTGCCGTGGTCAGTGTTGGATTAGGACCTGGGAGACCAGGGTTCAAATCCCCAAGCCACTAAGCTGGTTGGGTGACCTTGGGCAAGTCACAGTTTCTCAGCCTGACCTCTCTCTCAGGTTGTGAGGATAAAATGGGGAGGGGGAGAAGCATTTACACCACTTTGGCAAAAAGGCGGGATACAATGGAATAATAAACAAACAAGCAAGTAAAAGCAGGAGCCACTAAAACAAGCTAGTGGTCAGGATGAGAGAATAAGTCAGAAGTACGAGTTGGGCAGAAATTTGATCCAGGTCACATTGACAGGTGAACTTATTCACACTTGCTGAAACAATACGCCAACAAAAAAAAGGTCATCCTTGGAAATTCACATTTTCCTGAATTTTGCAATGTAGTTCTCCAGCCAAATAATGTGACATGCATAAACACACACACACACACACCTTAGTGGAAATGGCATAGGGAAATGCATTGTATAAGGGGAAATAACTTTGCAAAAATGTGTATATTAGGTAAAATTGTGCAGAAAGATGTGCACATAAGGATAAATTAACACTAAAAGGTTGCTGAGTTTTCATGAGGACTTATTTTTTTAAAAAAATCAAATAAAATTGCACACCGACATGGAAATATGGAGAACTGAACCTAAGAGTGGTGGTGAGGAGGATGAGAAACTGAAATGGACAGATTTTAGACATCCCTTGTGAGAACCGTAGGATGAACCAGGAAGCAGGACTTGGGAGCAAACTGGTAAGCAGCACTGAAGAATAAATCCTAGCTAAAGAACAAGCCAGGGGTCACAAACAAAGAACAACCAGGGATCAGAATGGCTTGCTGGGTGGAGCAGAGTTGCTATGCCACCTTCCCAGCAGATGGGTTGCAGTTGCTTCCTGGGAGGGAGAGATGGCAAGGAGGTTGTTGCAGTGCAAACATACGAGCATGGCTAATCCTGTGTTCCTGCCAGTGCACTTGCACCACACTAGCCTTTCCACCGCCTTGCCCCTTTCCCTGATGGTAACCAGCAGCAATCCACCTGCCGGGAAGCTAGTGTAGCGGTTCTGCCCCACTTGGCAAGTTGCATCTGACAAGGATGCAGGATCACCTAAGCTGTGGAACTCCTTCCCCACAGTGGGGTGTCTGGCACATTCATTATAGAGCTGCTGGAGGACGCTGAAGATGCTCTTCTTTGACTTTTGACACTTGAGGTGCATGTTTTGAGTACCCACCTTACTTTTATGATTGTAAGTTGTGTTCAAATGTTCTTAACTTTGTGCTTTAATGTTGTAACCCTCCCTGGGACCTTAGGGTAAAGGGTGGGCAATAAATAATAAATGAGTAACTCACACCTGGCCCTGCCAGCATGGCAAAGAGTCAGGGTTTGTGGGCAACGTGGTCCAGAAAGGGCCACTAGGGTCATAAGTCCCATAGAGATGTCATGGAGGAGATGGTCATTCTCCCAAGGAGAAATGGGGGAAGCTTGGGGAATTGGAGCTGGATGACTCAAGGGAATGTCCTAGGTAAAATTGGGATTCCAAGGAGTGTCTGAGACCAGGGAAGAAGACCAGTTGTCTGGGGAGTGGAGAACTGGACTCAGCAGAGGGACCAAGCAAACTGAGTGTCCAGGGGGCATGTCACTTGCTGGATCAATGTCTTAGCTTGCACTTAGCTCTTATGTACCTGCTGCCCCTTGTAACCCATGCCTGGCCTATGTGCCAATCCGATTTATGCACCATAGCCTTACAGGCATTAACAGAACTGAGAGTTTGAGTTTTTCATCCAGCAGTGAGGGCCAGGACAATGAGTACTCCAGCCCATGACCTCCATCACTCCTGTTTTGAACTCCACAGCTACTGACGGTATGGATGTCTCCATTTGGCTCTGAATGCTGTTAAATCAGGGAGTTCATTCTGAAAAAACCCTTGAATGCCAACATGGATTTCCTGACAATGTCAATTCATGGTGATGTTGCAGCAATTGATTCTGGTTTGCTGATACGATAGGAAACGGGACCTCTCTGGCTTGCACACAAGCGTGCTTTATGTTTGTGAATTGAGCGGCGGCGTTTTATCAACCTTGATTGCTTCTGGGAGGAAGCAGTTCTAATATATCAAAGCAGGGAGAATAAAGATAGATCGGGATGGCTTTGTATTACAAAGCAGGATGCAAACCGATCATTAGGATTCATTACCAAAAGAAAGCAATTTGCGGGATGGAGAAAAGGCAGGTGTTCTAACATGCAAGCATTTAGAAGCCAGATTAAGTAGGCTTTTAATCCATCACTTGTAAAATTAAGGAGAAGTACAAACTGCGTATATCAGTATAGTAGCAGGTTCAGTCTCATCTGAGGAAGGGAGTCAACTTCCCATTCAGCCTGTGCCCTTAAACTTTGGGTACCATATCAGGGTAGCCAATGTGGTACCTTAAAAGTGCTGCTGGACTCCACTTCCTATTATTCTCAACCATTGACCATGCTGACTGGGGCTGATGCAAGTCCAATAACATCTGGTGAACATTACAAAGGCTACCAGAGGTCTGTATGAAAATGTTTGGTGTGAATGCAGCCCCTGTTTTCACATATGGAATTTTGAAGGGCATGGGCTCAGTCTGCCTAATATATCAAATGCACACGTGGCATTTCAAAGCATTCAAAGTACAATTACAACCAGCTCCCCTTCTGCAGTTCAGTTTAGTCCTGCTTTATATTTATGCAAGCTAGTGGAAGACAGGAGTGCCTGGTGTGCTCTGGTCCATGGGGTCATGAAGAGCTGGACACGACTAAACAACTGAACAACAACAAATTTGCTTCTTAGGAAGTTTGTCCTTCTATTTGGCTGGGAATGTCCTAGGGTGTGTGTGTGTGTGTGTGTGTGTGTGTGTGTGTGAGAGAGAGAGAGAGAGAGAGAGAGAGAGAGAGAGAGGGAGGGAGGGAGAGTGTACACACACACACACACACACACACACACACAAACACACACACACAATATTGACACACACAATATTAGTGATTGAAAAGGGAGAGGGGCTGCCATTTCAAAGAGCACATTCTGCAGGCATGTAAACTATTAGTATTCCCTCTGTGTCACAAAGGGTCCAAACCTCTGTCTGTGGTTGGCCTCCACTTTAGCACTTGACATTTTATACAAAGCGGTATTAGGATTTCCAATTTCCAATGCTGCAGAGACCCCCACAATGACAGAGCGAAGAAATCTCAGGCTTCTCATATTTGGCTGGCTATATCTTCATTGCTTAAGCCCGAGTTGTTTTATCTGATATTTAAAAGTTTAAAATTCAGAATAAGTTCTGTTTTCCTAATCTTATCCACAAAGTGAATTGTACAATTATTTCATCAAGCCTTACTCAGTTCAGGACCCTGTGATGCTGGCCGGCTCTCCCACACACTGCCTCCCAACTCACAGCTTGTTCCAGCATTAATTTTGTTTTATTTATCGTATTTGTATCCTGTCTTTTTCTCCAAGGAAACCTCAGCTAGGTTAGGCTGAGAGGCAAAAACTGACTCCAAGGTCTCCCAGCAAGCTTCATGGCCAAATGGGGATGTGAACCTGGGTCTCCTAGGTCCTAGTCTGACACTCTAACCACTGCATCACACTATACTGTTCTTGCCAGAGTTCTGTCTGTGGGTGCCAATGTGCCCACAAGTACCTGTTTTTCTACCCATGCTAACTCTCCAGTATTATGTACCTTTATACAGAGGCTTTCATAGAATCATAGAGTTGGAAGAGACCCCTGAGGGTCATCTAGTCCAACCCCGTGCAATGCAAATGAAGACTCAATCACAGATGGCCATCCGATCTCTGCTTAAAAACCTCCAGTGAAGGAGAGTCCACAACCTCCATGGAAAATTCCATGCTGATTCTGACTAGGCATCTAGGCTAAACAGTTGCTCAGTTCTGGGTTGGTGACAAAGATACTGGAAAAGAATGTAAGAAGCACTGATTCCTATTACATCAAGCTAAAGGTGCATCTAGTCCAGCATTCTGTTCTCATATTGGCCAACCAGATGCCTATGATAGGAAGCCCACAATCAGGCCCTGAGCCCTCTCCTGACCTGTGATTTCCAGCAATTGTTGTTAAGAGGCATAGTGCCTCTGGCAGTGTAACAAAATAAAAAAAACTCCTTCCAGTAGCACCTTAGAGACCAACTAAGTTTGTTATTGGTATGAGCTTTCATGTGCATGCACACTTCTTCAGATACACTGAAACAGAAGTCACCAGACCCTGATATATAGTGAGAGGGTGGGGAGGGGTATAACTCAGAAGGGTGGTGGGAATGGGTGATTGGCTGATATATGTGGTAAACCTGTTGATGACTGTTAACGACTGCAATTGGTCTTACAGGAAAAAGCAAGGGGTGAGATGGCTAAAAATAGCTTTATCATGTATAATGAGATAAGAATCCAATGTCTCTATTCAGGCCAGGTCTCTCCATGGTTTTAAGTTTGGTAATAGCAGGATGGTTTTACCTGAAAGAGGAGGGTCCTGCAGCATGTTTGCCCCCCCCAGCCATGTTTACAGTGGTACCTCGCAAGACGAAAAACTCGCTAGACGAAAGGGTTTTCCGTTTTTTGAGGTGCTTCGCAAGACGAATTTCCCTATGGGCTTGCGAGTTTGTTTCCTTTTTCTTAAAGCCGCTAAGCCGTTAATAGCCGCTAAGCCGCTAAGCCGCTAATAGCCGTGCTTCGCAAGACGAAAAAACCGCAAGACGAAGAGACTCACGGAACGGATTAATTTCGTCTTGCGAGGCACCACTGTATATATATATATATATATATATATATAGAGAGAGAGAGAGAGAGAGAGAGAGAGAGAGCGCGCTTTTTCTGGGGGTACACAGGGGTACACATACCCCTAAACATTTTGTGAATCTAAGCTTGGCCTCATTGAGGGGCAGTATTTCAATATGAGTCGGAAAACGAGAGTACCCCTAAACATTTTCTTCCATTTCATGGTCCTGTTCCTCTCTGTACTCTTTCAGATGTGGCAACCATTTTATGACTGGTCTCTACAGGACTTTGGACTCAGCTTTACAGCTGCAAATAAAATGTTTTAAGTGTGTTTTAAGTGCAATTATACAATGTGACACTAGATGCTGATGGTGAGCCTTATGGAAAATTCAATGTATTTTTTAAAATGCTTTTAAAAAAACCAGCATTTTCAAAACAGTTTTTATATGTGTGTAGATTCCACCATTTTCAACATTCCTAGGCCTTAGAGCACTTTGGTACCACTTTAAACAGTCATGCCCCCCTAAAGAATTATGGGAGCTGTAGTTTATTAAGTTTATTAGTTTATTAAGGAGGCTGAGAGTTGTTAGGAGACTCCTATTCCCCTTCCCAGAGTTCCCTGGGAAGAAGGATTGGCTGTTAAAGAACCTTGCAGCTGTAGCTCTGTGAGGAGAAAAGGGGCCACCTAATAACACCTCAAAACCCTTAACAAACTACACTTCCCATGAGTCTTTGGGGGAAAACTTGCCTATTTGAAGTGGCTTCATACTCCTTTAACTGTTTCGTGAAGTTGGGGCCCAAATGTCTCCAATAGCCCTGAAAACTTCACAACGTCTGGTACACATAGGTGCTCAGTAGACTCAAGTGGTAGAGCAGAAGTAGTCTATGTGGTGCCCTCCAGAAGCTGTTGGACTTCAGTTCCTCTCATCTCTAACCATTGGTCATGCTGGTTGAGGCTGATGAGACTTGTACTCCAGTGATATCTGGAGGGTACCACTTTTGCTATCCCTGGGATGGAAGAGTTGTTTGGAGGAATCTTGGACCAGTGAGCATTACCATCGTTTTACTGATTTTCTGTAAATGGCTTTGTGAGATTTTTTTCTATCTTTGCCTGAAACACAGTATTAAAATGCCTTATTTACATACATAAATTGCCTGAAGAAGAGATTGCTCCATCTCCTCTCTGTCCTCCCCTTTTCTACTGAGATAGTTCATTCCCCCTCCCTTCTTATGTGCTCTCCCCGTCTTGTCCTTTAAGTCCTTACTTCAGTTTGCGTCTGTACCAAGGAAGAAAAGAAAGCCAGAAAATCTCCAATAAACACAGAACCTTGAAACCACACAGGGAAAGGTTTGAGAAATAGGATTTCGTTAATTGATTTTGATTAACCCATTCCTCATATCCCAGAGATGGGAGACATTTCTCCGAAGTGCTGGGTGAGAAGTAGGGGGGGAAAAATAAGTCAGAGAGTGATGAAAATAATAGCTACGAGGTGTTTTTGTTCCGAAGCTTCTGTATCTGGCGATTCCCTTTTATTGCACTGCTGCGCTGAAGCCCTTCCACGGTGTGGATTTCTGTCAATTTCCTCACAAGTTTTCTGATGGAGAGTTAAGCTCTCTCCATTTAGGTCTGAAGTCGAGAGTCCACACTAGTACTCATGGATGTCCGATGAAGGTGAATGCCAGAAGATTCAGGACAGATAACAGAAGGCACTTCTTCATGCAGCACATCGTTAAACTGTGGAACTCACTGTCATAGGATGCATTCATGGCCATATACTTGGATGGCTTTAAAAGAGGATTAGACAAATTCATGGAGGAGAGGGCTCTTGATGGCTTCCAGCCATGACAGCTGTGCTCTGCCTGCCACAGCCCAAGGCAGTCTGGAAAGAAGCTCAGGCATCTGCATGGCCACTGTGAGAACAGGATGCTGGACTAGATGGGCAATCGGCCTGATCCAGGAGACTCTCCTAACGTTCTTGGGTTCTTAGATGGGTCTTGGGCAGGGTGAGAGCAGGAGACAGAGCTCTGTCTTCACTATGAATAAGATGTGTCATTGACGTCTCTTCATTCTGTATTTTCCTGGCAGGACACAGACTGCCGCAATATACCCTGCCAAAACTTTTATTTAGCAAGGCTTCTAAGAGCAATCCTAAGCATGTTTTCTCAGAAGCCTGCTGAACTCAATTGGTCTGATTGAAGAACAGCCTGCTGGATCAGGTCCATTTAGTTCAGCATCCTGTTATCACAATGGCCAACAAGATCATACCTATTAACAGTTCCAATCTGACTGGGACATCCCAGAATTGCAGAAGCTGTACTGGCTTCTGATTAGATGTCCTGTTATCTCTTGCTTGGACTACTGCAATGCACTCTATGTGGGGCTACCTTTGAAGGTGACCTGGAAACTACAACTAATCCAGAATGCAGCAGCTAGACTGGTGACTGGGAGCAGCTGCCGAGACCATATAACACCGGTCTTGAAAGACCTACATTGGCTCCCAGCACGTTTCTGAGCACAATTCAAAGTGTTGGTGCTGACCTTTAAAGCCCTAAACGGCCTCGGCCCAGTATACCTGAAGGAGCGTCTCCACCCCCATCATTCTGCCCGGACACTGAGGTCCAGTGCTGAGGGCCTTCTGGAGGTTCCCTCGCTGCGAGAAGCAAAGTTACAGGGAACTAGCCAGAGGGCCTTCTCGGTAGTGGCACCCGCCCTGTAGAACGCCCTCCCACCAGATGTCAAAGAGAAAAATAACTACCAGACTTTTAGAAGACATCTGAAGGCAGCCCTGTTTAGGGAAGCTTTTAACGTTTAATAGGTTATTGTATTTTAGTGTTCTGTTGGAAGCTGCCCAGAGTGGCTGGGGAAACCCAGCCAGATGGGTGGGGTATAAATAATAAATTTATTATTATTATTATTATTATTATTATTATTATTATTATTATTATTATTATTATTATGTGCTGAGCTCTCTCACACGTCAGCTTGCTCCCGTGAGAGCTCAGCACCAAAAGACGTGTGTATATTGTGTGAAAAGAAGGTGCCAGAGAACATGGGGGGGGAGGGGAGATAGCTGCTGGTACTGGTCTGGCACTCGCGGAGGGAACTGCTGCTGGTAGCGGAGACAAGGAGCTGGGGAGGGGGAAGCCCCAGCTGGCTCGCACAGGAATGCAGCACTGAAAGACGCACACCCCAATTTTAATTGGCTCCTCAAATTTCAGAAGGCATTCAGCTCTGCCCCCTGGTTCCGCGCAATGTCATATCGTCCCCCCACCCTCTGGAGAAACTGGTGCCTCTGGCTACCAACCATTGACAGCCTTCTCCTCCATGAATTTGTCCAATCATCTTTTGAAGCCATCCAACTTGTTGGCCATCACTGAGGAAGGGAGTCCCAAAGTTTAACTGTGCACTGTGTGAAGAAGCACTTCCTTGTAACATGGAAACTGCGTGAAAACAAGCCTCAAACATGCATCACATTCTGCCTTTGAATTGTCCTGAGTTCCTAAATCCTTCCCCCCACCCCTTGTATATATTTAGAGCTGAAATGCCAGCTTCTAGTAAAGCATTCAGCTATGTGATTTTATTTTATGGTGGCTTCCCCCCCCCTTTACCCTTTTCTCCAGCTTTCCTCTCCCGCATTTGCCCCTTGGTCGCTTTGCCCCTCAGGATCTCCAGAGGCAAGAGGGGAGCAAATGCCATAGCAGGCTTCCCTTAAGCTCCCACCAACTCAGCACTGCAAAGTTATTTTAATTTCCTTACTGTAATTTTCTTCCCTTCCCTGGAGGTCCTATGCTTCACAGAGCAACTCAGAGAAACCCTGTTAATTATTGTGCAGTTCCGTGAAAATTCATCGGCAGCCTTTGAACAAAAATAAGAGGGATATCGTGCGAGGGGGAAAGAGTGAGGATGGCAGATGGATGCTCGTGAAGGACGTAAACTTGCAAGCCAAGATGGTGCAACCACTCGCACCCCGTAATGCTGGTGCAAGGTGCATGCATGCGTGTGTGTGTGTGTGTGTTGAACATCAGAATTTAAAAAAGCCCAAGGCTTTGCATTTGCACGTCATCTCTCTGGGTCAGTGTGGAATGATCAAGTCCCATCTAAGCACAGGGACCTTCACTCATCTCTTTAACTGGGTAATTAATAATAATAATAATAATAATAATAATAATAATAATAATTTTTTATTTATACCCCGCCCTCCCCAGCCAAGGCCGGGCTCAGAGCGGCTTACAAGCAATAATAAAAACAAGATGAGTGATTACAACTTAAAAACAAAAATAAAATACAACATTAAAATAATGGAACATTAAAATATTAAAATGGAGCCTCATTGCAGGAGAAGGAAAAGAAAAAAGAAAAAGGGGGCGGAGGGAATCAAATTGGCTCCAATCCAAAGGCCAGGCGGAACAACTCTGTCTTACAGGCCCTGCGGAAAGAGATCAGATCCTGCAGGGCCCTGGTCTCATGAGACAGAGCGTTCCACCAAGTTGGGGCCAGTGCTGAAAAGGCCCTGGCTCTGGTTGAAGCCAATCTAACTTCCTTAGGGCCTGGGACCACTAGGGTGTTGTTATTTATGGACCTTGAGGCTCTCCGTGGGGCATACCAGGCGAGGCGGTCCCGTAGGTACGAGGGTCCTAGGCCATGAAGGGCTTTAAAGGTCAAAAGCAGCACCTTAAATCTGACCCTGTACTCCACCGGGAGCCAGTGCAGCTTGAAAAGCACTGGATGAATATGCTCCCATGGCAGAGACGCTGTGAGGAGCCTCGCTGCAGCATTCTGTACCCGCTGGAGTTTCTGGGACAGCTTCAAGGGCAGCCCCGCGTAGAGCGAGTTACAGTAGTCAAGCCTGGAGATGACTGTCGCATGGATCACTGTGACCAGGTCGGGGCGGGAAAGGTAAGGGACCAACTGCTTGATGCGGCGAAGGTGGAAAAATGTCGCCTTGGCTGTTGCTGTGACTTGCGCCTCCATGGAAAGGGAGGCGTCAAGGATTACACCCAAACTCTTAACGGAAGGCAATGGCACTAATTGGGCCCCCGCAAGAGAAGGGAGTTGGTCCCTCATCCCCATGCTATCCCGACCTAGCCATAGGACCTCTGTCTTCGAAGGATTTAGTTTCAATCGGCTCCCACGAAACCATCCAGCCACAGCTTCCAAGCATCTGGTCAGTGTGTAAGGGGCCGAGTTGGTGTGGCCATCCATCAGTAGATAGAGCTGAGTGTCATCAGCATATTGATGACAGCCCAGCCCAAAGCTCCGGATAATATGGGCAAGGGGGCGCATAAAGATGTTAAAAAGCATTGGGGAGAGAATTGCGCCCTGCGGCACTCCACACACCAAGGAGTGGCGTGACGACATTTCCCTCCCTAGTGCCACCCTCTGTCCCCGACCAGAGATAAAAGAGCACAACCAGTTACGGGCTATGCCCTGTATCCCCACGTCTGCAAGGCGATGGTCCAGAAGATCATGATCAACCATGTCAAAGGCTGCTGACAAATCTAAAAGGATCAGCAGTCCTGACCCGCCTCGATCCAGTTGTCTACGGATATCATCTGTTAGGGCAACCAGAGCCGTCTCAGTCCCAAAACCAGGACGGAAACCAGACTGAAATGGATCTAATGCCGATGTTTCCTCCAGAAACCTACCAAGCTGTTCAGCAACCGCTCTCTCAATTACCTTACCCAGGTATGGAAGATTTGAAACTGGGCGGTAATTGGATAGGTCTAAGGGATCTAATGAAGCTTTCTTTAAGAGTGGACGCACCACTGCTTCCTTCAGTTCCCCTGGGAATGTCCCCGTGTCAAGGGACAAATTGATAATTTCAACCAGGGGGGTCCGCGCAACATCTGGACACTCCCTAATCAGCCAAGACGGGCACGGATCAAGGAGGCAGGTGGTGGGCCTACCAACTTGGAGGAATCTATCCACATCAGTAGGGAGTATCCGATCGAAATGGTCCAACACTGGACCTGAAGTCAGTCGAGGGGCCTCCAGTTCAGTCACTGTATCTAAATTGGCAGGGAGTTTCACCATGCATGCAAAGCAGATCCTCTGCCACTGAGCTATGGTCCTTCTCCTAAAAATAAAATAATATTCTAGTCCTCATGATTCTGAACAAAGTGCTGCTTTAAATAAGGGCATAGGAATTTGCCTTCTGTTGAGTCAGGGAAACAGAATTCATTACACCATACGCTGAGAGTGCTCTCATACCATTCTAAGCAGTCATGGCTTCCCCCAAAGAATCCTGGGAACTGTAGCTTGTTAAGGGTGCTGGGAGTTCTTAGGAGACCCCTATTTCCCTCCCAGAGCTACCATTCCCAAAGTGGTTTTTGGACAAACAGCCCCCCTTCCCCACAGAACTCTAGGAACTGCAACTCTGTTAGGGCAACAGCTGTCTCCTAACAACGCCCAGCACCTTTAACAAGCAATTTCCAGGAGTCTTTACAGGAAGCCATGGCTGCTTAAAGGGGTCTGATACTGGTTTATGGAAATGTAGAGTGGTACTGGAAATGTAGAGTGCAGATTGGGTTCAAAACACACCACACCCTCCCCCATGCAGTGAACACAGAGGTCTAAAGGGAGGTTCAAAGTGCATTTGGCTTTAATGTGTTCAGAAGCCTCCCTTCAGTCAGGATGCGTGCACTCCTGGCCCTTCCTGCTTTACCCAAAAGCCTGGATAGGCCTTCTGTCCGTGTGCATTCATTCATACCTGATTTGTACACAAGTACTAAAATCCTATGTGCCTATGGAAACGAGGGCTGCTAATGCTGTTAGTAACTCATCTCTTTGTTCTGCCCTATCAAACCGAATCCCTTCCTTTACCTTTTTACTCTACTACTCCAGTGTGTCTTGTTTGGGAGTTGTTTTTGTTTTTGTTTTAGAGGAAATCTGTACGCCTCAGGGCAGGACTCGTGTCTTCGTTTTATTTATGTGCAGCGGCTGACTGCCAGCAGTGCTGCGCGTTGAATTTTAATGCCTGTGAGCAACTTTTTAACCGAACAGCAGGATAAAAATAAAATAAAATTTATGTATCACCACGATTTATATACCATCTGCCAGGAGGCAAAGGTGGCTTACAAGAAACATTGATAATAATAATAATAATAATAATAATAATAATAATAATAATAATAATAATAATGGCTGGGGAAACCCAGCCAGATGGGCGGGGTACAAATAATAAATTATTATTATTATTATTATTATTAATAATAATAGCAGCAATGCAAAACAATGCTATGCACAATTAGATGGTGAGGTTACCTTAGCCAATGTACAACCACTTGATTGCTTTGATCGGAGGAACTAGTGCTGCTACAGATGCCACACAATGCCCATTCTGCATTTGCAAGAAATTGATCTTTTAGTGTAGCAGAGCCTACACTTTGGAACTTCCTGCCTGTTGACATGAGGCAGTTGCCTTCCTTGTACTCTTTTCAGGGCCTGCTAAAAAACATTTTTCTTTTGACAAGCTGATGCGAGTTGTAATCTGGTTTTAGTCTATTGCTATCTTAACTTTTTGAAAGTCTTGAATTATTCTTGCTGATTTTTCTCACTGATAATTCTATTGTTTTTTCTTTTTATGAACTGCTGTCAGATTTTGTTTTGTTTTCAAAACAACTGGTGTATAAATTTTATGGAATAAATCAATAAATAATGTTATCCGGCATAAATGAAGCCAGTGCCAAGTACAGCAAATCTATGTATGCTACGTTCAGCTCCTTAAAGGCAGAATATATATGTTGGGGGGGGGGGGCGCTGGATACTGCAAATAACAATCAGACATCACTGGATCAAAATCATCAACTTTGTGGAGCTCATTAAACTAAATAGTTTTAACTGGACTTTGAATAAATGTGCAATTAATTGTTCTGAATTTTATTGTGTTATTATCTTCCTTATTGGGTCATTCAGACCACTATTCTGAATAATGCTTTTCACAGGGTGGGGGGGGCACTGGGGATGAGTTTATGGAACCAAAGGGGTGGGCTGAAAAAGTTTAGGAACCATTACTTTAATGGAAGGATGCTTTCGCTGGTCCTACACATTTATTCTGTCTTTACATATTCTGCTGTCTGTAGCTTTCTCTCTCTCTCCATCAGTGAATTAGTGATCTTTCTTTGGAGCCTTATTGAAGAAGACAAACCTCTCTGTTTCTCTCTTGCTGTACCCTTGGAAGAATTGCGTAGAACTCAAAGAGTGGAGGTCACCTTTTATCGAGTCTCAGTGTTTCTGTAATTCACTTTCTTTCAAGGTTTCCTTATGTGCTTCAGGTCCAAACAAATCCAGGAGTTCAAGGTGAGATTGTTCTCACTGGAAAACAGTGACAGTTGTTATCCTTTTAAAAAAAAACCACCACCAAGAACAACACTACAAAGTAGCAATGATTTTCTGGAAAGCGTCATCACCATCAAGATTCTCCTTTTAGTCCAAAAAAAAATAGGAGAGGAACCAAATGGTTGTGGATTGCATTGTGAAATTACACCTAGTCCAAGAAACCAGTTAGATTGGTTAGAAACACTTGTTAAGGAATTGTGATTGAGGTCAACTTGAACACTCAGCTCCCAGGACTGGTCTGCAGTTGCTCATTAAAATGAAAATAGTATTGAAACCGCACCCAATGTCTCCATGGGGAAGGGCCATTGGCTCAGTGGGAGAACACCTGCTTTGCATGCAGAAGATCTCAGGTCCAACCCTTAGTAGGGCTGGGAGATAAGCCTGCCTGAAATTCTGGAGAGCCACTGCCAGCTAGTGCAGGCAAGCGTGAGCGAGATGGACCAATAGGTCCGATGTGCAACTTCCTATGCCCGTATTTGAAGCAGACTTTTGCTCAGAAATGTGAGGGATGGACTCTTGTTTTATTTTCAGGGTAGAGACCATAGCTCAGTGTCAGAGCATCCAGTTTGCATGCCATAGGTCCCAGAATCATTCAGGAGAAAAGTACAGTTCTGTCTTTCTCAGCTCAAAATTTAGAGTGGCATTTCAGAGTTACAGGACGGAATCAGTGCTGTTCTTAACATCTGTCCCATTCCGCTCGTTCTCAGATGCCAGACTATGACCCGCTTAGCTCATAGAAAAAACAGCTGTGTGTCTATGAAGTCTTCCCTTTACAGCATCCTGCCCTGCTGCAGTTAGCTCCTTTGATCGTTCATCATTTTGATCACTACCTAGTGTGAAGAAAGTAACTAATCAATCCTCTCTCATTTTGTCTTTCAAACATTGCCTGAGACCCTATGCAGAGGTTTTGCCTCTCCTTTCATTCACTCTTCTCCCCTTCCCTTTTGGTCTTAAAATCTTAACACATAATCTTAAACACTCTGATATATATAGTGAGTGGACATTCATCTTGGAAGGAGAGAAGACAGTGACATGCCATGTAGTCGAGAGCTATCTAAAAGGGGTGTATTTTGACTCTGCATGGGGACTGAATAATGAGGCAAAACACAGTAATTTGGGGGCTTTCCCTCCCTCCTCAGTCAAAGTGCAGTAACAATACTCTCCCATGTCAGATCAGAACCCCAGCCACAAAGTCTTCTGTCACTCTGTTGCTTCTGTCCTTTTCTATACTTTACAGTTCTTTGTTTCCCTTATACCTCTATAATTCCCTAGGTCCATGGGCGTTGCAAGAAGTGAGGCTGTCCAAAATGTTGCCTGCAGAGCATGTCAAAGCTCTGCATTGGTTTTTTTTCCTTACAGCACAACAATGGAGGTTTATAAACAAATATTAGAAGCTTTAAGTTATTTTTAAAGACATTGCAATTCTTTAGCAACAGCAAAACAACAACAGCAACCACCATCTCAGAGCTCTTCAGAACTCCACAGGCAGTATTCTAGACAGCCTCCTATTATAAGTCCTATCAGAGGACACAAAGAAATGCCAATAAGAAGCTTTCAAAAAACAAACCAATATTGCACACCACCTGGTCACCTCTTAATTACTTTAAAGTAAGAAAGTTCAGGAGGCAAACCACCACTGTCCTCCTCATCAATGATCACGGAGTAAAGTGAATTCCTTTGACTTCATCCCCCTGCAAAACCCTAGATCTATTTGTCTGCAAATTGGCAGGCTTAATCCATTCTGGAAAGCCTCCTGTGCCTATGATTTTTATCCACTTTGGCCCAAAGGGGGAAAGGTTCTTGCCATTTTTATATGCCACATTATAGGGAACACAAAGATTTGTTCTCTGTGACATCAGAGAAGCCAAACCAATGGCAGTCAGGGATAATGAGCTGCTGACCTATGCGGCAGAGGCAATGACATGACAGTTCCGTATCATTTTTTGCCAGTTCAAAAGCCATGTCCTGGCCTGAGACCAGTGGACCTGCAAGGACCAGCAAGTGGTAACTGAAAATTCAGGCCAGAATTCCCAGCTGGTTTTTAATCCAATTTAACTGGAGATTTTCTTCAATAAAATTGATGATGGATTTGGACTGGAAGGGATGTCTGGAGAAAAAGTGTCACACACACACATATATTTGTGTAACAATGTCATTTTTATGCTACATAGGTGAGATCCATCTGGGAAGAAAGCACACCCAGGATATCTGGTAGTTCTGTGACATCACAGAAGCTAAACCAACAGGATGAGCTCCTTATGTTAAACTCTATATGTGTGCAAGTCTGTGTGAGCATAAGCCGTGTGATTCCCCCTCCCCATTAAGCCTCTCATACAGTAGAAACCTTCAAAAGCAAAGGTCACCCAGAACCACGCAATGTGTCCCAATGCCTTCACGAACACCTTCGCCTCATTAATCCCACTGGCGAGTGCCAAGTGGCTCCCTGGCGTTCATTAGAATAACATTTCTCTGCACTTTGTGGCAAAAGCATCATTATAATGCCGGCCAAACAGAACAGCACGCAAAAGACACTTTTCTCCCTCCTCCCTTAATGAGACTTCATAAGCTGCTTGTACCAGGGGCCAGCTCCTCCTCATTCTCAAAAGTGTTATCTGACATTGGATTCAAAGGCTCTTACCTGATGAAGGGAGCCAGGGACAGAGAACACCACAGAGGGAAAACTGTCAGAGAGTGCAGAGCGAATTCTCCGCACCCAGCTGCCCTGTTGGCTGAGCTGTCAGACTTCAGATGAACAGTGGGGGGAAAAGAAGGGGGATGGAATGCTTAATTGCCCTCACCACATTGGTGACATTTCAGGTGGTATTACAGTCATTTGCAGGAGTTCTTAACTCACACCTACCAAGAAGGAAGCAGGTCATGATCCCTTGAATAAGTAACAGTGCTTCACATAATGATAACCATCTCTGTGGCTTAATAATCTAGTCAATTATTGGAAAAATAAAGTGCTTCATCACACGCTTCTGTTGGCTTAAAATGATTTCTCTCCCTGCTTTTGGCGACAAGGACTCCACTAGTTAGGGCTGGGAATGCCCTCTGTCTGAAACGGCTGCCAGTCAGTGCAGACAGTATTGAGCTGAATGGACTGGTGGTCTGACTCGATACAAGACAGCTTCTTAGGTTCCTAAGTGTGGGCACCCTGCACTATGTTTATTTACCATTTTAACTGAAACAAAGCATTTATATAAGGCTTAACTACAATAACCTGAAAGCCTCAGGTGCTGCCGCCAGTCAGAGTTGGCACAGAGGCGGTTTTAGGGTAGCACAACCAGGGTGGTTGCACAGGGCACTGTCCTGCAGGGGGCACCAAAACAATGCTGTAGAATGGAGTGGGGTGGCCCCCTGAATTTTAGTGTCGCACAGGGCACCATTGAAATCTGAGAGCCCAAAGTCCTCCACTGGTTGGCATTATTGAACTAGATGGACCAATAGTCTGACTTAGTATAAGGCAGCTTCCACCAAGATGGGAGCAATCAGAATCGTAATACGGTAATGAGCTGTTCGCCTTGCTGCATTTTCAGGGCCAGTTATCAGTTGTATAAGGCATACTTTCTGAAGGATGGGCAGCTTTTGAAAAGCTTTGGGTGAAACTGCAGGGACAGTGACGTGTTACTCATTCAAGGCATGCCACTTAGCCAGCATGGCTTGGACAATGAGCCTCGAGGAATGCAACGCAAGCCCCAGCGCTTGGCACATACCCATATAAACATAGAAAACACATTAAATAGGAAGCAGGTTAGAAGACATTCATTTTGTGTCTTGTGCGTGTTTTCTAAAGCCAATTCTGCCAACGTGCTTGTTTCCGATCCATTGTTTCATTTATTTATTGGCTTTTATTTATTTATTTATTTTCCTTTCCTTTTCTTGTTGATTTTATGAATCCCTTTCGGTGGCTTTGGGGCTGTCTATGCAAAAAAAAAAAAAAAAGCGGTTTAAAAATCTCACCAATGGTTTATAAAACAAAAACAACAAAGAAATAAATGAACATAAAACAAGGGATAAAATTTACAGAGACCTTGCTTTATTTACAGATTTCTCAAAGAAGGAAAAAAAAATAATAATAATCACAGGCGAGGTGGTTCAGATAAATTATTCATTGTGAATTATTCCCTCCAGCAACTGGAATATGTTTCTGAATCTGTAGCTGTGGAGACGTGGAAAGCTAATAACATTTGATTCCATGTCTTTTAAAATCGTTGTAAACCTCAAACCCTCAGCACTAGTAGGGGTCGTTCTCCTCAACATTAAAAAATAAATGAAGCATCAGGCAAATGATCAATAGATAACTGAAGGGGAATACCGGGAGTTCTGTTGGTTGTCTTGTAGAGGGTGACAGAAATATTTATGTATTACATTTTTATCCTCTCCTTCCTTCATGGAAATCAGGGCAGTATACATAGATGATGATGACAACAGTGGGGGTGGTTTTATTTTTATCCTATAAGATTTCTTACTCACCCTTCATCAAAAGGCGTCAGGGCAAGTCACAATGAAATATACAATTGCTAGTCGACAGTGCCTGGCACTGCCCAGGAATTTTTAGAAACCGCCCCTCTCAAAATGTGATTTTAAAAAAATGGTTACTGTAATGTGTGAGTTTGGACAATCATGCCAAGAATTGGGTGAAGTCATGGGAAAGTCATATTTTGGTATACCACCTTGGTTCAAAATGCCGCATGGTGTCTCAATATCAACGAAGACTGCAGCCCTCAATACATAGTGTTGGTTTTATTTATGCCTTCATTACATATCTTTAGGTGCCAGGTGAAAACATTTATCTTCTTCCAGGCCTTTGGCCTATTAAACAATCTATGGCCCTTTAAACGGGGTGGGGTGGGGAAGTATTGCTTTGCTAGTTATTATGTTTTGCATTTCTGTGTTTTTATATTGTAAACTACCCTGTGATCCTCAGTTGATGGGTGGTATATAATAGAAGGGGACACGGGTGGCGCTGTGGGTTAAACCACAGAGCCTAGGGCTTGCTGATTAGAAGGTCGGCGGTTCGAATCCCCATGATGGGGTGAGCTCCCGTTGCTCGGTCCCTGCTCCTGCCAACCTAGCAGTTCGAAATCATGGCAAAGTGCAAGTAGATAAACAGGTACCGCTCCGACAGGAAGGTAAACGGCGTTGCCGTGCTTCTCTGGTTCACCAGAAGCAGCTTAGTCATGCTGGCCACATGACCTGGAAGCTGTACACTGGCTCCCTCAGCCAATAAAGCGACATGAGCGCCGCAACCAGAGTCGGTCACGACTGGACCTAATGGTCAGGGGTCCCTTTACCTTTACCTATATAATAGAAGAAGAAGAAGAAGAAGAAGAAGAAGAAGAAGAAGAAGAAGAAGAAGAAGAAGAAGAACAGCAACAACAACAACAGCAACAACAACAACAACAACAACAACGCTATTTTTCTAAAAAAAGAGAGGTGCCGGAACTCACCATAATTTCACCCTTGTTCTCTTATAATGGCAATGACACCCATCTGAGAGCTACTGGAACTGAGTTCCGGTGAGTTCTGTCCAAAAAGAAACCCTGATAATAATAATGATAATGTAAACCTGGAAATAGGCCACACTGAAACAATTAATTTAAATAAGAGCACCACCATGACATCATTTAGAAATAAGGATCCTCAAGTTCTCTGTCCCTGAGCGTGGCAATTTCAAGGGAGAACAGCAGAAATCCAGGGACTCCATCAAACGAGTAGAGGTTTTACAATATGAGTCACTGTTAATAAAGCTGATTACCGTGACAAGCCTTGGTTGCTACCGGCTGCTTTTGTCATGTTTTGATTTATTGCACTACCTCCTCTTCAGTCAGAAGTACAGAAGATTAGCTAGAATTAAAATACGCATTACACCTGAGTGATGCAATTGTCAACGGAGAAGCAGGTTTTTGCTCACAGTGTTTATAAATCCAGGGAGGGCTGGCAAGAGCCGCAGAGTTACTGAAGGGAAATCTGAGGAAGATCGGATGTTCAGTCCCAGCATGTCACATCCAATTGCTATCCTTAAGCACTGCAATCCTTAGACTCTTAAGACACTTTGTATCATCGGGACTAACTAAAGGAAGGCTCTCTTTCAAAAGAGCCTTCCTGTCTTTTTCATCAGGGCTGAGCTGTAGAGAGCTGTCAGAAGGGAGCCAGGAGTTCTGCCTTGGGGGGCCAGAGCTGGAGAGCCAAGCTACAAGGTCAAGCCAAGAGACAGCCGAGGGGACAAAGCCAGGAGCCAGTATCAAGGGGCAAAGCAAAACATGTCAGAGCCAGGGAGGCCAGTGTCCTCTAGGCAGAATCCCAGCCCACACAGGAAACCCTTTATAGCACTGTCTAAGAAGGGCCAAGTGGGTTGTCTTGATGAGCAGGTCCAGTTCAGAGCCCAAGGATCCTTTGGTAGCTAGGATGGAAGACACAAACTGTAGTTCTTGTGGCTCACCACATGGGGCAGGAGCACACAAAACTGAGTTTCTTTCCACAGTGTCATAGGACAATGTTAGCATCTTCCTTGGAGGCCACCATGATGGCTAAGTTCTGTTTCCACTGTTGGAAGGCAGTATGTCTCTGAACAGTATGAAAAGTCAGTATGTCTCTGAACACAAATTGCTGGGAACTGCACATGGAGAGAGCTCTGCCATTTGCAGGCTCTCCATGGGCATCTGACTGGCTGCTGTGAGATCACAGAGTGCAGGACTAGATGGACAGAAACAGAGACAGACAGAGATGATAGATAGAGATAGAGATAGAGATAGAGATAGAGATAGAGAACTGGACACCACATGTCTGGGCTTTTTATTCTGTTTCCTGAGCAGAAATTCCCAAGCGAGGTCAAAAGGGGATGTTAAAACTTTTCTAAGATGACAGCAACAGCACAAACTTCTGGTGCTGCATGCCATGACAGCGCATGTTTGCACATTCATATGTGTGGCTTAGTTTGGTAAACTCAGTAGAAGGTTCTGTTGTATACTTCCAAGCCATATGTCTTGAAGTGCTGTCTTGAAGTGGGCCACCATCTGCAACTAAACTGGAAAATGGTGAAGGCTCAGAGTGTATGCTTTTGAACCAAAAGGAACTTAGAAGAAAGTTTCACTGACATTAAAAAGACACCAATGTTCTTCTGCTCAGACTGCTTCTGTTTCTCTGGGAATTGCCAATCAGTGGAGACAATGTGTGAGGAACCTTAGACTCTACTACCACATCTGGGGAACTACAACTCCCTACAACTTTTTCAGGACAGATAAAAGAAAGTCCTTCTTCATGCAGAACACAGTTAAATATGGTACTCACTCTCCGAGGAGGCAGTGATGGTCACAAACTTGGATGGCTTTAAAAGAGGATTGGGCAAATCCATGGTGGACAAGGTTATCAATGGTTACTAGCCAAGATGGCTATACTCTTGCCTCCATCATCAGAGGCAGTAATGTGTGTGAATACCAGTTGCTGGAAATCACAAGAAGGCGGGGAGAGCTATTGTGTTCAAGACCTGCTTATGGGTTTCCCACAGGCATCTGATTGGCCACTGTAAGAATGGGATGCTGGATTAGAGAGGCCATTGGCCTGATCCAGTTCTTATGTTATGTTCCCATCATCCCTGGCCATTGGCCAAGTTTACTGGCGCTGATGGGTGTTGAAGTTAGAGCCAAAGGTGCCCACAGCTGCTGTTGACAATACAGAGGTAGATGGACCAGCTCTGCAGTACATAGAGAAGTGTACATCTTAAGCAAATAAGTTTACTTTTCCACAAAATAACTAGAACTTTAAATATTGATTTGTATCAAATCAAACACCCAGGCACTTTCCTTCTTATGTGATTGAACTGCACACACACACACACACACACACACACACACACACACACCAGTTAAAAATAAAACGGCAGATAATATCTGAACATCCACAAAATGATTTTCCTTATTAAACCAACCCAAAGTAAATTCCTTTTGGGCTATTGATCTGTTCTCCTTCTTCTGCCATATGAAAATGAAAGATGTTTTATTTCAGCAGTCGGTCTGCTACACCAGCTTCCCAGCTTATTGCTGGGAAGTTATAAATCTATTCCATTGTGAAACAGCTGGGGTTCTTCAGACATGGCCTTTGCATCCTGTTTAAAAATCAAATTCTTTTCGAAAGGGAGCATCAGCTGAAATTAGAGATGGGAGAGCTGTAGGAAACTCACTTTTTAAATTAAATTGGAGATGGCCCAGGATGTTCTGGGTGGTGGTGGTGGGGGTACCTTCCCTTGTCCATCTGCCTTCAGCATCCTGCCGTACAACCCAAGAGAGCAAATCAGTCCCTAATATTTTTGTTGTCGTGTGGGGAGAGACAAAGGGGCTTCACAGGCAAACAGAGAGGATGGAGGTGGGGACCCAAGCCCTCTTGCATTGAGGGATAAGTTTCCCATTTTGTTTTTCTTACTTCAGGCCTTGTACATAGCAGAGACGTTCAACCAAAACGTCCTTCAGAACTACGCAGTCAATCAGGGCACATGCTACCTCAACAAACATCATGCAGCTCTGCCTGGTTGCTAAGCAACACTTCTACCTGTCCCCCTCCTGGATGGTTGACTTTAACACCAACAGAATTAACCCTTAAATGGCACACTGCATGACATCTGCTGTTGCACTTCTGATATCCAGTGCTGGTTCCAGGCTTTGGAAAGCTTCAGAGACACTTGCTCCTCCTCACACTGTGGCGGCTGACGCCCATCTATTTGCTGCTGCTTCTGGACCCAATTGGCACAATCTCTTAGAGAAAGAGGGCAAGGCGTACAAAAACAGCTACTCTTTTTCACCAGTGATGACTGGTGCCCATTTGGACTGGTGTGTCAGAAGGCAGGTTGCCCAAACAGTAGGTGGAGCCAGAGCCAATGACAGGCAGAGCCAGAGTCATTTGAGTTTCACCCCAAGTGAAACTTGGGGTGAAACTAGGGCAACCGTGAGACTAAGTTCTACTAGGGCAACCGTGAGACTAAGAAGGTGGCAGGTAGTGCTGCCATCCTCAGCCTAGTAGGAGCTGACTGAGGTTGGTAGAGCAGTATCCCATTCACCCTCACTGTTTACTCACTCAGAGAAGGCAGCTGCAGCTGCAAGGAGTAGAAACAGCAAGAACCACGGGGTTCCAGGGGTTGGCAGTGGGCTCCCTAGTTGGGTATGGATCTTGCCAGGTACCCAATAAAGCCATCCCTTGACATCAGCCCTGGCCTTGCCAGTCGTGTCCGACTCTAGAGTTGTAAGCCCATCTCACTTAAGAGGCCGGGGGCCAGTGCTGTCCGGAGACACTTCCGGGTCACGTGGCCAGCGTGACGAAGCTGCTCTGGCGAGCCAGCACCAGCGCAGCACACGGAAACGCCGTTTACCTTCCCGCTATAAAGCGGTACCTATTTATCTACTTGCACTTAAGAGTGCTTTCGAACTGCTAGGTGGGCAGGAGCTGGGACCAAACGACGGGAGCTCACCCCGCCGCGGGGATTCGAACTGCCGACCATATGATTGGCAAGTCCTAGGCGCTGAGGTTTTACCCACAGCGCCACCCGCGTCCCACGGCCTTGCTAGGTACTGCCCCAATTTTCAGGTACCAGACTCTGGTAAATTTCCTTTCCATCGTGGGCACGATCCAACAAGCATTCAATGTGTTTATGCCCTATTGATTTCAGCAGGACTGAGCCAAACCTAATAAGAGATGATGCATTTATAACTGGGTCAGCCATAGTCTACTGAAATGCTATCAGCAAAAACAAGGGAGTAAACAGACAAGCAAACGTATAATGAGACAAAACAGATCAATATTGGCATTGGTGCCATTTTGAATATTTAAAGACTGGGCCTCAAGCTCTTTTGGCCTTTTGTTCTGCTCTTAAGAATAGCAAATCTAACAAACCAATCGGCTTCTCTATAGGAGCCATCTTGTTCTCTGCCTCAGGCACCAAAGCTCTTATGCCAGCTCTGTCAGAGATGACAAAGAAATAAGGCACATTGGGGGCAGGGGGTGCAAGGAGAAGCTGTGGAGCTCCAGAAGGCAACATACGATGTCAGGTGATGAACATCTGGCTGTGCTCCAGGCGAAATCCTGACACAGGCCCAATGGGAAGCCTGGAGGGCCTGTTTAGGCTCGTGAGCCAGAGGCTCAGCAACACAGCACAGGTGGAATCATTTCCCACAGACACCCTTGGTCTATCCCAGTGAAGAACAGGCTGCTGTTTGTCTGGTAGAGCTGACCTAGATGTAAGAAACATACCAGAAAACAAAGGAGCCTAGCATGAGTAACATTTGGTTTGTGATCAACCTGACAATGGTTATCAACCAGTGCTCAGATTGCAATGGTGGTGTAAGGAGCCCTCATTCCTAAATTCAGAATCTTCACTTCTTAATCCTACATCCAGAATACTTATCTCCTTACAAAGGTGGATTTAGGGTCGCATGACTCATTCCCCCCCCCCCCACAGGGTGCCTAGTCAAGAGGTGCCTTCCTGCCTCCTTCCCAAAACCTAGTAAGTGCTGGGCTTTGGAAAGGAGGCATGAGGGCTCTGACAGGGTCCTAGAGTCTCCCACCTCCTTCCCAAAGTCTAGTTACCACCTGCCCAGCTTTGGGAAGGAGACAGGAGGGCTCTAGGACTCTGCCAGGGCCCTTGTGCCTCCCCCCCCCCAAAAAAAGCCCAGTGCCTCGTTTAGGTAACTTTGGGAAGGTGGCACGAGGACGGGGGAGTGGGGATCAAATTTTGACCCTGTTCCTGATTCTCCCTCCCTCTACTTTAGCTGAACCATGACCTCCCACAGACTTCTGAAAACATAAGCTCAGGAGCAGCATCACAAAGGTTAGGGGGCTGCCCTCCTGTAACCCTAGCACTGGTACCAGTGAGAAGAGCCCTATTGGATCAGCCCAGAGGCTTATCAAGTCTAACATCCCTTTCCCCTTCTGGACCACAAGTGTTTCCCACAGTAATGTACAGTGGTACCTCGGGTTACATACGCTTCAGGTAACAGACTCCGCTAACCCAGAAATATTACCTCGGGTTAAGAACTTTGCTTCAGGATGAGAACAGAAATCGTGCTCCAGCGATGCGGCAGCAGCAGGAGGCCCCACTAGCTAAAGTGGTGCTTCAGGTTAAGAACAGTTTCAGGTTAAGAATGGACCTCCAGAACGAATTAAGTGCTTAATCCGAGGGACCACTGTATAAATAGGTATGCAACAGCTTTGATAGCATATAGGAAGTTACCGCTGCACACAAATCTAAGGATAATTTCAGTGGCACAGAGGAAGTGATGAGTTACATATATCATAGATCACCCGTGGTTTCTCCCCCTTTCCTTTGTGTCTACATTAAATCTGTTTGTTTCTATATAAATCCCTTTGATATGCCTTCTTCTAAACTGTCTGATGCTCCCCGTTCTGTAATACCTCCTGAACAGAAACAAGAGCATAATTTTTAAAAGGTGGAGAGATTTATTTTATTTTTTGCAAAATTATCACAAATGCCGTGTTCAAAATGTTTGATCTTTCAAAGACTTTGATCTTCTCTTCATCTACAGCTTTCAGGTCAACACCAAAAATTGCCATTTTTTTTTTTAAATGCTCACCATTTTTCTCCTTCTGAACATAATTTCAGGGAGGGAGGTTGGAAATATTCTTCTCATCAATTAGGGTTCTTTTTTTAAAACAACAACAACAAGAAGAAGAACTTTCAGGTATGACTCTAGCAGCTAAATGAGATGATATATATATATAAAGGTGACCTTGATGAAGCAGCTAAGGCTGGGAAATTATATAGGAGGTTGGGACACAAGTGCTTTCTGGCTCTCCACAACATACTGGATACAAGCAGGTGTTTCTATACATCTCCCTCTCCTCCCACATGCTAGCTTCTTGGGAAGCTAACATGGCACTTCAAGTGGTGGTGGTAAAGTTCCCCCATGCTCCAAAGAAAGGCATGCAGAATGATCAAGTGGAGCATCTTCCTTATAGGAAAAGTTGCAGAGTTTGGGACTTTCTAGTTCAGACAAAGGGACGCGAGTGGCGCTGTGGGTTAAACCACAGAGCCTAGGGCTTGCCGATCAGAAGGTCGGCGGTTCGAATCCCCATGACGGGGTGAGCTCCCATTGCTCAGTCCCTGCTCCTGCCAACCTAGCAGTTCAAAAGCACATCAAAGTGCAAGTAGATAAATAGGTACCGCTCCGGCAGGAAGGTAAACAGCATTTCCATGCGCTGCTCTGGTTCACCATAAGCGGCTTAGTCATGCTGGCCACGTGACCCGGAAGCTGTACTCCGGCTCCCTTGGCCAATAAAGCGAGATGAGCGCCGCAACCCCAGAGTCGGTCACGACTGGACCTAATGGTCAGGGGTCCCTTTACCTTTTTAGTTCAGACAAAAAGGTGAGTAAGCTGTGGCACAATAAAAAATAAAATAAAATTATGAACCACATGGAAAAAGTGTTTTAGAGAAAAGCTTTTCTCCAGTTCTCTTAATCCTCATGGACACCCAATGAGGTTAAATAGTTGAAGACTCAGGTCAGATAAAAAAACCCTTCACAGAATTAAACAGACCTCACACCCACAGGAGGCAGCGATGGCCACCAACGTAGCTGGCTTTTAAAAGAGAATTAGACAAATTAGAATTAGACAATAGTAGCCTATTGATGGCTACTAGTCCTGATGGCTATGCTCTGCCTACACAGTTGAAGACAGCAATGCTTCTGAATACAGTTGCTGGAAACCACAGGCGGGGAGAGGGCTCTTGCGCTCAGATCCTGTTTGCAGGTTTCCCTCAGGCATGTGGTTGGCCACTGTGAGAACAGGATGCAGGACTAGATGGGCCATCAGCCCAATCCAGTAGAGCTCTTCTTATGATCTTATGTTCATTGTTTCCTCTATTCCAGTTGCCCTGGGGGAGATGATGGGGGGAAGGGATCTGAAATCTAAATGTGGGGACGAGCAGTCCTGAGGCAGAGATGATTTGATCTGATGGCTCCTCTGGATCAGAACCACTATCTGCTGGAGGTTTTCCTCCCCTTCTTCTTTATCAGAGGAGACTTCATGGTATGGGCAGGGGTTGCACCCTGATAGATGTGCTCTAATTATCTGAGTCTAAGTTCTACATGCTAGTGGGAGGGGGCATCAAGATTTCAACAGCAGCTTGGTAGCAATTAAGGCAGGAGCAGTGTCTCTGGTGAGTGCCAAGCTCAGGCAGAAGCTCATGACACACAGTGTGGTTACCAGGCAAGTCAGACTGGGATTTCAGCACCTTGGAGAGCTCCAAACAAGCAACTTGCTCAATCTAAAGGTAAGTATCATGAGCATGCAGCAATGTCGGGATCACACTTGGATTGGCATGCTCAGATGGAGGAGGGGGAGGAGGGGAAGAATAAATGGGGGGGGGGCTGAACTGTGGAAATCTGGGTTGGAGAATGGGGATGTCCTCTTTCCACCTGATCTTTAGCTGCTTTAGAAGGGGGAAGCAGGGATGATTTGGAGAAAAGCCAGGACAGTATGGGATTGACCAAGGCCTTATTCATTTATGTCTCACCTTTCTCCCAAGAAGCTCAAGTTGGTTTAGATGGCTCTCATATTGGTTCCACATTGATAAGAACTCAATCGTTTAGTGTGGCAGCACCTAGCCTTTGGAGCTCCCTGCTTATTGCTATAACTGTATTCTTTTCAGCACCTGCTGAAAACGTTCTTGTTTAGACAAGCATACCCAGATGCTTAGGAATTCTGGTGTGAGTTTTAATCTGTTTTAGTATTTTAACAACTTGTAAATATTGTATTTTTTCTTGTTTATTTGTTTTTATCTTTTTGTAAAAGACTTTGAGGGTTTTTTTAAAAAAACCAGACACAACCATGTATAATTTTCACGAAATGAATGAATGAATGAATGAATGAATGAATGATTGAATGAATAAATATTATCTTCACAACAACCCTGTGAGGTAGGTTAGGTGAAAAATTGTTGACTGGGCCAAGATCACCCTGTGAGTTTCATGCTTTCTTGGAGATTTGAACTCTAGTTTCCCATATCCTAGTCTGACATGCTATGAAGGATACACAAAAGTTTGTGCACCACCATAGAAAATGCCCTTTTCTTCATGCAAGCAAAATGCACTTTGGCAAGTGATGGTTGTTGGAGAGAGGCCTCAGTAGAAGATCTTAATGTATGGGCAGGAATTCCAATTGTTATGAAACAACAGCAGGCAAGAGCTATTGCCACCACACTCTGCTTCCAAACTTGCTGGTTGCATCTGGCTTGCCACAGTTGGAAGCTGGATGCAAGGCTTGATGGATTTTGGGATGTAATCCAGCAGGGCTCTTATGTATTCAATGCAAAATACCATATATGTGCATGAAAAACGACAACCACTGCTGGTGCACATAACATCACGTGTAATGGCCTTAGCATGATACCCCATGACCTGCTTTTGCTTCTGCACAGTGTATCAAGTGACTAAAATCTGACTACAGCAGCAACATCTCATGTCTTCATGCCCTTATTATTTGGATTTCACATACCTTGTGGCTTTGCTTTAAGTGGCAAGGGATTCGAGCTTTCCCAGCATAGCAAAGCTATTTGTTCAAGCTTGAAGGCATTGGATTCCCTTGCTGCTTTCTGCAAGCAGAGATGCAGGGAAGTGGTGCCTGGGTGTGGTTATCTCTGCTGAAGAAAGTGGCGATTGATCCTGCTGCTAAGATAGCTCCGTGTATAAAGAATTTGGGAGTTTTAATTTCTAGAGGGCAAGCAAGGAACTACATCAGGCTTGGGGAACCTGCAGACCTCCAGATATTGATGGACTACAACTCCTATCAGTCTCAGCCAGTGTGGCCAATAATAACATAAGCATATGATAAGAGCCCTGCTGGATCAGACCAATGGCCCTTCCAGTTCAGCATTGTGTTTGTGTGTGTGTGTGTGTGTGTAGCTTTCTGCATTTTTATACAGTGGTGCCTCGCAAGATGAAATTAATCCGTTCCACGAGTCTCTTCGTCTTGCGGTTTTTTCGTCTTGCGAAGCACGGCTATTAGCGGCTTAGTGGCTATTAGTGGCTTAGCGGCTTAGCGGCTATTAACGGCTTAGCGGCTTTAAGAAAAAGGAAACAAACTCGCAAGAACTCGTGAGACGTTTCGTCTTGTGAAGCAAGCCCATAGGGAATTTCGTCTTGCAGAACGACTCAAAAAACGGAAAACTCTTTCATCTAGCGAGTTTTTCGTCTTGCGAGGCATTCGTCTTGCAGGGCACCACTGTATAGCTTTTTGTGCTTGGTTGTCTTTAAAAAAAATCCTCTCCCATTGCACTCACTAGGTTGGAAATAAATCTTGGCAGCTCTATGACTGGTGGAAGAACACAAGAAGAGCCTGCTGGGTCAGGCCAATGACCCATCTAGTCCAGCATCTTGTTCTCATGGTTGCCCATCAGATGCCTAGGGGAAGCTCAAAAGCAGGATGTGAGTGCAACAACAGCTCTCCCCATTTGGGATTCCCAGCAAATGGGATTCAGAGGTATACTGCCTCCAACAGTTGAGATAGAAGATAGCCACTGTGGCTAGGATAGCGTAATCCTCCTTTAAAGCCACCCAAGTTGGTGGCCATCACTACTTTGAAGTTGGGGTGAGCAAATTCCATAGTTTAACTCTATACTTCACTTGATGTCCATGAGATCTAGCGCTGCGAGAAAGAGGAAAACAACGGTTTCTCTACCCACTTTCTCCATACCATGCAAAATTTTATAGACTTCTATCATGTCACCTCTGACTTTCCGTTTCTCTCAACTTAAAAAGCCCCCCAATGCTGCAAAACTTCTTCATGGGTGGTGGGGCAGGACCAACGGTGGTGATGAAGTCAAAGCTATGGGTGATACAAAGAAGGATTTCTTGAAGGAACCGGGCTGATTTTGACTACTCATCTAGAAAATGACACTGGTAAAAAGAAAAGTTCCTTGTTGATCTTTGATCGCAGGTGGCATTGCAATACCTTGGAGACAAGATAGAGAAAAGAAGGCACAAGTGGTGGGGGGGTGTGTGAAAGAGTTTTCTTTATTAGGGGTAGATTTCCTCCTGTGCCTGCAGTTTGAGAAAGTGCTATCTGACACTGGGTTATGGATTGACAGAGCTGTGTTGTATTAAAGAACTAATAAATACAGACCCTCGGGTAAGAGTGCCACTATTATTAAAGTACACAGAGCTAGGCTCTGCACCTACCAAACTCCTTGACACACTCTCTCTCTCTCTCTCTCTCTCTCTCTCTCTCTCTCTCTCTCTCTCCCTGTGTGGGTGGGTATTGGACTTGCAAGACCTTATTACTCTTACTCTTTTAGGCCTCTTGAGATGCTCCACCAGGAACCAAAAATCTCTCTAGCAATTCTGCTCAGAAATGCATACCATGTGTGTGTGTGTGTGTGTGTGTGTGTTTAGATATAATATTCACACTATGAATATGATATGTCATATTAAAGCACTATGAGGCTATGATACAATCATGTATTGATTATGAGTGCTGTTCTTCCTTTACTTGGTGCCATTTATTTTCATTTGAAAGTAGGTATTTTAGTTTTTCTTACAGTGGTACCTTGGGTTAAGAACTTAATTTGCTCTGGAGGTCCATTCTTAACCTGAAACTGTTCTTAACCTGAAGCACCACTTTAGCTAATGGGGCCTCCCACTGCCGCCGCGCTGCTGCTGCACAATTTCTGTTCTCATCCTGAAACAAAGTTCTTAATCCGAGGTACTATTTCTGTAACCTGAAGCGTCTGTAACCCGAGGTACCACTGTATAGTGGGATCTCTCAGTGGGGTGGGGGTTATTGCTTGCTTTCATACTTCTAAGCCACTTTGAGCAACTCCTTTGAAGAAGGAAAGAGCAGTGTCCCCCCTTGCAACGTCCCCACAGGTGTCTGGTTGCCCAACTGTGAGAACAGGATGCTGGACTAAATGGGCTCTTCTTACATTCTTAGAATGTTAACTCTGCAATCCTATGGTCCTTGAGCTGATGTCCCAAAGGCCCATAGGAAGTCTGACCTCAGAGAGGGAGATCCAATATTTGCTTGCCCCTTTCTTGCTGCCACAGAAATCTCTCTGACTTTTGCCCGACAGACATTGGAGCTCCTCTGACATTGGTATGGGAGAAACTGGGGTGCGCCAAGGCAGATAAGGGAAAAGCATGGATATGAAGGCTTTAAAAAGAGAGTTGTGCAAATTTGTGACAAGGCAATGCTCTGCCTCCATGCTTGGAGGCAGCAATGCTTCTGAAACTCAGTAGCTAGAAGCCACAGGAAGGGAGAGTGCTATTGTGCTCTAATCCTGTTTGCAGGCTTTCCACAGGCATCTGGTCAGCCAGCATGGGGACAGGATGCTGGACTAGATGGGCCATTGGCCTGATTTAGAGGGCTCTTTGTATGTTCTTAGATCAGGAATGGCCTTCTCAAAGCTCTCCTTGTGTGTGTGCGCTTTCCCTGCATTCCTCTGATGTCTCACTCAAGCCGGAAGCGTTTGGTGGCACTTCTCACTTTCATATTGAGCAGAACAATTGCTTGTGTCTCCTTAAGACCCAGAGCTTTCTCCCTACGCAAGCCTTTAAGTGATCCATGCCTTCTGTTTCGATAAGCAACAAATGACTGGGATTATGATTATTAATACAAGCCACTCTGATAACGACATGCCTCATTTTTTTGTGTGGTGAGGCCCATTTGTCTGCATTATCTGAACAATAATATTATCAATTTGCCTCGCTTTGCCTGTGCTGGAGGAAGCGGGCGCTTCTAAAGGGGAGCTTAATTGATTGAGATTAGATGGGCTGTAGCAGCTGCGAAATGACAAAACGGAATCGGTTAAGTGACAGAGAAAATCAAAGTGGAAGTTGAAATGAGCAGAATAATTACTCAGGCCTGACTTCTGAAGAGAGAATGTTGATGCTGATAATAATGGAAATGCGTCTTCCTCTTGGAACCCGTGCACCAGATGGTCTTGGTTAATATGAAACCAAAAGGCTTTGGGATACTCTTGCAAAGTGAGTAATCATGACGTTATTCTGCTGTCCAAGGGATGGGGAATCCCAGGCCCAGAGTCCAACTGTGGCTGGCCACTGTGAGAACAGGATGCTGGATGGGATGGGCCATTGGCCTGATCCAGCAGGGCTCTGCGAAGAAGAAGAAGAAGAAGAAGAGGAGGAGGAGGAGGAGGAGGAGGAGGAGGAGGAGGAGTTTGGACTTGATATCCCACCTTTCACTCCCTTTAAGGCGTCTCAGAGCAGCTTTTCCTTCCTTCCCCACAACGAACACTCTGTGAGGTGAGTGAGGCTGAGAGATTTCAGAGAAGTGTGACTAGCCCAAAGTCACCCGGCAGCTGCATGTGGAGGAGAGGGGAAGCAAACCCAGTTCACCAGATTACAAGACTACTGCTCTTAACCACCACACCACGCATGCTTACATTCTTATAATTTTGCACTGTGACTTCATGGCCAGATATCTGAGGACATGTGGCTGCTTGATCATTTCCACAAACTCACACCCCCACTGAGGTTGGCCATCAGAATTGTGCAAAACATGCAAAACGTCCCTTACCCTCTTGAGCCTATCTTAAAATCGCCCACCACCTTGCTAATTAGACCATCTTTCATGCGGTGAAATCTTCCCAGCGTGGTCGCATTGACACCAACAACGTCCGCTGCTCTTTCACATTTCGCTAATGGAGCCTGTGCATGATTTGTAAGGCTATTATGCAATAATAAGCAATCTGTTTCCATAAATATGTCAGGCGATGCCACTAGGTGGGGTTTCAGTGGAACCAAGTGGAAGTGACATTCACAGCCATAAAAATTCTTAGAACACTGAGTTGCAGTATTCTCACCCCGGATGATCTTATTCCCTGTCAGTTGCTCCAGAGGGAGAACCAGGAGCCATGCTGCCCAAAGCTGGGATGTCAGGACTGAGCCCTAAGTAGCAGTCTGAGATAAGCCAGGACTAAGGATGGAGGAGACATTGAATTCAGTGTGCACTTAAAGTCCAGCCAATTGTGCATAATTATAATTATTGGGTATTTCTTGTCTTTTGTTAAGCATTTTTGTAATTTTTTTGTTGTACTGTACACCACTTAGATTTAGATCAGGCATAGGCAAACCCGGTCCTCCAGCTGTTTTGGGACTACAACTCCCATCATCCCTAGCTAACAGGACCAGTGGTCAGGGATGATGGGAATTGTAGTTCCAAAACATCTGGGGGGCTGAGTTTGCCTATGCCTGGTTTAGATAGATAGATAGCAATTTAGAAATGGTCGAAATAAAGAAAGGAAGGATGCGATAGAAACATAAAGCAAAATTTAATAATAATAATAATAATAATAATAATAATAATAATAATAATAATAATAAAAATTTTTATTTATATCCCGCCCTCCCCAGCTGAAGCTGGGCTCAGGGCGGCTAAGAACAATCAAATAATCAAACAATCAAATAATCCAACATTCTAAAAACATTTCATTATAAAAATTAATTAAAATCAAATTGATGGCAACCGTTAAGCAAAATTCTGTGCAGGTTGCCAGAGAAGGGAGTCAGGCTGCGCCCTGACCAAAGGCCTGGTGGAACAGCTCTGTCTTGCAGGCCCTGCGGAAAGATGTCAGGTCCCGCAGGGCCCTAGTCTCTTGTGACAGAGCGTTCCACCAGACTGGAGCCGCAGCCGAGAAAGCCCTGGCTCTGGTTGAGGCCAGCCTAACCTCTCTGTGGCCTGGTACCTTCAGGATGTTTTTATTTGCAGACCGTAGGTTCCTCAGCATCTTAAACCTGATCCTGTACTCCACCAGGAGCCAGTGCAGCTGGTATAGTACCGGATGAATGTGATCTCGCAGCGAAGACCCCATAAGGAGTCTCACCACGGCATTCTGCACCCGCTGGAGTTTTTGGGTCAGTCTCAAGGGCAGCCCCACGCAGAGCGAGTTACAATAACCCAGTCTGGAGGTGACCCTCACGTGGATCACAGTGGCTAGGTCAGGGCGAGAGAGATAAGGGGCCAACTGCTTAGCTTGGCGGAGATGGAAAAATGCCGCCTTTGTTATAGCTGTAATCTGCGCCTCCATAGAGAGGGAGGTATTGAAGATTACACCCAAACTCTTAACGGACTGTACTGGCACTAATTGCACCCCCGCAAGAGATGGGAGTTGCCCCCTCAATCCCATATCGTCCCATCCCAGCCAGAGGACCTCTGTCTTCGAAGGATTTAACTTCAACTGGCTCCCACGTAACCATCCAGCCACAGCTTCCAGACATCTGGTCAGTGTGTCTGGGGCCGAGTCAGGATGGCCATCCATCAACAGATAGAGTTGGGTGTCATCGGCATACTGATGGCAACCCAGCCCAAAACTCCGGACAAGCTGGGCGAGGGGGCGCATAAAGATGTTAAAAAGCATCGGGGAGAGTATTGCACCCTGAGACGCTCCACACACCAAGAAGTGGCGCGATGACAATTCCCCCCCAAGCGCCACCCTCTGTCCCCGACCAGAGAGAAACGAGCGCAGCCATTGAAGGACTGCACCCTGAATCCCCACGTCGGCAAGGCGGTGGTCCAGGAGTTTGTGATCGACCATGTCAAAGGCTGCTGACAGGTCTAGAAGAATCAGCAGCCCCAACCCACCTCAATCCAGCTGCCTGCGGAGATCATCTGTTAGGGCGACCAGAGCCATCTCGGTCCCATGACCAGTGCGGAAGCTGGACTGGAATGGATCCAGAGCAGAATTTAAAATGTCATGTTCCATAGAATCATAGAATTGTAGAGTTGAAAGGGATCCAAGGGTCATCTAGTTCAATCTACTGCAACGCAGGAATCTTTTGCCCAACGTGGGGCTAGAACCCACAACTCTGAGATCAAGAGTCTCATGCTCTGCTGACTGAGGTCTGATGCAGAAGAAAAGGTTAAGAAGAGGCATTTGTAATGCGAATGTGTATTCTGGCTAGAGATGGACAGAATTGTCTGGGGTTTTTTTGGTCTCTGACAGTTTCACATGTGTTCATTCACAAATCCATCCCATCCCATTTCTGTACCAACATGCAATAGCATGAAAACCTGCATTATTTTTGTATGTATCCCCCCCCTGACACATTTTTGTATGAATGACACACTAAAATATACATTTTTGAATGACTTTTAACCAAGCGTATGCATCTTTATATGCATTTTGGTACCTTTTTTGGCACCAAAAACTATTGCAAAGCTCAGAAAACTGTAAATAATGGGATACTAGATGGATTATAATCTGTGTATTACTCTGGGAAGTGTGAATCAGGGTAGTTCATACAAAATATGGATGGAACAAAATCCTCTGGCATCACTAATGTAGGGTTATTGTTTTTTAATGCTAGTTACAAAGCAAGAAAAAGAAAGGCTGCTTGAAGCCTCTGGTATACAAAACGGGCCTTGTCATTCGATTAGCTAAACCCCCAAAATGTGTCTGTTCATCATGGCTGATGGATTTTGCCTTGCTAGTGATCAAGTATAACTGTCTGCTAATAAACCTGCTTCGCACTTGACCGTGGAGTTGTCTGCAAGGAAGAAGCCCGTGCATCTATCATGGAGAGATTGCAAACTGATATGAAGTGTGCATCATCATCTCAGTCTCCCTCTTTTGGAGTTAAGCTTCTTGAACCAAGGGCGCAGGCTGGCTGGCCACTGAGTCGTACGATAAAGCAAGTGGCAGTGAAGGAAATGAAAACCCTGGGAGTAGCAGATGATGCGGGCAGGAGGTGCAGGCATTTTGCTGTACACTATCCGGCTTGCTCCCCAGGCAACCAGAGATCACTTAAGCATGATTGTCTCAACCGTGCACCAGTTAAAACCAATGTTGCCAGGACCATCTGTTCAGGAGCATGAGCTCATGGAATGGTGTGCCCAGCATTACGTCATTACGTTTGTCAGGTTCCCTTGGACCGCATTTTTATGACCTCTTGCCAGCACACCCTTAAAGGAGACACAAGGAATCATCAGTGCAGTGGGGAAAGTTACATTTACTCAATTGCAGCAACAGAGAAGATCTGCAAACAATCAAATAAACATAATTAGCCAAAACAAAATATAGTCTGAATGTGGGATCTGGCCCCTCCCCACTCCTGAGCACGTTTATCGGCTCCACCTGTGGCCCCACAGCAGAGGACTGGAAGGAATTATTCCCCCTTTCTACAAGAACCTTGGGGATGTGAACCTGCTAAGTGCCCCGTGGTTCCACTGGGTTGGTGTTCACCCTAGTGCACCTGCCAAACTTCAAGGGAAGCCCAAAGGATCCAACATCAAGGCAGTGTAGGATGACTAAGGCTGTCCTTAACCTTGTAATGCCACAGGTATTCACTCCACCACAGCTTAACTTGTCTTTCCTGCCCAGAATGAAAGCCACTTAAACCAATCAAAAATGCCACCCGAAAGACAGGACTCCCAACACTAAGAAAGAAGAGTCTCAAGGCCATTCAAGGGCTCCCAAAAATATTCCTACTCAGCCCCCAAACAGGCAGTTAGCAAACCCCACTGCATAGGGAAGGAAGGTGCTGTCAAGAGAAGAGTGGAGTGTTAGGAATGGAGCCAGGTGATAAAGCCTGATCTCATCCCTCCCCAATTCTCCTGATGGCTCACCTGACCCTTCCCTGACTCTTTGCCAGGGAAAAACCATTCTGAGTCTTCTTTCAGGGGGAGTTGGGGTGTTGCAAATTCACCCCTACTCAAAGGTGGAAGCGTCATTTATTTAAGGGACTTGCCTGTCTCCTGGTAAAGAATGGCGGCTAGGGATGGAGGAAGAATCTGTTTTAAAGGGGCTTGTACAGGGAAATTGGCACTTCTATTCCACTCAGGCTTTGCCTACATCGGACTGGTTCTTGCACTGAGCACCAGCTTAAATCTGAACCGTTCATGCATTGCCTTTTATTCAAAGCCTGATTAAACTATGCAAAACAATTACATATATTACCGTATGTATATATCACATGTATAATATGCATTAAAGAGTCAAGATTTTATTTTGTACTCGTTTCTGCCCCCACCCCCGTAATTCCATTCCTTTTTGTAATCGGTTTACCAAAATAGAACACTGTATATATTTGTACATTTTTTCTTTATCTTTCCCCACTCTGTTATTTTCTTTGCAGATTACTTCTGAAAGCAATTAAAACAACATTTAATAAAAGAGTCAAGCCCCATGCGGCACTATATTTCTGCAGCATAGTTTTATAAGCATTAATGCATAAATGTTTTTATTCCATGAGATATACTGTTGGATGTATCTGCTTATGTGCTGCTTATTTAAGGGAACTTGGCATTTGTCTCCCTATAACAGGGGTGGGGAGCTTCTGGTCCTCCAGATGTTGGTGTGCTACAACTCTCAGCATCCCTGATCATTGGCCATGCCAGAGTCCAACAATCTCTGAAGGGCTACAATTCTCCATCCCAACATATGCCATACCTTTAATAATGCTACAACCCAGTCTTGTTCCTGACCTGCCATAGCAAGTTCAGACCCCACGAGCATCTCTGTGAAATTTAAATTTTATTGTCCCAACGTGCAACACTTTACACTTGTCCACACTGAACTGCAGCTTCCAAGTCCAGCTTCCAAGCTTTTAAACTCGGCCATAGATCTATAAAAACTAAACCAATGTTATTTGTTTAAACCTAAGATACATTTGGGGACGCGGGTGGCACTGTGGGTTAAACCACAGAGCCTAGGACTTGCCGATCAGAAGGTTGGAAGTTCGAATCCCCGCGACGGGCTGAGCTCCCGTTGCTCGGTCCCTGCTCCTGCCAACCTAGCAGTTCAAAAGCACGTCAAAGTACAAGTAGATAAATAGGTACCGCTCCGGTGGGAAGGTAGACGGCGTTTCCGTGCACTGCTCTGGTTCACCAGAAGCGGCTTAGTCATGCTGGCCACATGACCTGGAAGCTGTATGCTGGCTCCCTCGGCCAATAAAGCGAGATGAGCACCGCAACCCCAGAGTCGGCCATGACTGGACCTAATGGTCAGGGGTTCCTTTACCTTTAAGATACATTGACCCAGCATGGTATTTTCTTTCCAGTTGCACCTTTCAAACTACATTTTGCTACATCTTTTGGATCAAGAACTGCATGGCAACATTCTGAGAAGGGCAAAATCTGATGGGTGGCTCCATTCTGACTGGCACACGAGCCCAGGAGGTGCCCAGCAGGAGGGTTCATACTGGGACGTCCGATTATTGCATTCTCAAGGACCTCCACCTCAACACACAGAATCTCCCACCCACTGGGGTACAGCTACATTTGCTGTTTGACAAAAACACCCTCTCATCCAAGTTACACCATAACTCTTTGAGAAGCGGTCTTTGTAAGATCCTTGCTGACATAAAGGAAGGCAGCTCCCACACATAAGTGGCATGGTGTTACTTGTAACAAATCATCAGCTTCAGCCAAGCAAGCCGTAGTGCATTCCAAAGAAATCCCCCCTTTCTTTGATGCAAATGTAAGATAACATTTCTTTCTTTCTTTGTTTTTTAAGCCCACCATCTAGTGCTCAGTGTCTTCAAAGTACAAGCAAACCCTCAACATATTGAATGCAACGTTTTATGTTGCTTTGGCAGTAGAGATTTTATGACACTTTCTCTTCCTGTCATAAAGACTTTAGGGCTCAAAGAAAGCATGGTCTTATGAAAGGAAGCAGCTTCCCTCTCCTCTCTGTGATATTAACTTGAACCTCTTTGCTCATAGCCAATAGCGGCTGCATCAAGACAGTGTTTGATTCTGTTTCCCCAACATTTCCTTACCCAGTAATTTATGTGATTTCCCCCTGATTTTTCATGTAATATAAAAAGTTAGTTCTGAAAACTAGCAGAATCTTGCAGAGGTTTAGCACTTGTTTCCATGCTTAATTGCTTCCCGAACAAAATCTGTTTGTGACCTTGTTAACCTGGAAGATTGCTGGAGTTTTGTGCTGCAGTGGTTTTCATGGATCATGCTACTGAATTTGAGAGGTCATGTGCCACACAACACCATGTGGTAATATGATTATTCAAGTGTGCTTCCACACTTGTAGGAGGAACCTTGCACGTTCTCACAAAAGTCTTCCACCTTCCCATCCTGTTTGTAGGCACAATTGATTTGCCCTTCCCCTCCAAGAATGTTTTTTTTTTTTAAAAAAAGGGCAGTGAAGTTTCCTCACAGCACTATCCTATACATGTCTACTCAGAAGTAAGTCCCATTAAATTTAGTAGGCTTTACTCTCAGGTATGTGAATCTAGGATTTCAGGCTTTGCCTTAATGGAATTTCTTTCCAACAGACACCTATAGGATTGTGCTGTTGATGTGAAAAAGGGATTTACCATTCAATATGCAAGGGAGCAGGGTATTTCTCTTCCCTTTGCAACTGGAAGAAAATTTTCCAAAGAGAGAAAATGGGGGGGGGGGGTGTTCCATCAAGTCGTAGGAGGCACTCCATAATTGTTTGCTGACACAGCTCCCTATTCATAAAATATCATAAAGAGTAAATGAGTTGATAATGTAAATCAGTAATTAGGATTTGGTGCATGCTTATGCTATTTACATATTTTAATGCTTTGATATTAACATGTCAACTTTAATAGGATGTAAATGAATTCTCCTGGGTGTGATTTATCCTGTTAGGCATTAGACACTGTTCATTTGCTGCAACTGTAAATTTTACTTTTCTTCTCTGTCATTTTTAGCATAATCTTTCCGCAGAATCTTAGGAGAACATTTTCTCTAATGAAATGTTTTGGTTTCAATCAATTCTAGAATGGGAGAATGCTAATGGCCACATGACATAGCAGAGAAACAGACCCCTGCCCCCTGTAAAAGACTCAACCCGGATCTCTTTGTTTATAGCAGCGATGGGGAACCTGCAGCCCCCTAGATATTGCTGGACTCCACATCCTGTCAGCCCTAGCCAGCATGACCAATGGACAGGGATGATGGGAGTTGTAGTTCAGTAACATCTGGAGGACAACATATTCCCCATCCATAGAGAAGAAGGCTATCAGTGTGGCTACTAGTCATGATGGCTATATATTACCTCTAGCATCAGAGGCACTTTAGCCCTGAATAGCCATCACGAGGGCACTACCATGGGAGAGGGTGCAATGGTCAGAGGGAAATTGTTTGCACAGCTTTCCTCCCTGTGCTGGTCTTCCACTCAAAGAGCTCAGCCTCTGTGGCTTCTTCTTCTTCCTCCTCCTCCTCTTCTTCTTCTTCTTCTTCTTCTTCTTCTTCTTCTTTCTTCTTCTTCTTCTTCTTCATCATGAGCCGGGGTGGCAGTATTTGCAATTCAGTGTCAGTGTTGCTTGGACCTTCATGATTTGGTTGAGATTCTGATATCACCTTGAACCTTCTGCAAAGTTCTGAGAACATGTAGACATAGGAAGAGCCCAGCTGTATCAGGTCAATGGCCCATCTAGTCCAGCATCCTGTTCTCACAGTGGCTGAACAGATGCTGTGGGAAACCAGCAAGCAGGACCTGAGGACCTCAGAAAGTCTTCTCCTTTGGTTTCCAGGGACAGGTATTCAGAAGCATTGCTGCCTCCAAATGTAGAGGCAGAGCATAGCCACCCTGGGTAGTAGCTTTGTTAGTTTTGGCAGGGGGACAGAACGGATGAGCTACGAAAATGTGGTTGGCCATTTTAGGTCTTGGAGATTTGCATGGATAGAAGTTCTGAACCTATTAATTAATAAAAGGAGGACACAGGCTAGAATGCAGAGACATCTGTGGAAATGGGAAAGGAACGGACAGGAGACAAAAAAAATGTTATGTGTTAACAAGGACCTTTTAAAGATAAGAAAGACGCAGGACTATTTTAAGCCAAGGGCAGATGACACAAAATTCAAAATTTAATGAGGCTTAAATGCCATAGAATCTGCCAGATGTACAGTCTGCGGCACAAAGGCTCGGCACAATCATGTACCTTTCCATAACATTTTTAAAGGGCCCTTAAAATGCACACGCACATAAATTTGCTCATAAGATTCAGGGATGTCGCCCAGAACCATTTCAGAGAGCCAAACAGAGAGTCCATTTCAAGTTCAGGATTTTTGAGAATATTAACTGTGGAAAGTTTTGCAGTAGATCTGTCTTCAATACAGATGGCTTTAACAGACATACATGGGCAACCATGTGCACTTGACCCTGGCCCATCTCTCTTGGTTATATTGGTCAAACTAGACATGGCCAGTTTTGCCCAGGGTATGATCAACTCCACTGTTTGAGATGGATAGTTTCTCCTTGAAGGAGGCAATCATGAGAACAACAGCCTCCCTTAATCTAACACCCTGTTGGAATAAAAATGTCTGAATGGATTTGCAGAATGTGAGGACAGAACTGGCTTGATTAGGGAGAAGATGCCCCCTTAGCTAACCTAGTCTCTAACTATTTAGGGCAGGCATGGCCAAAATGCAAGCAGGCTCTTGTCTTTCTCCTGCCTTCTTTGCCAGCTGGCATTGGTTGAAAACTCCAGCTGTTTTGGAACTACAGTTCCCATCATCCCTGACCACTGGTCCTGTTAGCTAGGAATGATGGGAGTTGTAGTCCCAAAACAGGGTCAAGTTTGTCCATGCCTGGTTTAGGGCTAGAGGTGTTGTGAGGAGTTGGAGGCAACTGTTTCCCACAGCTGGTTGCTTTTGGTTCACCCCCTGAAAACACACATGAGCAGGAAGTTGGAAAGGGAGAGAATGCAGGCACTGGAGCTGCTCCCCTGGGTGATTTGAGGTTGGCTAAAAGGCAACCATTGCTTGCACCAAAGCAGAATGGCTTGGAATGGTGTATGATAGGTCTGGGGAGCCATGGGCCCTCCAGATGATGCTGAACTACAATTCCCATCTTCCCTGGCTCTTGGCCCCAACTGCTGGGGCTGATGGGAGTTGCAGTTCAGCAACATATGGAGAGCCAAAGGTCTCCCACACTTCAGCAAACCAGGAAGAATGACCGCTCCCCGCTTAAAACGGGGGGCGCCCTTTGCATGGGCGCGTGCAGCCCCTGGGTCTGGAGCGGCCCCAACAGCATAGGCTTGGCTTTGCCATCCCTTAGGTGGGATACCTGGAGGTCTCCGCCTACCTCAGTCAGTTGTCCAATCCCACCTGGGGGAAGCGTTGCCAAGGAGACCAGGCCAGGTAGGGGAGGGATTACCTGCCCACACAATAGAGGGAGGATCTTACCTAGGAATCCTCACTTTGCTCCAGAGCTTCTCCCACCCTACCCACCCTCAGCTAATGTCTTATTTTGCAGGTTAACTTTTCTTCACAGGTTTTGCAGGTTAACTTTTCTTCACAGGTATGCGGGCGCTGCTACGTTAAGGTCGCTGTTAAAGGGCCGGAAAGGAATTTCCCTGCATTGGCAGGTTTCGCCTTTCCCGTAGCAAAACGTCACAACTTTGGCGGTATCAGGCCTTGGGCGGAATCCTTTTGTCCATCTTCCTCTTGCGGCGGCGATACCAGGGTTCCCCGTTAAAGGGGTTTTCTGAAGGGAGGCTTTGGCCGTACACCGAAAGGTCGTCATTGCTCTCTCCTGCGGCGGCGGCGTTACGGGGGCGGCCATCTCTGCTTGAACATAGGTTCTCCAGAGCCGGCCCATCCCCCCCCCACACACTGGATAACCCTGATGCTCCCTAGGTCCCCGGCTGGGGACCAGGGAGGGAGAACGCCCAATGCCTGAGCCAAGGTCTACCCACATTTGAAATTTAATAAAGTTGTGGCCAATTTAATCCCATAGCACGTTGTCTTGAGTCGTTATTCCACATGACGGGGGGACCGTGCAGGATCTGGGGACTCCGCCTGCCCACGCAAACAGAGCACTATAGTTTGCAGAATTGTGAGGTGCAAGAGCAGAGTGGGAAGGCAAAATTGAGTTTGAGTTTCCCACAGCTGGTTGCTTTTGGTTCACCCCCTGAAAACACACATGAGCAGGAAGTTGGAAAGGGAGAGAATGCAGGCACTGGAGCTGCTCCCCTGGGTGATTTGAGGTTGGCTAAAAGGCAACCATTGCTTGCACCAAAGCAGAATGGCTTGGAATGGTGTATGATAGGTCTGGGGAGCCATGGGCCCTCCAGATGATGCTGAACTACAATTCCCATCTTCCCTGGCTCTTGGCCCCAACTGCTGGGGCTGATGGGAGTTGCAGTTCAGCAACATATGGAGAGCCAAAGGTCTCCCACACTTCAGCAAACCAGGAAGAAACAGAGCACTATAGTTTGCAGAATTGTGAGGTGCAAGAGCAGAGTGGGAAGGCAAAATTGAGTCTGAAGTAATTGTTCAGTCCAGTGGTGAGCCTGTGAGGAAAGGGAGTGGCTTAGAGAATGAACCATCAGTGTCAATAAATCCCTGCTTCCGGTAGAGACCGGGGTGGCTGGAATCCTAAACAGGAGCACTCCACACAAGATCATTTTGTTACAGGTCCCACTTATATTTGAGATGCAGCTTAAATGTAAAAAGAGAGAAGTGGTTCTGCATTTTGCTGGCATACTTTATATCCAAGGTCCAGGAATTCTTGCGTATGGGATGACTTTGGCCAGACAGATGACCTGGGGGTGGCAAAGTCAGCATGTCCCCACTTATCATTGTGGAAAAAGGAGCTTCGACCAATGCCAGCTGGCAAAGAAGGCAGGAGAAAGACAAGAGCCTGCTTGCACCCCTAAGCCAGCTGGCCATAATTTCTGAAGGACTGGAATATCAAGAGTTTGGAATGATTGCTAAGCTGGACTCTTGCTGGGCATTCTGTAAAGTGGATTTGGAACAGGTTGATAAACTAAAGAAACAAATAATAATAATAATTGGGATCCATTCTCCAAACTGCCAAAAATATATGGACTGGGCACAGGCTGAAGCTGCTGAAAACTGCTTGGCTCCACCTGCAAGCTACTAAAAACCAGTGGACTCTAGGCTTAAGCTGCCAGAGCTGAGCCCTGCCCAGGTCTCTAACCTCTAGGAATGGGTGAACCTATCCATTTTTGTTTCTTTCAGGTTCTCATTTTTCCAATCTTAAGTTCATTTCTTCACATTTCCATATCAGTTTGCAATTAAAAAAACAACAGTTCTCATGAAAATTCATCAGCATTTTTGTGTGAATTTCTCTTGCAGTGAGCATTTTGAAATGCAATTTTGCCAGATATAAACTTTTGGCAAGGCAATTTCCCCTGTTGTAAAGCATTTTTTAAAGGAATGGATTTAGACACTAGGAGAGAATATATTGTTTAGTTATTGTCCTTCCTTGCTCACGTGAATGAGATCAGCAGAGTAAAAGTAGTATTTACTTACACACTCTAGGTTTCAAAGTAGCAGTTACAGTAGCAAAATGAAGGCAGGTTTATAACTACTATCTAAAACCTTATAAGAAGCTATATAGGACTTTATTCCAAGACTTAGCAGCCTTAGCCTGTGTACATACAACACATTTAAACAACATTACTCCCTGGAAGCTGTAGTTCATTAGGAGTTGTAACTCCATTAGAAGTCCACTAAAGTTCTCAGGAGTGTCCATGAGGGGTAAACTACAGTCATACCTCGGGATGAATACGCCTTAGGTTAAATATTTTCGGGTTGCACTCCACGGCGACCCGGAAGTAACGGAACGAATGACATCATGTGCATGCGTGGAAGCGGTGAAACACGACCCGCGCACACACAGACGCGCAGTCGCATCTTACATTCGCTTCAGGATGCAAATGGGGCTCCGGAATGGATCCCGTTCGCATCCAGAGGTACCACTGTATGTGCTTTAAATGCATAGTGTGTCCACAGAATTAGAGCTTAATTCATCAATGAGTCAACCACCTCTACATGCCCAATTCTTGTGTTGCACCCTGCTTTTGTGCAAAGGTTTTGTTCACTGTTTAGGGCTACTCTTATCCCCACGCATCTGGATATTGAGAATAGCTGTCAGTCTTCCCACGAGGAAGGTGCCCGACTTTCCCTTGGAATGAATGCAACTAAAACATTAATAACACCCACAGCTGAGGAAAGTGAAGCCTGACAGGGGAAGGCTCACCCTCGATCCTTCAAGCCCCTGCTGTTGTGCAAGGAAAACTCCACACAAAAACATATGAATTATGGATAGAGCATTGGCTTTCACTGTGAAATTCTTAGGCTTTCTCGTTTGTGTCAGAGTCAAGGCTCCCCCCGCCACCCCATTCCTATTAAACATGGGAGTTATTCTAAAAAGGCAGACTTGTACATTTTACTGAGATATAGAAATATGTCTCGGGTGGCAGATAACATGTACACTTCCCAGCACGAAACAGTATTTTTCAACCCCCCTCCACCCGCTAAACCTGCCAGTTTTTTCCACAGCAGAAGCACGAGATGCAATAAATAGAAACATCGTGAAATGGGCATTTTCTCGTAAAGAAGGGCTCAGGCTGCAGGTTTCTGTTGATTTCACAGCAGATTAATCAACTGACAGCCTGAGCCATGACACATTTTCAGGTTGCACTGAGTTCAGTGAGACTTGCTATCAAGGAAATGTGCCCAGGATAATAATAATAATAATAATAATAATAATAATAATAATAATAATAATAATAAATTATTTATACCCTGCCCTTCTGGGTTCAGAAAACCAGGCTCAGGGCAGCTAACAACAAATTTAAAACATTTAATTGATGCAACAAAAACAGCATAAAAAATTAGTATTTATACCCTGCCCTTCTGGGTTCAGAAAACCAGGCTCAGGGCAGCTAACAACAAATTTAAAACATTTAATTGATGCAACAAAAACAGCATAAAATACAGTATAAAACATGAATAACAATAAATTCAGAATTCAAAAATCAATTCAGGGGGAAAATCCATCCAACAAACATTAGATGATCACCAGGGCTAGCTGGCTAAATTAGTCCTATTTGGGCCAGTGAGGAGACCAGGGGAGAATTAGCAAACCCTTTGATCACACTCCCCTCCCCCAATTCTTTACAGAACAACACCTGGAGGTAACACCTGCAGGACACAGGAATTCTGCTGTGGTCCCTTTGGAAGTATCACCTAAAGAGGCAAACATGGAACCACAAATACACACAATGGTGAAGTAGATGCCTTGGTTCCTAGGTGTGGCGTGTGAAACAAAGTTTTCAGGATTCTAGAGCTGTGATTCTCACATTGCAGGGGGCTGGATTAGATGAGCTATGGGCCCCTTCCAACTCTACAGTTCTATGATTCTATGTATGCAGCAGGGGCCAGTTTAGAAGTTCATTGCTGGATGATGATCAGGATGGATAAAAGAAAGGAATTCTCCACACAGCACATTGTTAAACTACGGAACTCGCTCACCACCAACTTGGAGGGCTGGGCAAATTCATGGAGGAGAAGCTATTGGTGGATACCAGCCATGGTGGCTCTGCTCTGCTTCCCTCTCTGGTTGGAGGAAGTAATGCTTCCGAATACCAGCTGTTGAAAACCCCAAGAGGAGGCAGTGCTCTTGTGCCCAAGTCCCTCCTTGCAGGTTTTCCCACAGGCATCTAGTTGGCCACTGTGAGAAAAGAATTCTAGAGTAGTTGGGCCTTTGGCCTGATCCAGCAGGCTCCTCTTGTGTTCTTATGGTGTCTTGGGTGGAGCAAAGACAGCGAGGCAGTTCAGTAACTTTAGGCTCCATACTTAATTCTCTTACATCATTGTGCTCCATATGTAGTAGGACCACAACTCCCATCACACCCAACCACTGGCCATGCTAGTTGGGGGAAGATGGGATTCGGAGTCCAATAACAACTGAAGTCACAGGTTCCCCACCCTTGATCTCATGTGTGTGTGTGTGTGTATGTATATGTGTGTATATGTGTGTGTGTGTGTGTATGTGTGTGTGTGTGTATATATATGTGTGTGTGTGTGTGTGTATCTGTGTGTGTGTATATATATATATATATATATAGAGAGAGAGAGAGAGAGAGAGAGAGAGAGAGAGAGAGAGAGAGAAACTGGCTGAGAATGAAAAAGAAAACTGCAACACACACAAACATTCTCCCCATATTTATATTTGCAATTAGAATGGAAAAACAACAACTCCATTGCCAAACAACATTTACACTAAGAATAATCCATGAGTTCTGTTTCCAACATACACATTAATTCAGGCACTCCAAATATGAAATGGAGAATTATAAACCAAACAAATGAATTTTATAGTTATAAGTCATGCTTTCAAATGAAAATAAGTGTTCAAAAGGGAACAAGTCTTGCTCCTTGCTTTGCTGGAAACTGGTCCAAAATGTTGGGATGGAGTAAGCGGGAGGTAACTGTGTATAAACCAGCTATAGAGCTCCCTATCTGATTTTTTTTTTTTATTTTTTTTTGCAGGAGGAGGGTATTATTAATCGGTCTCCTTTCCCATCACTTCAGCAAATGGACTTCAGTTAGACGACTTAATTATGTTACACCGTATTGGGACATTTTCTCATATAATTCCCCCCAGAGTTACTGATATTTGCTTTTTGATATTAGCATGTGCTAGAGAGGAGTGAGTGACACAGAGAGATATTTGTACGTCTTAAACCCTTTATTTACTTTATTTCCTCTCTGGTTTGAAAGACTGGGGTGCTGAAGAACCATCCGTATCGCCTATAATTTTAGATTGCTTCTGTGTTGCTTTTGAGAGATGAAGGCACTCTCTGGATTCATGCCTGTTCCTAGACATCTATGACAATACTAACATTTGAACATCAAATAAATGCATTCAGCCTTTCTGTTTCCAACAACATTGGTGTGGTGGAGGGGGGGGGGATGCAGGGCAGTACCGCTCTGGGACTTTTACCAGAGCAGAAGCAATGCCATAATGTGCTGCTGGAGCACTAGGGTAATTGATGAATTGTCAGAGAATTTGGAAACTAATCCAGCAGAGGCTGGATACGGATTTTCTTTTCTTTGATGGGGTTCCTACTCCGTGCCACATGTAGAAATGCTATAACACTCCTTCTCAAGGTTGTTTGCCTTTCTTTCAGGGATGATTAGAGTTGTAGTCCAGCAACATCTGGAGGACGCCAGGTTTGGGAAGGTTGATCTACAGTTCCAAAAGTATAACAGGCATATATTATCCCCAGGGAATTCCAGTAACTGTGAAGGAGATAAAGGAGGATTCTAAGCATCCCTATCAAACTACAGTTCCCAGAATTCTTTGAAGAAAGCCACAACAGCTGGAGATAGAGAGACAACAGAGAGAGAAACAGGGAGGGAGAGGGAGGAGAAGGAAAAGGAGGAGGAGGAGGAGGAGGAGGAGAAGGAGAAGGAGAAGGAGGAGAGCCTGCTAGATCAGGCCGGTGGCTCATCTAGTCCAGCCCCCTGTTCTCATAGTGGTAATCATATGGCTGTGGGAAACCTGCAAACAGGACCGAGAACAAGAGCCCCCCTCTCTCTGGTGGCTTCAAGAAACAGATATTCAGAAGAATTTACTGCCTCCAACTGTGGAGGCAGAACATAGTTTTCATGGCTAGCAGTTGTTGATAGCATTTTCTTCCATAGATACATGCTGTGGGAAATATAATGGACACAATCCAGCCAAAGTCAGTTACCTTGAAGTGCCACTGATTTCACTAGGAGAGTTAGGCTGCAATGCTATAGGCATCTGGGTGTAATCATCGCCAGGGAATCCAGTGAGATTTACTTCTGAGTAGAAATGTATAGGTTTGCACTCTTTACCACATGCTTAAATCTCTCCCGCTAAAATCAACGGGACCACAGAGTGCCTAACTTTGGCAGGATCGTGTACTACATTTCAAGATTTTCTCCCTTACTTCTTAATTTAAATCTCATTATGTTTGGCAAGGCTAGATATATTCCTAATTATAGCTGAGTAAACTGTTCAATTAATTGATGAATTTAACAACGTAACAATTAAATGAGATAGTTTGAAAGTAAATGGGGTTTCCCCCCCTGCTTAATTTTTCTCCTTCAATTTCTCACAGAATATCAAAGTTTTAATAGCCATCTAAGGGTAAATTGCTAAATTTCTTGAAAGAGACATTTAGCATATGCAGTGTCTAATTGGGTTGATATACAAAGCTACCAGACTGTGACACAGGAAGTATTTCGATCCAAATCTAATAACCGCTTCCATTGATGTATATGTTCCATTAACTTCACATTTCCGCCTCCCCTCCCCGCCGCCGCCACTACAAAAAATATATCTGGATGTGTAAATTCTGAGAAACTTTAATTCTGAGAAACTTTAATTGAAAGTGCAATTACAAGAATTGCATATATTTAGTTTTTCTATGACATGGTGCTTGGGTGCTCGATGAGAAGCTGGAAGCATTGAATTAAGAAGCACAAATTGCACAGGATTTTTCTACTGCTTGCATATACACAAATAGCTCCTCCTTGTTCCTTCTAACAGTAAACATAAGATCATATGAAGAGTCTGCTGGATCAAGCCAATGGCCCGTCTAGTCATGCAATCACAGAATCATAGAATCGTAGAGTTGGAAGGACGCTGAGTCCAACCCCCTGCAATGCATTGGCCACTCAACCTCTGCTTAAAAACCTTCAATGAAGGAGAGTCTATCTCTTGAGAGTCCATTCCACTCTCAGAGAGGTCTTGCCATGAGAAAGTTGGGCATCCTGTCCTCACTGTGGCCAACCAGATGCCTGTGGGAAACCTGCAAGCAGGATTTGAACACAAGACTGTTCTCCCATCCTTTGCTTTCTAGCAACTGATATCCAGACTTGTTTTAGTGCAAATTTCTCCTAACAGATATATCTTGGTATGCAAATCTGCACAATATGCACATTTTTGCAAAGCAGCTTCTCCTTATATAATGCATTTTTTGTTTTGTTTTTGGCTATTTTCTAACATAGATGCACCTCGGAAGCTGCGGGGGACACATATCTTTACCTTGGCATTTGACACCTGAGATGTGTGTTTTCAGGGGCCATCCTTTTCCTGAGACTGTAATCTGTTTTAACTTTTTAAAATTCTGAATTTTAAATTGTTGTGTCCTGCGCTGGGACCTGCTGGTGGACAAACAACAACAACAACAACAACAACAACATCATAAAATTGTTGGAAGTGATTCTAAAGTCTAGCCCAACACCCTGCAATGCAGGAATCACTAATGTGATGATGATAATGGTGTATTTCATGCCCCTTTATGATTCTGCATTTTTGTACACAATGGGTGGAACTGAATTAGGTTTTACTCAGAGTAGACCCATTGAAATTAATGGACTTGTCATAGTCATGTTCAGTCATTTCAGTGGGGCTACTCTGAGTAAAACCTAGCTGGATACAGACCAATACTTGGCTGGAGAACTACATTGCAAAAAGTGCAAATTTCGAAGGATGGTTTCGTTTCGGTTCGTGAACCGTTTCTGAAAGTGTGAATCAGGTAAGCTCCCCTATAAATGCAAACTGACTTCCCTTTCTCCTCCATCCCTAACTGAAGGACATATAAGATTTGAGCCTGGGCAAATCAGATACAAACAATGCAAGTTTCACCTACATGTTTTATGAGTTGTACTTTGACAAGGGTTTAATAGAAGGGTTCCCCCCTCCCTCCCGCGTGTTTGTAACAGTACTTCAGTTCGTTTAAATACTGCCAGAGCAAGAGACATTTTGCTTTTATGCTCCACAGAAGGCCATTAGGGCTCCTACATCTGTTCATGTATCTCTAGTAAATCAAAGTGGAACATTTGTCTTATCCAGCAAGCATTTTAGTGTCTTCTTGTTCTTTTGTTTATTCTTTAGTGGCTGGTTTAACCCTGCCCTGTCCAGCACGATTTGGGAAATGGGCAAGGCACAGCTTTTGAGATGAGAGATTAGACAATACCATTCGCCCAAAACAATCTAAAAGACCTGAGGATTAGGAATGGGGCCTGGAAGAACCTAAAGTGCACTACTTGGCTAACAAAGCCTGGGAAGACATTGCTGCTTGCTCTAGCTCCAGTGCGCTGCTGCAGACATCCTGGAATTACAGAAGCCACCCCAGCTTCTGATCTGATACTGAAATGTCCTGTTTCTCCCCACTCCAGCGCTGCGACTGATGACCTTGGGGAGGATAAGACAGCGCTTGCAGCCAGTGCTGGCACTCGCAGTGGTGCCACAATCTCACGTAAGTCATCTAGTTTATAACAGAGCAGAGCACGAAAAGATGCCCATCCTGATTTTCATCACAGGAATGTTGGAGGGTATGGATCTGGGTAAGACGCCACTGTGAGAAGAGGATGCTTAACTAGATGGGCCACTGGCCTGATCCAGTAGGATCTTCTTATTTGGTTGGCCAACTGTGAGTGCAGGATGCCAGATTAGATAGACCTCATTTGACCCGCACCTCCTCAGAAGTATTCGAACAAAGGAGCCTGCTTTTTTCATGTTAATATGAGCCATGAAGTGACATTGTTTGAACTGCAAGCGATCGTTAAAAAAAGAAAGACACGGAAGGCATGAAAGATGTGGACCATAGTCTTTTCAACAACAGGTACCACACACACAAAAACACCCCATGGAGCATTGCCGGATTTTTATTTTATTTTTATGATGACGCAGGACAAGAAAGAACAGCTGCCGAGAGCCTGATGAAGTCAAAGGCCTCTGTTGTGTTTCTATAATACCCCTTTTAGCCAGTCAACAAAGTAGCAAGAGGTGACCACAGTAGATTTGTGCATTTCTGTATGTGTAAGAGTGTGATGGAGAGAGAGAGAGAGAGAGAGAGAGAGAGAGCGCAAACAAATGCATTTTTGGAACTCTAGTTGTAAAGGAAGTTATTTGCTCTGAGGGACAAAGAGCCAGGCGGGAGAGAGAAACAGAGCTCATTGCGTTCTGCGCACCGCTGAGGTATCCTCCATTTTTAAACACGCCAAGACACGGCCACCAACACCGACGTTCTCACTGTTGTTTGGAGCTCCTGCAGCCGAGTGAATGAAGGCTCCAGCTAGGCCTTTCTTTGTGTTTCCTTGTCCATATTTACTGTGTTTTCCCCTCTCTGAATGACATGGAACTGGAGGCACCTGCTGATCTACAGTTAACAAGGCAACATCAATGCTGACTCCTCAATGACTTAAAGAGGCAGTCAAGTCTGTTGATAGAATATTCTAAGCCTGGAGCAGCCAGTGGGTTGTATCCAGCAGTAGTCTTCCTTAGAGTAGACGCATGGAAATTAATGAACCTAAGCTGGCCATGTCCATTAACTTCAGCAAGTAGAACCACATTCACACAATGCATTTAAACCACTATGATACCACTTTAAACAGTTGTGGCTTTCCCCAAAGAATTCTGGGAGCTGTTGTTTGTTAACAGTGCTGCTGAGTGATGTTAGGAGACCCTCTATTCCCCTGACACAACTACAATTCTTAGAGTGGTTTAACAATCAATCCTTCTCCACAGGGAACTCTGGGAATTGTAGCTCTGCGAGGGAAATAGGGGTCCCCAAACAACACTTGGCACCCTTAACAAACTACAGCTCCCAGAATTACTTGGAGAAACCCATGGCTATTTAAAGTGGTATCATAGTATTTGAAATGTATGGTGTGAATATGGCTGCAGTGCGGTGAAGTTGAGTATGACACCAGTGAGGTTCACATTCCTCTACAATTCCCAGAGTTCCCTGTTAAGAGGGATTGATAGTTGAATCGTTCTGTGCATTGTAGCTTTGTGGGGGTAGGTCCCCTAGCAACAGCTCACAGAATTATTGGGGAGAAGTCATAACTTTTAAAAGTACTATCATAGTGCTTTAAATATTGTTGTACACCACCCCAATCTCCAAGCGGTGCCATATTCCAGAGGTTCCAGGTTTTACACAAAGTTTGGTTTCCTCAGAATGAGGGAAAGTGGAGACTGTGCTGTCTTTAGGATATATGGTTCATTTATACATCCTGAGCCTGCGATGGAGGGGCGCACAGCATTAACACCCCAAGAGGGACTTGCTTCTCCCATAGCCATAGCCTTGGATTCCAGCAGAAATCAGGCATGGCTCTGCTTCTCAGCTGCCCAGCCTTCAGCTTGAATCCTGCTTCTACCTCACACACCCAACTCCCAACTCTGCCCTTTATCTCTCCAACTACAGTGGTACCTCAGGTTAAGAACTTAATTCGTTCTGGAGGTCCATTCTTAACCTGAATCTGTTCTTAACCTGAGGTACCACTTTAGCTAATGGGGCCTCCCGCTGCTGCCGCAGCTTCTCATCCTGAAGCATATTTGCTTCTCATCCTGAAGCATATTTGCTTCTCATCCTGAAGCAAAGTTCTTAACCCAAGGTACTATTTCTGGGTTAGCAGAGTCTGTAACCTGAAGCGTCTGTAACCTGAAGCATCTGTAACCTGAGGTACCACTGTACCAGTGAATTGAGGAAGGGGGACCCAGCCTTTTGCTCTATGGCACAGAGCTACTTCCTTTGTTACCTTAATGCCCCATATGTAGAGGGCCATAACCTCACTAGGAAGCCTGGCTATTCCAGGAATTGAATCCATGCTGAATCAGGAATTATAAAGGGGGCACTCAGGCATATAGTCTCCCCTCTTGCAAACTCATAACAATATGTTCCGTGAATGTGGCCTATGAGGTGGGCCAGTGTCTCTTTGTGTCATATAAATGTGCCTAGCTTTTAGCAGCGCTCTGGAAAAAACCACTAATACTCTAAATGCTAATCCAAAAATGTATTTCAGGAAGGGGCTCCAGCCCCCCCCCCCCAATGCATCAAAATTGTGATATGGATAATGGGTGTCCTATATATTAAAACCCTGTTGTATGGCATGGGGTGCATGGGGTCTCTGTGAGCATCACATCCAGAAACAAAGCATTTGTTTGCTGTGAAAGTGCATGGAGTAATATCGAAATTCTTTCCAATACATTTGTCTGTGGTGCAGATGACAATAAGAGAGATACTTTGTGAAGGTAAAGTACAGTAATCAACAATACCACCATAAGCAATGTACATTATCCAGCATGGGGTTTATAATGAATAATTGCTGGGTTATTAGTGCTTAGCAAATTAAGGGTATTTCCATTTATTACTGCACTCCGCTAAGGATGGGGCCTTAATTTATTTATTTATTTCCGCCCCAAAAAAGCAAATTCACCGGAAACAGACAGTTTGGGATTTATGCTCGTAATGATTGCTACATGGTCCATTAAGACCACCTCTAAGTGAGCTTAATTTGTAGCAGATAAATGTACATGTCTCCATATTTTTCAACATTGTTTATGGTGCATCTTGCGCAGCTGTGCCCAGCTGATTAAATCCTCGCAAAATTTAAATAGGAAACCCATTACATTGACAGTATTATATCCATTCATCATGCCCGCACTTTCTGTTTAACTCTCGACGCCTCGCCTGGGTGTTTCTTTGCAGAGGTTCGTTAAATATGCAGAGCGATGCCATTTTGCTGCTCGTGTTGTTTCCTGCATCCTTTTGTTTCTCAACTTGCTTAATGTCACCCTCTTCGTTGTCTTCTGCCATCTTTCAGTTTAGAAGCAATTTGACTAAGGTGGAGCCAACTCCCCCCCGCTTTTCTTTCACACTGGTCTAGAAAAATAAGGCTGCATTGCAGAATCTCCCCAAAATATTATTCAGCTGTTATTGTTTTTGCAGTGGCTGCCATTTTCTCCCCCAAAATGCACTGGAATGAAGCTAGGCCTGGAGCATTCTGGAGAATACAAAATGGCGGCCCAGTCACCAATACAGATGTCACTTGCAAAAACAAATGAGGCTCAAAACCTTAAAAGGAGTAGGGAACTGGAAGCTGTGCTACTGCCACTACTAATGATAAGGCCCACCCCTGAGAAACTAGTCACATCCACCAGACCCTCCAAGTGTCCCTATTTCCTGGGGACAGTGCTAGATTTACAGAAACTGTCCTGGTTTCTGATTTGACCCTGGAATGTCCTGCTTTTCCTTAGGATGTCTCTATTTTCATTGGAGAAATGTTGGAGGGTATGTGTCCACACCATGCATTTAAACTCTTATACCCCTATAACAGTTACGGCTTCCCCCAAAGAATCCTGGGCACTGTAGTTTGTTAAAGGTGCTGCTGACCTCGCAGAGTTACAGTTCTCACACTCTTAACAAACTGAAGTTTCCAGGACTCTCTATGGCTACATTCACACCATACATTTAAAGCACTGTTGTACCACAGTCATGGCTTCCCCTCAATAATTCCGGGACCTGTGGTTTATTAATGGTGCTGAGAGTAGTAAACAGGTAAAGGGACCCCTGACCATTAGGTCCAGTCGCGGACGACTCTGGGGTTGGGGTGCTCATCTGGCTTTACTGGCCAAGGGAGCCGGCGTACAGCTTCCGAGTCATGTGGCCAGCATGACTAAGCCGCTTCTGTCGAACCAGAGCAGCACACAGAAACGCCGTTTACCGTTTACCTTTACTTATTTATCTACTTGCACTTTGTTGTGCTTTTGAAATGCTAGGTTGGCAGGAGCAGGGACCGAGCAACAAGAGCTCACCCCATCACTGGGATTCGAACCGCCGACCTTCTGATCGGCAAGTCCTAGGCTCAGTGGTTTAACCCACAGCGCCACCTGTGTCCCGCTGAGAGTAGTAGGAGGCCCCTATTCCCCGCACAGAGCTACACTTTTCTGAACTCTGGGGCTCCATGCTAGTGGTAGGTAGAGTCAGAGGGGAACATGGGTGAGCCCTGAGTCAGAAATTGGGCAGGGACAGAGGCTAAAGTGGGAGGAGCCATGCACATGACACTTACTTTTGCGCAGTAAGTTACATTCCAGTCAGAGGTTTTTTTCTACACATGCATGCACAGAGATTCTCTCCATTCTCCATCTAGGCAAGCAATAGTCATTATCATAGTTCAAGGACACATTGCAGTCAGCAAAAGCACTTCAGGGGAGCACAGAGTAGAGCTGATGAGTATCCTAGCCTAGGGAGAGTCCCAAGGGCTGGAGAGAGTGGCCCAAAATGCCACATTTCACCGTTGGGCCTGAGATTCCCCACTCCACCTGTGCCTCCAGTAGCACAATCCCAATGTGCAGCCACAGGTAGCTGGCCAAGTCACCTGGATCTTCCAGGGGTGGGGAAAAACCACACTTCATCACCCCTTGGGATATCTAGTTGTCTCTGCAGCATAATGAAAAACAACAATATGCAATAAAAAAAACCATTGGAACTCTTCCTTGCATAGATATAGCCTGAAGCAATTTAAACACAATTTGAAGTTACTCATCTGGCACCAAAAACACCATAGAGAACAGGACAGGCTCGTCCATGAGGCAATATGAGGCAGTTGCCTCAGGCGGCAGGTATGGCTTCCACAGCCATGGCTGCCCCCTTCACATGCACAGCCATGACTATCTGCTGAGGAGGTGGCCAGGCACAGAGGAGGAGGAGGAGACAGGCATGTCGGTGAAAGAAAGTGGCCAAGTGGCCATTTTCAGCTTTGCCTGAAGCGGCCAAACATCGGGGGTGGCCCTGATAGAGAAGGTGCCAGTCAAGTCTCCCTGGGGAGGCTATTTCATAGCTGAGGGGCTACCATGAAAAAGGCCCTCACCTTTGTAGCTTCTTGCCTAACTTCATTTGGTGGCGGTGTCTGGTGCTGGGCCTCTGAAATCCAAGGGTCCTTCCTAGAATTCTTCTGTTTGGGGCAGGGCAAGGGTGAGTGGGGTTACTGCAAAACTGGGCTTAGAATCCCTGGAAGCTTTTCTCATTGGCTGAAGCCCTCGGGATGTTGCTTGCCAAGAATCCATTGGAAGCTTCATCAACAGATCTTTATACTGCATGGAGGATAAAGTGTTGAGCTTGTGCCATGGAGACCTGTATCTGAATCCCTGCTCAGCTATGAGCCTCCCTGGGTGGCCTTGCACTAATCATTGTCGCCAAGCCTGCTCCGAATCCCTTGGAAGAAGCGCAGGATATAAATGTGATAAATAAATGCATTGTTGGCAATAAATCCCAACAATGCCCCAACTCATCATTTGCACTATACCTGTTTATGCATGCAAAGTTCATAGCATCATTAATCTCATTCAAGGTCATTATTAGTATACCCTAGTGTTACAGATGGAGAAATGTGCGGTAGCAGATTAACATTAACAAGAGCTCTGCCGGATCAGACCAAAGTTCTGTGTCAGGGGTGGGTAACTTCCAGCAAGTGGGCCAAAGGCGGCCCTCTCTGAGCAGTCCCCAAGCTTCAGCTTAGGCCACACCCCTCTTTATAGACCACACCCCTCAGTGGCCCTGCTGCAGGACCTCCTAGAATGCTTCTGTCTGACCAGATTCTGTGCTTGAACTGTGATAAGGCCTTCTGTTTACCTGGATGTGGGGCTGTTGGTGGGTGACACCCAAAGGAAGGAGGAGAAATGCAATGAAGCTGTAAAGGTAAAGGTAAAGGGACCCCTGACCATTAGGTCCAGTCGTGACCAACTCTGGGGTTGCAGTGCTCATCTTGCTTTATTGGCCGAGGGAGCCGGCGTACAGCTTCTGGGTCATGTGGCCAGCATGACTAAGCCACTTCTGGTGAACCAGAGCAGCGCACAGAAACGGCATTTACCTTCCCGCCAGAGCAGTACCTATTTATCTACTTGCACTTTGAAGTGCTTTTGAACTGCTAGGTTGGCAGGAGCTGGGACCAAGCAACAGGAGCTCACCCCATCGCGGGGATTGAACTGCCAACCTTCTGATCAGCAAGTCCTGGGCTCTGTGGTTTAACCCACAGCGCCACCCGCGTCCCGCAATGAAACTGACATTCTCCAAAAAATGGCATTTTGACCACCGGGCAAATGTGGGCCTATCTGAAGCCATGAGTTTTATCTGGGCGGTATCCCTCAGGATCTTTTCATTCTCTGTACAGTATTTCCCAGTTTAAAAGTGCAGTGTTGCATTTCCACTGCTGGCGTCAGTGTGCAGCTAGAAAACTAGCAAAGCTATTCAGCCAGAATCACCGAAGGAGCTGACCCTCTTTAGAGTACGGGCGAAACTGCAACGTGCTCCGCTAATGGGTTTTTTGTTATCTTCGCCCTTGTAACTTCCTTCTTTTAAATGTGCTTTGTTAGTTACCATTAATCCAGAATACAGTTCTCGCTCTAATTGCAGCTGGTGCAAGAATGCTTCTCTGCCTTATAAAACTCCTTGTTGACATGGATCATTTTTACATCGTCGCCGTTCCCTATTAGAGGTGAATTAGGCTGCTCCCGCAAGAGATAATCAAACGTGCTGATGAGACATGCAAATGGGAACTTATAGCGGAGGCAGAGAGGGTGGATGTGCTCCGTGTAACTAAAGGTGATGTGTGCCTGCATCAGTATAGCTGGCACAGCCTTATTTTGTTTTTATTTTATTTAAAAATATATACCTTGCTTTTTGAGGAACTTCCTTTACAATGCAGCAGCTGTAGTAAATTTCTAATAAAAGCTAATTCCACCAGGCAATAATATATATATTTAAAAAATGCAAAATACAGTGGGTTGTATCTACTTTTACATCCATTGATTTCAGTGGGTCTACTCTCAGTAGAGCTGAGTGAGTCATGGCCCTCACATTCATTTAGGTCTACTCTGAGTAAGACTAACGATGGAGATAACCCACTACTAAACAATAAACCATCATAAAAACTGGAGTACAGAAAACTACTATGTTTGTGGGTGAGTAGGGAGTGATTGTTTTGTTTTGCTTTTGCTTCCACTATTTATCTTGTGCTTCTCTCCTGTATTTTTATCTTGTGAACCACTCTGAGATCTTTGAATGAAGGGTGGTATATAAATATAATACTAAACAAACAAACAAACAAACAAACAAAACAATATCGTTTGGAAAGTTGTTTGCTATGCATTTTCACAGTTCTAAAGATGTATTCACCAAATTTTGCATGATGGTTCCTGAGTTCAAGGAGCCGGTTTTCATCTCTATTTGGATATGATTGGATGCCATTTTGAATCAAGATGGAGAACAGAACCTTTCAAAATGGCACTGACTGCACAAAACTGCAACATTTTTTTTCTGTTTTCTTAGAATTCCTGAGCAAAGCTGGGTATGAGGAATCTAGTAAAATGTAAAAGAAGAAGAAGAGAGAATTAAAGGGTAATTGGGGAAAGTTTGAGTGATGCATTTCAAACATATGTCCCCCACTGCTAAAAGAAAAAGAAAAGTTTGTCACAGAGTTGCAAAAGACAAATAGAAGATGATAACAGAACTAATCTGTTCAGCAGAAACATTCCCCAAAGAATGTTATTGCGCTGGAAGGAGGATTGAGACCAAAATTGAACACCCCAGCCCCAGCCCCCATACTGCTTTCCCAAAGCCAGATAAGCAAGGCTTTGAGAAGGACGTGTGAGGTTTTGGCAGGGTCCTACATGCCCTCCAACATTTCTCTGATGAAAATAGGGACTTCCCATTCCATAATGGTAATTTTACTATTTAAACCCCACACATCTTACTGGGTTGCCTCAGCCACTCTGGGCAGCTTCCAACATGCAGTATATGAAAGCATAATAAAACACTAAACATTTAAAAGACAAAAAACCCTTACCTATACAGGACTGCTTCCAGATGGCTCAGGGGTCGGATAACTCCACACCCTCCAACCTTTCTCCAGTGAAAATAGGGACATCCAAAGGAAAAGTTTGACATTCCGGGATCAAATCAGAAACTGGGATGGCTTCTCTAAATCAGAGACGTCCATGGAAAATAGGGACACTTGGAGGGTCTGGTCCTAGAGCCCTCCCATCTTTCCCCCAAAGCTGGGAAGCACTACTAGGCTTTGGGAAGGAGGCAGGAGGACTCTAGAACTCTGCCAGAGGCATCATGACTCCTTTCCAAAGCCTTACCGGGCTTTGAGAAGGCAGTGTGAGGGCTGTGGTGGTGGTGGGGTGTCAAATGTTGCTTGGGGTGCCAGAAAAGGCACCGAGGGCTGCAGTCAGCCCTCAGGTCATGTGTTTGTACCACCCTGCATTTGATGCTGAGAAAGAGTCAGATCCCAAACTTCCCCTTGTCTTCTCACCAGAAGTGGTCCTTTGGAGTCTTTCCAAATGGGCAGCAGTAACCAGCATGACAATTAGATCCTTATCCATAAGGGGAAGGTCCAGATCAGTGTCTAGTGACAGAAGGGCCAGAGCTGAGTTCAGTGGTGACCAATAATATTAGAAACTGCATGAAACATGCTTTGACAAAACCCAGTAAACTTGTCACGTTCTCACCATAAATGAGGGCCTCCTCAGTGGCTGCTCCCAGACTTTAGAACTCCTTTTCTGGTTCCTTCCTTTCTGTCCTTCCTCTGGCAAGTGATGACAGTTTTATTCTGACATACCTTTGGGAACTGTTTTTTAAATATTTTTTTAAGGAAATGGCTTTGAATAGTGCTGTGGTGTTTTTATTATCCATATATTAATATATATTTTAAATGTTGTTTTAATTTTATCAGAGTTTATTCCTTTTTAATGGTTATTTTTCATATATATATTTAGCTTTTTGTATTTCATCTGTGCTGTTTTAGTTTGTGTATTCCACCTTGCGTCCTGGTCTGAGGGAAAGGAGGGATACAAATAAATAAATATTAATAACAATGGTCACTCTGTTGGCTTTAGGTTCACCCTGAAGCTAAAAAGATATTGGACAGCTGAGCAGAGATCTTGGGGAGTTGTGGGATGCATAAACTTCCTTATATTAAAAAATACCTCTGTAAAAAAAAAAAATCTGATCAGGCATTCTGGCTTAAAGTGACCATTAAACATCTTTCTTGTCCTGTTTTACACACACACACACACACACACACACACACACACACACACACTCACACTCTTCAAGAACCACCCTGTGTAATGGTGTAGATTGTCTGCAAGCCAGAAAAAAATACCCAGCCCTTGAAGCAAAAGCCACTGGGAGTCAACAGAGGGTTGGTTCTCTGTAACCACAAGAGGCGTTATTAAAGAAACTGATTAAGTCATTGGAGTTTCTGGGTGATCCTCACCTGCTGTGCTGTCTGCAGCCAAGAACCCCAACAGGACAATTAAGCTTAATTGAAATTATCTTGATTGATCAGAGGATATAAAAACCTGCCTATGAGACGTGGCAGTGAGCGAGCTGGTATCCTCCTGGAGTTCTGAAGTGTCATAGGCTGAGTCAGGGTTGTTGATGAGAGACAGATGTGTGGAAAACGGGATGTACAGTGGCCCACTATAAAATAAACCCTTGGAATCCTCCCGGAAAAATCCCAGAGAATTGGATAGGAACTCAACTGCATATAGGGCTATTAAGCTTAATAGAAAATTATTTCTATGGCATAGAGGATATTTGCTATCACATGCTATAGGGACTTGTAGAAAGATAACTGTGTTTGAAAATGATATCTGTGCAGTTCTATTTCACTTTCCAATGCTTTAGTACAGGAGAGAGAGAGAAATACTATCTGGTATACCAGCGTGGTAGATATCCTAAACCAGCCAAATCAGAACAGCCAACAGAACATTATGCCTCTGAAAACCAGTTACTGGCAATTATGTGGCTTATGGGCTTCCCATAGGCTCCTAACTGGCCACAGTGAGAACAGGTACCTGGACTAGAGGGGCCTTGGCATTGATCCAGCAGAGCTCTTATTTGTTGGGGATGCTCTAGCATTCAGGCAGTGTGGGATAGTGTGTTGAGTGTTGCCCTAGGACCTGGGAAACCAGGGTTCAAATCCCACTCAGCTATGATGCTGGATGACTTTGGGGCCAGTTGCTGTCTTTTGGCCTAACCTACTTGTGCAGCTTTGTTGTGGGGTTAAAATGGGGAGGGAGAGGACCGTGTGTGTCCTTGAATGCACTGGGGAAAAAGGGAGTGCAAATGTAATAATTAGTATTAATTAATTTGGTGCATTCAATGAAAATATCAGATTCTATCTGTCTGACATTAACCCGGAAGTAACTGCAAGGGTGCCTGAGCTTTTGTCAACAGTATCTCTTAGAGTGATGAATTGCACTATTTAGCAGGAAGAAATCCCAGTGAAAATCCTCATCATTATTTTACATGGCTGTTTATTTAATAATAATAATAATAATATTTTTTTATTTATACCCCGCCCTCCCCAGCCAAGGCCGGGCTCAGAGCGGCTTACAAGCAATAATAAAAACAAGATGAGTGATTACAACTTAAAAACAAAAATAAAATACAACATTAAAATAATGGAACATTAAAATATTAAAATGGAGCCTCATTGCAGGAGAAGGAAAAGAAAAAAGAAAAAGGGGGCGGAGGGAATCAAATTGGCTCCAATCCAAAGGCCAGGCGGAACAACTCTGTCTTACAGGCCCTGCGAAAAGAGATCAGATCCTGCAGGGCCCTGGTCTCATGAGACAGAGCGTTCCACCAAGTTGGGGCCAGTGCTGAAAAGGCCCTTAACGGAAGGCAATGGCACTAATTGGGCCCCCGCAAGAGAAGGGAGTTGGTCCCTCATCCCCATGCTATCCCGACCTAGCCATAGGACCTCTGTCTTCGAAGGATTTAGTTTCAATCGGCTCCCACGAAACCATCCAGCCACAGCTTCCAAGCATCTGGTCAGTGTGTAAGGGGCCGAGTTGGTGTGGCCATCCATCAGTAGATAGAGCTGAGTGTCATCAGCATATTGATGACAGCCCAGCCCAAAGCTCCGGATAATCTGGGCAAGGGGGCGCATAAAGATGTTAAAAAGCATTGGGGAGAGAATTGCGCCCTGCGGCACTCCACACACCAAGGAGTGGCGTGACGACATTTCCCTCCCTAGTGCCACCCTCTGTCCCCGACCAGAGATAAAAGAGCACAACCAGTTACGGGCTATACCCTGTATCCCCACGTCTGCAAGGCGATGGTCCAGAAGATCATGATCGACCATGTCAAAGGCTGCTGACAAATCTAAAAGGATCAGCAGTCCTGACCTGCCTCGATCCAGTTGTCTACGGATATCATCTGTTAGGGCAACCAGAGCCGTCTCCGTCCCAAAACCAGGACGGAAACCGGACTGAAATGGATCTAATGCCGATGTTTCCTCCAGAAACCTACCAAGCTGTTCAGCAACCGCTCTCTCAATTACCTTACCCAGGTATGGAAGATTTGAAACTGTACATATTTGTACATATGTACAAATTTGTACATATTTTAAAATTTTATATATGGATGTTTTATGATTTTTTTCTATGATGGCCTGTACTTGTAATGCCTAATAAAGGTTTGGCAAAGTAAAGTAAGTCCAGGGCAGCTGTGTCCAGGGCAGCTGTTTACCAACTCCATCTGGTACGTAGGCTGAGACCCTATCTGCCTGCGGACTGTCTCGCCAGAGTGGTGCATGCTCTGGTTATCTCCCGCTTGAACTACTGCAATGCGCTCTACGTGGGGCTACCTTTGAAGGTGACTCGGAAACTACAACTAATCCAGAATGCGGCAGCTAGACTGGTGACTGGGGGCGGCCGCCGGGACCATATAACACCGGTCTTGAAAGACCTACATTGGCTCCCAGTATGTTTCCGAGCACAATTCAAAGTGTTGGTGCTGACCTTTAAAGCCCTAAACGGCCTCGGTCCAGTATACCTGAAGGAGCGTCTCCACCCCCATCATTCTGCCCGGACGCTGAGGTCCAGCGCCGAGGGCCTTCTGGCGGTTCCCTCATTGCGAGAAGCAAAGCTACAGGGAACCAGGCAGAGGGCCTTCTCGGTAGTGGCGCCCGCCCTGTGGAACGCCCTTCCAGCAGATGTCAAAGCGATAAACAACTACCTGACATTCAGAAGACATCTTAAGGCAGCCCTGTTCAGGGAAGTTTTTAACATGTGATACTTTACTGTATTTTTGGTTTTTATGGAAGCCGCCCAGAGTGGCTGGGGAGGCCCAGCCAGATGGGCGGGGTATAAATAAAAAAAAATTATTATTATTATTATTATTATTATTATTATTATTATTATTATTATTATTATTATTTGGTGCATTTTGTCCAGGTTCCTGTAGGATGGCTGGTTGAAGTGTTGTATCCCACTGCTTTTTAACAGGTGGGTTTGGACCCACTAGGGGTCATGGCCTGATGCAAGGTGGGTCACAATGGGAGCATTGCTACCATGCAAAAATATGGTAAAGGGTTAAGAAACGGGTCCCCAGATGCATGTCTGGGTTAAAAGTAGGTCTGAAAAGATTGAAGATACCTGTTGTATCCAATGTAACAGTAGGCAATTGGTTCTGTTAGCACAATGATTTACACTTTTGCACAAAAACATTTCCCCCCCACTCCCCAACATTCCCTAAATCTGTCCTATGGGCTCCCCCAACCTTTGGGAGCAGATTGGGAAGGCTGTGGCATGCACATATTGGGAGAGGAGAGGGGGAGTTCCATTGCACAAGTGTAAATCTTTGCACCAATGGAACGAGTGCATTGGATACTGCCCCAGCTCTTTGCAAGAGGCATCTGGAAGTGGAGTAGGCCTGGATCCATTCCTTGCCACGCCTCCCTTGTTTAGTGAAATTGAATTGCCCTTGCTAATTGCTTCACTGAAGTGCTTGGTGACATTGTGCACAGAGGAGTATTAGAGCCTCGTTCACAAAGCCCAGGGTTGGGCTCCTTCTTCGTTTTTTAACAAGTCCGTGGCGTGTTATGATGAATATTGGTCAGGCCAAATTGCACTATTGATTTTTTTGTAATTAGGTTTTAATGAATTGCAGTCACTCAATTGTTGGTTTGTTGAGGGACTTTAAAGATCAGGTAGTGAGTGTTTTGTGTGCTTTCTTTCACTTCCCCTCCACCTTTGTGTAGCTAGTAGCAGAATGATGCTCTCCGTTAAAACACAGGCTTAAGATCTTTGCCTGAATAGGCTCAGTCTACTGAAATGCAGTCATTGTGGTGGACCCAGGGGTCAGCAACCTGTGGCCCATGGGCCACAAGCAGCCCACAGGGGTAGTTTAACCAGCCCACGAGCAGCTCCCGAACTGAGCCACCTGCTCAGCGGGTCCCTGCGCACTGTGCTAAACTGGTGCAGCGTGGGGACTCGCTTCTGTGGCACCGGAAATCGCATCTGCGCATGCCCAGAAGCCGAAAATAGTGCACACGTGCGCTCACGCATGCACGCAATCCGGCCCACAGAGAGATCTCCTTGGGACTTGATTGGACCGGGCAGGTAAAACCTTGCTGACTCCTGTGGTGGACTAATCCTGAGGCGGCCGAGTAGAATGAAGGTGCAATATATCATTTTCCATTGCACCTGTGGTAAAGAGGAAAAAGAAGCCTGGCTTCTTCAGGTAAAAAGCTAGTTTCTCCTGAGACTCCATCCATGCTACCCCAGGCTCCTTGGAAGAAAGGTGGGATAAGAACTGTGTTTCCCAAACTTGGGCCTCCAACTGTTTTGGGACTACAATTCCCAAAGCAGCTGGAGACCCAAGTTTGGGAAATACTGGACAACAAGGTTAGAAGTAGACAATTTTCATTTGTGACATGAGGCAGTGTGTTCTCTTCAGCAAGGGTGGAAAACCTCTCGCTCTCCAGAGGCTGTTGGACTACAATTCCCACAATCCCTCTCCCCATTGACCCTGCTGGATGGGGCTGATCAACATCTGGAGGTTCACAGGTTACCCCAGCCCTGATCTATCGAATGAAACAAAAGAAGCATGCTATTTTGTCTTCATCCCTGTGGGTTTTCCTTTTCACCATCCGATATTTGGAAGCGATGTATAAAGAATGCTTATAAAAGAATACCAACTTTGATTCAATGCAGCTGGAAAGAATACAAAAGATCCCTAGATGCTATGTCTCTAAAATATACATCAAATGGCTGGCCTTTAACAGGCATGTCATATACCCAATGCATGACAGTGTGGGGTGAGCTGCACTCATTTGAGGCGACCTGCGTTGGACAGACAGTGCTGATGTGTGACCTCTTGCACTGCACCACTACAGCCTGGATCATTATTAATGGATAGCGTGTGAGGCCCCCTTGCTTCCAGTGAATAGAACTTTCCTCTGCAACAAGCTCCATTGGTCCTGTTGGGAAGCCTTGCTGTGCACTACGGCTAAAATCCTCCCTGACATCAGTGCTGTTGGGATAGCATCTAGAGTAGCTTTAAAAATTGCAGTCCGCCTGCTAACACATCCAAGGCTTTTGTTTTGTTTATTTGGGAGCTGTATAAAATTATTATTTTTTCCCCCGAGAGTGGTGAACAAGCCATAAAAAACCCCACAGAATGGTTAGGATGTATAAATAAAACTGAAGCTGACAGCAAAAGGCAGGAAAATGAGCGGCTGAACAAGAGCTGATCTGAGTTCTTGCACCAGGAGTGGGGAACCTGTGCTCCTCCTGGAGACTCCAGCTCCCATAAGCCCCAGCAAGGATGGCTACTGGTCAAGGGAGATGGGAGTTCTAGTTGAACAACTGGAGGGACACAGCTTCCACAGCCATGTCCTACAGGAACATTTTAGGTTGAATTCCAGGGGCCACCAGTTTCCTAAAACTGGCCCACCCTTTGTTGCCATTGCCACCTGTTGGGTGGTCTTGGAGGCATGATCATCATCATCATTTCATCATCATTTTTTATTTGTATGCCGCCTTTCCACAGTTAAAAAACCAATGCTCAAGGCGGCTTACAGCATAACAAGATTTACAGAATTACAAAAGTCATAAACAATAAATAAACCACATCAAAAAAATACACAACCAAATGGGAAACAATTTCCACATAAATCGAAATCTAAAACTAAGAAAACAGCATTAATACCACAGTTTAAAATGACATAGGTAAAAAAAATAACAGCAATTTAAACAAAAAACAAAAACAAAACAAAACGGAGCCCTCTTTGCCCAGCGGCAGTGGCAGCAGCAGCAGCAGCAGCAGCAGTCCTTTACAGAGCCCATCAGGCCCCGCCATGGGCCAGGTGATGAGTAACAGGACTGGGGCCCTCAGGTGCTGAGCAGAGGAGTCTGCCCAAGGTCTTGGCAGCTAGCAGCCACCAGCCTTTCCTTCCCAAGGTTTCCTAGAGAGCCAGTGTGGTGTAGTGGTTAAGAGCGGTAGACTCGTAATCTGGGGAACTGGGTTCGCGTCTCCGCTCCTCCACATGCAGCTGCTGGGTGACCTTGGGCTAGTCACACTTCTTTGAAGTCTCTCAGCCCCACTCACCTTACAGAGTGTTTGTTGTGGGGGAGGAAGGGAAAGGAGAATGTTAGCCACTTTGAGACTCCTTCGGGTAGTTTGGATATCAAATCCAAACTCTTCTTCTTCTTCTTCCTAGAGTGATGGCAGGAAGCATTGCTCTCACACTGATTTGGCTTCATGGGGATATGGTGTGGTGGCTCAGCATTATCATGAAGCCAAACCAAGTGACCTCAGTCTAGGGCAGGGGTGGCGGAAGTGTGGTGTAGTGATTAAAGTGGTAGACTATGACATGGCAGACCAGAGTTCAAATTCCCACTCAGCTATGAAGCTCTTTGGGTGACCTTGGGGGCCAGTCACTGCCTCTCAGCCTAACCTGCCTCACAAGGCTGTTGTGGGGATTAGATGAGGAGGGGAAGAACAATGTACACCACCTTGAGCTTGTTGGAAGAATGCAAGAAGGAAGGAAGGAAGGAAGGAAGGAAGGAAGGAAGGAAGGAAGGAAGGAAACCTTCAGCCCAAGTCTGCATCCCGTCATGGGTTATATTCCTGGGACACTTGGTCAGTGGTTGGAGGGAGGAGAGGCAAAATTGGAGCACTGGATACAACACATTGTTGCACAAAAGACATGCCCGCACACCTTTCCACCATCCATCCAGACAAGAAAGAAGTATGAGCACAGTTCATTGACACATTCCAGCCAGACAAAAGCACTCAAGGATGCAGCAGAGTAGGGTTGGGAAGGGACATGGCTTTGGGAGGGGAATTGAGGCCTATGGGGAAGGGCCAGATATAGATACCTTCAGGGCTGTAATCTCCTGTGCCTGAAGTTTCCCACACTTCCACTAACAACTCCTGGAAAATAAAAAGTGGTGCCTGCTGAGATTTCAGAGGGCACTGTTGCAGCCTGCAGTAAGTTCACCACCAACATTTCCTCTCTCACAGATCCTCTGAAGTCACCCCAAAATGCTCCTTCAGCTTTGTTGTTTGCAAGTGATAAAATTAGGGAGAAGACATCTTCGTTATGGCTTACATAGGGCAGAACAAATAAGGGGCTTTATCTGCTTCAGCAGAAATTTTGCACAGGAGCAGCAAAGTCCTGCTTCCAGCTGCTCCTGACCTAGATGAAAAGCCCACAGGCAACAATGGGGAGTTTCAGCACCAGGGACAGCTCCAAACAAGCACATCCCTAACAAAGGGTCTGTTCACACTTCCACTATTGACTTTTGCTCTGATTGAGCATGAAAGAGCAGTTTTCTCTGGGGGAAGCAGTGGGACAAGAGGATGTGGGCATAAACCCAAAGATTAGAGACATCTATGTTTCCAGGTCAGACTTCTTTGAGGATTGGGAGACCTTAAAGGAGCAGGCATTTGGCTTGGTAGACTGGTACTTGCCTTCCTTTCAGTTCCCTCCAGACTTTTCGTTTGAGCTGATGGGCTGGCATAAGGATGTGGGTCCCTTCCATGGAGGGGATCAGTTCCTTGGAGGGTGTCAGCTTCAAGGGCAGGACCCAGGGAATCTCAGTTCTGGAATCCTTGGCTCAAGGGTCCTCAATCCAATAGACTTGGTCTAGGATGCAGGGTCAGTTATAATGCTGGGAAGAGGGTCAGTATCCAGCACCTTTACCTCTGGTGGGACTGGCCCATCAGAGATGGCCAGTTGTGTGGCGAGTTCCTGCCCCCCAGGTGGAAATAAAGACACATGACACAATTATTTAAGGTTAATGGGCTAAATATGACCTCAACTTTATTGGTTACAAGTGATGAGCGGTATTGGCTTAAGCATTGGTCCTAACTGATTATCTGGCTTCAGCTCATTCACTTGAAGTCTGGGAGGGTTAACCACCAGTAGGGGGAGTCCTGCTGATGCACATCAACTAGGAACTCCCCCGGGGTCACCGCTCGGGGGCGTGCCTTAAGATCTACCTCCATAGGCTTCGGACAGGGCCACGTCCCCTGGAATCCTTTATCGGACTACCCTTCAATATGCAGGGCAGGTGATGGTGCTTCCTCCTCCCTTCCAGCTACATAACAATACCAATACGAATGCCTAACCGCCAATACCAAGGAAGTTGTGACAATTTGCTACAAGGCAGGTGAAAGACCAAGTGGCTGGTGCCGATTTGTCAAGTGGAAAAAATTCCTACCAGGCCCCTTAACGGCGACCAACCAAGGTCCGTAGCAAGGTCAAAGACGAAAACCTTAAAGGGCAGGAGGGTGGGAAACCGGAGCAGCTGGAGGTGGCAAAAGAGGGAGATCCCCAGCTGTCCCTGCATTAAATAGGGCAGGCCATGCCCCCCGAGCCAGCCGATTGGCTGTCCAGGGGATGACGCTGCTGGGGATTCCCTCAATCGCACATGGTGGGGGCGTGAAGCCCGCAACACCACCTTCTTTTGAAGGTGGAAGTGGCTCTCCACATTGTCTGAATCGAGACCTGCCACCACACTTTTACCAACTGAGGTAGTCACTTGGATAATGTAATTAATTAATTAATTAATCAAATTTATCACCCCACCCCCTAGCGAGTAGGGAGACTACATGAACAGGAGTATACACTTGGAAAAGCAGACATCTTCTGTGCCTTTTGAAACTTTAAATTCATTGATTACCAAATGCACTTAAAATGCAAAAGTTGCAGAAAACTCCTTTCCCCCCTTGATCCAGGGATGTAGGCAGCTCATTTGCATGACAGGGCTGAGTGCATTTGATAAGTAGTGATCAGAAAAGAGTAATTGGGAGCACTTCCTAGTAATATTTCCCTCTCTGGTGCCATTAGAATGTAAAGTCCGGGAGATTAAATACTCTGTTGTTAATTGGCTATTTGCTCCTGTTTGATCCAGCGCTATTAAATTAGTGACAACTGTTATAACGAATAGGGAACACGCGTAGCAGCTCATTTAAACTATTCTCGATTAGGAAGGAGGAAGCGCTCTCTCCAAAGCAAAAGGAAATTTATTCGTTTGATGGTATCACTGTCAGCTGACAGAACTGTTTCTCATGACCACTTTTCACAGATCAAACAGTCAATGTGTTTCATTTGTGTTCCCAAAAAGGCAGCTTCTTTGTTGAAAATCCATATGTTCAGTGGACAAAATGGCTGATAAACAACCCAAGTCTGGCAGCAACCAACTTCTCATTTGTTGTGACATAGCTGAATTGCAAATCAAGATGGAGTTCAACCCAATTCTTTATAGGGACTGAATAGAGACAAGGGCTTCCTTTCCTCCTACAGATGTTAATTAAGACCGCAATCCCAATCCAAATTACCTGGGAGTAAGTCCCATTGGATCCAACAGGATGTACTTCTGAGTAGTCATGGTTAGGATTGCACTGTATCTCAGCACAATTGCCTATCACTGCTGCTGTTTAAGGGTCATTACATTGATTTGACATACACTCTAGCTCTAATGGAATTGTCGCTGTCTGTAACACTTTTATCTCATATCCTCTTCCCCCACTGCTTACAACTCACCCTACGAAGGGTAGACTCCAAAGGTAGAAATCATTTCTTTGGGTCACTCCTTTGGGGTGTCATGAGGGCACTCCCTTTGGATGACAGGTTGTGGGTGGGCTTGCTACTAGGTGGGAGTCTGGAGCAGGTGTGTGTGTGTGTGTGTGTTAATATGAGTTGACTTGAGATTCAATGATGGGGAGATGTGTCTGAGGTGAGAGAATGAATATAGCTTACAATCTTCCAGTGTGACTGAGCTCCAAAGAGTTCAAGATATTGTTATGGTTCTCTTCCTCCTCATTCAGCCTCCGCACCAATCTTGTGAGGTAGGTTAGGCTGAGAGGCAGTGACTGGCTCCAAGTAACCCAACGGGCTTCATGGCCAAGTGTTTCTTACAACGGGGTACAGAACCTTTTTCAGTCTGAGGGCTGCACTCCTTTCTGGGCAGACTTCCAGGGGCCAGACGACAGTGATGGGCTGGGCCAGAGGTAAAAGCTGGCAGAGCGCCGAACATAAATTTAACCTTTGTGCAGTAGGCTAGTTTCCAAACACACTTGCACTCTCCTCATCACCCTCCATCCAGGGAATCAGGAACCATGATCAGAGTTCAAGGAAAACATTGCAACCAGGGAAAAGCCCTCAAGGAGGGTACAAAGCAAGGTGACTGAACGGTGTGGCTTGGGGAGGTGGGTGTGGCCTGAGGACAATCCTAAGAGCCAAGGAGGACTGGAGGATTCCCTATCCCTATATTATAATTCACAAACATTTCCCCCCTTCAGAGTCAAACTATGAGGAAACCTTTCATTATACATACCTTGATTCACTGTTGTCAAAGGACAAGTTCATATGTGTGATGCAGTAGTCAGATCATTTAGAGTATTGGGCAAAGACCACAGAAACCCTCATTCAAATCCCAGCTGAGCCATGATGAAGCACATTAGGCCAGTTGCAATTTTCCAGCCTAACCTACCCTGCAGCATTGTTGTGAAACTAAAATGGGGTGTGTGTGCATTTGCCATGTGGAGCTTCTGGGAAGAAGCATGGGATTAAAATGTCTTCAATAAATAATATTATTAATTTCATGGTGGTGAGAACTAGAACATGGACCACTTCTTGCTCATCTATTTAGGTTTTATTATCTTGCCTGATCTGATTTGTAATAACAGACTTTGCTTTGCCCCTGCCTCTAGGCTGCCCTCCCTATTCAGCAGTCCTGAGCATGCTCCAGCCAGAGCTTCATTTTTAGTATAGGATAAATAGGATAAGATTTCTGTTTCCAGTAAGCAATTCCTCTCCCCTGCCCAATAAACTCTTCCATCTTCTCAGGGGTGCATTTTTCAACAGGAAAGAGAGGACTGTCATGGAAAGTGCCCCCCTTTCTTTTTCTCTTGAACTTCCTTAGGAAATAACAATAACAACAACAACAATCCTTTTTCTTGTTTTTATTTAGCATTCTCTGGGGTCATTTGAGGGGAGGAAAATGCATTCCATTTCAAGCCAAGTTGAGTCCATGTATATCCCTAGCGTTGATTGGGGTTTCGGTTGAACGCAACATACAGAATCGTACCCCAAAGCTGTAAATTCTGGCATTAACATTTAGAAGTGACTATGCTGGTGTGTTTGACAATGGCATTCACATTTCTGCCCTCGACTGCATATCCTTTAGGCTAGAGTAAATATTGGTGTTTGAAAACCCAACATGATGATATTAAATTCTTTTGTTTTTCTCCTCCCAACCCTCCCCCTCCCCCCATTTGCTTAGCTGCCAAAAGTCGACTGTTTCAATATGTTGAAGCCTAGAAGGCTGAAAACAACAGCACAGCTGTGATTCACAAAGGATTTACCAGCATGGTGCAGCAATGTTCTGAGTTGCTGGAAAAAATCCAATTTCCTCCCCCCACCACCCCTGCCCGTGTAAGAGATGCGGCGAAATCCCACCAAGTATTATTTAGCCAATTAGTTAGGAAAATGTGGAGGGTGTTGTTTTCTTTTGAGCGCGGATGAGATCGTGTTGTTAATTTTTATTTATCCTCATCAAACTTTCTCCGCGCTGAGCATAATGTTGTGGTGCAGTCCCTCTCATCTGCCGTTAATATGGATATGTGTCAATTATGAGGACTGGGACGATAAAGGCGGGATTCATAAAGTGGCTCACGTGGGTCCTTGGAGGTTGGCTGGATGCTCAGAAGAGGGGGGAAGTTGTTAGAGGGTGATTTAAAGGAAGCAGAGGAACAAGTAGATTACAGTGCGAGAGCAAGATCAACTGCCGGCTGTCAGAGCTTGGCGGGAGGGATCCGAACACAATCCAGGAAATTTGGGCTTTGCGCAAAATGGATCGAAGTGCTCAGTTACTCCAGTCCAACAGAGCTACTTTAAAAACAGGCAACAGGCTTTTTTGTGGTTAGGGAAGCAAGATGAAAATGCACTAAGTGTATGGTATGTGCATGATTAATGGGCAGGCGGAAAACCAACACAGAAACATAACAGGGTGAATCCAGGGTGAATGCTCATTGTTGCTTAGCTTTCCCACAAACATAAGAATAATAGAATCATAGAACTGTAGGCTTGGAAGGGACCCCAATAAAAGCTTCCTGGATCAGGCCAATGGTCCATCTAGCCCAACCAGATGCCTGTGGGGAACCCACAAGCAGGATTCAAGCACAAGAAGACTATACCCGCCTGTGGCTTCCAGCAACCAGTATTCAGAAGCATTTCTGCCTCCAACTGAGAATGGCTGCCATGGCTAGTAGCCATTGATAGCCCTCTTCTCTATGAATTTCGTTTTTTTAAAGCCATCCTGGTTGGTGGCCATCAACCACATGATATCTTATGTCCAAATGCATAGTGAGCAGATAAACAACTTTCCAAAATATGCAGTAGATTTAAAAACCAAATGGGTAGGAAGAGAGAACTTTTATAGGGAGGCAGTATCACTCAAAGGTAGACTGCATGCTTTGCTTGCAGAAGTTCCCAGTTTCAATCCCTAGCATCTCCAGTTGATGGTGGGTTAGGTAGCAGGTGATACTGGAGAGTCTGCCAGTCAGAGAAGATGATACTGGGTAAGATGGGCAAATAATCTGACCTGGTCTAAAACAGCTTCTTGTATTCCTAAATAGGGGGTGGAAACCTTGCCTCTTCAAGGGCCCATATTATCAAGGGGGCCCTCACCTAGAAGCCTGCTTGACATACTGTAAGTTTATCCTCCATGGAACAAGGATATTTTATCCCTCCTTCATGTCTCTGAATATGTAATTACTTGCAGATCAGAGTGAGAAAGGCTGGTGTGTGTGTGTGTGTGTGTGTGTGTGTGTGTGTGTGTGTGTTGCAAGGAAGGGCCTTCCGTCTCTTTCGCACAATAACAAAATATGATACAAAGCACCCGAGTGTCAATAAATGTACAGGATAAAGGTCAGGTTTACATCGATGGACGGGTCTGGCAAATACATTTGTTCCTACAATGTCTGTGTTTTAAATGCCACTCTCTGATGAACCTGCAGCTGAAACAGACTTTTAGGTCTGATGAGATGTCACTTTGGCTCAGTGCTGATCAAATAAGATGAATGAAAGTGAAACAAGAACAAAAAAAATATTACTTCTGTCATTTATTCTTCATGCATTGCAGGGAGTGGGCCAGTCAGAGAGACTCCTCCAAAGCAAACAGTGATTGCCACACAACATCGCCCATTGATCTATTTCCCACTGGGCGACAGTCTCCTTCTCAGAAAGGACATACTATTCAAATGCCATACTAGACACACAGATGTCTGGGACCTGCCCCCCTCCAATGTATTTTTTCCCTGTTCCATCCTCCTAAACCAACCTGCTTTACCATTTCAGTGCCAAAGAATGTGAGAGGGATTGGAAGAAAGAGAATGCAAGCAATGTTAACCATGCTGAGAGTAGACCGATTGAACTAAGTGGACATTACTAACTTGGGCCTATTGATTTCTTCCCTCTCTTTCCTCCATGAAGTTGTCACTAAAGGCAAATGAAGTCAGTTGCTGGATGACTTGTGCAGTGATCCCATCCCTGATAACTGGAGATCACACAGACATCCTGTTGCATCTTTGCTAATAATAATTTTTTAAAAAATCACCATGGACACAGCCTTGTCAATGGGACATAGCTGTGGGCAGCCTGCAAAAGTGCCATCCACTTTGGGCCTGCTCATAAAAGCAAGCTCTGCCATAGAGCAGCTGGAGGAGGAATGAGGACAGAGGGTGAAGAAAGAGTGGTGAGTAGAGGCTGTGGTGGGGGCTTCCCCATCCTTTGGACCCTTGGGGAAACTCAACAAGCCTGCTGTACCTAGAACTGGATGTGCAAAGTGCAGCTGAATGGGACACAGCTGTGGGCAGCCTGAGGAAGTACCATCCACCTTGGGCCTGCCATTAAAAGCAAGTCTAGAGTGAAAGACTAGAGTGAAGTCTGCTGTTTCCAGGAACTCTTCTCATTGTGAGACTTTCATGTGGTGAGAGTTTGTTTGGACCCTGATTTTTGTACGGCCTTTTTGGCTAAAGGGCAAAAATGCTGTAAACAAACACCCAAACAGTGTACAATTTGAAATGTCAAGGGTGGACCATGGAGAGCAGTCTGGTGCAAGCCAAGAGGTGGGAACCAGGAGCCAGGGATCTGTAAGAATGCCTGGGCCAAAGATTCTGGCTAAGAGGTTGCTATTGGAGGTGTCTGGAAGGCTGGTCAAAATAGATAGCAGCTTCTCCTTCTTTTTAGTGCCATCCTACAGATGCACTTCAGGCAGCCAACCAAGCAATTTGAATTGGCTTTATTCTTCCAGAAATATTTATCTGCTTCTACCTGGTAGCTTGGCTCTGAAAGCAATAAGTGGAGGTTCTCACAAGTGTGCTTTACAATCCTGAGACCAGGAGTAGCTGGTTTATCACAAGTCTGAATCAATAACTAAATTACTCTGCCTTCCATGGTGAATCTCCGCTGCTTATGCAATTCATGGAGCTCATCTCTCTGGCGGACACTAAGTAATCAACCCACCAGTGTTCTGGCACAGTGATACCTCTTGCATTATCTCTTGCCCATAAGCAATGCCATTAAAGTGTTAATGTAGTTTGCAAAGATTTCTCTGCCCACTCACCTTAGGCTTCATTTTCTGAAGGTCTAGCAAAAGAAAACCATAATGTGTTGTGTGTGGGAGAACCACTATGTTACAATTGGATTTGTCTTGCTGTAAGGAGGGCTCCCCTCAGGCCGTTTGCCCCCCTTTCACACCAGGACACAGTCAGACTGCCAAGTGGCTCCAAGGAATGCCATTGGGCTATGTTGTGAGTTATCAGGATGCTTGACCCAAAAACTGTATGATGCAACAAAAGTCTAGGGTGTGTCGTGAACGAGGAACTTAATGCTCCCCAACTAGCCACAACAAAAGGCACCCTCAAGACCACACATGCTCAGAGCCAGCATCTCTTCAGCCACAGAAAAGAAGAGGGATTCACAACATGAGTGCCTGGGGTTGGCACGCAGTACGAGGCCTCTTGGTCAGAGTCAGGGCTCCTTGTGGTCAGAGGCAAACCACATGGTCCCAACAGATCAGTGGTCAGGTTCTGAAGTGGATTCTAGAATTCAAAGGGTCAGAGATAGATGGTACAATTCATGCCATCAGTCAGGTTCTGGAGCGGGCCCATGAAGATGCAAAGACAAGAGCTTGTTTAGTGCTTTCTGTCACAGAGGAGCTCAATCTGGGAAAACAAGCCTGGGAGTGTTCATATATAAGGCTGGCTGGGCTCCAATTGGCTTCCCAGGTCACCTTGCAGTTTTCTTTCCCACCCTTGTCAGGGAGCACTGCAGAGCAAGGTGGCTCAAGCCAACAGTCCTTCCATCTGTGAGAAGCCCTAGTGGAGCAGGGAGTAAAGAACTTGGGACCCATTACCAGATTTCCTGATTTGTACATGTGGGTGCTTTACAGCTGACACCTTTTATAAGTACTAGGAGTTTGTCCATCTGCACTTACCTGGTCAACCTCTTGTTGCCTAATGTTCCTCATTTCCTAGCTGTGGTAATCCTGGGAGAGAGAACATGTTTTCCATGTCTGATTCCTGGTATAGCCACCCACAGCTCTGGCTTAGTCCAAGCAGTTGCCAGCAGCTGACTTTCAGAGCAGATTCCAAAGAGAGATACCTGGGGTACAGATCTCCTGGCTTGTCAGGGGCCCTGCAGAGCTGTGAGGATTGGTTTGTCAGATTCTGGTGGTGGAGGAAACAGATGAGGGGCTGAATTGTGGGGACCTGCATTGGAAGAGAGGGATACATCCACCCCAAAGTCAGCCACTTTGGAAGGGGAAGCAGGGATGCTGGCTCTCCCCTCTGACCTCCCTGAGAAGCGCAGAGCCTTGGTGGAGCTGGGGAGAGATTTCATCAGCTGCAGGAGAAATCTGAACAGGAGGCAAAGGTGAATATACAGGAGGGTGCAGTCCTGTGGTCTAGAACTAGGCACCACCCTCACAGATAGGAGAGTCACCCATCCCAACAAAGTGCATGCTTGAAATATCAATATTCTTGCAAGGTGAGAAAGACTCATCTAGGTCCACCTAATCATGCATCCTCTTCTTATAGTGGCCAACTAGATGCCTAGAAGAAGTCTACAAGCAGGATCTGAGTACAGCAGGGCACTCTCTCTGCTTGCAGTTCCATGCAACTGGTATTCAGAGGCGCTCCATCTAACAATGGAGGGAGAGCCATAGGCATTGTGGTGAGTAGCCACAGATAGACTTTTTTGTTCCTCCTTCCTCCTAGATTCTCATCTGGAATATCTGAAATGTCCATGTCCCAACAGTAAGAGCTTATCGATAGTGCAACGGACTCCCTTGGAAGGTGGTGAATTCACCTTCCTTGGATGTTTTTAAGCAGAGGTTGGATAGCCACCTGCCATGGATGCTTTAGCTGAGATTCCTGCATCGCAGGGGGTTGGAGTAGATGAGCCTTAGGGTCCCTTCCAACCCTACGATTCTACGAGTCAAAACACATACGTTCTAAATGAAATGAAAAGTTAAATATAACCAAATGAAAATTATTATTGCATCTTGAACACCAGGAAGACAATTCTCCTTTGAAAAAACAAGTCAACGGTGAAGGCACAACCACGGAACACATGTGAACTAGAGTGAAGCAATTAAATGAGAATAGAGATGAGAAGGTGGCGCATCACAATGCCTTGTTTGGCTTGGACTCGGAGTCTGTGTGCCTGAATAAACAAAAGCCTTTCCCCTTCGGTGGAAATGCTTGCTGAACTAACCATGGTAACCGTTGTCCTCCTGGGCACCTGCTTGCTCCCAGCCCGCTGCAATTCTTGAAATACAGAAAACCTTTGTGAAGAAAAAGGAGAAATCAAGGTTCTGCCAACTCTCGTCTTTAATGATGGTCACACTTTGCTGTTTGATCATGGAGCACGCCCACTGAAAGCAGTACAGTTGCAAATTAATTTTTTCCTCTTTATGGCACCTCTCAGTCCTAAAAATCTGAGTAGGATGAGAGGCAGATACAAGTGTTCTCAGTGTTTACATTCCAGGCCAATCCTGCTATTTTTCAGGGAATATAAGTAGTTTGTCAGGGAGTAACGTTCTCTTCCTCCACCACCATGACCACTGTTAGCAGATGCAGCAAAAGGCAGTGCCAAAATCAGAGATGCCAAATCTCCCTTCTTTCAGATGAAGCTGCAGAACTTGCAGCCCATCAAAGCCAGTGTGGTCCACCAACCATGCATCCCTTTCCTGCCAACACAGAGCACCAAGCTTGGAACCCTTATCCTCCTGGTGAGGCCAAGGAGCTGTCCAGCAGGGCAAGGAGGAGAGTCATGGCTTGGTTGGGAAACAGCAAGGGGAGCTGGCCAATCAAGGAGTCCAAACTGGAGTGGGACATGAGTCAATGTTGCACCAGTACCATCCAAGCATCATAGGCTTTATGTACAGCTGTGCCCTGACCCAGCTGACTTGGGAAACACATGACCCAGATCTGGCCTCAACTCAATGTGGGGGTGGGGCACAGTGGCGTAGCGTGGGGGGTGCCAAGGGTGCCGGCCGCACCGGGCGCAACATCTGGGGGGGCGCGAGTCCAGAGGGAAGGGACAAGTTCCTTCCTCCGCCGGGCTCCCCGCAGCCACCGCCAGCCTTGCGCCCTAGCGCGCGCGCGCCCCCCGCCGCCGCTGCGGCTGCACTCCACTCACTGCTTGCAGGAGGAGCAGCCGCTGCGGCAGCGCCGACGCCGCCACCGACGCCTGGCCGGCATGGGCAGCCTCCGCACCCCGACGCGCCACCGGGCCTCGCCGTGCCCTGCGCTCCCCAAAAACCTCCGAGAGGAAGCCGGTGGGCGGGCGAGGCCCGGCTAAGCCTCTCGCCAGCGGGTTAAGGGGCTTTCGGTTTTAAAAGGATTAGCTTGGGAAGGGGGGGGGCTGCTCGCCGGCAAGCGCCTGCTCCGCGTTTCCAAAGGCGCTCGCCATCCGAGGGACACGGAGCGCTTGCAAGGAACGGGCTCCGTGGAGCAGGTTAGGAAGAGATCCCTTCCCTGGCAGGCCGCCGGCTTCGCCAGCTGTTTCCCATTCACGATCAGGAGGAACTTCAGGCTGCTTTCAGCTTTGGTAGAGGGAATCTAAGCAAGGGGATGGAGCCGGTGCCCTGAGGAAAGGCGGCAGCATTGGGTTTGTTTTTAGTTTAGAGAAAAGGCAAGCAAGAGGCGACAGGAGAGAAGCCTGCAAAACTAAGGCATGGCAAGGAGAGAGTGGACAGAGAGGAAAGTTTTTATCCCTCTCTCTGTACAATATAACTCGTGGGCATCCAGTGAAGCTGAACGTTGGAACAGTGGCATAGCGTGGGGGGTGCCAAGGGTGCCGGCCGCACCGGGTGCAACATGGGGGGGCGCGCTCGCACTCGGGTGCTAAAATCCACGGGTTATGGGACGCAAATTACTTGCCTTGCCCCGGGTGCTGACAACCCACGCTACGCCACTGGTGGGGCAGAATGAATGTTCAGTTAGTGTTTTTAAAACCCTAATTTTGCTGAGAACACAGGGACGAAGCAGACCCTTGCAGTATGCAGGAATGAATGCTCAACGCATCAGCTGGAGACAGAGGGTCCACTCCTTCTTGGTTTGATTGTACTTGTGTGCTACCCTGCTGGGAACAGGCACACACAGTCAAAACTTCTTCTTCCCATCCACTGCCCCACCCCTGACCACCCAGGATTCATCAGTGTGTGTGTGACCAGGGTGATCTAGAGCTATCTCCACCCGACTGGGCCAAAGCCTGGTTCCACTCAAATCAGCCCCATTTGTTTTGAGCTTCAGCCAAACCCAGCACATAGTAGGAGAGGAGCAAAGTCCTGAGGGTTGGACAACGTGGCTCAGGGACATTGACTCATAGTTTTGAAACCTGTAGTAGCAAAATAAGACAAAGTGGCTCTTTTCCGGTTTGTAGTCCCAACTTCTGGCATCACTCCCTGGTAAATCATCACCATCCTTAATCTAGAAGAGTCAAGGTGGCTCACAAGTTTAGACAAATACATTAACATGGTGGTGCTGATTTGGGAGAATCTGCACTGTTTGCCCGTATGCTTCTGGGTCCACTTCAAAGTGGAGGGCGTAAATGACTTCAGATCTAAAAGCTTAAGCACCTTTTCCTCTACCAGCCTCCCAATGCTTTAAGATCACAAGCAGGGGTGATTCTCAGCATCCTATTTCCATAGCGGTGGGGAAACATTTTTCAGCATGAGAACTACAGTCCCATCTGGGCAACTTTCTAGGGTGTATGTGCATCACATGCTAGTGGTTGGTGGAGCCTCTTCTCTATACCCTTCTCCCCCCCCCCCCATCCAAACAAGCAAGAGGCATTATGAGAAATACTCAAGGGAAATAATGATTTAGTTTTCCTGCTTATAATGCTAGTGCTTCTGTCCTGTTTTCTAACATTCCTTTCACACTGCAGTACTTGTTGCTTTATGGAACTGTGGCTTCTTGGAGGATATACCAGCATGTTGCTCTAAATATCACTCAAACTTACTGGCAGGGCATGACACAGCAATGAACACCATTTGACTGTCTTCCTACTGCCCCACCTTTTCACACATGTCTGGTTCTGTTCCCCAATGATTCCCTGATGAAAATGGTAGGAAAGAACTGTATGCCAGTGTCCCACTCCAAACTTTGTCACTTTACTCCTGAGGTTGCCTGGGGTTAATGGGTTTACGAACAGATTATTTCTGGAACCAATTAACACAGAAATGGGTGCTAAGCTTGCACTCTTATTTCTGGAAGTGGCTTTTATGTCGTGTGAAAGCTAAAACATAATATGGAAATTAAGATGTTAGAGAAACTGAATATACTGCCATGTGAATGCAGCCAAGGAGGGAGCCAGCCTTGGTCTGCACCTTCCTTGAATGTTTTTGCCTGACTGGAATTAGGCCACCCCACAGAAAAAACATTTCCCACCCCTGACATAGAGGAGCCTCAGGAATAATTGCACAGTGACTGAAATACCCAGTGTTGCCGCACATGAATCCATCTGTGTCTATGTCATTTCCTCCCCTGCTAAAATGGTGCTTGCCCTCTCAACCACTGCAGCCTGGTGGTTGTTCTGCAGGCAGCATCATGCGTGGAGACAATGGGCCCTGGAAGTAATGTGGATTTTCCAGGAAAGGCTGGGATGTAGCATTGTCAGAATCAGGTGGTTTGAGGAATAATTTTAAAAAGACAAGTTTAATGTAATATGATGGCTTTTTATTTCTTATGTGAACAAGGATGGGCATTTACTACAGCCTCCAATGATTTAGGCCACATTGTGGAGGGCATATCCTAACAGCTCACATTCTTTGCTTATACAGTGGTGCCCCGCAAGACGAATGCCTCGCAAGACGAAAAACTCTCTAGACGAAAGGGTTTTGTGGTTTTTGAGCTGCTTCGCAAGACGAAATTCCCTATGGGCTTGCTTCGCAAGACGAAAACGTCTTGCGTTTTTTGCAAGTTTGTTTCCTTTTTCTTAACACCGTTAATACAGTTGCGACTTGACTTCGAGAAGCCTTTTTTGAGGTTTTTGGCGATTTTTGAAGCTTTTCCAAAACTTTTCTGACACCATGCTTCGCGAGACGAAAAATTCGCTAGACGAAAAAACTCGCGGAACGAATTAATTTCGTCTTGCGTGGCACCACTGTATTGGACATGCACTCTGAATTTTATCCTGACTCACCGCACACTTCCTCAGATATTCTGTAATATGTATTCTTGTAATACCACTCCAAATGCTGTTGCAGATATTACTCTAATGTACTTGGTCTATATTGGTATATGCTTATTGCATGTTTTCTAAAACTCAATATTTTTTAAAAGGGCTAACCCTGAAATTAAATCATACTTCTTGCCCCTGATTGGTGTGTGTTTTCCCCAAGACTGATTATCTGGGGTTGCCTTCAATAATCAGAATTTTCTTTTTAAGGGAGGAAACCCCCAAATGCTGAACAATTAATAAACAGAGCTCATGCTAACACAGAATTATTCTAGTAGTGACAAATGACAGGTTTTCCCATTGCTGACTAAGCTTCTCTCCTTTATATCTGGAAGGCAGTGGTGCTTTATAAATGACTTTAATTTACAGTGCATTATGTGACTATGTATTTCTTGCCTCCAAATCCCTATGCAATAATTTGTGTGCTTTCCCTGGATAATTTCCCTGTCTTTAACCTCATTCTTTCTTTTTCTTGGCTCTCTGAAAAAGCTAGCCTGACAATGGCTTTCTTTTCCTTCTAAATGAAACCACCAATTCCCTCAATTTAAACATTATTTGTACAATTTACCTTCACCCTTTGGACACCTTGTTAACTGCCAGGGCATTAAATTGACTCTTCTTTGAAGAAAAGACCCCACATAACTGTATCTCCTCTGCAAATACCATGCTCAAAGTTTAATTAGAGCTGACAAATTAGGACGGGAGGTGTCAATGGCAAATGGATTGTGAATGTATGTCTATATGGGTGTATGTGTATATATATAAATTGCTACATATTGATGATATGTGGATGTGACTTTTTTCCTCTCCCAAACTGCTTTGCCAGTGAGCGCAGGACAGGCACTATCAAAATCTGTTGAAAGTGCATCTGTCTTGCCACACACCCCAAAACAATTAGCCAACAACCCTTTTCATCCCTTGCCATGGAAGGGACAAGACAATCATTGAGAAGCACCATCAGTTCTTCAGATTGGGGGTTGGATGCCACTAGACTAAATGACCATCATTTTAAACAGTATTGACCAATATTTGAGAGCACCAATGAAACCTTATCAATAAACTTGGATGCTTTGGGCAACAAGCCTACATGATGATGATGATGATGATGATAATGATGATTAAGGAAAGTCCCCTACCCCATCTTCCTTCCACCACAAAATACAAGAACACGGGGTTTGCATCTCGTCTCCCATCCAAGAACTGACCAGACCCAAACCTGCTCAGCTTCAGCAAAGCAATATGTGCCTTCAGACGACACCCTGGGATCATACTTACCTGGGAGTAAGTTCCATGACCACCAGTAGGGTTCTCCTCTGAGTAGGCAAGCAAAGGATGGTGCTAGATGCTGAGAGGGGGACAGAAACATTTTATAAACAAGTTAACAAATGTGCTGTGTTTTCAAAAGGACAGATTCTTTCAGATAGCACATAAATAATTTGGACTTCCTGCTGTGAAAGTGAGATCCTAGACCATTTCTAGGCTCCCTTGCTTAGCCAAAATTACTCATAGCTTTTTAAAAAAGCAACAGCAGTTACAAAAGAAAATGGGATTTGCATAATTCCTGAACACCAGGTGTAGGACACCCTCGTGTTAAGCATTTATTATACACTCCATAGTGCTGTAGATGGAAATTAATGAAGCTTTGTGAGGCACAATATAATCTATTAAGCTTTGCCTTTTTAGTGCAAGTACACAAGAGCTTGTTTGATTGCCTCTAGCCCTCATTGGGTGTTTCTTCTCCGGCAGTTCCTATTGGGCTGGGGAGTAGAGCAGTAGCTCTGGGCCTCACCCCCTCTGTCTCATTGATGTTCCTACAACTACAGCACCCCAAGTGATGAGGGGCTGAACCTTTGCAGCAGGGAACCTTGTCTACTCACACAGTGAATCCATAGGGACCTATGCAAAAGCTTTTGGTTGTAATTCAGTGATAGGGCACATCTTTTGCTTGCAGAAAGGTCCCAGGTTCATTCTCAGGCATTTCTGGATAGGGCTGGGAGAGACACCCCTGCCTAAAACCCCAGAGAGAGCCACTGGCAGTCAGTGTAGACAGTACTGTGCTAGATGGAGCAATGGTCTGATTCCATATAAGGCAGCTTCCTATATTCGGTTCAGAAGGCAGTATTCTGTAGTGGTTAGAGTATCAAGGCTAGAACCTGGATGAACAAGGTTCAAATCCCCATTCAGTCATGAAGCCGACTGGGTGACCTTGGGCCAGTAGCGATCTCTTAGCCTAACCCACTTCACAGGGTTGCTGTGAAAATCAAATGAAGAGGAGGAGAGGCATGTATGTCGCATTGAGCTCCTTGGAGGAAAGGTAAGATATAGCAACCTTCTGTTTATAGTTTTTAAAGTTGTCTTCCAATGCAGGGGAAGTCCCTAACTCACCCATTGGCTACCCTCTCCTGATTTAGCTGGCCAGTCAAAGGCATTCTTGGGGTGTGGCCTCTGTCACATGCTGACAGTTTCGAGGAGTTACAGGTGAGAGCTGAATTCAGGGTGAGGACCAAAGGTAGACAAACTACCCAAGAAGGAGCATGATGTGTCCCCCCCCCCCCGAGGTACTACCCCTCCCCTAACAGCCCATACACTAATGAGAGCTAATGAGATAATATCTACAGAATTTCCACAAGGGTCGACATTCATGCTGAAATCTGCCTGAGCTCTGCGAGTGTGGCTTTCTCCCGACTGAAGTGCAGAGTGTTTGAGGACCAGGACATTCACAGGGAAACCAGAATGCTTGTTTTCAAAGATATTGTACTACCAACCTTACTGTACACTTGTGAAACATGGACCATTTATAAACGCCATCTCTAACTCCTTGAAAGATTCCATCAACGGTGTCTCTGAAAAACTTTACACATCACTTGGGAAGACAGGTGAACTAATACCAGTGTACCACTGGAAGAAGCAAAGATCACCAGTGCTGAAGCAATGATTCTTCAACATCAACTTCGTTGAACTGGTCATGTTGTGCGGGTGCCTGATGATCATCTTCCAAAGCAACTACTCTATTCCAAACTTAAAAATGGAAATCGTAATGCTGGTGATCAACACAAGAGGTTTAAAGACTGTCTCAAGGCAAATCTTAAAAAATGTAGTATAAACACCAAACCGTGTTTATGGAAGACAATCCTACTCAGTTACGAGTGATCACCAAAGAACAAGAAAAATCTACAAAATGGATACTTGCCTCCCTTTTTCATTAATTAAAACTGGTTCTGTCTCAAGCACAGTCTGGAAATGTTCCAGTTTTCTCCTCTCAACCCTTCCCCTTGACACACAGGAAATGAGAATAGCTTTAAAAAAAAAAATCAGGTGTCTGCCTTCTGCTTTCTTAAAGTCTATAGGGGCCAAAGCTTTGCCAATAAGATTTTTTTTTAGAAAATAAAAAAGAAAGAAACAATATTCTTGGCTCTCATGCTCAAAACCAGCAAAGGAACCGAATGAATGGTGGAACTTCAAAATGGAAGGAACCCGACATTTAAAAATAAAAACATACTGGGTTACAATGAACACTAATTGATTCAAACTGAGATTGGCACCAGACCTATCCAAATAATGTTTTGCCTTGGATACAAGGAATCAGGAGCATAACTCGGCTTCTGCAGGAGCAGTTTCAATTGCTTTTTATTGGCCACCTATTTTGCACTGTAATAAGGGCATTTTTCAATGTCTGGGTTTTCGAATTCCCTTCTCAAAGAGATCTGTTCAATTATCTCATTATACCAAATAAATACATTTCAAATGGAGAAAAAACACATTTTCTATTTACTGTTCACACATCTTTTTTGTGGTTTTTAGACTCTGGATTGTATTCAAGTATGCCCTACTCAAAGTAGACCCATTGAAATTTATATATCTAAGTTACTCATGACCATTAACTTCAATAGGTGTACTCTGAATGGGACTGGCATTGAATACCATTCTCTCAATTTGAACTATGCTCAGTTTTCATACCAAAGCTTTTTGATTACTCTCTCTCTCTCTCTCTCTCTCTCTCTCTCTCTCTCTCTCACACACACACACACACACCTACCTCTGTTTAAAAATCTAAAGCAAAATTTTCAAAGCTGCTCATGCTCTTGGGTTTGTTTTTTTTAAAAACTACATTTGCACCTCGTTTTGGATTTTTAAAAAAATAAATGCAACTGATAACATTAATTGCATAGAAATTTTTGCTTGAAGTGGTGGTAGCAGGAAATCAGCCTCCCACAAACTGGAAGTACCTCTTTAAGGTGCACTTTTAAGTGCTTCAGATAGAGCACTCTCCTCTGTAAAGTAGGACACATGGCTACCCTACTCACAAGATTGCCATGAGGCTAAAATGGAGAGAGTGAGAGAGTTGCATGCCTGTCATCCATTTAAAACACTGAACACCGCAACCCCAGAGTCGTCTGCGACTGGACTTAACGGTCAGGGGTCCTTGACCTTGACCTTTTTTATGTCACTTTAAGAGTCATGGCTTCCTCCCAAAAATCCTGGGAACTGTAGTTTGTTAAGGGTGCTGAGAGCTGTTAGAAGGCCCTTAACAAACTACAGCTGTTAGGATTCTTTGGGGGAAGCCATGCTTCTTAAGGCATCCTTTAAATGAGTGGTGCAGATGTGACCTTGCTTTTCACTCTGAGCATCTTGATGGAGGGCAGGAGAGATTTTAACAAAGCCTGGTCAACCAAGCCATGTCTCATGGAGTCTCACATATGAGTAGCTTCCACTAGCCCTCAATTTCCTCCCTTTTCCATGGGTAATGATTAATGAAGGGCAGGAAACTGAAGTAGTTTAATTTACTGCAAACTTCTAATTCAATTTTAAGGGAAGAAGGAAGCAGCGGAAGGTAAAGAATCTCAGAGGTGGCCCCACTGGATTTGGTGAAGGCCAACTTTCTCCTCTGCAATGTTGCTTTTTTCATTATATCTGACATTTCTGAAGGTAAGCTTTGTTACAGACTATTAGCCTATGGCAGCGAGCGAGAGAGATGAGAATTTGCTAAGACTCAGAACACATAAAAAAAGGGAGGGAGGGGAGGGAGCAATTGAAATTGCAGGTTTATTGGTATATTGTTGTCGAGGTAGCTCAGGGTTGCTTAGATGCTGGAAAACAGTGCAGGGTGCTTTTATGTCTGATATTGTGAAATGAACTCTCCGGCTACTGTGCCCAGATACTAATTGAAAAACTTTCCTATCCTCTGGTCTAATTGTAAAACTTTTTTAAAAAGAAAACTGAAAGTGGATCTGCAACCTGGTGCTCCTCAGAGTTTCAACTCCAGCCTGTTTCCTGAGGCTGATGGGAGAAATTGTTGCGTGTATGTATGTATGTATGTATGTATGTATGTATGTATATCTCACCTTTCTCCCAAGCTGGGATTCAAGGTGGTTTACAACATTTTAAAATACAAAATAATAAAAACAAACTGGTTCAAAACAATAGTTAAAATATGGAAGAACCTATTTAGAACCAGCATTAAAATACCCACTGCCCTGAGAGCAGCCTGAGAATAGTCAGTGTCGCCTGTACCTAATTTCCAAAGGGCTGTCTAAATAGGAAGGTCTTAGTCTGCCAGCAGAAAGATAAGGAGGGAGCAAGTCTGACCTCTCTTGGGAGGGAATTCCGCAATATGGGAGCAGCCTCAGAAAAGGCTCTGTCACCACCACTCATGGCTCTGGTATTGATGGGACTGAAAGAAGAGTTGTGGTCCAAAATATTGTGAGGGCACCGGGTTGAAGAGGGCTGCCCTAAGGAGTTAGAAAGCAAAATAGGTCCTGTTCCATGTGGGATATGAAGAAGATGTATAAAAGTAGGTGTTGTGTGGAGAGAGTGAATACAGTAAGGAGGTTTTTTCTCTCTCCTGCATCATGCTAGAATGCAGGGACATCCAATGAAGCTGAATGTTGGAAAATTTGGGACAAAAACAATAAATCATAGAATCATAGAAAGTCCTTCTACACACAGCACAGAGTTAAACTACGGAATTTGTTTCCACAAGACGCACTGATGTTGACCAACTTTGATGGCTTAAAAAAATATTGGACACATTCGTGGTGGATAAAGCTACCAGTGCTGGCCATGATAGCTATGCTCTGCATCCACAGTCAGAGGCAGTAATGCCTGTGAATATCAGTTGTTGGAAACCACAGGAGGAGAGAGGACTCTTGTGTTCAGGTTCTGCTTACAGGTTTCCCACAGCCATATAGTTGGCTACTATGAGAACAAGGTGCTTGACTAGATGGTCCATTGGCCTGATTTAGGAGGGCTCTTATTATGTTATATTCTTACTTATTTATATGAACTCCCCTGCTGAAGCTATTATAACCAGCCATCTCGTATGTGTGCCAAAATTTGTAACATATATTTTTTTCATAAATAATAGATAATCCACTGAATGCTATAATAAATTTTGCATGGGTTGCTGTATATTCATCAGGAAACTTAAAAAATAATAATAATATCCATATTCCTCCACAGTGCTATAAATAATGTTCTCCCTGTGGGGAAAAAAATTCAAAAGAAACACAAACATAGAGGATTTAAAATGTGGGGCTTTTTTCCAGTGAAATTGGGTTTTTAAATTTTTTTCGTGTCATGATAATGAAAGCATTTATTTCCATGTAATTAAATCTATTGGGAGTGTGATTCTTTTACACAGGATCTTTTCACCTATTCCTCATGGAGATACGATAATCTTGAGACAGTTAAAGAGTTAGAAGACCAAAACAAGTACTTAAATCCGGGCTCCATCTAATTCTGAGTGATTGTTCCATAGCTCTTTAAGTATATCATAGCTTTCCCACAATGGATCTGTAGTTTTGAGGCGGTGCTGAATTTTTTTTGTTAGAAATCTCACGTCTAGCTTCGTAAGATCAAAAGATTGCTCCTGTCTAGATGATGTAGCAAAAGCAAGGGCAATAACTATGGCATGCCAATGCTTTTTGAATTCAGATGTAACAGCTGGTTGAGCAAAGAGTGATCACTAATGGTTCCTTGTTATTCGGGGGGGGGGGAGTAGCAGTGGGGTGCCACAGGGTTCTGTGCTGGCTTGTTGATGTTCAACATCTTTATAAAGGACTTGGATAAAGGAATTGAGGAGACGTTCATCAAATTTGCAGATGACACCCAAACTAGGGCAGGGGGTAACTAATGTCACAAAAGACAGAACTGGGATTCAATGTGAGTTTAACAGATTGGAGAACTTGACCTGAACTAGCAAAACAAATTTCAATGGGGACAAATATAAGGATCTCCAATGAGGCAAGAAGAACCAGCTGCACAAATATAAGATGGGGGAAACCTGACTTGCCAGTAGTACATGCAGAAAGGATCTAGGGGTCTTAGTAGACCACAAGCTTAACATGAGTCAACAGTGTGATGCTGCAGCAAAAGAAGCTAATGCTATTCTAGCCTGCATCAACAGAAGTATAGCATCCAGATCAAGGGAAGTAATGTTGTTGTTGTTGTTGTTTAGTCGTGTCTGACTCTTCGTGACCCCATGGACCAGAGCACGCCAGGCACTTCTGTCTTCCACTGCCTCCCGCAGTTTGGTCAAACTCATGCTGGTAGCTTCGAGAACATTATCCAACCATCTCGTCCTCTGTCATCCCCTTCTCCTTGTGCCCTCCATCTTTCCCAACATCAATGTTGGGAAAGATGGAGGGAAGTAATAGTACCACTCTATTCTGCCTTGGTCAGACCACACCTGGAGTTCTGGGCACTATAATTTAAGAAGAATATTGATAAGCTGAAATGTGCGAAGAAGAGGGTCTGATCAAGGGTCTGGAAACCAAGCCTTATGAGGAACAGTTGAGGGAGGTGGGTACGTCCATCCTGGATAGCAGGAAACTGAGAGAATATGAAAGCCACCTTCAAATATCTTAAGGGCTGTCACATAGAAGATGGAGCAAGTTCGTTTTCTCCTGCTCCAGAGGGTAGGACCTGAACCAATGGCTTTAAGGTACAAGAAAGGAGATTCTGACTAAACATCAGGGAAACCTTTCTGACAGTAAGAGCTGTTTGATAGTGGAACGGACTCCCCTGAAAGGTGGTGGTTTCTCCTTCCTTGCAGAGGTTGGATGGCCGCCTGTCATGGATGCTTTAGTTGAGATTCCTGCATTACAGGGGTTTGGAGTAGATGGCACTTGGGGGTCAGTTTCAACTCTACTGTTCTATGATTCTAGCAAAGCACAGGTAGGTGAACTCCCATTAAATGTAGTTTCATTTCTTTCTCATTTTTTGTGGGCCTATTATACATGCTGAATAAATGAAGAGTCCATGTACAACCATCACCTTCCAACGGGAGCTCTGTTGCCACTCACTTTTTTTTGTCAGAGACAATAAATCAAACCAAAGTTTTCAAAGTATGCAGGAGTCTTAGGCCCCATCTGCACTATATGTATTTCAAAAGTTGTGGCTGATTCCCCAAAGAATCCTGAGAACTGTAGTCTGTTAAGGGTGTTGTGAGTTCTTAGGAGACCCCGTTTCCCCTCACAGAACTACAGTTCCCAGAGCACTTTAACAACAATATCAATTTATTTATATGCCCCCATCTGACCAGGTTGGCCCAGCCATTCTGGGTGGCTTCCAACTATTTCTCTTCCCAGGGAATGCTGGGAATTGTAGCTGTGTGAGGAGAATATGGACATCTGAGGGTCATTGAAGGTGGGGTAGGTTCTCTGATTCGGCAGACACAAAATCTCCATTCAGAATGCACACTCTTGGTTCAGGCAGCACCACATGACTGGGTAAGCAGATCATGTGACTCGGTCAAAGATGGGCTAGGATTGCTCATCATATTGAAACAAAGTTTGTTTTATTTTCCAGATTTTTAAACACAACAGAGTTGAAGCTTTGCTCTAGCACCAACCATAAAAGATCTTATCTTCCTTATTTACATTTGAAATATTCTGAGTTGTCAAAGCATTTAACACTAGGAGTAATTTAACTGAAATTATCTCCCACTGAATTAAAGAGCATTAAAACTATCAAAAAGATTCATTTACTAGACACAGGAAAGACTTTCATAGATCCCCTTCATTGAAATCAGTTATCGTATTGAATTTCAATTTCATTGCTTTCAAACAAGTGGAGCCAGGAAGTCCTATTAAGTCTAGGACGGCACTGCTGGAAGATTTTCTTTTTGGGTGTGGGGAGAATTTTGGGTCATCCATATAAAAACAACAACAAAGATTAGGACACACTAATCGTACAATGTGAAAAGCCACTTCTAAGCAGCCAGATCAATTTATCTCAACATGGAAATAGCAAGAGATAAATCACTCCTACATCTACAAAGGAAAACAAAATAAAACCTCACTCTATCTAGCCTTTATTTAAAGAATTGGGAGGGGGTGATTTTCTAATTATATTTCAAAGGCTGGTGCATAATTGCGGGGAATATTTAATTGACAAATAATTGACATGGTATACTAGTGTCAGCAAATAAGTAACTGCAGGTTTCTCAGTTCAAGTTGAGAAAGGGTGTTGGATATAGTTTTAGGCATTGCAAATGCCAGTGTGTGCCTGCCAGTACTTCCTGTGGCACCTGTGAAAAGATCTCAGTGAATATCACACCAAAGCTCCACAATACACAGGAAACTGTTTGCTCTTCCTACTCAGTTCCTGTCACCTGCTCTTACATGGAACATGCCCCCATCTGCACTCTACATTTAAAGCAGTCAGATGCCACCTTAACCAGACATGCCTTCCCTGCAAAGAATCTGGGGAACTGTGGTTTGTTCAGGATGCTGAGAGTTCCCCTCAGAGAACTCTAATTCTGAGAATGGTTTAAAAATCAATCCCTCTCCCCAGAGAAATCTGGGAACTGTAGCTCTCCATGGTAATATTCTGGAGTGTCATGGAGATAATAGATAAGATGCGGGTGGTGCTGTGGTCTAAACCACTGAGCCTCTTGAGCTTGCTGATCAGAAGGTCAGCAGTTTGAATCCGTGTGATGGGATGAGCTTCTGTTGCTATGTCCCAGCTTTCGCCAGCATAGCAGTTCGAAAGCATACCAGTGCAAGTAGATAAATAGGTACTGCTGCGGCGGGAAGGTAAATGGCATTTCTGTGTGCTCTGGCTTCCATGACGGTGTTCCGTTGCGCCAGTAGTGGTTTAGTCATGCTGGCCACATGACCTGGAAAGCTGTCTGTGGACAAACACCAGTCCCTTGGTCTGAAAAGGGAGATGAGCGCTGCACCCCCATAGTCGCTTTTGTCTGGACTTAACCATCCAGGGGTCCTTTATCTTTACCCAATAGATAACCTGCCAAGGCAGGTTGAGCAATCACACTTTGTAGTCTTGATGGAGGCTTGGCATTTGCAGCTATAGATTGATGACATGGGTGTAAAGCAAGGATTAAAATACACAGTGGCATTTTTCTTGTACTTTTTGCCATCAGTCCTGCTTGGATGCCAACATAATATTTTTTTCATAGCAATGCAGAAATTTTGTGTTTGTGAGAGCTTCCTTGTTGTTATTACCTTTTAATAACCCAGTTGGATGGGTGGGATATAAATAATAAAATTGTTGTTGTTGTTATTAAAATTCACTGCTTGTGGTGCTGGGAAATACATGCACACAGAGAGAAATGGGTACTTGTAACTAGGGCTGCCATACATCTGGAATTTCCTAGACATATCCAGGATTCGTCTGTCAGAAATAGCGGCTGGGAGGAATTTTCGAAAATTGGAAAAATATCTGGGGAAAACCAGGGTGTATGGCAAAGCATGTTGGAAGTGTTGACTTATGGCGATTTAAAACTTATTTCCTAGTTTTTTTGGAGATTTTGCAAAAGAAGCTTAACAACTTTTGTGTCCAGGTTAATGTTTTTGTGCAGATTTTCGCTTTTTGAAATATGGCAACCCTACTTGAAATGAAATGTTCCAGTGCAGCAATGAGGAACCTCAAGCTTGGAGGTTGAATGTGACCCTTTGCAGGCACACCCCTGCAAAATGACCACCTTGAGTCCATGCGCCTGGCTGGAATTGGTCTTTAAATTATGTACATTTTAAATTACTGTGTACAGTTCTGGTCACCTCTCCTCAAAAAGGATATTGTAGAGTCGGGAAAGGTTCAGCATAGGGCAGCCAAAATAATCAAGGGGTTGAAGTGACTGCCCTATGAAGAAAAGTTTCCGCTTTGGGGAGTTCTTAGTCTCGAGAAAAGGTGAGCAAGAGGCACTAGGATTGTGCCATTATGCATTGCAGGGAGGACGTAGACAGAGCAAAGAAGTGTTTCTCCCTCTCTCCTAACAGTAGAGCATGTGGACATCCCATGAAACTGAATGTTGGAAGATTTGTGGCAGATAAAAGAAAGAACTTCATACAGAGGATGGTTAAATTATGGAACTCGCTCCCACAGGAGGCAGCCATGCCCACCATCTTGGATGACTTTGAAAAAGGATTAGACAAATTCACAGGTGATAAGCCTTCTGGCCATAGTGGCTATGCTCTGCTTTCATGCTCAGAGGGAACAATGCTTCCGAATATCAGCCACTGGGAACCACAGGAGGAGAGAGCACTCCTGTGCTGTGATCCTGCTTCAGGGTTTCCCATAGGCATCTAGTTGGCTACTGTGAGAACAGGATGCTGGATTAGATGAGCCAATGTTCTTATCCAGCGGACTCTTCTTACGCCCTGAGATGTTTACTAATTTAGAAATCTGGATTTATTTATTTATTTTTTAAAAAAGACAAGCCTTATTTATCAGGGTTTTTATGGTCATGAAATTAGAGATAGCTTTCCTATACAGTCTGATTGGTCCAAATCCATATACATATTGCTTGTTGAAATAAATAGCGTTGACTTTCTGCCCTGCTAATCGCAGCCCATTGTCTGATGGATGACACACTGGAACATAATGAGATTGGAAGCATAATTACTGTATACTTGAAAGGTTATGTTCATATTGGATTTAGACCAAAGGCATCTCCATTTGTGGATGTGCCAGCAGAGGAAAAAAAAGAAGAGGTGGTTGTGAGAGAAAGAATGAAAGAAGAATGTCAGATAAATACCAATGTCCCCTGCTTTTTGCCCCTGAACAGATAATAGAAAAATCTCTAAATATACCTGACTGCTGAAGGTCTGAAATGGTGTGCTTACATATGCACACATACATATATGAAAACAAACAAATGAAACCATGGCAACCCTAAAGACGTGCATCATATTACCTTGAATCTTTGAAAGAAGGTAATATCCTTATTGAAATAAATGACATTGATACATAATAGAGCCAAGTGAAACCTGCTGCTTATAATGAGCACTAGGATCCAAGGCCTCCAAATTCTAGGCACACGTACAGGAGGATTTACTTCTGGGTAAACATGCCCATGACTGGCCTGTAAAGGCAGGACATTTGCAAATATTTACCTGGAGTTAAACCAGTCTTGATTGAGTGATCACATTAATATCCCACCTTTTTGTCCAAGGAAGTCAAGTTGGCATGAATGGTTCCCCCACTCCCCATTTTATATTCACAACTACCTTGTGAGGTAGGTTATGTGACTGGCCCAAAGTCACCCAGTGAGCTTCATGGCTGAGTGGGGATTCAAACCCTGGTCTCCAAGGTTCTAGTCCAGCACACTCACCATTACACCACACTGGTTCTCTTCCCCAATCTGGTTCCCCCATACAAGCCCTTCATAAGTTTTACAATGTTTCTATTACATACATATATAATTGTTTTCGCAGGGGACTTTTAAAGTGTTTTTACACTTTTTATGTTGTAGCATAGCTGTCAACATTTTCCCTTTTTTTAAAGGGAAATTCCCTTATTCCGAATAGAATTCCTCGCAAGAAAAGGGAAAAGTTGACAGCTATGTGTTGTAGGGTAGTAACTGCTCACATGCTAGGACCTTCTGGTAAAGGACAGGTGAGAATTCAAATCAAATCAAACATATACAGGAAAATTTCCTGCTGAATTCTGTTCTAAAACATTTCCTTGGGTAGTTGGTTTAGGCTTTCATGGTGATTTAAATATGGATTCTTACTGCCGACTGTTGATTTGAAGCAACGTCTGTGTGGCTTTAGATTGTGTTGCCTTTAATGACCGTGTTGTGTTAAAGATGCTATTTTTACACTTCCTTGAAGGCCCCTCATGGACTAGCGGTCAGGATGGAAATGAAAAGTAATAAATGCATGTCAAAATCCTTCTGTCAGAATCCAGCAATGTTGATGAGGATCAACTATTTTGAAACAAGGTTAGGGGGTGACTTAGCTCTCATAAGATCAGAAGACCCTTGCAAAGTAATGCCAAAGACTCATCTCATCCAGCATCAGGAATATAGAAAGCTGCTACATACTGAGTCAGGTCATTTTTGGCCTATCTGCTTCAGCTCTGGATGGGAACGACTTTGGGGACCAAAGGCCAGAGGCCGAGGGGTGGCAGGAGGGGCAGTGGCTGGGGCATACGCACCCCACAGCAGACTCCACAGGGAAGCCATGGCTTCAGGGGACTGGAGGCAGCCTGGGGAGTTGCCAGGTCTGGAGCTCTGCCCAGGGGGTCAGCAGAGAGAGCCTTCTAGTGCTGCATCTGCAGCCAAGGCAGGAGTATTAAAGGCATGCAAGGTTGTCTTTCCTCTTCCAGCTGTCCCCAGCCTACCACCTGGGACCAGCTGGCCATGTCTCACGAGATGCCAGGAGCTTGAGTGCATACAAGACTATGATCTGTCTCAGTGGTTCCCAAACCTTTTCCCCCAAGGACCATTTGGAAATTGCTGAGGGTCTTGGCAGATCACTTCGGGGGTTTTTTGCATGATATAGCAATTGGCACATGCGGCACTTGACCTTTAATTGTATTTTTACACACATGCCATTCCTCTGAAGGAAGCTTTTAGAACACTAGTGAACACTGGTTTGGGAGCCCCTGATTTCAGGACACCCCCCTGAGTGTCTTTATTTTCCCGGGACAGTCCTGAATTTATTAGAAGCTGACCCAGTTTCTGATTTGATCGTGGAATGCCCCACTTTTCCTTAGATATCCCTATTTTCATTGGAGAAATGTTGGAGGGTATGGAGTTATGCAATCTCCGAGCCAAGGCGATAAGTAACCATACAACCTTTAGAAGACATCAGAAGGCAGCCCTATACAGGGAAGTTTTTTAATGTTTAATGTTTGAAAATAATAATTTATTATTTGTACCCTGCCCATCTGGCTGGGTTTCCTCAGCCACTCTGGGCGGTTTCCACAGAGACCAAAAATACACTAAAATGTCACACATTAAAAACTTCCCTGAACAGGGCTGCCTTAAGATGTCTTCTGAATGTCAGGTAGTTGTTTATCTCTTTGACATCTAAAGGGAGGGCGTTCCACAGGGCTGGTTCCCTGTAACCTCACTTCTCACAATGAGGGAACTGCCAGAAGGCCCTCGGTGCTGGACCTCAGTGTCCGGGCTGAATGATGGGGGTGGAGACGCTCCTTCAGGTATACAGGACTGAGGCCATTTAGGGCTTTAAAGGTCAACACCAACACTTTGAATTGTGCTTGGAAACGTTTATGTTTTTATACAAGTTGGATGCCGCCCAGAGTGGCTGGGGCAACCCAGTCAGATGGGTAGAGCATTATTACTATTATCATGGAATAGGGCATCCCTATTTTCATCGGAAGGTATGTAGTTTATCTTTAACAATGCTTATAATATAACTCGTTGCACCAACCAACCCTTATTTAAAGGGAAAGGATATATCCTTAACACAATGTCTGTTCTTTCCCCAATTTAGCTATACTCCTTTATGGCGAAATTTTTTTGCAAGTTTTCTTTAATGAAAAATATTGCCAGGTCCCTGCAATGGCTGTTGTGCAGCACTTCTCCCTCCCCCTCCCAGCCCCCCATTGCGTCCCACCATTCACTTGAAGAAGTACAGCCAAAAAGCCACGATAATCTCCTTTGTCTTCATTATACAAAGCCTCCGATCCGACATACGTTCTTGTGTAAGGCCATTTACCTTAACTCCCAACTACATTTAATCTCATTACATTCACTGTCATTACAGTAACATCTTTATTCCACTTGAAAGACTTTAAAGCTCTGGAGGATACCCTTCGAGGGAGGGCAGAACGTGCTTTATTGAAGAGGGCCCTGTGTAAATTCCAGATATGAACATGCTATCCATTTTTATGAGCCCACCGCTACAAGTCTGTGTTAATGGCAAAAGTGTGGCTCGCGGATTGAAAATGAGGGAGGTTTGGCTGTTTCCTTTTCCTCCCCCCTCCCAAAGAAAACCCTGCATGGTTTACATAAGGAAATTATTATTTATTACTATTATTAATGATTTATTAGTCCACAATCTCAAAGCAATTTCCACACAAAACTAGTCATGCTGGCCACATGACCCAGAAGCTGTACGCCGGCTCCCTCGGCCAATAAAGCGAGATGAGCGCCGCAACCCCAGAGTCGGCCATGACTGGACCTAATGGTCAGGGGTCCCTTTATCTAAAACCCTAATAAGTAGACACTCATGGTAAGGACTCATTTATCCAGCTAGGAAAATCTGTCACAACAAAAATGTCTTCAGTTGTTTCTGGAAAGCACAGGAAGTGGGTGCCTGTGGATGAGGACATTTCTAAAAAAAAAGCAAAAAAAGAAAGAAAGCTTTAAAACAGATCGTTGTTATCAACTAGCTTTTATGCAGAGTAGACCCATTGAAACGACTAGGCCCAAGTCAGCCATGACCGTACATTTTCCATGGGTCTACTCTGTGTAAAGGATAGTGGGCAACAATCCTACATTTCTAAAATGAGGGGGCCAAAGGTCTGGTGCCTAAAGATTTGTAATGATGGTACCAGGTGAGCCTCCCTGGGGAGAGCATTCCACAAGCAGGGAGCCACCACCGAAAAGGCCCTTTCTCATGTTGCCACCCTCCAGTGAACACAAAGATGATGACTGCCAGGTCGTGGTTGGTTCATACGGGGAGAGGCAGTCCTGGAGCAAATACACATAAAAACCCCAGCTCAGAGTTGCACATCTTGTTAAGAGTGGGAAGGTGGCACAGGAGAGTTGTGGGTAGTGCCAGGGCATCTGAGAGAGGAGGAGGCACAACAAGGGGTGGTGGCGGCCGAGGAGAAGGTGTAGCCTGGGGAGAATCCTGGAGGGCCACATTCCCACCCACCCCAAGCAAGAGCTTCCCCACACCTACCCTACTGGAGTTCAAGCTCCAATTGAAAACCAAACCCTGATGTGTAGCCCAATCACAGAACAAAAAAGACCCTGCAATTGCAATGTTCTTTATTATTATTATTTTAACCAGAGAAAGGAAAGATTATTGAACTACATTAAAGACAAAAAAGAAGACTGGACCCCACATTGCTATTTTGTTTAAGAGCCATGTATTACAGTCGTACCTTGGAAGTCGAGCGAAATCAGTTCCGGAAGTCCATTCGACTTCCAAAACATTCGGAAACTAAAGTGTGGCTTCTGATTGGCTACAGGAAGCTCCTGAAGCCAATCAGAAGCTGCGGAAGCCCCGTTGGATGTTCGGCTTCCAAAACAACGTTTGAAAACCAGAACACTCACTTCCGGTTTTCTATCGTTCGGGAGCCAAAACGTTTGTTTCAGAAGGTGTTCAGAAGCCGAGGCGCGACTGTACTTTATATCTTTATAATGTTTTATTTGTGACAACTTCAAGACTGTCCTGCAGTAAAGCTTTGAAATCCATTCTTTGTGGTGGATAGCAAATTCTTTTCTACCCTACAAAAGGTTCAAATGAAACAAAACCATGCAATACAGTCTCTACAGAGAAAAGAACATAGCATTAAGTTTATGGCGTCATTTTGCATGATCTTGCATTGTGTGGAGAGCCTCTATGGATTGCCAATGTTCTGATAGGCAGAGGTGCTGTTAGGGAACTCTAGACTCTGGACTTCATAGGAAGGCACCCTCTTCAGATGGCAATAGGTGTTGCTTCATTTACTTCCCAGTGTGGCAAGCCAGCTCTGCTTCATGGGAAGGGCCCTCTGGCTCTTCCTCCTGAGTTGGGACCCAGATCCCTACCCCGGAGTCTTGTCCCAATTGGTCCGTTGCTGCTTGGCAAGTGGCTAAGTCTGATAGGCGGGATATGTTAATTTCCAGGGAAGAGAAGGAATAATGGACTAATTTCCCCCAAGGTTTGGAGCGCGTCAGAAAAGGAAATAAAAATATACATAGACATATGAGATCATAAGATGTACTTAATGGGAAGCAACAAAAGATGCTCAGCTCCTGGCTGGGAAAGGCTGAAGTCGGAAACCTTGGCAAATCCTGCGCTGCTGATAAATAGTCTTTTATGGTAACTGAAGGGCAGTTTATTGGTTCTTGCCTTTGGTCACTGCACAATCTCGTACTATCCTAGTCATTTATTATGGTAGATTTCATTAGATGTGTTCTTCCTATATGCTACCTATAAAAAGTTATGTACCGGCAGAAAAATAAAATTATGCTTGATCAGATTATGCTCTTCTGCTCCTAAGTATCCCACATGGGTTGACATAGATTTGCAAGGTGCAGAGGATAATGAACAAAGTGGCACACTTTTATAATGTTAGCAGGGCTTTTCTGCCTGGTGTTTATTCTTTTTAACACTCTAAGGCCCGCAAGTATGCTGGAAACAAAGGACTGCTTCTCACAGAAGTGAACACCAGGAGTTTTGGCTGGTTACAGGGTTAAGGCACTGGTCCATGAAGTTCAGTTTTCTCTGAATCAAGGATGAGGGAATCTCCAGCCTATGGGACAAATGTGATCCAGTACGGACCCCAAATTGCCCTGCAAGAGCAATTTCCTTAGATGCACCCACCTGCCCCACACCGGATGATAAAGGTGATGTTAGGTGTGGGGCAGGTTGCAATGGACCTGGATTGGCTGTGCAACTCAGTTCCCTGCAGGGAACTCAGCCATGCAGCTGATACCTACAGAAAGCCGGACTGAAACCACAGCCTGAATCCAGATTTCAAGCTGTTGGGTAGAAGAAACCTTGCATGCCTCCAGTCAGTAGAGGACAGGGTTGAGACTAATAGATGGTCAAGGAAAATGCCCAAAGATCCACCCCTTCATTCCTCTGTATCTCTCTCCTTCCCTCTCCACCGCATGAGGCTGTCATGAGAAACTATCTGTACCATGTAGACTTAGAATCCAAAGCTATTCTTGTAAATATGAATAAACTCTAAGTTTTTGGATTTTTTACCAATGGGACTGTGCATTTTTAAAAATTTACTCTTTTAAGCAATTTCATTTTTTAAAATTCAAGACAAGACAAGGCTGTTAAAGATATAAGTTTAATACGCGTAAGATGATGTGGTTTGAACATATTGTATTAAAAATGCTATGCAGAGAGGTTTGCAATAGGCAGGAGGTTTAACTATAGCAAATTTGGCGGAAATGGTTGGATGTTACCGTTTAGGCTAATTAATGGCTCATAATCAGAAACCCAAGCAGAGATCTCTCACAGCAGGAAGATGAAACCTGAGAACTCAGCGTCTTAGTCAGCCGTTGCAGCTCTGATGATGAACAAGCAAGTTGCTTGCATGGGATCTCTCTCTGGGACCAGAGAGAGGAAAGTTTTTGAACTGTATTAAGGACTAAAAATAAGACTGGACCACGTTATTTGCTGTTTAAGAGCAATGTGTTACTTTGTAACATTTGTTTGTAACTATTTTTAGACTGTTCTGCAGTAAAGCTTTGAAACTCATTCTAGTTTCTAGTTCAAATATATGTTGGAAGTGCAAGGAAAAGGAGGGGACATTTTATCATATGTGGTGGGATTGTAAGGTAATTAAAAAAAATTGGGAAATGATTTACAACAAATTGAAGAAAATGTTCCATTTAACATTTGTTTAAAAACCCCGAGGCGTTTTTGTTGGGGATTGTAGGGAAAGACCTGCCAAAAAAGTTGGAAAACATCTTCATGTATGCGACAACGGCTGTGAGAGTTCTGGTAGCACAAGGATGGAAGACTGAAGAAACCCCAACTAAAGAATCATGGCAAGAAAAATTGATGGACTATGCAGACCTGGCAAAACTGACATATAAGCTACGGGACAAGGATAACTGTGACTTTAAGGATGAATGGGAACCCTTTACAAAGTATCTGAAGATGCAACAAAGCGAACTGGACTCCTTGGCAGGTTTTGAATAAACATGCACAAACTTTTTATTGATAATAATCAGCTAAATAGTTTGAGGGTCTATACAACTTTGTAACATGCAGAAAACAGCATTCTTAGAGAAACCAAAGACTGGAACTGAGGGAAGTTGGGGGGTGGGTGGGTTTTGTGTGGGAGGGTGGGGGGAGGGAGGAAAAATGGGGGGTGGTGACAAGGATGATATGTTTTTGGATAATATGTCTTGTTATAATTTTGAATATTTTTTTTTAAAAAAAGAAACTCATTCTTGTGATGGCGAGCAAATTCATTTCTACTCTGCACAAGGTCCAGATCAGGGATTCTGTTTGGAGCAACTCTAACATGACCCCTTGGTATTGTGGTTCCCAAGCACCCAACAACCAATTGAGGAATGGACTTTGAGAGCTGGGTTGTCCCACTTAGTAGTCAATCATGGAGGGTTCTATGATTCAGTGCAGGGCTTAGACAGAATCAATATATGTCCAGTATAAATAAAGACGTCCAGAAAAGGGCAACCACAATGATCAACAGCCTGGAGCCACTCGCCTACGAGAGAAAGTTGCAGCATTTGGGACTTTTTAGTTTAGAGAAAAGGCAAGTAATAGGCGACATGACTGAAGTTTATAAAAATTACTTATGGTGTGGAGAAAGTGGATAGAGAAAAGTTGCTGTCACTTAAGTTCATGGACATCCAATGAAGTTGAATGTTGGAAGACTCAGGACAGATAAAAGAAAGGACAACATCACACGGTGCATCATTAAACTATGGAACTCACTGCCACAGGAGGCAGTGATGGCCACCAATTTGAAAGGCTTTAAAAGAGGATTAGACAAATTCTTGAAGGAGTGGGCTATCGATGGCCACTAGCCATGATGGCTATGCTCTACCTCCACTGTCAGATGCAATGTGCCTCTGAGTACCAGTTGCTGTGAATGGCAGCTGGGCAGAGTGCCGTTGCGCTCAGATTCCCTGCTTGCTATAATGGGCATCTGGTTAGCCCCTATGGGAACAGGATGGTGGACTAGATGGGCCACTGGCTTGATCCAGCAGGGTTCTTCTTTATGTTCTTATGAGTTAACAAAATTATTTCAGGAAAGGATATCCTTCTATTTTATTTCCCCCTCTCCTGTAAAGCTGCTTCTATAAAGCTGCTTGTCCAGTGTGAGATCTTCTAAACTCTTTCGTTTTATTACAAAGGGACTCTTAGATCACATTCCCCCCAGCAAAGCGTTATTTGAATCAATATCGCCAGATGAGTTAATATGTATTTTTTAATATCTCCTAAACGCTTAATTTCATTTTGCCACTGATGTTTCATTAAATCCTCTTGCCCCTTAATTAAACTAATGGCTTTATTGCTTTTTGATCAGCCAAGCAGATTATCAGATTATTAGCTCGTCTTCTCCAGGCCCTCCCCAGCCCCCCACTGTTATTACTGTATCCTGCAAGATATCTCCATTTAGCTAGGTAAATATTGCGGGTGTCCAGCAAGTAAAAAGTTAGGTAGCATGAGTTAAGTTCAGCTGTCATCAGAAGATGTAAGTATTATGTATTTATGGTTTGTTTGTTTATTTGACACATCTTTTTGTCCTCCCTTCAGTAGGAGGAGAACCTAACAACAGAGAGCCATTGAAGGTGTAGTGGTTAGAGTGTCAAACTAGGACCTGGGCGACCAGGGTTCGAATCCCCATTCAGCCACGAAGGTCAGTCACTGCCTCTCAGCACTCATTTTGCACCACTTTCCAGGCCTAGGTCTGTGCTTTAAAGCTCCTTTATCTGGACAGGTTAACTTTTTTTTCTCCTGGCGCTTTCCTCAGGAAAACCCCACATTTTACCGCTGAATTGGAGCAAACGGCAATATGCGGAAAACCTTGGTGAACGTAGACAAACCCCAGTTTTTCTACAACATCCTGGTTGCCATTTGCTCCAATTCAGCAGCAAAACATGGGTTTTCCCGTGGAAAGTGCCAGGAGTGGGTGGAAAAACCAATGCTTGGACATCGAGCTTTGAAGCCCAGACCTGTACCTCGAAACAAAAGGAAGTCTGGATGAGTCGTCATCCTAGCCTGCCCCAGTTCCTGGAGCAGTTTAACAGTCACTCCCCCTGCATGCCTTCTCGGGAGTTAGTTGCGTTGTGTGGGAGCTGTAGTCTGTGAAGGGTGCTGAGAGTGGTTATTGCCCCTCTTCCCATCCCAGAGCTACAATATCCAGAGTCCCCAGTGAAGAGAGAGTCACTGTTAAACCGCTCTGGGAATTATAGCTCAGGGAGGGGGAGAATAAGGGTTTCCTAACAACGCCCAGCACCTTGAGCAAACTACAGCTCCCAGAGTCCTTTGGGGGAAGCCAGGACTGTTTAAGGTGATATCATAGTGCTTTAAATAATATGTTGTGAATATGGCCATACTGTGCTAGATGGGCCAATGGCCTGACTCTATGTAATGCATTCTCCTTCGCTCCTTTCAACAGTTTAATTGTGTTTGTGGCTTTTAGAATGCAAATGATTTTGTTACTATATTTAATTATGTCGAGAGCTGCCTCAGGCTTTCAGAAAGGCTGGATTGAAGCACATTAAGTAAATATAAATCCAGCAGTTTTGTCTTTTAGTAACCTTTCATTTATTCATTGTCTCAAGACAACCTGAAAGTGGAAAACGGTAACAGAACTTCTGCCGAGCCCTTATTTCATGACGCCCATCGCCCACATTACGTTTTGCCATTTAAATAGCAGGCAAACGACTCCTAAATAGTTCCCGGGAAAGAATGTGAGTTGATTTACCTGGGCACGATGCAAAAAGCCGTAGTAAACGCTCAGAACATCCATTTTATTTAGCTTAATAATAATTGCCGTGAAATGATTGGCTGGCTGGTGGGGATCGTTAGCAAGCTAAATAATTTTCTTTTACACATTTCACATCCTGTTTCAGTGAACTCAGAGAGCTCAAGACTCAATTAGAGATTTACCGTAATTACTGTTCTCAGTTGCTCAGCTTGCCGAAAGATTTATAGGAAAGCTTTTATGGAATGCATCTTTTTTAGAATTCGGATGAGTTTTATAGTTTATTATTCATAACATCTGCCACTTACTGGAAACATCCATACAGCAGCTCTTTTTAATGTGCATTAAATGCCTTTTGTTACAATTTAATATCAGATAAGATGCGCTTTATTATAGGAGTCCCGTTTGTGGCGCTTTGGTAATAATCAGGTAGAGTCAAAAACTTCTGCATTTAGAATGATTATAAATGTGACATTTAAGCTCTTCCTCACTAAAAGAAAATAAAATTGTTTTTGCAAGTGTTGAGCAGCCTGAGATAGAAATCTCAGAAGTGTGTTTTGAACCAGAATCCCAAGAACAGTGAAAGTAGTCTTTCCTTCATGCCGAAGTCCCATTTGGAGGATTTTGACTGTAATCCTAATCCCAAATTACCTGGAAATACACCTGAGGATAGCTTTGGGTAATGTCTTTTATGCGGTTCCGATTTTGTTCACTTGGTTCTGGTCATCAACCACAACAATAAATATTTGATTTGACGTGATATCTGGGAGGGAGCCCCATTGAATTTATGCTGAGTAGACTTGGTTGTGGTTGGGACCGCACTGCTCTCTGAGGGTTAGGGTTGTATCCAATGTTAGTTCTACTCAAGAGCAGACTCATCAGAAGTATTATATGTCTGTATATTACCTGCTCTTCACCCCAAGGTTCCAGGGGCACACCATGAAAAGCATCTTAAAACAAGTTACAGTCACCAAAATAAGGCGAGTCCTCAAGTGTCAAAATCTGGGGCGAAGAGATGTGCATTCCCAGGAAGCTGTACAATGGAGGGGGCAGTTGCAGCTCTGTGGGTGGGAGTTCCACAACCTAGGAGCTGCCACAGGGAATGCCCTCTTCTGAGCCACCACTTCACAAGCCTCTGAGGGTGTATGAACTACCAAGAGGGGCCCCTCTGCCAATCTCAGCACCCAAGAGGGTCTGCAGGGAAGGAGGTGGTCTCTCAGAACAGGATGCTGGACTAGATGCACCACTTGGTCTGATCAAGTGGGCTTTTATTATGTTCTTATCAGAAGACTGTCAGCCCAGGTTAGGTCAAAAAGACAGACTGGGAAGCTTGATGCTTTCTCTCTCTACCTGCTTTCTCCCCATGTAAACACCATCAGCCTTAATATAAGCTGAGTTGCATCCCAACGCTTTCAACAGGGTGGGGAGATCAGGACACCATGGCTGCACAGGTGAAGCCAATCCAGTGTTCCCACGGGTGAACCCCTGCCACCCGGACCTCATCACTGCTACCCATGCACTATCCTGGTAAGTGGCAACAAACCCATTGTTGGGAATGCAGGTTTTCTTGGCATCACTCCCGAAAAATAAAAAATCTGACACGTGCCTGCTGAATTGGGCCAATGGTCTATGTAGACCAGGCATGGCCAAACTCGACCTTCCAGATGTTTTGGAACTACAATTCCCAATATCCCTGACCACTGGTCCTGTTAGCTAGGGATGATGGGAGTGTTAGGAAATAGTTCCGTTCCACCTTAAAAGGGTCAGGCATGATAGTTGTGTATCACATGCCTGTTTACTCCCAGCACTATCTGCTGGGAACTTCCATTGTATGTTGCTTTTGTATTCTGGCTGTTTTCCTGGACACGGAGGCAAGCAGTCATGTTTTTCCTTTGTTCTGAACTATGTTGAATAAAGCTGAAAGGTCTTGGAATGTCTTGGAATGTCTCTGAGGCTCGTGTCGCTAATTGACTGATGCTGTTCCACGGGAGACCGGTGATCGTCTGGAGACAACTGGGGGCCTGCCTGATGCCTCTGTCTCCCTGGCAGTATCCCAACAGGGAGTTGTAGTCCCAAAACATCTGGAGGGCCAAGTTTGGCCATGCCTGATGTAGACCATCCTGTTCTTACAGTGTCCATCCAGATACCCATGGGGAACCTGCAAGCAGGAGCTGAACACAGAAAACACTCTCCTTTCTGGTTGCTCATGGATCTGCAAGGCAACTTGGGGGACCAAATGCTGCACTAGATGGACTTCTGACCAGACCCAGCAAGGGAATTCTTCTGGTGAGGTTCCGCCCTCATCAATGGAAAGAAAACATTCCCCAACCTACAGCTTTGCTCAACGGCAGTCAGGAACACGTCCTTTTCCGCTTACTTCACCTCACCCTTTGTGCTCTCTTCTGGCAGAAATTCAGCTCCAGCTTGCAGAGGAGAGCAACACTTCCTAAAATAACAGCACCACTTATGACAGAACAAGTGGGACTGCTTGTGATTGGAGGCTTGCCATCCACACCCCAGTGCAGCAACATACCTCCCTCTCCACCACCACCCCGCTCTCTCTCTCTTGCAACCTCACAGAATTTGAGTGCAAGCAGACAGAACTCTGGAGTGGCCCACATTACATAGAAAATGAAATCTTAATACGCATGATTTGAGGGAGGGCTGCAGCTCAGCAACAGAGCATCTGCCTTGAGTGCTGAAGACCCCAGGTTCAATGGCACCTCCAGGAAAAAGCTAGGAAACACTCCAGCCTGGAACCCTGGCGAGCCACTGCCAGTCATTGTAGACAATACTGAGCTAGATAGACCAATGGCCTGATTCGGTACAGGACAGGTTCTTATGTTCCTGTATGACAACAGAGAAAGTATCGCCCTCCCTCCATCCCTCCCTCCCCCCAAGCTATCACATGTTTATAATAAAGATTTCAGCAAGCATCTAATGTTAACAGGAATATGCCTATGCCAAGTTGGGCCATTGGTCTGTCTACTTCAGTATCATCTATTCTGATTGGTGTGAGCTCTCAGGCAGAGTGTGCTCTGAGCACCAGGTATGAGATTCTTTAACTGAAATCAGAATTGTACAGTTGGAAGGAACTCAGTGCAGGAATTGCAACTAAATAGTGATTTAGGAGATAGCAGAGATTCAGCTGAGGACCTACTACATGCAAAGCCATTGGCTGTTCCCTCCAGGACCAAAGTTTTTGCATAGCCAATAATAATAATAATAATAATAATAATAATAATAATAATAATTAATAATCGTCCACCCATCTGGCCAATGTTGTTTAGTCGTTTAGTCGTGTCCGACTCTTCGTGACCCCATGGACCAGAGCACGCCAGGCACTTCTGTCCTCCACTGCCTCCCGCAGTTTGATCAAACTCATGCTGGTAGCTTCAAGAACACCATCCAACCACCTCATTCTCTGTCGTCCCCTTCTCCTTGTGCCCTCCATGTTTTCCAACATCAGGGTCTTTTCCAGGGAGTCTTCTCTTCTCATGAGGTGGCCAAAGTATTGGAGCCTCAGCTTCACGATCTGTCCTTCCAGTGAGCGCTCAGGGCTGATTTCCTTCAGAATGGAGAGGTTTGATCTTCTTGCAGTCCATGGGACTCTCAAGAGTCTCCTCCAGCACTATAATTCAAAAGCATAAATTCTTCGGCGATCAGCCTTCTTTATGGTCCAGCTCTCACTTCCATACATCACTACTGGGAAAACCATGGCTTTTACTATACGGACCTTTGTTGGCAAGGTGATGTCTCTGCTTTTTAAGATGTTGTCTAGGTTTGCCATCGCCTTTCTCCCAAGGAGCAGGCGTCTTTTAATTTCGTGACTGCTGTAACCATCTGCACTGATCATGGAGCCCAAGAAGGTAAAATCTCTCACTGCCTCCATTTCTTCCCCTTCTATTTGCCAGGAGGTGATGGGCCCAGTGGCCATGATCTTCGTTTTTTTGATGTTGAGCTTCAGACCATATTTTGCGCTCTCCTCTTTCACCCTCATTAAAAGGTTCTTTAATTCCTCTTCACTTTCTGCCATCAAGGTTGTGTCATCTGCATATCTGAGGTTGTTGATATTTCTTCCGGCAATCTTAATTCCGGCTTGGGATTCATCCAGCCCAGCCTTTCGCATGATGAATTCTGCATATAAGTTAAATAAGCAGGGAGACAATATACAGCCTTGCCGTACTCCTTTCCCAATTTGGAACCAATCAGTTGTTCCATATCCAGTTCTAACTGTAGCTTCTTGTCCCACATAGAGATTTCTCAGGAGACAGATGAGGTGATCAGGCACTCCCATTTCTTTAAGAACTTGCCATAGTTTGCTGTGGTCAACACAGTCAAAGGCTTTTGCATAGTCAATGAAGCAGAAGTAGATGTCTTTCTGGAACTCTCTAGCTTTCTCCATAATCCAGCACATGTTTGCAATTTGGTCTCTGGTTCCTCTGCCTCTTCTAAATCCAGCTTGCACTTCTGGGAGTTCTCGGTCCACATACTGCTTGAGCCTTCCTTGTAGAATTTTAAGCATAACCTTGCTAGCGTGTGAAATGAGTGCAATTGTGCGGTAGTTGGAGCATTCTTTGGCACTGCCTTTCTTTGGGATTGGGATGTAGACTGATCTTCTCCAATCCTCTGGCCAATAGACAAGGTCAACTCCAGGTGTTTTTTGGGGGGAGGCTTTGGCAAGGTTTGGTGGACACACCTTAGATGTCACATTACCTCCTGTGGCTACATGCCAGTATTGGGTGGGGCAAGTGGCAAAGGTGGGCAGAGCAATGGATGTAAACTTTACCTTTTGTACAGAGCACTAGTTTCTGCACACTCAAGAGCACACCCTCCATCCAGGGAAGGGAGAGGCATTATTGGGGTTCAAGGACCCATCCAGCCTGGCAAAAACACTTGAGGACGATGCAAGGCAGGGGTCACTGATGGATGTCACCTTGGGAGAGAGGTGTGTGGCTGGGGAGAGTCCCGACAGCAAGACAGAGAGGTTTGGAAGACCAAATTTGGGCCGAGGCCTGATGTTCCCCATCCCTGATGTAGCTGTTCTGGAGTTCCTTTCTCAAGGATGCCTTATTGGTCCTCTCAAGTTCCCTCTTCTTATTCAAGCTGCCCCTCTCCACCCCCCACTCCCAATTGGAGTGCTTGTCACAATGAAGCAATTTCCGTAGCATCAGAGTCTTATCCCCACAATGGATCACTCAGAAGCTGGCGAGAGACAAGGGGTGGTAAATGGAGAGGAACCGGTTCCGTTGACTGATTGGATGCAGTGAAGCAAACTCATCTTCTCTAAGAGGCTAAGTCTGCCAATCCGTTTTCATTTAAGCATTTTGACTGCAGCTGCTCTGAGTCAAGCCAACTCCTAAACCCATCCAGCTTTTTCCTCAGGACCGCTTAACATATTGCAGTGTGAAAAAGATGCCAGTGGGTTGCCTCCTGCACTTGAAGCTTCTGAGGACATGGGTACTCATTTTCATTTACTGTATTTTATTCTTATTTTTATTTACGGTTACATTTCTATGCCAACTTTCCTCTAAGGAGCTCAAGATAGCACACATGGTTCTCCTCCTTTTCTCCATTTTACTGTCACAAGAACCCTGTGAGGTAGGTTAGGCTGAGAGATGGCGACTGACCCAAGGTCAACCATTGAGCTTCATGGCCGAGCAGAGATTGGAACTCTAGCCTCTAAAGCAGTGGCATAGCATGGGGGGCCCACATGGGTGGTTGGCCCAGGTGCAAAATTGTTAGGGGCGCAAAATTTCAACACCCGGTGCTGCCTCAATACAGCTGTGTGATTCTGGTGCTGGGCTCTGTTAAAAATGGCATCTCCATGTGAACCAGGAAGTGACCTCTCCAGACAATGGAATGACTCTTCTTTTCTTATCTCTGCAGATTAGTGGTTCCCAACCTTTTTGGTATGGTAGCCCACAGGTTAAAATTCACTCAATATGGTGACCCATCCATTTGTTGTCGTGGGAATTCTGGGCCTTAGTTCTTCAGCAGCTGTCTCTTTCATGCATTTGAACTTCAGCTTTGCCTGTTTTATACGTAACTGTTATTTGAGGCATCCAAGCAAAAAATCACTTAACGCCCCTATGAATGTGGAATTTGTTAAAATATTTATAGTACTTAACAAAGTTATTCACAGTTTTGTTTATCGGAATGTAAGAACAGCAACCATCTAATTGTGGGATATTGCTTCATACACTATAAATATTTATTCCAGAAACACAGTGACACAAGCAGTGCTACATATAATGAACCATGAATATTTTTAATATTCTATTGACAACAAAAGTCTGTTTTAGCAAGTGTCAGCGGGGTGGTGGAATTTGCATTTTGCCAACAAGGGCTCGGGAGAGACCAGGGTTCAAATCCTGCTTGGCTCATGAAGCTTGCTGGGTGACCTTGTGGGATAGGCACGGTCTCTCAACCTAATCTCCCTTGCAGGCTTGTTGTGGGGATTGAATGAGGAGAGGGAGAACCATATATACGACCTTGAGCTCCTTGGAGAAAAATGGTGGGATAGAAATGCAATAAATAAACCAATAAAGTAGGTCAGTGTGGGGTTTGATGGTTGTCGGACATAGTTTGAAATCATTATTGATCCATAGCCTGTTGACTGTATTCCATCCTCTTGTCAGTCATTGCTGAAGATCCTTTCTCATGAAATTATGTACTGCCAAATGGCAGTAGCACAGTTATTGCTTCATCAGGAAGTTCAGGCTGTGCAGCGATAACAAAGCAATTTTGGTTATATGAAGCCAAAATTCAGACAACCTCGGTTCCCAAAACTCATCTTTGGGAGTCCTATCGCATGACAATTGACGTGGAATTTCTGCAAAACCCATTATCAGTGAGACCAGCGTCAAAGGATTGCGATCTGACCACATAACTGGTATGTTAAGGCGGAGCTACAGCTGAATGCTATATTGAAAAACAACTCCAAATAAGGAACAAGCAGAGCTCCACACATAAAGGAGAGAAAAAATAGGTTGAGTGAAGTTGCATTTCAGGACTGTGGATGAAGGAAGAGATGGTGGAATGATGAGGTGGCAGAAAGTTAGAGGGCAGAGGGCAATATGACTCTGCAAAAGAGTTGGAATTCAACAACATCTGAAGGACCACAGGTTCTTCATCCCTGAATTATATGGAGCTTTGTTCTGATTCAGCAGAGCTCTTATGTTCTTACAAAATGGCTAGCAGAATTGTCATTATCTTATTCACTTAAACAACTTATATTTAGCTAAGCAGCACCAAAACACTTGAAAATAGCAATCATGCAGGCTACCCATCTACACAGATTATTTTCATGAGGTTTACCCTTGGGCAACCCAAGCCCATCTTCCTGAAATAGTCAATAGGTGAACTTTCCCAAGGGTGGAAGAGAGAGAAGGAGAGAGATTTCCCATAAGAAAACCCTTGATAATCATTTATGACTTATTATTTCTGGAATACAATACACTACACCACAAATGGGAAAGAGATGCTATCTGCAGCCAATACATGCATCATTCTCAAGTACAGAATTACATATTTGCTCCATTATCGTTAACACTTCATAATTACAGGCAATCTGCAATGTTAATATCTGAGGTGCCAATTATCTTGGGAGCGGAATGTTCTGCTACCATTTCTGCCATTTAATTCTTGGTGGGAGTGCTGCCTCCATAATAAAGATCTCCCCCTGCCACTCACATTTGTGCAGTGATTCAATTGACTCTCTTGATGTCTCCATCATCACCAAAGCAGACACTTGGATGAGTCTGTTCAAGTTACTTTTTGCATTAAACTGAGTGTGTATGTGTCCATTTAAAACCTTGTTATCCAATATAACAAAGACAGTCTCGGTGGTTAGTTATTCAGTTAAAACTGCATTCTCATTGTAAGATCCACCCCCTCACCCAAGCAAGAACTAAAATTGGTTTGGTAACTAAAGTTAAGAAATGTTTTGTTGAGATGGTTCTTGTTTTTAATTATTTGCATAGATCTCTGTTCAAAACATGCACCCACCATCTAGATCACAGGCTTTGCATGCAAATTATTCCAGGGATCAAACGACAGGTATGGCTGGCAAAGACTCCTCCCTGAATCCTAGGAGAGCCACTACTAGACAGTGTTGATGCTATTGAGCAAGATAGAAGAGAAGTCTGATTTGGTGTAAAGCACCTTCTTGTATCCCCATCCTGAAATGGCACACTCTGTTTCTGCCACCTCTGGGTTGTACCAGGGGGATAAATTTGACTTGCTTTAAATTTGAACATGAACCAACCAATTTTTACTTTTTTAAAGAATATGTGAACTGAAACACAGCTATCGTTTGAAATTTGCACGTCTCCGAATTTTGTGATGCAGTTTTCCAAGCATATAACATGCACAGAAATGCATATATTAAGGGAAGAGTCCAAGGTGGTGTAGTGATTAGGGCTTGGACTAGAGCCTAGGAGACCAGGGTTCAAATCCCCACTCTGCCATGAAGCTTGCTGGGTGATTATGGGCCACAGTCAGTGCCTCAGTCTTATCTACCTCACAAGGTTGTTGTAGGCACTAAATAAGAAGGGGGGCATGTATATGCCACTCTGAGCTCCATGGAGAAAAAGGTGGGGTGTAGCATTAAAATGCATTATTTTAGGGGAAATTGCTGTCTAGGATATGTATATCGGGCCAAATTGCATATCCCACAAAATATGTATGTTCGTAGAAACGAAAGCTAAAACACCAGTGAATTTCCCCAAGGACTTTGCGACAACAAAAAATTGCAAACTGATGAAGAAATTAGGAGAATTGGAATGGAGAAATACGGAAAGGGACAGATCCACCCACCTCAAGTTTTCTACCACTTCATTCTGCCTGTATGTGCAACCAGGCTGCAGGCTTCTATTTTTAGTGTGCCTTTCCGATTCCACTCCTGGCTCCTGTGCTTTGGTGGGACTGACTTCATCGCTAAATTTGGTGGTGAAGAGAAAGGCAAATGGGTGCCAGGATGAATGAGCCTGGATGGCAGATGCAAAAGATGCTCAGTCGACACGATACATTTCATCACGCAGCGTGAGACGGAAGGTGTCCAACTATATTTTTAGCATGTTTAGAAGTGAAGAGCTTATCCGTCCTTTTTCCTTTCTTTCCATAGTAGCGATTGCACTCACAGTGAGGGGCTGCTCCTGCTACTTCTGCAAAATAATAATAAGCCCGTTAATCTTATGATAAACTCAGAAGTGCAAAGCAGTAAGCACCATTTAGATCACTAGGATACCATGTTCAGGTAACGCTCTGCCAGAAGGACACACCTGGAAACTTAAAACAGACTCTGTGTTAATTGGCACTGAATAAATTCCAATGAGAAGAAGTTTCTTTAGTGCTTTTCATCTACAGGAGGGAGGAGATGGCATCAGAGCGGATCAGGAGGCCATGCAAGTTGCTTTATTGGCAATTGATAGCTATCTGCTTTTATTTTTAATACAGGTTTTTTTTAATTGGTTATTAGAATTCAAGATTCTAATTGCATCCATCGTAGTGTTAGGCAGAGTGAGGAAATGACCCCAGACAGCAAGATATTGGGGAACAAGTGGTGTCTCCATGGCTGCACTTTCCGTTCTGGGACAAAGGGGGCCGGCCCTGTTGTTAGGTAAAATTAAAGCAAATTATATGTATTCACAATAATTCTGCCTTGGCATACATCAACAAACTTCTCCATAAAGAACAAATGGGTTTCTTAGCACAGGGGTCAGATTGGGATCTACAGGATTCTCAACGCAGCCCCCACACACCTACTTCTCTAAGGGTCCCCTCTTCTCCCAGTTCATGGTCCTGATTCTTGATGTATGACTGCTTTGGGAAGAGAAATCCATCATAGTTGGCTAGGAGGAGTTCTGCTGATCTGGGTGTAATGGGTTTTGGTCTCTCTCTCTCTCTCTCTCTCTCTCTCTCTCTCTCTCTCTCGGCAGGGAGGCCAAGAGGGCCACACCCCACATGCAGAAATAGATCAAAAAGGCCAAACCAATGGGTGCAGTGAATTGGCTTTTTATGCTCAGGATTGTATCTCTAGAAACCTATTTGGCATTAAGTGGTATATATTGCATTCTGGAAGTTCCTTCATCAGAGCAAATTTCCCATACAATATTTATTCATTCCGAATGGTGCAACCTTCCATCTGCCATTTGGCAAACTCCTCTTTTTCCATTCTTCTTTTGTAGCTATTTTGCCTCCTCTTTTTTTGTTGAGCAGTCTTGAGGGAGGGGAAGGTATTGTTAAAAGTGGGATAAAGATGTCCAAAAATTAATAATAATAGTAATAAAACGCTCTGGCCGCAACATAAGTAAATCAATTATTCTGATATTAGAAGGAAAGAGCCTTGGCTATTAAAGTAGAAACAGGGTGGCATTCTGGTAATTTAGCCCTATGAATCGTGACGGGTGCCCCACGCTCCCCCACCCAGGAACTGTGAGCTGCTTTTTTTGGCTTCTCTTTTGCTCCAGAGCAAACGTTTTGCTTCCAGCGATCCACTGTCATTTTGCAGATTTATATCTATATCTGAATCTGTGAAGACGCTTAACAAAGCAACCCAATTCCACTCCCTGTTTTGCTCTTCACCATGAAGGTTGTTACATTTCCCCGCCGATAACACAGAAAACAAAATCCACGGGAGGACCCCGGGAGGTATTCACACATGACAAATGATGATTGCCAGAGAGATGTGCTGAGCTGTTAATACCTCGATCCTCGAGAGCGCATGAATCATCTGGCGGTGCCAGAGTGGGATGTGACAATAGCGCAATCTTTTCCTTTGACATGTTGGAACTCCCCAGCCTTTTCTCCTGTACAAAATGATCCTTTCCTTGAAATTGTGTAGAATCTACAAACCTGAAAGGGTGGGGGAATCATTGGCCTTCTAAGTCAGGGATGAGGGGACCTCTCTGGCCTTCTTTAAATTGCTGTTCTCGTCATCCCTGACTATTGGCCGTGTTGACAAGGGATGATAGGAGTTGGGAGCCCAAAAACAATGTGTATTTGGGGGGGGTATTCCTCACTCCTGCTCTATTTCATTGAGTATCCTTGCCCAAAATTTCAATACAGTGGTACCTTGGTTCCCAAACGCCTCTGTTGTCAAACGTTTCAGTTCTCGAACGCCAAAAACCAGGAGATAAGTGCTTCTGTTTTCAAATGTTTTTCAGAACTCGAGCATGCAACACAGCTTCCACTTGCACAGCTCTTGCAACCAATGGGAAGCCACACCTCGGTTTTTGAATGTTTTGGAAGTTGATTGGTCTTCCGGAATGGATTACATTCAAGAACCGAGGTACCACTCTACCTTATGTTAGGAATGATGTTACCTACACGTATACAGACATTGACATCATCCTCAGAGCCCTTCGAAGACCATAAGAACAGCCCTGCTGGATCCTGAATCCCGTTCTCACAGTGGCCAGCCAGGTGCCCCAGTGAAAAGCCTGCAAGCAAGACCCGAGCACAACAGCACTCTCCAGTCCTGTGGTTTCCAGCAACTGGTATTCAGAAGTATTCCTGCCTCTGATTGTGGAGGTAGAACACAGCCATTGTGACTAGTAGCCATGGATAGACGTATCCTCCATGAATATGCCAATCCCATTTTTTGAAGCTGTCCAAGTTGGTGGCCATTACTGCCTCCTGTGGAAGTGAGTTCCATAGTTTAACTCTGTGCTACATAGAGAAGTGCTTTCTTTTACGTGCCCTGAATTTTCCAATATTCAGCTTCCTTGAATGTTCGTGACCCTAGTGTTATATGAGAGGGGGAGGAAAACCTTTCTCCATGCCATGCATAATTTCATAAATGTCTGTCATGTTGTCTCTTACTCACCTTTTCTCAAAACTAAAAAGACCCACATTTTCCTTATATGGGAATTGGCTTATCAACATAGCCTTATAACGGAGTTCTTCCAATGTAAATCCAGTCCAGGAATGGAACCTGTGGTCTTCCAGATGTTGCTGGACTTCTAACCTGCTTGCAGGCTTCCCATGGATCTCTGGTTGACACTTGACTCAATGGGCTTTCAGTCTGATCCTAGTTGTTGGCCATCATTACCTCTTGTGGGACTGAATTCTCCAGGTGCCCCTGCCAAGCAATGACCGGTGCCTCTGATTTAGCCCTACACAATTTTCTACATGAGGATGGTTGTACTTGCACAGAGATGGCCCATGCTCTAAATGTGCAAGCTCTCTCTTGCAACATTGGAAAGACACATCCAATGTCTTAGGAGTGAAACCATTAGGATTTCCTGGTTCCTTGATTCCTATTTGGTGAGGCCACTGGGAGCTCAAGAAAGGTTGCTTTATGGGCCAGAATTGGCCCAAGGGTTGCCAGCACTACACCCCTCTCTTAGAGCTAAAGCATCCCTGTAATAAAATAAAATAAAATAAAATAAAATCCCTGTACCCGATAAATTATTGCAAGGCAAAGTAAACTCAGAGTTTATGTTAATGTCTCTATTCCCTAATTACCTGGTCTGGGTGGTTTTTCCTTTCTTTCCCCCAAGCATTAGAAAGAACTGCAGAGTGAAGATGCATTAGAGTAATTATAACATAATGACAGCAGATCATGAGTTAAGGATGCTGTGGATAGGACTACTGCAGAAGTCAGAAATTGTTTGGCAGAGAGGTGGGAGGCATCTCCAGAAGGAATTCTTCAGCACTCAAGTTGTAATTAAAACGGAGAAGATGGTTTGTGATTCACATTTCCTATAGCTGCCTACAAATATTAATTAGCTTCAGGTAACCAACCTGACCCAAGCAGTAATGAGTTCCATTGTACAGAGCAGCGCGAAGCCGTGGATTCCTTAATGTGGGGGGTCCCTCCATGCTTCTTTTGCTAAGCTACTCCAGTGGTCTGGAGCATCCCGTGGTTTTTTTGTTTTTGGATGCTCAGCTTCAATGGAAAAGCAAACGTTGGGAATGGCAAGCAATTTGGGAGTGCCTAGAGGTAGGAATGGGAGAGAATTTCAATTTAGTTCTCATCCAAAGGTGAACCTACCCCGTTCACTCCTTCCAAAACTAGGTGCAAACCGAAAAAAACAGCCACCCTGTGGAGTTTGTGCTTCTCTTAATCTTGCCAGGTGATCTATATATACAAAGATGCATACACCAAGGTAAAGTGTGCATAAAAAAATGCATATTTTAGCAGAGACAACATACAAACTGCATTATATTAGAGGAAATACAAATATTAGGGGAAATGTGCTTTGCAGGGCAAAAGCAGCGTACAAACATTTCAGCGTTAGGGAAGATTTACATGAAAATGCTGGTGTACTTCCATGGACAAAAACATTCACGGAGGATGCATCCCAGAGTCTGAGAGAGAGAGAGAGAGGTCTCGAGAGAGTGGGTGGCTGGGATGCAGTTGTGATGTACAGAGAGCCCAAGGGCCTTTGAGCTGAGGCCTCGCCCACCCCTGATCTCGTCAGTCCAGATTCACACCATACCTTTAAAGTGCTACGATACCACTTTAAACAATAACGGCTTCTCCCCAAAAAATTATGGGAGCTGTAGTTTGTTAAGAGTGCTGAGAGTTGTTAAGAGACCCCTATTGTCCCTTGCAGAGATACAGTTCTTAGAGTGGTTTAACTATCAATCCCTCTTCAGAGGGAACTCTGGGAATTGTAGCTCGGTGAGGGAAACAGGGATCTCCCTTAATGCTCCTGAAACTCTTTGGGAGGGGGAATCTGTGACTGTTTAAAGTGTATCATAGTACTTTAAATGTATGGTGTGAATGTAGCCTCAGTCAGTTGACTACATGTGGATAGGGATGAAGGGGAAATCTATCCATATAAAACAGATTTATACATGGTGTTTAGCAGTTGTGACCTGATCAAGCCTTGCTTGCATTGGTCCGCCTCTTGTATCAAGCACCCATTTATACTTGAGCTGCTTCTTATTTCTTCCACATCTAATCACAATCAGGAATCCTGGGGATGGAAATCATGCAATGCTGAAGATCTGGCAGCGTGAAGATCTTGCTGAGGGCAAGTGAAAGCAACTGAGAATGAAGGCTATTAAGGGAAGTGAGTGAGGGCAATGTAAATGATTAGTAAATCTCTCTCTTTGCAACATGTGCATATTTTTTCCAAAGAAATGTTGTCTTTAAGTGAGCAAGTTCAACAGCGCTCTTCTTTTTCTCAGTCTTCTGCCAGTCTAATTCCAGATCGGTTTCCCTTCCGATAATAAATCAGAGCCAAATATCAAATATCATCAGGATGCAAGAGCCTTCCTTGAAGCAGAAAAGGAAGACAAGACAACCTGACTTCTAAATTAACAAATCCCTGACCCAGTCCAATACTAGCATCAAGTAACTCCTCTACAAAGGCTGGGACTGGGGAAGGGAGGGGGGACGACTGACACTTCCCTTCAACAGCACATCTGATAGCCCTTAGGCGGAAGTCTGCTTTGAAACGCATTGAACCAGTGACTCCTCAAAATATATGGTTCTTCAGGTAACACGCGGTACAGCTGCAGAGTGAAAAATACAGTATCTCTTCTCCTCCTCCTTGCCTCGGGCAGTATCTGCTTGGGTGACAAAGTGAGGGCTCAGTAATTCTGCACTTCAAAAGCTATTTTGATGTCTGACTTATATTCAAAGCGCACAGTAGTGCCTCGCTTTCTCACTCACCTAGCTGTGTTTTTAATCTCTCAAGGTACAAGCAACTCAATAACACAGTAATCAAACAGAGATTGATATAGGATGGAACAAGAGGAGGCATCCCACCGAATCTTTCTTTTTTTTGGCTGCCGAGTGATAGATTCTCCGAAAAGAAAAAGAAATCTCTTCCCCCCACCCCCCGCAAGTGGCCCTATTGTTTTCCCAGACATTTTCCAAAATGAACTTTTCCAATGGTAAAATCATTACAAAGGAGAAATATTATCATCTCGCTTGGGGCCAGGCTGGGGAAGGGAGTAGAAGAAAAAAAAAACACCCCACCATAATCTAATCTTGGAAGTTTCGCTCTGTGATGAATCTCGCCCACATTCTTTCTCACGATCAATGTTCTTTGACAGAGTTTGAAACAAGACTGTTTCATGTACTCTGCCTTCAGCCTTTCCCTATAAGTGAACATTTCAGGAGTGGAGAATCTCTGGCCTAGGGGCTGAATGTGGCCCTCCAGGGCTCTCTTTATGGCCCTCAGGATCCTCTGCCAGCTCCATCTTCTGCCCAGGCCCCCCACCCCAGCCCTGCTTTACACCCTCCCCAGGTACTTTTGCCTGGCTGGAATAGGTCCATAAACTGTGTCTGTGGCTCTTGCTTGCCTGAATTGAGAGAGAAGGGCGGGGCATAGAAACTTCTGACTTTTAGAAATTCCAAAAAAGATGGTTAAGTTGCTTGTGTACGTAACTACAGCAGCTGGGATCCTTTTCTCCCAGAAATGGAAAGATGAAGAAGTTCCCACTGAAGAAGAATGGATAAGTAAAGTAATGGACTATGTTGAATTAGCAAAGCTAATAGCTAACGTAAGAGAATCTAATGATGATGGGTTTTTTTTTTTCTGAAGAATGGATGCCTTTTTCGGATTATTTGAAGAAATACCACAACATGAAGAATCCACGAGCAGGTTTTGAACTATGGTAGGGTTGCTGTATTTCAAAAAGTGTTTTGTTTTTAAAAAAGAAAATAGGCTGCCAGACACTTTTTTTGACAGACAAATCCTGGGAAATTCCCACCGTATGGCAGCCCTTAACTATGAGCAACAGAAGAATGAAAGATCATTGTGTTATGGCTATCTTTAAAAAGAGGAAAGGCAGGGTGCAGCAAAAGTGGAGGATAAGAAAAACATCATGGTAAATGGGGTGGGAAGTAGATGATATAATTTTTTTTAAAAAAATATGTATTGGAATTTTATGTGGAACTTTTGGAAATTTAAATATATATATCTAGTCAGAGGTTTCATACACACACACACACACTATATATATATATATATATATATATATATATATATATATATATATATGAAAGAGACTTTTTGTGTGCCTGGAAGTGCTGCATACTGTTTACAAGGGTAAGAACTGCATCCAATTCTCTGGCCATTTTTGTCTTTGTCTCCCCATTACTGACATGCTGGGTAGCTTTCAAAGGTACACAGCACCTAAGTGTTGCATAGGTGATCCATACCCTCCAAGATTTCTCCAATGAAAATAGGGACGTCCCATTCCATAATGATAATTGTACTATTTATACCCCACACATCTTACTGGGTTGCCCCAGCCACTCTAGGCAGCTTCCAACATAAACAGTGCTTTTTTCGGGGGTGGGGGGAGGACACAGGGGTACGCATACCCCTAAACATTTTGTGAACCTAAGTTTGGCCTCATTGAGGGGCAGTATTTCAATATGAGTACGAAAATGAGAGTACCCCTGCACATTAATTGTTTTAGAAAAAAGCACTGTATAAAAATAAAATGAAACATTAAAAAAAGACTTCCCTATACAGGATTGCCTTCAGACAGCTCAGGGGTCAGGTAACTCCATACCCTCCAACATTTCTCCAATTAAAATAGGGCTGTCCTAAGGAAAAGTGGGACATTCCAAGATCAAATCAAATACTGGGACAGCTTCTGTAAATCAGAGACATCCCTGGAAAATAGGGACACTTGGAGGGTTTGGGTTATCTACCCCTCCTAACAAAGGAAACCAGTGTAGTATAGTGGTTAAGAATTTCATACTCAGACTTAGGTTCTCATAGCTGATTGGGCCATTTGCTCTTTCACAACCTAACTTTGTTCTTCGTGGGTAAAATGGGGAGAAGACAGATCAGGAAGTACAGGCAGCCAGGAAGGCTGCGCAACACTAGGTGGGGAAATGTTTCATGGCAAGAAAAACATGCTCAGCACCCTCATCTTACAGTGCCATGGAACCCACAGAAATGATATGGAAATTCTAAAGTGCCAGGCAAGTAAGGCAGAAACACAGGAGCCTCTTTCATAGGGGTTTGTACACAGCACTACCATAAAGCACACCCAGGGCTCCACATATTTCAGGAGAAGACCAGTAGTGGTGAACAAGCATTATTTTAGTGGTGAGAAATCTGATCTTCTCAGTTATTTTGCAAGGAATTCCAGGGTTCTCCTGCAACGCAGCTCCAAGGCCATTTCTGCACAGCAATCGTTGTAATTCTCTGTATTGTGTTTGTAATTCCAGCGTGGAGCTATTTGTCAGGGTTACTTCAAGGTTATTTATGTCAATTGCACCTTTGAAATGTATGGTCCAGAGAATCATTTGTCTAGGGAGGAAAATAAAAGCAGAGTGCATTTTTCAAGCTGCTGTTATTTGCTGCGCCTCATATTCATCAGTGTAACAAACTGCAGAAATATTACAGGATAACGATGTAGCAATGGATTATTTATCTCCCATCTCCATTAACTGAGCATTGAACAGGCATTTCCTAATTCCCCTTTCAACTAATCTTTAAAGGAGCATACGCATTTTCGCTCTTCAAACTGCAATATTGTCATTGGTATTTCATCTGTCTGTGCAGTTATGATTCCTCTTCATCCCACACCATCCTTTCACCCTGATCTTCTCTGAACCATCAGTTGTGGCAGCTTCCGCTTCTCTAAGAGTCTATCCATACTGACCAGGCACATATTGTTACCTCTGGTGGGAATGCATTCCAATACAAGGATTTGGGTCTGATGTATACAAGGAACTGACTAGTATTGCAGGTGATCATACTGAATTCACTCCATCATTATTTTTGTTTTCTACGTTTACGGGACATAATAAGGATATCTAGTCTAGTCTACTTACTTAATTTTGCACCTATTAATTGACAAACTCAAAAGTTGATACCCTAAACTTACCAGCATAGTACAGAACAATTTGAGCCTCAGCAATAGCAGAGAAATTACACATAAAATCAGGGTTATGCAAATAGAAGAAAAACCACAATCACTGTTTTGCTACCTGGCAAAACTTTATTGCGTAAGCATCCAGCAATGACTTACAAAAACCCACAACAATGGCAGCTAGGGACATTTGGCAATTCTGATGTATGTAACATGGATTTTTTTATGTCTTGAGGAAGTCATGATGTGTTTTGTATATTACACCTGTCCTTTAGTGTATTTTTTTCAAATTGTTTTTCTTTTGGATAAACATACTAGTCAGTTTTTTAAAAAAAATAAAATATTTTGCATAGTGATAGAAAACCTTCTGTAGATTGAGGGTCACATTTCCTTATGGGCATTCTTTTGGGGTTCCACCCCAGTTTTGGGTGGGGTCAGAGGCAAAAAGTGTGCATAGCAGCTGCGACTTTGTGCAATATTTTTTAATTTTTTATTTCATTCATGAATCACAACCCATGAGGCATCCCAAAGTGATTTACAATATAGTAGCATATACAAAACAGTTACATTATATAAAAACAGATAAAACAACTACATATATAAAAACGACTCTTAATATTATATAGAATGCTTTTTATGGTACTTACCAGAAAAGAGTATGGTCACCTTTTTTTTCTTTTACCGCCTGTGGCAGCCATTAATTGTGATAGGTTTACTCTTCTTTTTTTAAAAAAAAAAATGGATACAATCCAAGACTTCTTACTATATACTGCAAGGCTACAGGTTGGATAGCTCCACAGATCTGCACAATTGTAGCCCACAATTTGAAGCCAAGCCGAGTACTAACCATATATTCTGGCCTGACAACCACAGATCTAGCTAGATGGCTTGAACTCTTGGTTAGGCTTCATTTGACATATTCTGCACAACTATTATGGACACCTCTAGGACAGCAGTCATGGATCCTGTTGTTTTGCCACAACATGCCTGGCAATGGTCACAATCAAGTTGCAGGGCGGAGTGCAGCTTAGCCATACTAATGCATGTGGCTTTAGGTAACCATGTACATCCCATTCATTCTGTTCTTTCTAGGCACATCTCTTTTGCAAGGAGAGTACTTGTGGCTGTTTAGAAACTTCTTTAATTACTGCTTGTACCCCTTGCCTCCTCTCCATGCTGCCTCATTACCAGTGACACAATCCAGATGAATATTTTCTCATTTTCTCTCATCTTTGTTTAAACTTTTTTCCTGCTCTTTTCTTAAAAATGCATATCAAGAAGCTCACGGTATCCACTTAGAACCTGCAAGGCAATGAACTGCACTTAATGAAAGAATGTTTTGATGTTGCGGCTTTCCATCTGTTCTTGTGCTCTACAACGGTTCCCACTCAACTGCTCCATGCCTCTTCAGCAGTCTGTAATGGAGAGGCAGTCCTTTCATTAATCATGCAAACAGAGCAAGGTACTTGCAAGTGAAGACACACAGCAGCCAAATTCCTATCAAGAGATACAGAAGTAAAACCAATAGGTGTTAAAACACCATTGTTATGCAACCAAGTGGCTCCAATGCCTTTCAGCCTCTGCTGGGTTACTCTTTAAGATTAATGCTAAAAACTAATAGTTATGCTACCCATGGGCGTAGCCAAGGGGGGGGGGCAGGGAGGGGCAGCTGCCCTCCCCCTAAATCAATTAAAATCAATTAATATACAAAGCAAAATGAGGTTCTGCCCCCCCACACAACAAAAGGCTTGCCCCCCTAACAAAAATCCTAGCTAGGCCCATGATGCTAGCTTTTGATTTTTTTAAAAAAAAGGTTCCCAAGGCAGTACAGAAAGATGCTAACACAAGTAAAAAATTCAAACAATAAAACAGAATTTACAAAAACAAAAACAAAACATATCTTGGCGGGGGGGGGGACCCTCTAAAATTCAAACATCCATCATCCTGCCTAAAGACAAAAGCCAATCCCACCCTGTACCTACCCGGGGGAGGGGGGATGTTGTCACAGAGATATCAGGAGTAAACCCTCAAGCAGCAATTACTTCTAAGAGTCCCAGGAAGTGGTGGTGTGGGGGGGGGGCAAGCAGGTAGAAAAGCTTGCCCCTTGATGGTGATGACATGTTCTCTCTCCTGAAGTGGCAAGCGGGTCTTTTCTCCTTCACCTTTGGCTTTCAAACTTTGTTCCATAAGGGAGCCCTTTCCCCATCAACTCTGTTTCTCTTCCCTACCCTTCGATTCAAGTGAGGCAGTGACAATGCTAAATCAATGGCCAGGATGCAGAAATGAACTGGCCGAGGCTGAAGCCCAAAACAGAGGTTATGTCATTAAGTGATTCCTCTTCTGTTTTGGTGTGATTTACCCTGTGAAGGAAGGAAGTCAGTCTTCTGAAGGAATGAGTTCACCAACTGGGAATGCTCCTTGGTCCACATTTGTCAGTAGAGGTACAGGCTGCCTCTGTAGCATGCCTTGGGTTAGTAACATACCAGTCATGTAGGCTGAGTGACCAGTGGTATCCTTTGTAACCAATGATACCTATTTGAATGGGGAGGTTGGCAAGGCTTTCCATTTTTGTATGTGGCCATCCTGTGGTACTCCTATGACTTTCAAATGTTGGGTCCAATTCACATATTCTGCTAGTATGGTGAGGAGGGCTGAAGAGATCTCCCTGGGTTGAGAATGTGCCTCAACCCATCAAACCAAGTGGCATGCCTGCTCCTCTGGTGTCCTCAGATGGAGAATAACATATGGACTAAGCGAATACTTTAATGCATACATGTTGCGGTTGTGCAGTTGATTTCTGCATTTTTATCTGGGAATTCAGCTCAACTGGGTCATAGCATTTTGAATATTATGTGTGGGCATATTTAGTGTAAGGGCTGTAGCTCAGTGGTACAGCATCTCACTTGCTTTCAGAAGGTCCCTGGTTCATTTCTTGGTATCTTCACTTAGGACTGGGACAAATTCTTATCTGAAACCCTAGAGATCTGCTGTATACAAAATGCTTTTTAAAACAAAAACAAAAAAAACATCTGGGTCTTAATTCCCTGAAGTATACTGCTTTAAATTCTTAAGATTAGGGATGGGGAAACTCCAGTCTGCAGGCTAAACGTGGTCCACCAGGGGGTCCAATTTGACCTGCCCTGCAAAGCCATTTCCCCAAAATCATGGCTATCTGTCAATCAGCTGGCATCTCTTGTGGTGTCATCTGCTGGGCCAAAGAGCAAGGTCCAGTTCTGGCTTAGTTGCACACACCTGTCTGAGAACAGGTAGGCTGTCCCCCCCCCCCAATCTGTCAAAGTTGGCCTGTAGTGCAGGGCCAGATAAATATCATGCCCCTTGTATCCAAAAGTGCACCTGCCCCATCTCAAAGAAAATGATGTGTTATTAGCTGTGCCTGTTTATGGTTAATCCTTCCTTCCTGAAAATGAAACATAAAGGCAAAAAACAATTCATCCAATGAAAGTCAACCATGCTCTTTTCAAAAGAAAAAAAAATAAGGAAAGAGAAGAACTACTACTGGAATAAAAGAAATGCAAAATGTAAAACTTGATCAAAGGACACATCAAGGTGATGCTGTACTTGGATGATATATGGACACTTGACCAGATGTTGGCAAAGCATATTTCTGTTAATAATATGGATTTTGTAGTGAGCAGATGGCTTGAAGGACAGAGGCCTGGTTATTTAAGGGAAGTGAGGCTCCTGCTCACATTTCAAGCACAGAAGGCTAAGAGGGCACCAAGGAGGCCAGTGATGGTTGTCTTTCAAGTGACAAACTTGAGCTGTGAAGATGGCTGGATTTCAGAAGGGGGGTCTTCACAGTATCATTTGACTCTGTTTCAGCAGAGGGAGGGAGGGGGGAACGTTCGGAAGTAATGAAGGGAATGAAATGCATGTCAGCCTGGATAGCTCAAGTAGTGAGAATGTGGTGCGGATAATGCCAAGGTTGCAGGTTCGGTCCTCGTATGGGACAGCGGCATATTCTTGCATTGCAGGGGGCTGAACTAGATGATCTTCAGGGTCCTTTCCAACTCTACAATTCTATGGTTCTATGGCCGAAGGGAACTTTGGATGTATATAGTAGCTCCCAATTTCATGAAGCTGTACTCAAAGTTTCATTTCTGACAATGCTCTGACGTGATACAGCTTTAAGGGTACCATGGGAAATGTGAATGGTAGCTGCCACAGTTTAGCTACCTGGGGATGTGGGCAGAATAACTAGGAGTGATGCAGGGCAGGGCTTGTATGATGGCTTCCCTTGTTCTGTGGAATAGCATTCCTGTGGAGATGTGACAGGCCTTTTGGAAGCAACTGAACACATTTATTTGTTCCCAGCTGGAGAAATGGGTCTTTGCCACAAGTGCCTACAAATGTTTTAGTCTTGTTTGAAAAGTATTTGTTGTATTTGTGTGTTTAACTGTTTTTTTAATTACCTTATGTGGGAAGTGCCTTGAGAGTTGCTTAGAAGGTGGTTAATAAATCAATGATGGTGACGGTGATGATGAACATGAGAGTGGCAGGGAATTCATTAGTGGTGGGCATCAACTCCAGAAGTGGGTAGGAATGGGGGAATTATCAATTGTTATACAACTCAGTTTCTCATTTGGTCCAATCTCAATTTCAGTTTGTTCCATTTCTGCATAAGTTTGCATGTGGCGGCGGCAGTGAGGAGTGGTCATGAAAAGTTATCAGGATTCTACAACTCCTTTCTTCTAATACACATGGTTTTGTACACAATTTTGCCTCGTACACAATTTTGAATTATATTTTTCCTAGCCTTATTGTCATTAATATAATGCACTTGGGTCCTGGCTTTCCCCTAATAGACACGTTTTTTAACACATTTGTTCTGTTAGAAAACTGCATCGAAAATCTCAGAGAAGGGCAAACTTCACAGCAGAGATGTGTGTTTGGTTTCAGGAAGAACGAATTAGGTTGCTTTGCTATCTGAAGTGCAATTTCCCCCATCTCCGAAAGTGCTCCATTTAACCAGGTAAGCAGATGGTTTAAAATATATATTATTTTTTAATACAAGTAATTATGCAACCTACAGATGGCAACACCATCTTAAAAGAAATATGGGAGGGAATCTGAAGATGATGATACAGTCTCCAGCTAGCAGGGCAAGGGTTTGAATTTCCAGGTGGCAAGAGTGCCCTCCCTACCCAGGCTCCTTTAGCAGGTGATACAGAATGGTCCCCTCACTTCAGCTACACCTGGGAACACCTCCTTTAGCTAAGGTTTCTGTCCTAGTTTCCAGTGAGTGACATATTTGCTCCTTTGTTACACCGTGTTTCCTATTTGATTGCCATTCTCACAGCAACTGTGATTAATGTGTCATGCTTAATGACATCACTGGAACTCACCCACTGTGAATGACATCAGCAAGAGCTGGTGAACAACATCACCCTATGACATCACGAGGGGGCTGACCCAGGTCTCAGGTTTGGACCCTGAAATTCCAGGTTCTGGGATGCTCCTTACCTGCTAGTTCTATGCAGTAAGTTCTGAAGTAGAGCCAATTGCATGCAATATATTTAGGGTGGGGGCTTCCGTGGCACCCACTCCTCACTTTATGCCCACAAAGGTTTACTCAGAATGCTTCAACAATGCTGAAAGAATCCTTCACACTGTTCCATTTTTTGCTGTTTCTGAGTTCAACTCCAGGAACAAGAAAGGCCTCATTGATTGTTCCACATGAGGCCTCGCTATTATTGAGGAGATGTATTTAATGAGGAGGGGGGAAGAATCTTTGTAAAGAACTCTCCGGTGGCATCAAATATTTCATAATCAGAATGATGCTTTTGAAAGTGAAATCAATTCAGGGTATCTCCCATAAGGTTAAAGTAACGATTGTGGGGGGAGGGAAGAGGCAGAAGAATGAAATCAAGACAAAACATTTAATGAAACTTGTGCCACTGCTTTAAAAAAAAGGAACAAAAGGTTACATATGGGCAGGTATTTCTTTCTTTCTTTTTTGCTCTAAAAATAGGGTGCATAATATATAAATGACAGCTTGGTTATTCTCAGAGTAGACCCATTGCAATAAGTATGCCAAAGTCACCCTAGGATTCACACTGGATATCACCCATAAGCTTTGATTAACTTATATATGAACATATAAAATCACCTTAGTTGGTTAGATGAGGCCATCTAGCTCAATATTATCTGAAGCCTTTTGGTCCAGGATACTTCAAGGACCATGTAATCCTTCATATCCCTGCCAGGTCACTGAGATCTTTGGAGGAATCACTGTTAGTGCCCCCCATGGCTCTGATGCAAGACTCATATCCACCAGGAGCTGTGAGATTAGTATTGTAGGTTCAATTTTATTTAAGGTAAGACATTGTTGAAAATTTGTAACTTAAGGGTAATTCTAACTCAGCTAACCAAGGATGCGTGGGGTGGGTGTTGCTTCGTAACCAGGCAGTTCTTTGCTGAGGTAACATGTGCCCCAACTGGCTGTCTAGTTCTGAGGAAATTTTTCCTCTGTATGTGTAGTTGAATGTCTCCCTGCTCTTTACAAGGCCTGAATTTATCTTCAAATTGCATACTTTTTCATTCAGTTTTCCTCAGTAAAGTGTCATCAGGGTTCATTTTCTCTCTGGACTTCATCAGTGTTATTTAAGTAACTTTGCTAAATGATGCAATATCTTCCTGTCTACAAACATCTGAAGGGCTGTCACATAAAGGCCAAGCAGATTTGTATTCCAGAGCACAGGATTGGAGCTAATAAGTAGAGATTACAGAGAGGCAGACTTTGGCTAACCCTTAGGACAGGGGTCTGCAACCCGCGGCTCCGGAGCCGCATGTGGCTCTTTTACACCTTTGCCACGGCTCCGGGGCGGATACTAGTGAGGGGAGGAGGCACATTGTGCGCCCCAACACTCCCCACTGTGGCGGGCGCTGTACTGGCTGTGACGTCGCATGGGGGCGGTGCGTGCGTTAGTCACGCACTGTCCTGACATCACCTTCCCGCCTGCCCACCCGCTACATTGTAAGGGGCATGTACGCTGGTCACTGTTTTGAAGGGGAGTGAAGAACACACACACACAAAAGGTAACTTGTTAATTTAACGTTTATTTCTCTGAGGAGGAGTAATTCTGAGTGGTCAAACAAAGAAATAATAAAAAAGTGACAAAAAAGTTATTTTTATAATGACGAATTTTGCAGCTCCCAGTTTTTTTTTCTTCGGAAACGGGTCCAAGTGGCTCTTTTTGTCTTAAAGGTTGCAGACCCCTGCCTTAGGAGAAACCTCCTGATGGCCAGAGCTGTTTGACATAGCGGACCAGACTGCCTTGAAGATGGTGGGCACTCCTTTGCTGGCAAAGGCTAGAAGGCCGCCTCTCAGGGATGTTGTGACTAAAAGATCTTGCACTGACCAGCAGACTGAAGTAGATGATCCCAAGGTCCCATCAGACTCTAAACTCTAGACTGGTTTTGTTCTTATATCTGCTGGTTTTGAGCTCTTTTTATAGAAATAACCACTGTGTGTGACTCTGAAAATCTGGCTTAATTAATGCTTCCAGGGCGATAGCGTGCTGGTGTGTTTCTCCCAGCTGCTTAAATCACAAAGGTTAAAATGCATTATTTGTGCCTACCTTATTCTTATGAGTAATCTCAGTTACATCTTTTTCCACACTTGTTCTAGAACTTTAAGCTTCTTGCCTGCTTCTTCTTTCCGAATTTGCATATCTGACCAGCGCATTACAAGACGGAGAGTGCTTTAAATCCAATCTGTGGTGACTTTGTTGATTTCAGCTTTGACCTTGCAAAGATTTTGTTATTAAAACATGATGGGTTAGAGAGCCAGATAAAATGCTGCTTTCTTTTGGCTGCCCTGTGGAAAACATTGAAAAGGGCAGCGTCGTTATAAAGATCAGTTTTGTACTGTGGTTTAATTATCTGCTAAGCCCTTTGCATTTTTAGAGAAGGTAAAATAGATGGGGGGGGAGGAGGACTTTTATGGAAAGAAGAAAACTATCTGGTAGCACAGGAGTGGGGAATCACCAGCAGGAGAGTGCTGTTGGACTCAGTTCCTGCTTATAGGCTTATTGTTAAGGGTTACAGCTCAGTAGTAGAGAGAGTATTTGTCTTGCATACAGAAGATCCCATGTTCAATTCTTGGCATCTCCAGGTTGGCTGGGAAGACCCCTGTCACCTCATCTCAAAAGGATATTGTAGAGTTGGAAAAGGTTCAGAAAAGAGCAACCAAAATTATCAAGGGGATGGAGTGACTCCCCCATGAAGAAAGGTTGCAGCATTTGGGACGCAGGGAGCAGGCTTCCTCAACCTCGGCCCTCCAGATGTTTTTGGCCTACAACTCCCATGATCCCTAGCTAGCAGGACCAGTGGTCAAGGATGATGGGAATTGTAGCCTCAAAACATCTGGAGGGCCAAGGTTGAGGAAGCCTAGTTTAGAGAAATGGCAAGTAAGAGGCGACATGATAGAAATTGGTAAAATTATGCATGGCATGGTGAAAGTGGATAGAGAAAAGTTTTTCACTCTCATTTATAACACTAAAACTCACAGACATCCTGTGAAATGGAATGTTGGCAGTTACAGTACCCAAAAAAGGGAAATACTTCATTATACATCACATAGTTTAAACTGTGAAACTCACTCCCACAGGAGGCAGGGATGGCCACCAACCAAAAGAGGATTAGACAAATTCGGGGAGGATAATGGCTATCAGTGGCTGCACAGCACAACAGAAGGTCTCTGGATAAAAGTCAGCTGGAGTCCAATGAATCTATGGACCAACTCTACGAGACTCTCTCTATAGTCCTCTTCAGAACCTCACCCTATATGGCATGCAGGGGACTGCACCAGTGACCTATCCTGTAATGTTACATGTCATCCTAACTGTCAGGGGTACAGGGACAGAGGCACAGGGAAGGCAGGAAATGGAGAGCGATGGAGAGGAATCCCAGGAGAGCGAGGAAGAGGATAGCAATGACGCAGGGGATTCCATGAGTCTCTCCAGCGAATCAGAGGATTCCCAGAGAGGGGCGCCTGTGGTAAGGGCAAGGGGAGCCCTGGGGGGAAAGTGTCAGGAGCGGGGGGCCAGCAGGGGACCCCAAAGCGGCAGCTGGGAATCAGGGCCAGCCTCCCCACCAGAGCGCAGCGAGGGAGGGGGAGGTTCCAGTGTGTCAGAGGGAGCAGCTCCGGCGACAGAGAAAGGGGAGGGATCAGAGCAAGCCGTTCTCCCGGAAGGGGAGGAAAGCAGTGAGGGGAGTAGCATAACTGTCAAAAGGAAGGTCAGATGTTGGGCGTGCGCGCCAAGTTCAAATGAGGAGGTGCGCGGGAGAACAGGGAGCCCGGAGGAGGAGGGGCCAGGACCCAAAGCCCGCAGGAGGGGGCAGGAGCAGTCTGGAGACTCCGCTTCAGGAGAAAGCAGGAGGGGAGGAACCCCGACGGGCAGAAAGACCCTGCGGAAAAGGAAAGAGAGAAAAAGGTGGAGCAGCGTTAGCTTATTAAGCTGGTGTAGGGGAGGGACCGATTCAGAGGGGACTTCTAATGTCTAGGAGAAAGAGACGCGGGGCTGCACGCCTCGGTCGTGGAACCATTAATGAACTGCAATAAACATCCTTGTACATAAGAAGAGCTTGGCGTTGGTCTTTTGTGAGCTGAGACCTGAGGCAGCCCTGACACTAACCATCCCCTCAACTTTAACATCTGTCACCCAACATTCTGAAAAGGTGTTCCTTGAATAGGTGCTCCCTATGCTCAGGAAGCCCATTAGCTTGAGGTTCCCCATTACGTGGCACACCCACACATGTGCAAGCACAGGTAAGACTTTCCAGAAGTTGGGCTTGGAATACAAAGCTTGGAGGTGTGGATGAGTAGGACATGATGTTGCGGGCAGGACCAATTGCTTGGGCCTGTTCTCCCACCTTCTGCATGTGGACTATGCAAAATCTGAAGCGGTCTCATGAGAAGTTTCTATACATGATTTCACCATCCCAAGAGAAACTTGTGTAGTGCAGGGGTTCCCCAACTCGCCGCTCCCTTTTGTGTGCAAGTCATCATGAGTTGTGCAACTGATTCTAACTGTGACTTTGCTTACTGGCAGAGTTGGCTGATGATTCCTAAACATCTCATCCTTCCTTGAGAGATCAAGTGATGCAAAAACCACCACCAGCCTTATTGATATAACTATGCTTAGTTTCATCTGCCAAAATCCATAGGATTCTACGGATTTATGGAGTGGCGGGAGGAGAGCTTCCATTCTTCACTGACCACTTCTCCCCTCTTTCCCAAAACCAACAAATGGGAAAGTTTTACTCATTACGCACCTGCCTGACTTGCAGGCTTGTAATGTTAAGTTTTTAAAGCAACCGATAGCACTATTTTTCAACTTTACGTGGAAAAGTTTTTTGGTGTGTGTTTTTTTTAACTCTCCGGGAGGTGGCAGTTCACTTGGGTAGGCTGATCTATGAAGGCTGAAAATCACATTCAGGCACAGCGTGTGGCCTAGAGTGAGGTTGTTAGCCTAGCTTAGACTCCTGTTCCAGCCCATGAGATAGAACAAGGATGAAAGGCCCATGTGGGGAGCTGAGCTTTTCTCCAGCAATAAATAGATTGGGCTTGACGTCCTTCATACTTCCAATTTACTGGAGCCCATTTGCAGTTTGATGGATTACAAGGCATTGTTCCTGATGCTCAGGCTGCACATACCATTGCTTAGGTTTGCAAAGAAATGTCACTACTCGTGTGCAAGAGGGAGGTACCGGTGGGCATGATGAATAGATGCACCCCCAAAAAAATGTTTTAGGAGGGGAATCCTAGGTGGGGGCACTAAAAGCAGTCAAATGAAGACCACACATGTTCAGTGGGTGAAGAATAGGGGAAACCTGCCCATTTCAGTTTCTCATCCTTGCTATCTTGAATTCAGCTCCTGTAGCAATTTGCAGATGCTTTCCAAATAGAAATCCTCAAGGAAATTCATCAGCATTGTAGTGCAATTTTCTCCCAATAAAAACATGTATGTGTGGGATCTTGCCTAATATGCACATTTTTGCAAAGGCATCCCCCCTAAGATAATGCATTTTTGTATGTTAATTTCATAAACAGATGCGTTTTCATGCACACATGCTTCTGCATATACTAAGCTATATATTTCCACTAATAGAAACCTTATGGTACACACTGCTTGGCTGGAAAACTGCACTGCAAAATCTGAACGATTGCACGTTTCAAAGGATGGCTGTTTCCCAGCTTGCTTATTGTTTCAGAAAGTGTGAGTGTGCTAGGTTCACCTTTAAATGCAAGCATAATCAATTTTCTCCCCCATTCCTGGAGCTGCACAAAGTTTAGCTATGTGGTTTTAGTCTATTATATATTTAGTTATTGCATTTATATCCCATTTCTTTCTCCAAGGAACTCAAGGTTGTGTACATGGTTTTCTCCTCCTCATTGTAATTCCCACAACAACACTGTGAGGTAGGTCAGGCTGAGAGGCTGAGACTGACCCAAGGCTTACAGGGACAATGTTGGGCCCCTTCCAGTTCCATAATTCTAAATCAAATGGCGTGTCCATGATGAGAGGGAATAAATCTCCGAAGGCTGCTTGTCAGAGGGAAACAACAGGGCAGAACGATGACATCAAACCCTGACCATGAGTTTGTTTTAGCTGGACACTATCAGAAACAGAAAGCTAGACTAGATGGACCTTCCCTCTAATCCAGGGGTAGGGAAAATTTAGCCCTCCAGATGCTTCGGAACTACAACCCCCATCAACCTCAGCCACTGGCCATATTTGCTGGGGCCGATGGGAGTTGCAGTTCATCAACACCTAGAAGACCAAGGCTTCCCCACCCCTGCTCTAATCCATATTCTAATGTTCTTAAACCAGCAAACTACTGTTTCGTGGCTGCACTGAATAATAGGCTGTCAATCAGCTTCTTGTGAGCTAATGTACCTTTTTAAAGGAGCCATCGATCATCCCATGCTCCTGTTATCCTAAACTCCATCTATTTATTAATTCCAGAAGTGCCCATTATGACAATTGTGAGGCTTGGAGGAAGAATAGGTTGCCAGGATACCTTGATGGGATGAAATGCATCTCTCCGCACGTTCTGCTTCTCCCACAATAGGGTATCCAAGTACAATAATGTCACCACATGCTGTGCTTTATTACACACACACACACCATTGTTGGTGGGTGGGTGAGATAGCCTCCCCTGGTCATCTGAAAATTTGGCATCAGGCAGGCCCCTTCATTGTAATGTTTTTGGCACTTGCTAAAAATGCTTTTGTTTAGCCATGCCTACCCAGACATGTATAATAATGTTCCTGTGTGTTTTAGTTTATTGCTTTTTTAAAAAAAATGTTTTAAATAGTTGTTTTTAACTGTTTTTACTGATAATTTTTTTTCAGGCTCTTTGCAAACCACATTGAGGTGGGGGTTGTTTTATGATCATGTGTAATGAAATAACTAACAAACCAACAATTTTTTTGCCCTCCGGCAAATTCTATGTACATTGTCCTATAGAATTTTAAAGGGAATGACTGAGGACTATGCTTAAGAATAAGAGTCACCACTATCCTCATAGCCGTGCCCTGGTTTCTTGTTTCTAGGTTACCCTGAGGTAATGAGGGAATATAGATAAAGCAAGACAGTTTTTGGAATGGGAGTGTGTTTGTGTGTGTGTGTGTGTGGAGAGAGAGAGAGAGATCCAGATGTTTCATCCACATGACAACTCTTTGCTCTTGCTGCAGTCAGCATTCCATCCTTCTAGTCTCTGGCCAAACATTACAAAGAGAAAATTAAAGCATACTATAAAGGAGCATATCAGGTTAACATTTCCTGCCTTTTTCAGTACCAGGCATTGGGGGTCCTAAATAAAATTGACACTTGTTGTTTCTAAAACTTTCTCTCTTTGTTTTATCAAATTCTCAGCTCTCTTGGGTCTGCAGGCCACAAAAGGCCAGGCGGTCTGCTCCTTCCTAAGCCCTCATGGGCTCGCTTTAAGGATCTTAGAAGACACTTTTTGTGTACCATTGGCTCCATATGTAGGTAGCTTTACTACTTCATCCCGCCCCCCAGGACCACTTAACAATATCAGCAAAGCAATTAAGTCTAGTTTTCGGGAAAATGCCAGAGGCATTACAATGTCTGGATGGGAGTCTCAGCCCAATTATTTTCAGCTAGTTGCAAACTATGGAGAGTGGGCTTTACTTCATTATAACTTCAGTTCCCAATGATTAAAAGTCTAGCATGTTGCAGCTAGGAAGGCAAAAATGAAACAATTAAACTTTCCATCACTAAAATTGCTGCATATTCTTCAACAGAGGGGGGATTACTTGTCTCCAGAGAAGTGATTAAAATGAACTGATTGAACCGTAATTTGATTGACTGGAGAGCCTCGATCCTTTGCTCAGATGCTCAGATTCCATTTTATTGCTCTGTTTTCTTTGGGAATACACACACACGGACACATCCACAACCATTTCCTTTCTCTGCTGGCCAATTGAAATACCATACCACTACGAAGAGGTCTCCACTTCCTCTATGCCTGTATGGGAAATAGAAAAAAAGAAAAAAGAAAGGTTTGGTTAAGAAAATAAGATACCAGAGGATAGCATGCAGCCCTCAGGCATCATGATGCAGCAGATGGGATCATATTATACACTACAGAGTACTGGCACTTTCATATTTGGATGAACATTTTTCCAGCTCTCATGGCTGCAGAGAGAAGTCAATCAAGTGAGAGTGATCTATGCATGGCAGGAAGCTTTGAAATGTGGGTCACCTGCTTCATCAGCTTCTCTCCCTCCCCAAAATATCCCTGTATCTATTATCTGAGGCTGCTCTTGGCATTCCCCTTGCTGTGTCAGGACTCCATGTTTAGCAATCAACAGGATGCCCAGAACAATCAGCAATCAGAGCCACGTCTAGGATTAAGTTATGGAGACTCGCCATTGAGCACAAAAATCATCTGGGAGGCAGAAATCAAATAAAACTGGGCAGTGCAAGCTTGCATAGTCTAGAAGTAGGTGAGACAAGGAAGGTAACTGGTTGACTTGCAGCACTAAATCCTTCAGTGAGGGTCAACACTGGCCGCTTTAGAGTTCCCTTCCCCATTTGCTAAGTATGCTGGTGTTGGTGAGTTGGACTTAATAAACTATAAAGTTCTAGCAGATACAAATTGTTGGCATAATTACAGTCCTTAAAGGAAGGGAAAATATTAGGTTGAAAAGATACATCACACATAGAAATACAAGGCAATAAAATGCATTAGCAGGAAGGATAATAAAAGATGCTTGAGAGATGCAGCAGTTGGCTATATCATGAAAAGGTGGAGAAATGATTTGATGAGGCAAAGTAGAATTGGCAACTATTTCTTGTTATAAAAGAAAGCAGGCAAACTCTCCTCAAAAAGCCCCATTGTACTGCTGCAAAGTTTGGAGAACTACAACCAGTCACTTAAATTAACTAATTTGCTCCCATCAACCATTGTATGTAGATATTGATTGGTTTACTACTCTCAGGTATCAGTCAACGCATTGCATTCTATATGGGTATAAGCAGACTGGGAGATAACACACGTTTTTCTAGATAATTCATGAATTACACAATGGAAATTTGGCTCCAGGGTTTTTCAACACCGTCGCTAGTGATGAGTAGATTTCCCTCGCCCTGTTAATTTATTGTCCCATCATTTTGCTATGCCCTGTGTTCCTTTACATTCAAATTCTGGTTCAGTGTAGAGAAGATCTAAAATTAGCTCCAGAACTATTTTCCACAGCTTTCAGTTACTCCCATTCATTGTCATCTTCCCCACTCATTATCAATGCTATGGCTTCACTGTGGTGGTTGATGCCTATTGGGACTGGTAGGGTGCAAGGCAGAGAGTAGGTGGTGCCAGGACCAATGAGAAGCAGAGCAAACAAATTTTAGTTTTGTCCCCATCTTCCTCCCTGTTGAGTCCTGCAAGGGCAACACTGAGACAAAGGAAGAGGAAGCTGATAGGCAATGCTACACCCTGACAGGTTACTACTACTACTACTACTACTACTACTAATAATAATAGTTGTTGTTGTTGTTGTTGTTGCTTGTTTGTTTGTTTGTTTATGCCCACTCTGGGTAGCTTCCAACAAAATATTAAAATACAGTAATGTGTCAAACATTAAAAGCTTCCCTAAACAGGCTGCCTTCAGATGTCTTCTAAATGTCAGATAGTTGTTTATCTCTTTGACATCTGATGGGAGGGCATTCCACAGGGCAGGTGCCACTACCGGGAAGGCCCTCTGCCTGGTTCCCTGTAACTTGGCTTCTCGCAGTAAGGGAACCGCCAGAAGGCCCTTGGCCCTGGACCTCAGTGTCCAAGTAAAACAAAGGGGTGGAGACGCTCCTTCAGATATACTGGACCGAGGCTGTTTAGGGCTCTAAAGGTCAGCACCAACACTTTGAATTGTGCTCAGAAACGTACTGGGAGCCAATGTAGGTCTTTCAAGACCTGTGTTATGTGGTCTCGGCAGCCGCTCCCAGTCACCAGTCTAGCTGCCGCATTCTGGATTAGTTGTAGTTTCCAGGTCACCTTCAAAGGTAGCTCCACGTAGAGCGCATTGCAGTAGTCCAAGCGAGAGATAACCAGAGCATGCACCACACTGGCGAGACAGTCCGCAGGCAGGTAGGGTCTCAGCTTGAGTACCAGATGGAGCTGATAAACAGCTGCCCTGGGCACAGAATTGACCTGCACCTCCATGGACAGCTGTGAGTCCAAAATGACTCCCAGGCTGCGCACCTGGTCCTTCAGGGGCACAGTAACTCCATTCAGGACCAGGGAGTTCTCCACACCTGCCCGCCTCCTGTCCCCCCAAAACAGTACTTCTGTCTTGTCAGGATTCAACCTCAATCTGTTAGCCGCTGCCATCCATCCTCCAAGTGTCTCCAGACACTCACACAGGACCTTCACCGCCTTCACTGGTTCTGATTTGAAAGAGAGGTAGAGCTGGGTATCATCTGCATACTGATGAACACCCAACCCAAACCCCCTGATGATCTCTCCCAGCGGCTGCATGTAGATGTTGAAAAGCGTAGCGGAGAGGACAGAAGTCAGGCAAGTGGGGTCTGGCTGAGGTCAGGCTGAAGTTGGTGGGGCAGTGAGTGCCCCCTTAGCCCCAATGAACCAGCCTCCGCTGCTGATGCTCATATGTATATTTATGGAACACTGCAAAGAAGTGATATTGATGGGAAGTGATCTTGATCTTCAGAGTTGTTTTTGTTGAAATCAACTAACACAGGATTTCAAACCATACTAGTCCTACCCTGAGTAGAACATGGAATCATAGAATTATGGAACTGGAAGGGACAAAGGGTATTCTAGACCACAGCTAAAGAATCCCTGAAGATGGGCTCCCCAACATCTGTTTGAAAACCTCAAAAAAAGGAGAGTCCACCACCTTCTGCAGTAACCCATTCCACTTTCGAACAGCTCTTACCACCAGAAAGTTCTTCCTAAGCTTTAGTTGGAATTTCCTTTGTTTGAATTCAAATCCATTGGTTCAGGCCCTTCCCCTCTGGAGCAGTAGGAAATAAACTTGTTCCATCCACTTGACAGCCCTTCAGATATCTGGAGATGCCTACTGGTATCGCCTCTTTTCCAGGCTCTCAGTCCTTTCTCCATTGAATCTAATAGACGTGGCCAACTTAAGCCCATTCATTTCAATCGCTCTACTCCAAGTTAGTTGGCTGCCACCACAAATCACCCATCACCTCAATTAATGACAAACTTGTGGAATGTTTTGTCCTTCCTTCTTGGGTCTATCATCTCCTTTTAGCCCTAATCTATCTAAAAAGTCGGCTATATCCCAGGAGGCGCCAGGCAGGCATCAATCGCCCGACTGAAGTCCATGGAAACCATGGGTGGTCACAGCATTAGCTGGATCTGCTTCTTCATTCTGCTGACAAAGAAGCGCCTTCCAAATCTCTGTGATCTTCGCACATTGTTGGAGACTGGGCTCGTGGGGAATCGCAAAACAAAGGCAGAGAAAATCCATGCCGTTGTAATGGTAATGAATTAATGGTAAAAATAGATTGGGACTGAGCTGACAACAGAAGGCTAGGAAAAGCAGTCTCCTGTCTGCACAGGCAGGGTAGGGAACATCAGGCCTTGGAGGGGGTGGGTCTGTCTGACCCTCCTCCAAACTTTCCCCTGGTCACATCCCCTCCTCCCAAGTCACACCCCCTCACAAGCCCTCCTTTGCACCTTAAGTGTTTTTGCTTGGATGAAATGTGACCTTGAACCCTGAGATTGCCTGGATGGAGGGCAGAGGGCAGAGAAGGGGAAGCAAGTGTGTGTAGAAGTAAGCCTGCTGCTCAGAGGTAAATATTATTTTCTCCACCTATTTTAGACTCTGGCCCTACCCATTGCTGCCATGTGGCCCCAGGAACGTTGAGCAGAAGGGAATGTGGGCCTCAGGATGGCAAATCTCCACTGCAGGGCGACCACCAAATAAGGCTCCTGACTGTGGGGCTGCTGTTCTGGCTAGTAGGTACACATACCATTGGACATTTCACAAATGAAAATAGGGACAGTCTTTTACGTGTTGAGTGCCCCTTCTCTCCCATCCAGGGTGACTTCTTGAGGGCTTTTCCCCTGCTGAAGATACATACCATCTACTGGCGGCTGCCTGCTTTGTGGTAACCATGGGATGGAAAGATGGTTCAAACATTACAACTGAGAATTGGATGTAATTTCTAGAACTCTGAATATTACAGTGATTAAAGGCCCAGGCTTGGCAGTGCCATCTTTATTTCAAGGAGCAAATAAAGATATTTTGTTTAAGAGATAGTCTGTTTTCTGGTAGCATCCCAGATAGAGATTAAATTCTCATGGAGAAGTGATCGTTTTTTTACTATGCAAAATTGGTATGGTATTGTTTTGATGGTTGCACTTGTAGACAATCTAACAATCTAACATGAATTTCATAAATTCCTTACCAGAAGGACCTAGACCACCTTCTGTTCACTTTTGTTTTTTGAGAGGCATATTATTCTGAACGTTATATCAATATTCCACATTTTATTTATTTAGAGATTCTATCACTGACTTTCTCCGAGGTTTAGAGAAGGTTGCTGTTAACTTTGCAAGTCTGCTGCTGTCATAGATTCTATATGTATATATTTATTTTTCTTGATGTGATCTTTGGAATGCTTTGACTTCTTTGTATCAGTTTGTTTGCTTAAATGTTTTATCAAATAAAAGAAAGAGAGAAAAATGCCTGAAAAAAGCAGTGTGTGCTGCACTTATGAAGAAACACACTTACCATTTCGGAGTTTCTTGGGCTGTTGCAAAACCAGAAGATTGTGTAGCTGTCTGGTGGTCTCACTCACACCTTGATATGGTCCCTGTTAAGGATGAATGTATCAGGAAATGCCTCTGACTTTTACCCTGGCTTACTCACAGGTAAGAGTTGGGCTGGGAGCCTGAGCAGGCCTCCTGTAGTATTTGAAAGATGACAAGATGATACATAGAGAGTGGAGGAGAAGGAACAAACTTAGCTGATGCTGCTATCAAACTATATAGAAAACTGAAACTGGTTAATTTCACTTGGGGTTGGACTAGACAACCCTTGGAGACCTTTCAACCCTACGATTTTTTGCTTCCTAGTGTCACTCAGAACTGATTCCCCCATACAATCATTTCTAAATCACTTTAGTTCCGGCTTGCATTACACCTCCATCTAGGGGTTTGAACTCACAAAGCCCATGGGATAACTTGGAAGTCCTTAACAATCCTAATGTATACGGATGCACCCTAATTCCAGCTTTGAAAGGCATCTTCACACTCTCATTGAAGCTTACAACAGGGCAACAACATCAGTGCTTCCCCCCCCCCCCCAGCCAGAACTTGCCAGAACTTGGTTCCAGCACCTCTCAGGTGGGTGCCATTGCCATTATAAGTAAACAAGGGAAGTGTTCATTGTGAGTTCCCGCACCTCTTTTTCTAGAAAAAATAGCACTGGGTAGAGTCATACCACACCGAGAGATAATGGAAAACAGCGATGACTGCAGGTAAACAGTTGGAGTGTATTGTTTCAGCCCATTAAAATAAAAAAATCCCCAGAGGTCAATGTGGCTTCCTGACAAATCTGTTTTCCTGTGAGATCAGCTCTCTCAGAAAGCGAAGAGTACTTAATGGGGAAAGCAGAGGCGTAAGTGGAAACGAATCCCAGAGCAGTTTAAATGTCAGAGGGCTGCAGTGCAAGCGGGCTTCAGCAGACCACCGGTGGCTCGTCAGAGAAAGCCATAACATGCATTAACATACCAAAATCCCAAAAGGCAAAATCTATTATTTACTGCTCTTTGAAATCTCCCTCGTTTTAGTTATTTTGCATATTTCCCCTCCCCCATCTACTCCCTCCTCTCCCCCCAAAAAACTGTTAATGTTTTATTTATGAATGAAGGAATTAGCAACTGTTTGGAACTTCATTAAACGCCATCCTAGGGGACGTACTAAGTGCAGCCTATTAAGTTATTATTCCCAAATATCTATCCAATTTAGACTTAATAAAACATCAAGTGTTGTTGGGTGTGAGTAATTGTTTAAATGAAAATGGCATTGCCACATAATTCGGAATTGGAGCCTTTAGTGCAACGCTGCCTGAAACCTGAGATTTCAGTGTCAGACCTATTGGTCAGGGTTTATAAGGACAGACTTGTGCTGGACTTCTTCTAAAGGGTTTGGCCACAGTTCACCGGCATGTTCTCAAAGTCAGGGAGCCCAACTTGATTTCTACAGCAAGTTGGCAAGCCTCCTCCTAACACAAGGGCAACAAACCATTTTTCATCCCAGATGCCACATTGCCTCTTAGGCAAATTTCCGGGATCTACATGCCAGTGGTGAGCTCAGAGGCAGAAGTGGGCAGAGCAATGGATGTGAAAATTACCTCCTGATTATTGGCTTGTGGTAACAGGCAGACAGGATTTTTCACTGGTTTTATAGAATGCCCGCCACACACTCAAACATGCCATCAGTATTGGCATTCCACCAGCTCTTGAAGACACACCTGTTTAGACAAGCTTTCCCCTGGTCTCCTGACCTGCAACTGCTGTTGTAATTGTTGTAACTGTTGTTTTAATTGTTGTGCTGTTTCAGTGGGGTGCTTATAGCCCCTCTGATCTTCACCGGTGGCCCCTGCCACCCACAGACCACAAGCTTCTGCCATGGATCACAGCCGCCTTCCTCTGTCTAATGCTAGGGCCAACCCAGAGAAGCATGTCTTCCAAAGGCTTTGCATAGTCACTGACTATGTGACATTAACCCACTGCAAATAAACTCCCAGCTCGTAAATCCTGCCACACAACTGCTAACACAACAAAACAATGCCACAAATAATGTTGGTGCAGGGAAAAGGAAACAGGTCTACAACCCATCCACTTAGGAGCCATCTGTTACTGCGTTACAGTAGCAAGCAGAGCTGCAATCTTTTATGTTATATGTAGATCGCTGATGGGCATTCTGCTTTTTGGGGGATGTGAGCACAATGAGGGTAAACCTCAGCCAGCTATGACAGGGCCACCCCTTGGACCACCAATGGCAGGCTTGCAAGGACCACCTCCCAGCCATCCTTTCCAACCAGGATATGCACTGCAGCAGAATGGGTCCTTTGGATAGAATAGAGGTACCCAGCTAAACTATGGACCAGCTTACCCTGGGCCAGCAAATTATGGGAGTCGGCCTGGACCTCCACCTCTACCTCCACCAAAAAGTCTAGATCCAGACTCCATTCCTAGTCCAATCCAGGTAATTTAAGATGACAGGAATAATCGTGGGTCAGAGCCATTCATCACTGGAGTCCGTGGGCAAGTCCCACCCCTTGTCACTACCAATTTTTTGGTCAAAGACCAAGGTAATGTACATCCTATAATATCCCATCCTTCTCACCAGTGTTAAGTTGTGGGTGAACATATCAGACGACACAGCAATTCTTCAAACAGCTCTTCTTTATTCAGAGGCCAGAACAGAGCAGAACTGAAAGGCTCGGTCAGCCTGCTTATATAGAGCTCCAGTACAACGTTACTGTAGCAACTTTCTAAAACTATCCAATCACTGAACGTCACTTTCGATCCTTCAGTTGCATAACTATCTACAGTATCCATCCAATCACTGAACGTCACTTTCAATCCTTCATTTGCATAACTATCTACAGTATCCCCCTGCTGGCCCGGGGTGAGAACTTCAGTACATAACACCTCCCATAACCTAGAAAGAATAATGAGGAGATAAAGTGTTACGTGGAAGGAACAAGGCTCAGGTTGCACTGAGCAATCAAGAATTCGTTAGCACACGAGAGACAGGTGACATGTAAATAATGGAGAGGTTGCCTATAGATGACTAATAACTTCAGCACCATCCAATGATTTCTAGGCAGGCTTGGGATTGCCACAGTGTTTTTTTAGCACTGTAAATAGAGTATTAATTTCTGCTCGTCTTATGCAGTTAGCAATGCAAAACTGATCTTCTTTCAAAGTCCTCTGGGAAAGGATGAGGTTTTTAAAGGCCTCTAAGTTGCTGCCAAAATAACGGTGTGATCTCTCCAGAAACACGGGCCTGGAAAATATCACTATTATCGCTCCTGTTAAGCCACCTACAAATTGAGAGTTGCGACTTACTACCGAATCAATATTCCGCTTCCTTGTTCAGCGCACCATGGATTGGGCGACTCGGGAAGTTCATTAACGAGCTTCTTCTGAATCCACTCCAGTGACATGAGACACCCACTGCCTCGTCAGAGGAAAACAGCACCGACTCTGCATTTTGCAATCCTTGATCTCCAGCGAGATTCAACAAGGCCAATAAGAACCAGCACAGCATGCTGCTGGCGTAATTATAAATGTGTGAGAGAGGCAGAAGCTCACATTTTCCTTCTATTAGACCTTAACTGCCTCTGCTGTCTCTTCCTTTGTGGTGCATTTAAGCCAAGATTTCTTGGATCAAATGCTGCCTCGGTTTCTAAAACAGCACTAAGACTAGGTTGAGGAAGGCATAAATAAGACCAGGCCGGGCACCAACATATGGCAAAATCATGCAGCTGCCAGGGCCCCTGTAGGGCCCCATATGGGGTGCTGCTTTATACCAAATAAAACCATTGGTTTATCTAGCTCAGTACTGTCTACACTGGCTGCATACCCTCCAACATTCCTCAGATGAAAATAGGGACATTTCTCACTCCTCCCACCAACTGACCCTCCTCAACCCCCCCCCCCCATTTTGTCCATTCTTCCCACCCCACAGAACATTTCCTATCGGAAGAAGGGCAAATGCCACCACCGCTATACCAAAGGGAGACAGCACACACCCGCTCCATCTCCCTGAGAAAACCCTTAATCCCAGGTAATTTAAAAAATTTGGGAAATGATATACAACGAACTGAATAAAATGTTCCATTTAACATTTGTTAAAAAACACAAGGCATTTTGGTTGGGGGTTGTAGGAAAGACCTGCCAAAAAAGTTGGAAACATCTTCATGTATGCGACAATGGTAGCACAAGGATGGAAGACTGAAGAAACCCCAACTAAAGAATCATGGCAAGGAAAATTGATGGACTATGCAGAACTGGTAAAACTGACATATAAGCTACGGGACAAGGATAACTGTGACCTTAAGGATGAATGGGAACTCTTTACAAAGTATCTGAAGATGCAACAAAGCGAACTGGACTCCTTGGCAGGTTTTGAATAAACATGCACAAACTTTTTATTGATAATAATCAGCTAAATAGTTTGAGGATCTATACAACTTTGTAACATGCAGAAAACAGCATTCTTAGAGAAACCAAAGACTGGAACTGACGGAAGTCGGGTGGGGGGGGGGTTGTGTGGGAGGGGGGACAGAGGAAAAATGGGGGGGGGACAAGGATGATATGTTTTTGGATAATATGTCTTGTTATAATTTTGAATAAAGAAAAAAGAAAAAAAGAAAGCCCTTAATCCCAATTTCATTTTATCCTTTGGTAGAGTTTACATACCAATAAATAACTCCTTGTCCCTCACTTCGCTCCCCCCTTTTTTTCCACCCGGGGTGGCCCTGCCCTCTGCCTGCCCCTCAGAGCTGGTGCATCACACATGCCTGGGCCTCAGCAGCCACAGCTTCTCCTCCTTTTCATCTGCTCTCCAGCAGGTAACCACATAACAGACCACAGTTCAAAACCTGGGAGCCAGTGGTTAGAATGTCAAACTAGGACCTAGGAGACCAGGCTTCGAATCCCCACTTGGCTGTGAAGCCCACTGGGTCACTTCCCAGGGTTGCTGTGGGGCTTGAATGAGGAGTAATTACAGTGGTGCCCCGCAAGACGAATGCCTCGCAAGACGGAAAACTCGCTAGACGAAAGAGTTTTCCGTTTTGGAGGTGCTTCGCAAAACGAATTTCCTATGGGCTTGCTTCGCAAGATGACAATGTCTTGCAAGTTCCTGCTGGTTTTTTTCCCTCCCCCCTTTTTCTAAGCCGCTAAGCCGCTTATCAGCTGATCCGATCAGCAGATAAGCCGCTAAAAGCCGCTAAAAGCCGCTAATAGCGCTAATAGCGCTAATCCACTAATCCTTCAATGTTCAATGGGCTTGCTTCGCAAGACGAAAAAAACCGCTAGATGAAGAGAATCACAGAACAGATTCTTTTCGTCTTGCGAGGCACCACTATATTGTTGTTGTTGTTGTTGTTGTTGTTGTTGTTTTATACCCCAGCCTTCCCGGTTCAGAAAACTGGGCTCAGGGTGGCTAACAACAAATTTAAAACACTTAATTGTAAAAGCAGCATAAAATACAGTCTAAAAACATGAATAACAATAAAATTCAAAATTCAGAAATCAATTGGGGTGAAATCCATCTAATAAGCATTAGATAGTCACCAGGACTAGCTGGCTGAATTAGTTCTACTTGGGCCAGCGAGGAGACCAGGGGAGAATTAGCTGTGGGGTCTCAGAGCGGGTGATCTTCATAAAAGGGGAAGGGAAATAAAAGATCAGGCTGAATTCAAATTAAAGGCCAGGTGGAATAGCTCTGTCTTACAGGCCCAACGGAAGGAGGTTAAATCCTGAAGGGCCCTAGTCTCATGGGACAGAGCATTCCACCAGGTCAGAGACATCACTGAAAAGGCCCTGGCCCTGGTGGAGGATAGTCTGACTTCCTTAGGGCCCGGGACCTCTAAACTATGGTTATTCATGGACTTTAAGGTCCTCTGTGGGGCATACCAGGAGTGTAGGAGAAGAACATGTATACCCACCTTGAACAACTTGGGGGTGGGGGGAGGTGGGATAGAAATGCAATAAATAAATCAGCAAGTAAGTGGTCTCTGTTCAGACTGGTAGGTTATAGGGCTGGTGCAGGACTACTGTATATGCTCCCTCCAGTTCTTGAGCACCAGAGGCACGGTGTGAGATTTGACCCATGGATGTCACAGATCTCTTAATTGGACCAATCAAGGAACAGCAGTTCCCCAGCAATATAAAGATGGAAGCGTGTGATGTCATTTAATTGCTGCTTTATTTGCAAAACTTGTGGTGCTAACACACTTTCCCCCTCCAAATTTTTTACTCAGCGGGGTGGCTTTCTCTCTTAAAGTTATCACTTTGTGTCACAGAGGGAGGCTTGGAAATCGATAGCATTCAGTACATGAACAAGCCATGCAGAAGCCCAAGCATAAAAAGGAAGGCAAAATGTTTCAAACCAACCCCCTCCTTTTAAAAAAAAAATTAGATGAGTGCAAAATAGCTTTTCTACCCTGCTTTGAAGTTGCTACATCATATCTGATTAATGCATTTTAAAGATGCTTGTTGCATATAAATAAACAAAAAAATGCTTTGTAAGGGGAAGATCAAGCTTCCTGCATAATGCTTTCTCTCACAGCCTAATCTATAAACAAATTAATCAAAAAGGAGGGGGTTTTATATATTCCCACCCACCCCATTCTGGGCTCTTGGGTCTCTAATAGCAAAAGAAGAAAATATCCAACAGGTGAAGCTTTAGAGAGCTTGGAGATTTAGTGAAGGGATAAGGAGATACACTTGAATTCCTAACTGTTGTACAGCCATTAAAGCACAAGAGCTTTAACAGGGGCAAATGCAGAATGCCCAAAGGAAGGCTGAAGGTAGATGATAATGAAGTAGGCAGATGAGGCTAACTCCTACACTTAGGCTGCAAAAACTGGACTATTTATCCCAGAAACACACTAATAGTTCATCCTCCCTCCCCCGGCCACCCCAAGCCTAGGTCAGGAATGATAAGTCTTGCAGCCCAACATCTGGAAGGCATCATGCTGACTACCCCTGCTCTAGAAGTAATTGGACTATGACTCCCATCATCCCTGGCTATGCTAGCTGGGGTTGATGGGATCTGGAGTCTCAGAAAGTCTGGAGAGCAACACATTGGCTATCCTTGCTCTCAGTGTTGCTGGGCTACAACTGCCATCATCCATGCTGGTATGGGGCAAACGGTAGCTTGATCACCCCTGGTCAGATACATGGGACTCTCACCAAGAGACTCTATATCATTGGCGTAGCATGGGTTGCCAGTGCCCAGGACTCCATGGAGGGGGGTAGGAGAGAGGGAAATGGATGGAGTACACATGCGCATTCAACAGCCTAATGGCATCTGTGTCACCCAGGAGATTGTAGCCACAGAGATAAGAAAAGAAGTCTTGTTCTGTTGTCTAGAAGTCACTTCCTGGTTCACATCGGGAAGCCGTTTTCAACAGAGCCCAGCAATGGAAGCACACATCTGTACTGAGGCAACATCGGGTGCTGAAATTTTGCACCCTAACAATTTTGCACCCAGGGCAACCACCCCTGTGGGCCCCCACACTACGCCATTACTCTACATCATTTGCCTACCTCTGATGGTACCACAAAGAGCCATGGGGATATTTAACCAGTCCAGTCTGCCACAAGATGTGATAACTATTTCTGCACAAAGCATGTCTATAGAAGGGTGGGGCTGGGGGGGAGCTGTCCCTTAATGCAGTCCTCCCCCCTTTACAGTGTTACATTTTTACAACTTCTGGATTGCTCGATGTTTCAATTTATATCAGTGCTCTGACTTAGCTGCAAGCCAGGACAGTTTTACGAGCACTAAAAATAACCCTGCAACACACAACCACTAAGTACTAATGACATAAATAGTACTCGCTAATGGCCTCTATTTTTATTGCAATATCAACCTTCAATACATCACAATTATCCGGCTTCTGAAGCTGAAACAATACATACTGTATGGTGCCAATTTGCAGTTCTGTTGCTGAAAATGGCATCATTTGCGGTGACTGTAACATACCACCCACCTTAGCTAGTGGCTTTTGATTTGAATGTTGCTCAGCGTTCATAGCTACAGTGTTGTGCTATTTACAAGCCATCGCACAATTGACTAATACCCTGAATTGTCACACTTGTCCAGCGTTAGCTTCTCACGTTTGCATCACAATAGCCACCAGGTGGGTGTTACCTAAGTCAGCCATGTGCTCAGCAAACACACACACCCTAATTAATTTTCAACCACAAAACAAGTTAAAACAGAAGGGAGAGCAGCTTGCTTTATCAGTCTAGTCATTCCTTCTACTTTCAATGTTCAGGCTTTGAGTGCTGTGTCACCCACAAACTGGAAGGAGCTGTCAGCAGGCTAGGGAGAACCCCAAGATTTGCAGAAATACAAAAACCTTCGGTGCTGAACGCCAGTACAGTGATGAGACCCTGGAAAGCTGATTTCCTGGAGAAACGGAGACGGAATGGAGCAGCTGGCATCCTGAACAGCAACACTCTTACACTGCAACATTTTGTCACAGGTCCCACTTGCAAATTAAAATGACAAATGAATTTTCACAATTGCAACATAGCTTTTCATTACCCCAGAACATGTTAGGTGACTGAGTTGTTTTCTTAGGGATGAGAGAATGTCCCACACTGTTCCCTGGTTGCTCCTCACTAGTATCCTCTGCCCCATGATCGATTCCTCCTGCAAACAGGAATGGCTTGCCCTGTAGGGCGGAGCTTCAACAGCAGTCTCTCAGTAGCAGCTGAGGTCAGGGCTGCTGACTAGGAGAGTGTGTAAAAATTAATTCTGGAATGGGAGCATGCCCAGTGCACTTCAGCTTTAGTTCAGCAGGTGAGTAGAACATAACCCTCAGCCTCAAATTAGCATTCCTGTTGCAGAATATTAGGTTGAGGGGGAGTGGCAGATGGGAAAAAGCAGTAGCTGCTTTATTTATACAGCCTGCCACACCACTTCAGATGGAGGAGGGGACACCCAAAGCCCAAACATGGTGGAGAGGAAGGAAATGTGTGTACAGTGGTACCTCGGGTTACATACGTTTCAGGTTACAGATTCCGCTAACCCAGAAATAGTACCTCGGGTTAAGAACTTTGCTTCAGGATGAGAACAGAAATCATGCTCCGGTGGCATGGCAGCAGCAGGAGGCCCCATTAGCTAAAGTGGTGCTTCAGGTTAAGAACAGTTTCAGGACCTCCAGAATGAATTAAGTACTTAACCCGAGGTACCTCTGTAATTGGTCCTAGTGGTCCAAGAAGGCTGTGAAGCCATTACTTTAAAAAAAATAAACCTTGAGGTTAAATGGTTGGTGATGCTAAAGAATGTTTGTGCATAGTTAAAATGTGCATTTCTGTGCACATTTTCTAGTTAGAGAAAGGCGTCACAAAATTCAGAGAAGTGCAAAACCCAGAAGATGGCTGTGTTTCTATGTGCATATTGGTTCAGGAAGTGCAAAGTGGGTAGTTTCTCATTCCAGCACCAAAATATCAAATCCTCACCCCACCCATTTCCTAGCAAACACACAGTCTTCCACACTATAGTGAGATAGACTGCATTTCTATTTAAGTTACAGTAATTTATTTCTAAATCTTTGTGTGCAAATGAAGATGGGAGCATATGAAGAGGCAGGTGGGACGTAAACCGAGAAATAACAGAACAAATTCAAGAAACACCTGAAGACCTACTTTGTGTACACTGACTTCAGTCAAAGACCTGCATCCTAAAATAAAATTGTGTGTGCGCGTGGGCCTTGGGGTATTGGTGCTCTGAAGGGAAGGACTGCACTTGAGTTAAATATAAAACATTATTGCCCTTGCAATAATCGAGGGAGAGTTTTGGTCTCCTGGCTCCAGCTCTGGGAAGAGAGCATATTAAAACTGCCTCCCATTCATTTTGCGGCCGACAAGCCAAGTAATAAAGTTGAGGTTCGTTTTGTCTATAGTAGGATGCCCATATTGCACCCCAGAGAGATTGGCCGTGCAGTTCCTATTTATAGGAATTTACATAATATGTAAATGTCTAGAAATGGACTCCACCAAGGGGTAAGAAATGCAGCAACCTCTTTGTGAGGCAGTGATTGTTTGGGGTGTCCCGTTCCCCCCCCCCCCGCATTTTTTAGAGTCCCAGGTTTACAAAACGCTTTGCTTCCCCTCCCTGTCAAATTACCAGCTCTTCCGCAATTGCCTTGGATTCTCAGCACCCATTAGGGAAAGCTGTGATTATTTTCTCTTTTGCTGTACAAAGGATTTTGTACTTGACCCTCCTTTACCAATGTGCTCCCATTGCATTTGCTTCAACTTGATGCTAATGGTCTCCATCGCAGTTTTTATTTTTTTGCCTATAGCTTTTCTTGTGTGTCCTTCCCAAGTTGCTGCTTTTCAAAATAACCTCTGCCATCTGCCTTGGGTCCAGCTGTTCCTCTCCCTTCTTGTTCTCCCACCTTCTTGTTCTCTAGGGGTTTGAAGTATAATTTTACATCTTTTATACAGTCTCCTGCCTTTCCCCCCATAAAATAAAATTGTTGTGTCTTCGAGATACCTTCAGTTGCCTTTTTATGAAGGCATTGATATCTTCACAAATCATTCATACAATTGTTGAAAAAGTGTCTTTCTGCTCACATTTGATCAGGGCTGAAAAGGGGCATTGCCTGGGGAGAAAGCACATGGTCTGGCAAGGGTCTTGAGGGCCAGGCAGAGATGTATGGAGGGCCACATTCGGCTCCTGGGGCTCAGGTTCCCCACCCCTGTCTCAAAGCATTGACCAGAACATGTGACAGAACTGCCTTGAAGGAAGGAAGTCGACATTTCCTTGAAGCTGTCCCTTATTATTCCCTCAGGGGATGTTGTTGTTGTTGTTTCAATTTATATACCAACCTTTATCCAAAGACCCAAACATAATACAGAGCCTTATAATATACAGCATAAAATAACAGTCTCTCCCCTCACCCCCAACACACACATTTAACAGGCCATAGAAATATTTTTGCCTGGTGCCTAAATATATGTAATAATGCCATCAGGCAATACTCTCTGAGGACAGCATTCCACAGATGGAGAGCCACCACATAAAAGGCCCTTTCTTGTGCTGTCACCTTCTGAACCTCTTGGGGAGAGGGGTGGGACATAGAGAAGGGCCTCAGATGACAAGTACAGGTTCCGGGTCAGAAGCTTCCGTTATATTAAAAGCCAACCTGCACTATTCATTTAAAGTATCATCATACCACTTTAAACAGTCATCGCTTCCCCCCAAAGAATCCTGGGAAATGTAGTTTGTAATGGACACAGAGCTACAATTCTCGGAGTGGTTTTACAGTCCTTTCTTCAGTGAACTCTGGAAATTGTAGCTCTCAGCACCCATTACAAATTACATTTCCCAGGATTCTTTGGTGAAGAACCCATGGGGTTCAAAGTGGTATAGTACTGCTTTCAGTGTATGGTGCAAATGGGTCCTTAGTTAGACCATTAGTCTCTCTACTGACTTGCAGTGATGCTCCAGGGTTTGAGACATTCCTAGTCCTACTGGAGATGTCAGAATTGGAACTTGGACCTCTTGCCTGCAAAGTGTGTCGTCTACCACTGAGCTACTGTCCTTTCCCCCAAAAGAGCTAAAGACCTTCAGAAAGCACCAAATGGTAAGAATAATCAAGGGATGGGGAATTGTTCCTGACCACCCAGCACTGAGCTGCAATGCAAAAATATGGACCATATTTGCAGCCCTGAATTCTGTGTACTCTGGATCTACCTGGGACAAGCTAATCTATCAGTATTTGCCACTGCAGAAGGCCATGTGGTCTAAATGCATCTGGCAACTTTAATCCTTATTTTATCCACATGAGGTAGCTGAGTTATAGTTTCTTCAGTTATTCAATCGAGATTGGATTTTATTATAGTGTTCAAAGGTTTTATGCTTTACTGTAATTTTTAATGACTCATGTACAACAATATATCAAGTACAATTTGCAGCTGATTTATTTATTGCACTCTGTTCTTCTTTCAAAGAGTTCAGAGCAGCATATATGCTTCCCTTACCTCCAGTTAACCTCACTAAAATCTGAGAGGGATTAGCTGGCCCCAGGTGAGCTTCATGGCTGAATGGCGAGTTGAACCCAGATCTCCCCATAATTCTAATCTGCCCCACTAACTCAGGGGTAGACAACATAGCATGTTCTAGAAGTTGTTAGACTTCAATTCCCATCATGGTGATGTTGGACTTTCTTCACCAACCAAGTTTTCGCAGCGACTGGGGCGATGGAATAAAAACTTGCCCACAACATCTTTGCTTATGTGCAACTAACCACTCTACACCAGCCAGTACCATACAAAGCATTTGGTCAACTTAAATACAGTTTTCAAAATAATCAATTACCCTATCACATCGCTGCATTCGTTGCAGTAGGTAAACTCCCCCTGCTACTTAGTTAAATTGTTAAGATACCACAGGTGTGTTGAATTGTTAAGAGCTCACAGATGTGCTGCCACGCAGGTTATAATTACAAACACACACCTCTGAGTAGCACCATTGACCACATCAATATTAAGAAAACCTAACAGGTGAACCATTAGCTATACTGGCTGGGGCTGCTGGGAGTTATAGTCCAACATTAGCTGGAGGGCCCCACATTGGGTACCCTTTTTCTAATCACTTCTCCACTAGGAATTGAAGGATCAGTCAATTTCAGTATTCTCTGTTTCTTATTTTTCCAATCTTAAATTCAGTTCTCCATATTTTGCACTATTGGGGGCGGGGTAATCCTACAGAAATTCTTCAGCATTTTAGTGTGAATCTCTCCTCATAGACACACTTCATATGGAATTTTGACTAATGCAAGCAACGTTCCCTAATAAAGGCAATTTGGTCGGTTGTTTTCACCAGTATATTCATTTTTATGCTTGCTTTTCCCTAATCAGTGCATTTTTTTGTAAACATTATTTGGACGGCAAGCTTCAGAGTGAAATTTCAATCAGTGCCAGTTTTGGAGGGTAGCTGTGTTTCCGTTTACATACTGTTTCAGAAAGTGAATTTGGACAGAATAAGAGCCTGCAGCTAGATCAGGCCAATGGCCCATCTAGTCCAGCAGCCTCTTCTGACTGTGGCCAACCAGGTGCCTATGGAAAACCAAAAAGCAGGATTCAAGCACCAGAGCCCTCTTCCCGTCTTGTAATTTTCAGCAACTGGTATTCAGAAGCATTGCTGCCTCCAGCTGTAGAGGCAGAACACAGCCATAATGGTTACTAGCCATTGATAGTCTTATTGGAGAGCCAGTGTGGTGTAGTGGTTAAGAGCGGTGGACTTGTAATCTGGTGAACTGGGTTCGATTCCCTGCTTCTCCACATGCAGCTGCTGGGTGACCTTGGGCTAGTCACACTTCTCTGAAGTCTCTCAGCCCCACTCACTTCACAGAGTGTTTGTTGGGGGGGAGGAAGGGAAAGGAGAATGTTAGCTGCTTTGAGACTCCTTAGGGTAGTGATAAAGCGGGATATCAAATCCAAACTCTTCTTCTTATTATTATTTTCTGTGAATCTTTCCAATCCTCTTTTAAAGCCATCCACATTGGTGGCCATCATTGCCTCCTGGGAGAGCAAGCTCCATATCTTAACTATTGGCTGAAATTGAAAGGCACAAAAATTGACAGGTTCCCCCACCCCTAACAAAAACTCATGGTCCTATTATTGACAACCCACATATTGCCAGAAGGCCTGATTCCTCCCAGCCTGCTGAGTTGTGTTAGGAAACTAATCAGAAATGCAGAAGGCTAACCTGTTAGATTATTTTGGGTTCTTTTTTTAAAGGGCTGGGGGGGTCCCTTGCGTCCCCATCTTTCCATTTGCACTTGTACCCTGATGTATCCTCTTTCCAGTTCACCTGTTTAACCTGATGATCCATCTTCCCTTCGATTTGTTCCGTTTCCCCAGTTGCCATTCTCCAAGACATCCCCACCATTAGGAGGCTCAGGGGAAGAGGATGCTCTCTCTCTCCCAAGCTCTTTTCAAACTCTGCCCAGAAACATTAGCATCGTGTATAAATAGCTGCTTCTTACACATGGGGGGGGGGGGGAGGAATATGGTGGCAGCACTTACCAAAGAAGCCTACAGAAACAAGCCACAAACCTGGTAGAGGAAAAAGAGATGGCAGGATTTTCCGTGTTGTTCTGTAAATACATCCTGTATAGAACTTCCCTTATGTGACTTAAGAATTGGAGAGTGGAGGCTGGTCTTTCAGGGCAAATTGAGTGTTGCCCCCACCAAGCTCAGTCTGCCCTCAGCCATTCCCAATATGTCTATCTTCACACTTTGGCTCCCTCTGCACTATAGATTTAAACAGGTATTAAAGGTAAAGGGACCCCTGACCATTAGGTCCAGTCGTGACCAACTCTGGGGTTGCGGCGCTCATCTCGCTTTATTGGCCGAGGGAGCCGGCATACAGCTTCCGGGTCATGTGGCCAGCATGACTAAGCTGCTTCTGGCGAACCACAGAAACGCTGTTTACCTTCCCACTGGAGCGGTACCTATTTATCTACTTGCACTTTGACATGCTTTCGAACTGCTAGGTTGGCAGGAGCAGGGAACGAGCAACGGGAGCTCACCCCGTCGCAGGGATTCGAACTGCCGACCTTCTGATTGGGAAGCCCAAGAGGCTCAGTGGTTTAACACACAGCGCCACCCGCATCCAAACAGGTATTACACCACTTTAAACAGTCAGGACTGTCCCCAAAGAATCCTGGGAACTGTAGTGAGACCCCTATTCCCCTCATATAGCTACAATTCTCAGACTGGTTTGAATGGTAAGTTCCTCTTCCCAGGGAACTCTGAGGATTGTAGCTTTGTGAATGGAATTGGTGTCTCCTAATAAGTCTCAGCGCCCTTAAGAAACTACAATTCCCTTGATTCTTTGGGGGAAGCTCCTACTGTTTAAAGTTGCGCGTTAAGTGTATAGTGCAGATGCGCCCTTTCAACCAGGGGAGCTTCCTCCTAATCAGTCTCTGTGTTGTCCCCAGTAGAACTCAGCAGGCAGGAGGATGGGGACAAATCTAGAATTAATTGGCACTGTCTTTCATTGGCTCTGGCTCCACCTAGTGCTGGGCTCCCTGCATTCCACCCAGTCAGTTCCATTGGCCACTCCAATAAATTAAAACTTCAGTTTTTCACCAGCAATCAATTGTCCATCATCTCATTGGATCTATTAGTGAACATAGACATCCAAATACCGTATTTTTCCATGTATAAGACTAGGTTTCCCCCCCTAAAAAATAATGTCAAAAATCAGGGGGCGTCTTATACACGGATACATCTCGCCCCCCCCCCCATTTTCTTAAATCTGAGTCCCCCAAAATAGTCTTATACATGGGGGCGACTTATAGACGGAAAAATATGGTAGTTTAGGATTTTAAAAGCAAATATGTGCTCTGAAATGAGAGGGGGCAGTTGCCAAGTTACCAAATTCCCCATCGCCCTTGGAAAGGTTGAATAGATTTCAACACTGAATAAGGAAGAATCTGTGGTAAAGAGAGACCGAGGAAGCCAGGGCTGTGGTTACAGCAAGGTTGGTCAACACGGTGGTGACTTCCAGATATTGATATACTACAGTTTCCACCATCACTAACCATCAGCCATGCTGGCTGGGGCTGATGAAAATTGGAGTCCAACAATACACAGAGAGCACCATATTGGCTATCCCCCGAGTTAGAGTGTCAGATTAGAACTGGAGAGACCTGAGTTGAAGTCCACACTCAACCAATGAAGCATTCTTGACAAATTCATGAAAAATCATGGCGGGAGAAGGCAATCAGTGGCTACTATCAACCATAGTTATGTGCTACCTCCAGTATAAGAGGCAGCTCTCATTAAACAAATTCACATATTATGTAAATGTTCAGGACCTAACATTAATTTTGTGTCTGTTCCAAGTTTATGGAACACTTTACACCCACCCTTTCAAATCAATAGCTCTTCTACAGTTGCCTTGGATTCTCAGCACACAATGAGGAGAAACTTGTGCTTATTTTCTCCTTTGCTGTGCAAAAGAATTTTGTACTTGACCCTTCTTTATCAACAGAGTCCCTTTATGTTTGCTTCAACTTGATATTAATAGCCTTCAATAGCTGATGGAGATTATGAGCAGGAGAGGGCTATTGTACTCTTGTCTTACTTATGGGCTTCCCACAGGCATCTGGTTGGCCACTGTGAGAACAGAATGCTGGACTTTGCTCTGACCCAGCAGGGCTGTTCTTATTCTCTAGGCTAAGCTACCATTGTTTAGCCTAACAAATCTCACTGGGTTTTTTCCTGAAGATAAAGAGGGGCAGTGGAAAGACCATTGCCAAGGACAACTATTTATTTATTTACTTATTTTATTTAACATTGTTTGGCTACCATTTGACTGGAAATCAATATCTCCATTTTTTTATTGTTATTATAAAAGGAAAATATTAAAATTGTAACAAAAGACAACGTTAAAAACAAAGAATTCGAAATGGAATGAAAATCAGCTGTTGAGCTAAAAAGAAAATTAAAACACATGCCAGCTTCCAAATGTTTTTTTTAGCAGGCATCAGAGCAACTGCACAAAAGGCGCCTACCTTATGTCAACAGGCAGAAAGGTACAAAGGGTGGGTGTTGCCACTCTAATAGACCCTATTTTCCAGGGACAGTCCAGGATTTACAGAAGCCGTCCCAGTTTCTGATTTGATTCTGGAATGTCCTGCTTTTCCTTAGGATGTGCCTACCGTATTTTTCGCCCCATAAGACGCACTTTTTCCTCTCCAAAAATGAAGAGGAAATCGGGGTGCGTCTTATGGGGCGAATGCCTGCAAGCCTTGCGCGCTCGGCAGGAGGTCCCACCGGGTGCGCGAGGCTTGGGGCGGCAGCCTGTCGCCCGAAGCACGGGGAGCCCTCGGGAGGGCTCCCCCTGCTTCGGGCGAGTGTCTGCAAGCCTCGCGCACCCGGCAGGAGGTCCCACCGGGTGCGCGAGGCTTGGGGCGGCAGCGGACTGCTAGCTTCTAGGTGCGCGCAAGCAGTCCGCTGCCGCCCCAAGCCTCGCGCACCCGGCAGGGGGTGCGCCAGGCTTGGGGCGGCAGCGGACTGCTAGCTTCTAGGTGCGCGCAAGCAGTCCGCTGCCGCCCCAAGCCTCGCGCACCCCCTGCCGGGTGCGCCAGGCTTGGGGCGGCAGCGGACTGCTTGCGCGCACCTAGAAGCTAGCAGTCCGCTGCCGCCCCAAGCCTGGCGCACCCGGTGGGACCTGCTGCCGGGTGCGCCAGGCTTGGGGCGGCAGCGGACTGCTAGCTTCTAGGTGCGCGCAAGCAGTCCGCTGCCACCCCAAGCCTGGCGCACCCGGTGGGACCTCCTGCCGGGTGCGCCAGGCTTGGGGCGGCAGCGGACTGCTTGCGCGCACCTAGAAGCTTGGGGCGCGCTGAGCTCAGCACGCCCCAAGCTCCTGGTATAGCGCAGCGATCCGCTAGCCCTGGGAGAGCCCCGGGGCTCTCCCAGGGCTAGCGGACTGCTTGCCGGCACGCAGAAGCTTGGGGCGCGCTGACCTCAGCTTGCCCCAAGCTTCTGGATTAGCGCAGGAGTCCGCTAGCCCTGGGAGAGGCGCCCGGCTCTCCCACGCTAGCGGAGACCTTGCCTGCACGCAGAAGCTTGGGGCGCGCTGAGCTCCGCACGCCCCAAGCTCCTGGTGTAGCGCAGTGCACCTGGGGGGGGAATAATTTTTTTTCCTTTATTCCCCCCCCCAAAAAAAAATCTAGGTGCATCTTATGGGCCGGTGCGTCTTATGGGGCGAAAAATACGGTATTTTCATTGGCGAAAGGTTGGGGGATATGGAGCTATCCAGTGCTTTTTTCTGGGAGACACAGGGGTACGCATACCCCTAAACATTTTGTGAATCTAAGTTTGGACTCATTGAGGGGTAGTATTTCAATATGAGTAGGAAAATGAGAGTATCCCAAACTTTTATATATATATATATATAAAGCACTGGAGCTGTCCGACCCCCGAGCCTTCTGAAGGCGATCCTATATAGGGAAGGGTTTTTTTAAAAAAAATGTTTAATGTTTTGTTATGTTTTTATATATCTTGAAAGCTGCCCAGAGTGGCTGGGGCAACCCAGTAAGATGTGTGGGGTATAAATAGAAAAATGATCATTATGGAATGGAAAGTCCCTATTTTTATTGGAGAAATGTTGGAAGGTATGTGCTAAAAGATTGATTTCTTACAAGTGCAGAACAAATATTTATTTCAAGTGCCAGTTCCGTATATCAAAGTGGTTGAGGGAGCATGAATGGGGTTATATGATCTCTCAAGTAAACTGGACCCAAGCTGTCAAGATGTTTATATACAAAGAGTAACATGTTGAACTTTGCCTGGTATAGGAGAACTCCTAAAAACAGAGGAGATCTGGCCATACGAGCCCAATGAGTTCTGCAGCATCTTAAAGATCACCAGATCATTTATTATGACATACAATATAGGCCCGTCAGTGCAGGCAGACCAAGGGAACCAGCAATGCAACCTATTGCTCATTTTATCTTCCTACTTATCTGAAGACTGCGTTGTCAGCCAGTAATACCACAAAGGCAAGACTTTGGGGCAGAAGGCCAAAGCTCCACTTAGCAGAATCAGTGGAGGGACCCTGAAATGCTGGCTAACCACATTGGGGGGGGGGGTTGCCCTCTTGTAAGACCATTAAGTCCATAGTCTAAAATAACCTAACTGCATGGCTGCATTCTGCAGAGAACCAAGGCTGTAGTAATAAGGGCATGACTTCTAAACTATTAGAAGTCTCTTCCTGAAAGATTTGTACTACAGCCCTAAGGGTCAATAATTTATTTATTTTTAACATTCCCCCCCTCTCCTAATTATAGGTACAATTCCTTCGTTTATATTATAGTATAGTATGGAGCATTTTAATAATCTGATCAGGTAAAGTACAATAAGTACTATTGGTTTGTAGTGATCTAATCCACCGGTCTTTAACTAGTGGATTGGGTCCCACCACTGGGTTGTGGTTTGATCCAAGATGGCTCACAACAGGAGTGCTACTGCCATGCAAATAAAGCAGAATGTTGGGATATTCAGGACAGATAAAAGAAAGTATTTCTTCACATAGTGCCTAGTCAAAATATGGAACTCACTCCTACAGAAGGCAGTGATTCCCTCCCGACTTGAATGGTTTTACAAGAAGAGGATTAGAGAAATTCATGGGGGAGAGGGCTTTCAGTGGCTACAAGCCATGATGGCTACGCTCTGCCTCCACAGTTGGAGGCAGTGATGCTGCCAAATACCAGTTCCCAGGAACCACAAAAGGAGAGAGTGATCTCATGCTCATGTTGATGATTTCTCACAGGTTGCTGATTTCTCACAGGTTGGCCACTGTGAGAACAGGATGCTGGACTAGATGTGCTCTTGGCCCAATCCAGGAGGCTATTCTTAGGTTCTTAGGTTCCAATATGTGACAAAAGATTAGGACAATGAGTCCCCAAATGCATGTTTGGGTTAAAAGTGGAACCGGGGTGTGAAAAGACTGAAGACTATTTCTTATCAACTGATGTCTCTGTAGGTCTCCAGTCTGTCTGTATAACAGCTGGTTGATAAATTGGTTGTTTAAAACAGGCATTTCCAACTTTTCTTTAACATATCAAAAATGGGTTAGCAGGGAACTGATAGGTCTTCTTCCCAAGAAAAGCTGGCTGACATCCCAAAACTATAACAAATCTGTGACATCCTTGATACATGAGTTATAATGTCATTCTGACACACACACATATACATACACACACATGGACACACACACAACCATAAAACCAGGTGCTAAGAAGTCATTCTGCTTCCTCTCCTCTATGAAGCATTTCCACATGACATGCCTGCAAAGCAATTTAATCTCTCCAGGAACAAAGAAAATCCTCTCATCCTTCTCCAACAAAATAAAAAACTTTGACTGGTCAAGGATAGCTAATTTTTCATCATAGAGACTAGCTATTGATGGCAGGCTCCTTTTTTATCTCCATGTTCAGACATAAAACTGTTATGAAATTGACAGCGCAGTCTCAATTTGGAGAGGCGTGTATGTGTGTGTTTTCAATACAGAAACAGCTGGGAATTTTATATATATATAACCTTCAGAGGAATATCATAGCCATTTTCCCAAACCAAAGCAACAAAATCCCATGGGAAATCCACCCACATGTTCAGATTTCAGCCAATCTCACTTTCACTCCCAAACTGAGATTAGCAGGATATTGCTCTAATTACAGCCTCTAGATTTGTCTGAAGATGCATGTTTTGCTCATAGTTGTCTCACTGAAACATAGGTTTTGTAGTATTATGCTCTACATAACAAGTCATTCTCATGCACATTATACAAAGAATTCAGAACACACTTCCTTCATGAGCATGCAACAGATACAGTGGTACCTCGGGTACAAACTGAATTCATTCCGGAGGTCTGTTCTTAACCTGAAACCGTTTTTAACCTTAGCTGCCACTTTAGATAATAGGGCCTCCCACTGCCAGTGCGCTGCCACCGCGTGATTTCCGTTCTTATCCTGGGGCAAAGTTCTTAACCTGAGGTACTACTTGCAGGTTAGCGGAGTCTGTAACCTGAAGCATCTGTAAGCTGAAGCGTTTGTAACCCGAGGTACCACTGTACACCTAAATCTGGGGTGCAGAACCTTTCTCAGACAGAGGACCACATTCTCTTCGGGGCAGTCTTCAAGCAAGGTGGGATCTGGTGCTGGTGGTGGACACAGAGGAGGAAAAAGCAGAGAGAGCAGTTAAAGTGAATTTTGCAGCTATGCAGTTGGGGAGGCGTGAAGTGTGGATCCAGTCCATGTTAGAGTGGTAGTTGATAAGCTTTAATTACTAGAGTACAGTGTTATGATTTGTGCGTATATGATCATTCCAAAAACACCACAAATCATGGGTTGGCTCCAGATGATGTAAGCTACGATTAGGCTGGAAACCTAACCATGCCTAATCAGAAGGAAGTCTCATCGGGGCGGAGGAAGGGGGTGGTGGGGGAGGTGCACCCCGGGTGTCACCACTGAAGAGGGTGACAAAATGCCCGGCGACACTCATTGCGGGGCCTGCAGCGCGCCCGAGCCATGCGTCTCTCCTGGGAGTGACGCGGTGGCTTGGGCACCCGCCACCTCCCCCTCAGCTGTAGGGCGGCTGAGTGGGGGGAGGCAGGCAGACTCCTCGGAGGCCCCGCGAAGTGTCCTGCCCTGGATCGCCCCACCCCTGGGCACAGGGCACACACACCGCCCCAGGCACCCGATCTGCTTGCTCCGCCACTGAGTCTCATTGAATCCAAGGGAGCTTACGGGTACCTCCCACTGACCTAGGAGTAAACCACATTGGATTCAATTAGACTTACTTCTGTGTAGACAGGGTTCAGATTTCAACCTAAGTTCCCATTGAAAACAGTGAGTTTTAAGACATAACTTACTTGCCCTACTGAGTTTAACAAAGTCCAACCTTTACCTGGTTTGATGAGCTTTGCAAGTCAGGATTGAGATTTTTTTACAGTGCAATCCTAAACATGTCTACTCAGAAGTAAGTCTCATTGAGTTCAACAGGGCCGATTGCTAGATGAGAAGATGTAGGATTGCAGATGAAATATTTTTACTTCTGTTACGCAAGGTAGCATACACAGTACTCTTGACAGTCTTCCACACAAGAGTTGACCAGACCCAAACCTGTTTAGCTTCAGTGAGGTTCTTGCATTCCATGCCATTAGGACCCAGGTCTAAAAGGCTTCTGAGCACTTTCTCACAGCTTGTGCTACATTTTATTGTGGATTTTCACACCCACCCCACCACCACCACCTACTTTTTAATTTATGAGTTCCTCTTAAGTGCATGGACTATACATTGATCGCAGTAAATAAGAAACACAGCGCACAGGTATTCATATAGGGCTGCCCCAGCCTGGCCCCAGGATACAACAGGAAGGAAACACTAAAATAAACTGGGAAGTTTAAAAGGTCTGAAACGAAGCTGTCTGTGTGACTCGAGCTAGCATGATGTGTACACGAACCTTTGTGTGCTGGCATTCATTAGACAGAACGGCAGGGAGAGTGTGACAGAAACAGCGTAATATGCTGTCACTATTCGGGAGGGAATGTCAAGGACATCAGGAAATATGGGAGACGCATCGACTCATCTTCAAATTAAAAGAATACATGTGAAGTCCACCTAAGCAAGGAACCTTCTTTTCCCTTTCTAAGGGATCTACGTTGACGTTAATTACCCTAATGAGATCAGCTCCCAGGTATAATAAGCTTTGGAGCAATACCTTCCGCGCAAGAGGATTTCATCTCAGCAGTCAAGAGAAGAGAGCTGGGAGCCAGCATTGTGCACTGGTGGAGCAGCGTGCAAAATGGCTTCTCACAAGAAGCCCACATGGGCCTGGCTTGCAAATATCCACTCACCTACTGTCTGGTTTGGGTGGGGGGCAAGCTCCAGGCCCCAGGGTTCTGGGACCGAGAGGGAGCTGGCTGTCAGTCTATGCTGGTTGTGTTGGGTATATAAGCCATCTTACATGCCTCTGGTCGGTAGATGGCAGGGTTGAGACTAACAGACAAAGGAAAATGTGCTTTGTGGTTGTGTTGTGCCAAATGCCCAAGCTCCACCCATTCCTTCTCTCTCTCTCTCTCTCTCTCTCTCTCTCTCTCTCTCTCTCTCCTCTGCCATGAAGCAGCCTTCAGACACTAGTTAAGCCATGTAGGCTTAGAATCCAAAGCTATCCTTGTAAATATGAAGAACCATTTCCTTTACCAATGTGTTTTATTTTGCTCTTTTAAGCAATGCTAGCAATGTCTGAATGAGACAGAATGGTGTTGGAGGGACTGGGTAGATCCTGTTACCAAGGTTTTTCACTCCGCTATGAACTATAGACCAATTTTGTTTTTTGAAAACCCAGGAGGCTTCCCATCTTAAACAATCCCCGCTCAATTTCCAATACCAGATTTCCAGAATCAGATGTATAGTCAAAACCAGGCAGAGATTCTGTTGGAACCAGATCAGACCAGAACCAGAGAGGAACTCAGTAACCTTTCATCCCCTTGGTTGCCCTTTTCTAAACATTGCTTTCCTTGTATAATTAGCAGTTCTTTCACCCTGCCCTGCCCTGAAGAATATAAGGATTGTGTGTGTTGCTGTTAGTGTTTTCAAATCCACCCCTTCTACTTCTGTTGTGGCCTGCTATTAGTTCCTACTCAGCTCTCATGCTCCCACATCCTTCAAGAATCCTGTTTCTGTGCCAACTTAAACAACAGACAATGGGCTATCTTTTGCATTTCGCTGTACTACAAAAGTGGTGGCGTATGGGTGGTAGCTGCATCAAGAACCCTTGATTAGCTGAAAGGCTGCAGCACTCAAAATATATCCTTCAAATGCCTACAAGCGCACTAGTTGTGAGAGTGACGGAGGCAGTTTTGCCACTCAGTAAACAAACATCTTCTGTTCAAGGAATGTCATGGATAAAATGGCTCTGCAAGTTTTTTACATGGTGGAGCTTGAAAGGGGAAAAGCCACCTTGTGGAAGGGACCCACTAGCTGGCACCCATGACATCACATATTCACACACACCCCAACTTCAATCCCTAGAACAGTTCTGCCAATCTAAATATTTTAAATATTTGAGGTTTTTCTTCTTCTTTAAAAAGCAAACGGATAAGCGCATACATTTAAGTGGATACGTATAACAACAACAACTATGTAGGAAAGCCTAACTCATGGATGGGAAACTAGTGGCTCTCCAAATCTTGTTGGACTCCATTTCCCATAATTCCTGATCATTGGCCATGCTGACTAGTGCAGAAGGGAGGTGTAGTCTTACAAAATCCGGAAAGAATCACATTGGTTCTCCAACATCTGGGGCAGTGTTTCTCAAACTTTGGTCCCCAGCTGTTGTTGGACTGCAACTCCCATCATTCCTAGCTAGCAGGACCAGTGGTCAGGGATGATGGGAGTTGTAGTCCAACAACAGCTGGGGACCCACGGTTGAGAAACACTGATCTGGAGGGCCACAGATTCCCCAGTCCCTGGCTTAGCTCATTTACAGGGAGAGGGATGAGATTAGGAACACAGGGACACAGGAGGCTGCCTTAGACTGACCATTGGTCCATCTAGCTCAGTATGGGCTCCCTGACTGGCCGTGGCTCTCTGGGGTTTCAGGCAAGGTTCTCTTCCCAGCCCTTTCTGGAGAGGCTGGGGTTCCACCAGGATTCTTTTGCATGCAAAGCCAGTGCTGTAGCACTGAGCTACATACATGCCCCAGATTGGCAACTCATTCAACATTTGAATGAAACAAATGGAAAGTCAACAGATACAGTGTGTTAATCTAAGCTGTAGGAACCCCGTTTTGAGCAATAGGCTATTCACTGGGGCAATCAGCTTGGCCTTTCTTAGTCTCCTGGCTCCCAAACGAGTCATTGACTCCTACAGTGGAACCACGGCAGCTCCTTCCAGTGTAGGAGACCATCATTCTTTTTGACATTTAATAAACAAATGAATTGAAATAGGCTCCCTTGACAAAGAGCTGGTGACTCAGAATGCACTGGGATTTATACACTTTGGATTAATGTATTTGCTCCTGCACCAGTTGGATTCCCCATATGTTTCTTCCTTGGGGCACTGCCCTTTTGGTGCAGTCCAGCATTTGACCTCCTGCTATGTGCATGTGTCATACAAGCTGTGGTGCCAGACATGATTTGGGCTCACAATGTGAGGGAAAGACACTGAGGCTGTTCTCTCAATGGTCTTTATTCCTAGCCTAGCATCTGGTCTAGTAGGAGTGATTTTTTTTTATGTGAAGGGACTAAGTCTGAACGCTAATGGCTAGTCTCAGAAACCAAGCACCCTGCATGTCTTTTACACCTGGATCTGGTTGGTAGACCTTGGGGCAGGGGGGAATAAAGGAGATCAAACAACTCTGAAATCTGCAGAGCCCTGGGTTTCTTTGGCGGGGGGGGGGGGAGTTAACAACCATGTAGTTTTGAACAAAGAAGAGTTAGTTCGCCTCCCACCCACCCCACAAGCTACCCCCCATCAGCAAATGTTGTGAATTTCAAACAAACAAAACAAGCAAACAAGAATATTCCCTTTCATCTTGGTAATTATCTTCCCATTAGAAATCAATCAAGGACGCTCATTACCATTAGCAAGATGGCTTGTAAAATTCCCCCACGCCAGTCACGCTAATGAACGGTGAAAGCAAACATCACTTTTCCCGGGACATAAATTGGGGGAGCGCAAATCCAAAACTGCAGCAGTTTAATGGTGCCAGACATTATTCACATCCAAAGAAAACATATTAAATGCTCGTAAAAGGCAATAACTGGGTGGGTTTGAAAAGAAAAGAAAAGTGTAAGGATAGCGGAATCCTTGTGCAATAAATGTTACTTGGAAAGACACAACTGGCCACATCTGCACTATAAATTTAAAGCACTGTGATATTCCTTGAATAGTTTCCCCAAAAGCATACTGGGAGCTGTGGCTTGTTAAGGGTGCTGAGAACAGGGGCCCCTGTTCTCCTTCCAGAGCAACAATTCTCAGAGTTCCCTGAGAAGAGGGATTACTTGCTAAGCCACTCTGGAAACTGTAGCTCTTTGAGGAGAAAAGGGGTCTCCTAACAAGCACCGTATTTTTTGCTCTATAAGACGCACCAGACCACAAGATGCACCTAGTTTTTGGAGAAGGAAAACAAGAAAGAAAAAATCTGAATCTCAGAAGCCAGAACAGCAAGAGGGATCTCTGCGCAGTGAAAGCAGCAATCCCTCTTGCTGTTCTGGCTTCTGGGATAGCTGTGCAGCCTGCATTCGCTCCATAAGATGCACACACATTTCCCCTTACTTTTTAGGAGGGGAAAAGTGAGTCTTATAGAGCAAAAATTATGGTAGTTGGGTTGGACTCATAGCGCTTAGAGATTTTCTTTTGCTGTTTTTAAATTGCTGCGGCCTGGACTCATTGATGTACCCTGAGGAAGCGTGTGCTCGTGGAAATTAGGGCTGTCACCCAACAAAAGAAATTAGTTTCAGCAGATTGATCAACTGAGTTTGATCCTCAGGGGGACGGACTAGATGAACTTGGAGGTTACTTTTAACTATATGAGCCTATGAAAATTACGGATAGTCAGAGAGGTAGACAGAGGCACAACAGCTTAACAGCAGGAGTGAGAAACCTGTAGCTCTCTAAAAGTATCTGGACCGCGTCTCCCATCAGCCCCAGCCTTTTTAATTTTTTTTATTATACTGTACTTGTATTTTTCTTTATTGAAAATATTTCAAATCTGCTCTTTTTTGGCCCACCCAAAGCTGCTTACAGTTAAAAACAACAATAATAAGAATGGTAATATACTGTATATATAGAAAAATTACTGATAAGGTAAAGGTATAGGTAAAAGACCCCTGGAAGTTAAGTTCAGTCAAAGGTGGCTACAGCTCAGTGCCTTGTAGTATCTATGGTATGTTTCCATAGCAGGGCTGCATATCCTTTCTTCTGATTGCTTAAATCCTGATTCTCTGTTCCTTTTAAAATATATGTTATGCTCACCTCTGCTGGGGTGTATCCGGGAATCTGTAATAGATGGGTAGGAGGGTTGGGGGTGTTTCAGTGCCATGTAACATATTATGAGAGGTGTGGTGTATGGATCATATCATAAATGCCCAATAAAAATTAATTTAATAAACCAATAACTCAGAAGTAATTCACATTCTGCACCCCCCCCAAAGATAACCAACAGAGGTAGAAATAATATAATTCTATGGCCAAAGAGTGATGGAAACTGTGTGCCTGCAACATCCAGAAGTCCCAGGCTTTCCCACCTCTGCTCCTCTGAGGCTGATCTTGGTTCTTCTGGCTCAGGGGAAGCAACAGTGAGAGTCCAGGGTCTGGTACTATAGGCCCTGGTGTCCTGGGAGGTCCCTCTGGGAGTTCTTGTCCAACCATCTCAGGCTCAAAGGGTCTCCCTATATTCGGAAATCAGCTCTGTGCTCCCCCACCCAGTGCCCCTGCAGCCTCAAACTCTGTGCCCAGATCACTGGTGGATACAGGAGTCATGGCATCCTCCCAGGTAGCAGTTCCAGTAATCCGGAGGCTGGCAGGAGCAAGCCAGCAGTAAATCACACCAAGCAAGTTGGAATTAACTCTTGCAATGCAGGATCTGCACAGGAGCATCGGGCTTAAAGAGCAAAGCAACTATTCTCCAGGAGGTCTTGCCCCCATGAAGGAGTTGTTGAGACTGAAGGTCCCCACAGCTGCCTAAGTCCCCTCCTCTCCAGGGACTTAGCCATCTGAGACTGCACCTATGGAAAGCTAACTTCTCCATCCTCTTCATGCTTCTCCTGGTTTTGGGATGTCAGAGGGGAGAAGCGCTTGTTGCAGCAGCAGCAGCAGGAGACCCCTGTGCCTCTTCACCAGCTGAACTCATATCTGCCACTTGGCCTTCCTCCTCTCCTGCTTCAGCTTCTGGCTCCACTCACTAAGCTCTCTTACCTCTTCAGCTTCCAACACCTCCTCCCAGGTTTCTCCCTGTGACCACTAATCTTTGTCCCACCACCAATCCACAGGCTCTGAGTCGACTTCCCTTGGTTGTTCCCCAGCTGGTGCCTCCCACCATTCCTTTGCATCCAACCAGTCTATGACATCAGCCCGCCACTCTATAGGAAGGTATGGTAATTCGTGAAGTTCCAGTAAAAAAAACGTTGTCCTGAGCTCAACTATTGCATCAGTCCCTCTCCTCTGTTATTTCTCAATGGTCAGACCTCAGTCTGTAAGCTCTGCGGGGCAGAGAACTGCCTCCATTTCCCCTCTTGCTCATGCTGCAAAATGCCAAACACAGAGATGGAGTCGCTAAATAAATAAATAGTGTTTCTTTTGTTCCAATCCCGCAGCAACAGCTGGGGAATCTTTACCTTATCCTCTTCTCATTCACGCTCCTTTATAGCTCCAGTCCCTCCCCTTGCCTATACGATTCTTGCTGAGTTTGTGGATTGCTTAACCTGGCCTAATAAAACCATAATGATCCTGGGCTTGCCTAATGAATTTCTGGATAGATGCCAGCAGACTCTAGCTGTGAGGAGGGATCTGGAAGGCTCATATAACCCACCAATGGAACAAGCACAGCAGATTTCATGGCGTTGTAGGGGTGTGTGTGTGTGTTTAATAGCAATAACACAGGGATAATTTTAAAAGGAGGATGTAAGACTTCAGAGACGGACACATTTATTGTGGCATGAGCCAAGGCTTTAAAGGAAGTAGCTTGCTTCTGATGCATGCAGAGGGCAGGGATTATATGGGTGCACATGATTTGAGATGCGCCAGAGAAAGAACCAAGGTTGAGTGCTAAACAAAATGAGAATGCAAACATACACTATTGATAGCTGGAGTGCATTTACAAAAGGGAGGCAGCATATGCAGGAGCTAGACTCATCTCCTAGGCAGCACAGCCTCAGTGTAGCAGGGTTCCGGGGGCTGGATGGCAGGGCTTTCCAAACTATCAGAGGTTTTCAGAATATGGAGAAGAATAATCAGCTGCAGCTCAGGGCTCTCCCAGGCGACCTGCTGCTTGAGCATTCTTCCTGAGTTGTTTGCGCAAAATTTTCACGGAGGTCATATGACGGGGCTGTTTATTGACCATTCATTCTCATTTGCTCGCACTGAGGCTATATGACAACACCTTGATGCTGCTGTTATCCAGTGCACTTCCAAATCAGACTTATTAGTACCACCACCACCAAAATGGCACAACCTAAATTTGCCAGGGTACAATTGAATTATACCTGCAAATTAGCAACTGTCCAGATGCAGCCTATGAAAGGCCTTAAGAGGCAGGCAGACCCCCCCACCCCCCAAAAAAACCCCACCCCCAGCTCCAAGACCTGTTGTCCTGAACTGACCAATCAATAGCATATAACACAATACAGAAGGGGGAGAGGAATGTCACCCAGGACAGGGAAACAGTGCATGTCAGCCCTGAGTATGTAGTCTAAGCATACACCCCCCCCCCAAAAAAAAGCATCAAAATAGGCTGGTCATTCATTGAACTAGGGGGGAAATTTCAATTAATCAAGCTCTGAAAACCTACTCCAGTCTCTAGGAGGTGCAGGGAATCTGCTACTCCAACAGTTTTCCCCTTGTATTTTTATTTACAATGTTTATATACTGCCCAATAACAAAGAGTCTCAGGGTGTTTTGCAAGTAAGAAGAGAAAGTCATTGTGGTGTAGTGGTTAGAGCGATGGACGAAGGCCTGGAGGACCAGGGTTCGAATCCCACACTCAACCATGACACTCGCTAGGTGACCTTGGCCAGTCACTGTCTCTCAGCCTGACCAACCTCACAGGGTTGTTGTGGGGATAAAATGGAGGAGAGGGAGAGACATGTACACCACCTTGAGTTTCTTGGAGGAAAGTGGGGGGGCAGTGGCGTAGCGTGGGGGGTGCAGGGGGGGCCGGCCGCACCGGGCGCAACATCTGGGGGTTAGGGTTAGGGGCGCAAATCCACGGGTTAGGGGGCGCAAATCCACGGGTTAGGGGGGTCCAAATTAGTTGCCTTGCCCCGGGTGCTGACAACCCACGCTACGCCACTGGGGGGGGATAGAAGTGTAATAAATAACATAACACAAGCAAGCAAGCACAACATGCCTGATTGGTAACCATCTGGGTTCTGCTTTAAAACCTCTTACAAAGGAGGGGAGCCTCTCCCACCTGCTGAGCACTTTGTTTCACTTTCTCATGCAAATGGTACATTTCTTGGTAAATTCCAAGTCCTGTTGCCTCCCACTGCACCTCTGTTTACCTGTGAGTAAGCCCTATTGAACTCAGTGGCATTTACTTGTGAGCAAATGTGTACGGGATTCCTCTGTAACTCTAACAAAGGGCTGTGCTCACTGGGACAGGGCATACTCTGACATTTCCAGTAGGGCAGAAATGGGGAGTTATAGTAGCTCAGTCAGTAGAGCATGAGACTCTTAATCTCAGGGCTGTGGGTTCAAGCTCCACGTTGCACAAAAGATTCCTGCATTGCATGGGGGTTGGAATAGATGACCCTCGTGGTCCCTTGCAATGGTACATCTGGCCCTCCTGGTGCTGCTGGACTCAAGCTCCCATCGTGCCTGACCACTGGCCATGATGGCTAGGGCTGATGGGAGTTGGAGTCCAGCAATATCTGGAGCACCACAGCTTCCTAAACCTCCTCCTGAAACTCTGGAGAGCCACTGCCAGTCTGTATTTTGAGCTGGATGGACCAGTGGTGGAATCCATATGAAGCAATTTTGAGCTGGATGGACCAGTGGTGGAATCCATATGAAGCAGATTGCTAAATTCCATATCCTAAGTAGTACTGAGGTTATTTCTGAAGTCCAGGCACTCTCCATGACTATTCCCATAGCCACACCCCCTCTAAGACCATGCAATCAGTGCAGACATCAGTACCAAAACATTTTTTGCTCCAACCCTTATGCTTATGTCTTTGCTTAACATCCAGTTTGATTATGAAGAACTCAGAAGGACTTATGAAGGACTCAGAAGCTTGTGCCTTGCTTTGTGAAATTCCCATTGGTCGTAATAAATGGACTTTGAAATTTGAAGCTGTGAAACTCCCTCCCCAGAAAGGTGCATCTAGCACCTTCATTGTACTGCATTTGGCAAATGCTGAAGACTCACCTGACACTGGAGACACGTATTTTTCAGGCCCACCTTATTTCTGTAATTTTAAGTTGTTTTCTACTTCCCCCTCCCAATACTGTTTCAATTGTTGTAACTGTCCCTGGGACCTTAGAGTGAAGGGCAGATAACAAATTGTAATAAATGCTGATAACAATAATTACTATTTATTTTTATTATTCAAAACAAAGTGGCAGCCTTAGCTATCCATGAGAATGCTACTTACCTCTTCCTCTGCTTATCTTATGTGGTGTGCTTGTCTCTGAGAAAAGCTTCTTTATTTGGCAAGCAGAGGATTGGGCCAATAGCACCCTGGGGAGGTGACGTTATCATCACTGCTGTGACGTAAGCGGCGGCCCTACGTTCCTGCCGGTCCCTGCTCCACAAGGTAAGGTAAAATGGGGGGGGTGTAGAGACACCCAAAGATTCCACCCGACCCGTCTGACCATTCGACTCACCTTCATACCTGCAAATTCCCAAGCAACAGAACCTTCCCGCGCGCCTACAGTTGGAAGCCAGTTCGATTTTACATCAGCGGGGCTTGTTCCCATCTAAACATCTTTTAAGACCTCTCTCCATCTCTCTGAAGGCCACCGTGCTGCTAAGCCCGTGCGCGCTTCTTGTCAGCAAGGTGGCCGTCGGGTGCAGGCGTATGAACTCCCGAGCAAACGCAGCGGGTCTTACTCTGAGTAGGCGCACGTGCCTAGAAAATGGACAGCCAGGGCCTGAAATTTTGAGAGCCTCTTACATTCGAAATACTGCGCACACCACGCGGGAGGCGGGGGATTTTCTATGGATAGCCAAACCGCGTAGGGTGCTGTGCTTCTCCTAAGCAGAGCGCGCGCATCAATTTCTCTGCCGACTAGTCCGTTTCGTATCTCTCTCCCCAACCCACCAATCCTCTGGGTTATGTGGGGTTTTTTGTTTTGTTCTTTAGCCTTTTACTTTTTGTTTGCTTCTGAGCCCCGTAACAGCCACTAGGTTGGTCAGTTTCACGCTCTCGCCTTTGGAGAGGCGTAGAGGAGACGTCGCTCCGTCCGATCCTTGCAGCAGAGTTTCCAGCAATAATGTCACGAGCCCCTCCTGGCTGGGACTGCCGCTGCCTCCCCGCCAGCAGCAGGGACGTCGCAAGGGCCCATGAAGCAGCCGGTAGCCCTGCTAGGCGACCCGACATTCCGAGTTTCCCCGCGTTGCTGGCGAGGCCCTATAAATAACCGCGCGTAAATTGACCAGCGGTGCGGGCGGGAAACCGTCTTGGTCCTTAGTCAGAAAGGATGAGTTCATAGAATTGTAGAGTTGGAAGGGGTCCCGAGGGTCATCTAGTCCAACCCCCTGATGACTTTGGTGTGTCTGCGCGCGGGGGACAGCTTCAATGAAAGGGGAAAGCGAACGAAGCGGATTGAGGGGACAGCGCGTCCGGCTCCCGCGGGGAACTATCCAACCGAGCTGAAACGGTCCCACTCAGCACGGTGAGGCTGGGTTCCCGGTTAAATAACCATAGGCAGTGGCGTAGCGTGGGGGGTGCAGGGGGGCCGGCCGCAACATCTGGGGGTTAGGGTTAGGGGGCGCAAATCCACGGGTTAGGGGGCGCAAATCCACGGGTTAGGGGGCGCAAATCCACGGGTTAGGGGGCGCAAATTATTTGCCTTGCCCCGGGTGCTGACAACCCACGCTACGCCACTGACCATAGGATCGCCCAGTGAGCATCCTAGGTAAGAAGTTAGTTTCGCTCACTTCAATGGCACGTTCTCCCAAGAAAGCGTGCATAGGATCGCAGTGTTAGCTGATCAGTTTGGTCCGGTTAACCTTGTGAGTGAGCATTTTAAAAAAAATATATATATACTTTTCCGCAGACTCTTTTCCCGCAAAAACAAAACAAAACCCTGGGGCTAGAACGGTGGGCATGGACGGTACCTGCCTGGCACTTTCAAGTATATCATCAAATATATTTTTCCCTTCCCTTTTTTAAAAAAATGATTTTTAAAATTTCTCTGCAAACACCCGCTAAATGAAAGAATTCGTTTTAAACCTATCCCCAATGATCAAATTAGGGTTCTCTTCACTGTTAGGCCTTCTATTGTAATGGATAAGCGTTACTAATTCAAGTGCATTAATTTCAGTGAGTCTACTCAAAGTAGGGAAACAACAGCCCTGCAAGAGGAGCATTGAAAAGGAAACGGTTCCCGAAAATGGTCTCGTGAAAATCCTGGGGGTTAAAAATAAAATAAAATAATCTCCTCCGACCTCCGCGATTCCCCACCAAGACAAAGACCACGCAGTCAGGGGTCTCCCTCCTCTTCTCCCGCCACCATTCGCCTTTCCCCAGCGATCTTAATCGCTGGGGGAGGGTTCAGGGTGGCTTTTAGCCAGAGACTCCCCATGCCAAAGAAGCCGGGATCCGTTCCTATCGGAGCGGCTGGGTCTTTCCTTCCCTTTCAAGACAGCAGCACAGCTAGCTGCCACTGCAGTGCCCTCCTCTACGACACACACACACACACGCACCCCTTGCCTCTCTCCTGGACTGGAGCCGGTCATTACTTAATAGCCCTCAGATTTAAATCACCCTGCCCGAAGACTTGCCGCATGATCTTAAGACAAAAGAACTTCCTCTTCTCCATCTGAGCCTACTGGCCGACCTTGCAAGGTCCTTCCGAAGACAGGCATGGGGAACCTGCTGCCCATCAGATGTTGTTAGGACTCCCATCACCGCTGTCCACAGATGTGCTTGCTGGGGTTGATGGGAGTTGGAGTCCAAAAACATCTGGAGGGTCAGGGATTCACCACCCCCCTGTGGTCTGGAGGGAGAGCTTGAACACACACACATCCCAAAAGAATAATGTATACAGTATTGAATATTATCACATGATTAGCATGATCAGATTTTTTTTAAAAAAATTGCACTAAGCCAGTGGGAAGTTGTATGAGCAAGAAAAGACACTGACACAGACACAGAGACTATATTTTCTTAAACTGCCCTCCTAATCCCTCCATGCACCCAGTTCCAATTTTCCTAATTGTCAAACACACCGGCATTTCTCTCCTGGCAGAGAAGCACATACAAGCAAATGCTTGGGGCAGGGAGATTTGGGAAATAGGGGTTCAGGATGTATTTTCGGGGATTTGCTCTGCAACCACCCTGAATCAGTCACCACTTCCTACGTCACCCTGCTGTCTGTCTGAAACAGGGAATGCTCAATGGACTTTTCACCATCAAACCTCGGACTTGTGAAGTCTTGAAAGCATTTCACATACATGCCCTCAGTCATCCTGAAAAGATGTTTCTGTCATAATAAAATCAAGTGTTTACGGTGCCACAAAATGTTGCTGTCTCCCTATCCTACAGAGCAGGTTAGTATTGCTTACGTTTTATAGTGCAGGTAGGAACCTGAAGCAAAGGAATTTGCCTAAGAGCACCTGAGTGGTTTTGTGGCAGGCAGAGGCATAATTTGAAACTGGGACTTCTTGCGTTGCTGGAGCCCAACCAACTCCCCATAGCAGCTCTCATGTGAACCCTTACCCTCTCCGTCTCCCTGGCCTGGTGGAAATTGACCTGCTCCCCTTTCAGGCTGCAGTTCCACTTCTCAACTGCATCAAAGGATTCCCTGATAGCTTTCAACCTGTGTGCCCAATGAACAAAACTCACCTTCCTCTTTTGTTCCCATCCCATTTTCCCACAGGCTTTTCAAAAGACTGGCATCTCTGTTTGCTGTATGGAACTATTAACAAGGACACATCCACACATCACCCTCCATCGAGCATAAAATAAAGCATTGCTTATTAAGCCAGAATTAACTGCCCCCCTAGGAGCTAATTAAATTCCTTCTTGGAACCCAGGTTTGGGGAAGGAGGGGGGGGCATTACATTTTAACTCTGTGGCAGCCGGTCTCCATATTATGGCTCCAAATTGAGAAACTGGCTGTTTATATCCAGCTATTGTTTTGATTTATAGATGTCTAGTTAACCTCCAAGTCCGACCTGTGTTATTATTTTTTGTGAACAAGAGTCGGGAGCAGGAGGGCTCTCTACACCCCAATAAATCCATTTGTTTATTCCACTGGTTTTATTTCACATTATGTTTTGATTACAATCAAAAGTATTTTACTTTACCTTGATAATAAAAGTAGTAGTTCTCTTTAGAGTGCTGCAAAATTATCGCATTTACATTTCTGAAAGACTGTAAACAAAATATTACTAGCAAATAATAATACTAGCATTTTAGGTATACCTTGTAAGGGGGTTTCTTTCGCTCTTCCTTTGAAAGCAAGACAGCTTTATAAAACGTAATTTGATTGAGAGAATACATAACAATGATAAAGAGAACAGAGGGGAGAATTTTGTGGGCATTTTCTTGGCGACTGTTCAGGGTAGGGGCTCTCCTCCTCCTCTTCCTCCTACCTTGAGGAACTTGTGCCAATAGAGCAGTATTGTTAAACTGAGAGAGTAGTTACTGAAATTGACACATGAGCCCCAACTTTTAAAAACGGCACATGAAACTATGAGGAAGAACAAGGACTCGAACACTGCTAAAAGGGACTATTTGCACTCTTTGTTTCTGAAGACTGTGCTTTTGTTTTCTCCTGTTTCATATTCAGAATCAGAACAGACAAGTGGAAATGGCAACAAATGGCTGTGATTTGCATATTTCTGCCCCCTCCCCCTTTCATTTTTTTGTTGGTATATCTCTCTTCCTCCTACATCTGGTTAAGATTGTGTTAACTACACCAAGTTGCTTTGTTTCTCATCTAAGGAAAATTAAATTAAATTAAAAACCCCATTTAAACCTTTTTAAAAAACAAAACCTGAAGCCTAAATTAAATTATGTCAATATTCACACTTCTTTTCTGGTTTTTATCTTACAGATTAATTAGTAAAAGTTCAATATACTTTCCGGCATGTAGTTGGGCCACAAATTTACAAGAGCGAAAAACAAGCATCAAAACATCGAGCAGCCTGAAAATTCCACAATCACTCAGAATTACATAGAAATAGTGAAAATCAGGATTTGGCTAGAATAAGTTTGTGTTGATAGTCCTACCCTCCCCAGATTTCCTTACTAGTAGCATCACAGCAGGGTTTGCATTGCACCTCTCAACCATGGCACCCATGTATTCAAAAATACTTTTTTTTAAAACTCAGGGAAAGAGTAAAAAATAGAGATATATAATGTTAAAAACAAACCCAAATTGGCTGTAAAAAGGATGTGTGAAGTAGGTACCATGTAGGAGCTTGCGGGGCCAGTGGGTGGGGTACAATGGTAGCTAATAATATCAGTTAAATTGAGATGTAACATAATTTGGTTTGCAAAATGGGAGAGAGAAAAGAGAAACAATTATTGACGGAGGATGAATTCAAGCGTCTTCTGTTGTCCGGCTGCGCCATTACAGAGATCTTCAGAGCAATGCACACAAACCTAAGTTAAGGGTTTAACTTCTGCAGTTATGTCGATAGTATCCAGAAGCTTTTTGCTGTCCGAGATTCCTTCTATCCAGCTACAAATTCAGGGATTGGTAAGCAGTGCTGAAAGACTTGCTCCTTCCTCCCTTCCTCAGCCAGTCGGCAAGTTGTTTAAAGAGGGAATACTAGAAATCCAGAGAAGGTTGAATATTTCCAACCCCCCATTAAGTTTCCTCTCTCCAGTTTCAAATAAGCTCTGTCTCCTTTCTCCATCTGGATCAGGACCCCGTTGCTGGCGGCTTCGCGAGTGACATCCTGGTCCCCGGCAAAGGCGGAAATCACTGGCCACCCATTCAGCATCAGGCTCACCTGAAAAGCAAGTGAAAGACAAAGTCCCCATCAATGAAAGGAAGAGGAGGCAGCAGGCAAATTCACAGAAATGGCTGGCAGGGGTTTTTTTCCAATTGGAAGCACCTGGTGAAATGAATTTCCCCTCCCTCCATTAATTGTTTATTAGAATTTCTTTCTTTCTTTCACAGGGTTGCAACAAGTGAACATCAGCAGCCCAATCCCATGCAGGTTTACTCAGAGGTGTCCCACTGTGTTCAGTAGGGCTTACTCCCAAGAAAGTGTGCATCAGATTCCAGCCTGAGGCTGCAAAATCTTAGGCATTCAATGGGATGGGAGCTCAATGGGACTTCCTTCTGAGTAGGCATTGCACAAGATTGCAGAGGAAGGGGGGGGGTAATTAGCCAGAATGTTTCCGATAGCATCCCAGACTATATTGTCATGACAAGCATGGAAGGAAACCTTGCTTCTTCAATGCATGAGGAAATCTTATAGGATAAGCCATGTATATCAGCCAAAGACACAAAGGAAAATGGGTGGGTAAATGAAAAGGCTGCAGATCTATGGGCTGGCAGCTGAGTGTTATGATGTCACTCTCCCAAACTTTCTAGGAATGACCTCCAGATAGCATCGTTCCATTTCCTTCTCTCTCTTTTTTGTAGAAAAGGAAAGGTACCGTCCGTTCTGCTGCCAGATCAGATTAATTGTGCTCCTCCAGATTCAGCAGTAGAGAGTGCTTTTGCTTTTCACCACTGCTGTAATTATCCTCGCAACCCCCTCCTTCAAACATTTTTTAGAAATATTACTATATTTAAATGTAAATGCTGCTTGCCTACCCACCCTGGAGAGACCTCAAAGCGCTGTGTGAACAAATAAATATATTACAGCACCACAATTTTTTCTAAAAAAAAATTAAATGTAGATCTGATTATCTAAGGGCAAGTTGCCTGTGAGGAAAATTGAGGCGCTTATGGGGCATGGCTCAAAATCTAGGGTGAAACCCTTTCAGATGGATGCTTCTCTCTCTCTCCCCACACCTCTCAAGAGGGGCTGCTTGTCCTTCAGGAAAACTGGACACACACTCTGCCCTCCCCCCAAAACCTCAGAGACTGAAGAAAGAGATAAAGGCATTCAAGCTCTGGCTAGCATCTCTGAAGTTCATCAAGGGGGGCAGCTTATCCATTTGTGAAGCAGCAAAGATGCTGAATCCCTGACAGAGCCAATCTGCATCCTACTGAGCGGGAGCCTTCTGCCTGCCTAAGCAAGGGAGATAGTGGGTTTTATCCAGCTCCTTCAGATACAACCACAGCAAACAACACAGCCACCAGTAATTAGAGATGGACATAAAAGCATAGATCGATCAGCTGTCCATCTTGGCATTGTGACAGTGACTGATAGCTTTTGAAGCTGATTTAAGAGTGGATCTAAATTTATACAGAATAAAGCATTGCTCAAATTATGGCGGAGGGGGCCCCCTCTCACCCAACTCTCCTAATTTTTTATCCAGGCCATAATTCACCACCACCACCCTACGCCTCTTCAGCTGCCTAAAAACAGTAACTGAGAGGTCATCACAAAAGGAAAGTGGGGCAGCCCGCCTTCATTCCTCCTTAAACAGAGCAGTCCTAGCCGTAGATGTAGAAATCAGATAGCCACAAAGACTCAGTTAGGGCTTTCTAAAGCAGAAATTGTAGATCTATTGAAAAAAAATGTATTTGCACACTTTTACATATATACGGACTCACCTACTCTTACCAGAATAAACCTACTGGAATTAATGGACCCAAGCGGGTAACTACACAAAATACGATGAGAAGGTTATGTTTTCTGTATGGCACACATATTTTTGGCTAAATGTGTTGGCCTAAAATCCACCGAACTCAGAAAGAGCTAGGGAAAAACTGCAAAGGATCACCCAAGTCATTCAAAAATAGATTCAGGCATAGATCTTGACCTATAGCTAGAAACATGGACAAATACAGTCTAAATATTAATAACAGAAATGTATTCCTGAGAAACGGTTTAGGAATCCAATCTGATCACTGCACAGTATTCAGGCTGTTGGATACATATCCCATTTTACTCCACACCAATAAGAGCCTGTGGACAGGCAATGCCCTTGTTCAGATGACTCATTCAGACCAATCCCCATGATGTTATGAAAGTGGGAGCAGTGTAATATTGGGGAAACATGCAACCAGATAACTCAGTCATGTTGGCCCATGGGAGGGGAGATTCCTTGTTCTGTCAACCTTCATTCAGCTAATAAACCCCCAAACGGATCTGCTGAGAACTTCTGAAAGGTCTAAAATGCCCAGCCCATCAGCAGAAAGGCCAATCCCACCCCCCACCTGATAAGGTACTTCTAGGATAAATAAGATAGAGGCGACTCCCAATCCATTGGAGAAAGACAGTTTCAATTTCAGCCCTGTGAGCAAGTCCCCATCCTAAATTACTACAGTGAGACTGACAGGTTGTAAAGTAAGGATTATGACATATAAAACTTTATGTAGCATGTGGGCAGCAGTTAGTATTGGGGGAAGAAGCAGGAATGTGGATTTCTGAAGCACAAATGGAATAAAAAAAATCACCCAAGACACACAACATGACACTTTAAAGAGGGTATTAAACTGAGCAAGGTAGAAAACCATTCTTTATATCTCTATCTAGAAAATTAAATAAGTTGGTCTTCAGAAGTAGTTTTGTTTTCTGAACTTGCTTTCATCCCCAACCTCCTTTTTATTATTAGAATTTGCCCCCCTCCACTGAATGTGACTTAGATGTTTTGCAGGGTTAATAATTTTACATGTTTAGTCTAAATTCAGACATACAGATTTTCCATATTTTTAAGCCTAATCCTTCAGACAGTCACAGACCACAAAGGGAGTGGAATGCAAGGGGGGGCACAATATTAGATAAAAAGAAAGCTATTGGTGTGGGGGGGGGTCGGTTTGATCATCCTGCACAAGTTTGTATGGGATGCAGATTCAAATCCCTTCTTAGCCATGAAGCATCCTGGGTGACCTTGGGCCAACAAACAAACCTTGCAGGGTTGCTGTGATAATATTAACAGTGTGGTGGTGGTGGAAGAACCAGGTACACTGCCTTCAGCTGCTGGGAGGAAAGATGGGGCAGAAATGGGGAAAAAACAAAACCCAAACTGTTTTTGAATTGCACTCTTTATAGCAATCTGATCATCATGCCTGCTTTTATTCCATGGGGTTTATTTCCAAGTAAACATGCTCTGGGTTGCATCCTTGGTTGGTAGCATCAATACCATGAATGGGGAGATGGGAAAACATTCTGATTTGCTCACTTTGATTGTGGCATTCTGGATTTTGTTTGGAAGGCTGGGCCCTGATTATGAAGGGCATTGATGCTCAATGAGATTTTTGTATGCCCGATTACATAGAATCACATTTTCTCTGCTGTTTGCTGTTGGAGTGCCTCTGGATTTAATTGTTATGCGTACACGGGGGGGGGGATTTGCCCCTTCCTTGTCCTACTTCATTTCGTTCTGAATTTTAAAGACACAAGAAAGTTATTTGAAAGGTGGGGAGGGCTATAGCATCCGCTTTGCAAGCAGAAGGTCCAGGTTCCTTAGGTAAGGATGGAAAAGACGCCCTCCCCATATCAAATCCTGCAGAGCTACTGCTAGTCTGGGTAGCTAAATAGACACATGGTTCTGTACAAAACCCAGTATTAAAAGTTTGATCAGGAGGCCTTGATCCTCTGCATGTTGTTCCCAAGTAAGCCCTGCTAAGTTCCGTGGAACTTATCCCACCTTATAATGCATGCAGCAGTTGGAGTAAGACACAGGCACACACACACACACACACACACAGATGCTCACACAATCTTGCATGCCACAAAGGGCAAGTGTCTCAAGCAAAACCAGCATTCTCTGACCTGGATGGTTTGCCTGTTGTACACTTTGACTACGTGAAAATTAAAGCCGTAGATCCCCTTTCGGGGCGCGATGAAAGTGCTCCGCTCAGAGTCAAAGTTCAGTCCGATATTCACTAGTACCTACAAGGGAAAGGCAGAGCAGAGTGAGAAATCAGGGAGAAAGATTGAAAACGCCAGAGGCTGGATGGATCCCCCCGGAAACGTGGCCATCTGTCGCCGGCTCAGATTAAGTTTTTTTTTTCCTTTAAAGAGGCACGGAAGGAGGCACTCCAGAGTGAGAAACACACCCGTCCCTCTCCCTAGAATCTGGACCGCGAACCACATCTGGAGACGCCACGCGGTCCCTCCTCGCCTGCGGATTTCTTACTAGAACATGGAGCCAGCCCAGCCAGTAAAAGCTCTTACCCCACCCCACGATCACGCGCTCTCCCCACTCCCCTCCACTAAAGTTTCCACGGGCAATTCGAAATCTCTTCGGGGAACATCTAAAGACGGTGGCTTACAACCGTCTATGCACCCGGGATGGATCTGCGGACGGCTCAGAGGGTATTTTCTTGGGTGGGGGGAATGGAAAGAGGGGCAATTGCTCCAAAGCCAGCGCCCCTTCCCTCTACCACACCCACTCATGCCCTCCACGCACTCACCCCGAGAACACCCCCTTTCACGCTCCCTTATCAGCAAAGAGCAAAACCCTACCGACGCCCTCCGGTTTCCTGCGGGGTCTCTCACCTGGTCGAAGTAAATGATCATGGTCCTGTTGCTCATCTCCGACGGCTCGTGGTTGGTGCTGCGGATGGCCGAAAAGGCCACCTTGGCGCTGCCCGAGCGCACCGAGATGCCCAGCGCCGTGCCCGTCGGGTCCGAGGCCGGGTTGGAGTCGCACACCACCAGGCACTTGCCCTCCAGGATGATGGGCTCCGTCTCGTTCTGCCCCATCGCCACCCCGGCCAGCCAAGCCAAGCCCAGCAGCTCCAGCGCCAGCATCGCGCCGCCGCGTCCCAGGCGGGTCCGCCTGCCGCTTCGTCTCGCCCGCCTCCTCCGATCCCCCCAGTAGGGACAACGCTGCTAGGCGGCCAGCAGATCCAGCTTCCCCGAAGGGGCGGACGGACCGGCGGCTCCTTAGCCTGATCCTCCCTCCTCCTTCCTCTTCTTTCCCCCAGCCGCCTCGGGCTTCTCTCGAGCCTTCCCGAGAGCCCGGCTGCCCCCTAAGCCGGCCGCCTGGCTCTATTCCTCGCAAGCCCCTCGACGTGCTGGAAGAAGCAGCGGCGGCGGCGGCGGCGGCGGCAGCTGCGGCATCGGCAGCCCCTGGCAAGGCTCAGGAGCGCTCGAATGCATAGCGCAAGGAGGGGAGGGGGAGAAGAAGGGCGCGCGCGCCGCAGCCCAGCCCCAGCGCCGCCCGCCTGCTCGCTCTCTTCCTCGCTCGCAGTGGCCAAGGCAAGCTCCCCTCCGCCGCTGCCGTCTCCGAAGCACACAAAAGGCGCCGCCGCGCCGCGCTCCCACCCCACCAACCCGAGCCTGGCGTCAGCGCCGGCCACTCCCAGCGCTGGCGACGCCCGCGGCCAATGGCAGGCGGGCGCGCTCGCCGCCAGCCAATGGGTGCCCGGTCCGTCTCTTTCAGCACCCCCCTCCTCCCCGAAGGCGGAGGCTTTCGGGTGATTAGGTGGTCAGGAGCAGGTGGAGAGAAGGAGCGAGAGATGGCGAGCGCGGTGGATGGTGGTGGGGACGGACGGCGCCCGCGCTTGGGCAAAGTCTGGCGGGGAAAGAGGGGGGTCCGCTGCCTCTCGCTCAGGGGCCGCACAGGTAAGGAGAACACGGAGGGAGCCGCGTGGACAGGGCATAGGGACCCAGGAAAGGGCGCCCTCCGTGTCCTTGCGCGCTTTTCGACGGGGCGGCGCTCCTGGCGCAGGGGTGCACGAACTCCGGGGGCTCTGGCAGAGAGAGAGGGGAGGTGAGGGTGGGGGGAAATGAGGTTTCTTGCAGCCTCTACGTGGGAGAGAACGACCGTGCCCCGTCGGAGAGGGTCTTTAGCAGGCGGGGAAGCTCCATCCTATGGGGTAGCTTCAGCTGGTCAGGCGCAGGAAGAGGAGGAATAGGTGGGGTCTCGGGTGGGCGTGGAAGTCCGTGGGATGACGGGGGCAGGACAGCACGTGCTCAGGGCCAGAGCTTTAGAAGCCCCACTTACCGCGAAGGTGATGGTGCCACCTCCCTTATATAATTTGAAATAAAACCGTGAAATAAAATACTATTTTTGTTAACCTACGTTAGTAGGACGCCCTCTGCTTTCAATGGGGGCAAGTAATCAAAAGGGAAAATAACAATAGGGGTGAAAGTGTGGAGTGGAGTGGAAGGAAGTCTAACAAAGTTCTGATTTTCCCCATGATGGATTGGATCCTTAAAAAAAAAAAGTCAAATGTCAAACACTTTTTGTCTTTAAAATCTCTTTTGGTGGCTTTGATTTACAAGTGCGTAGCCTGCCTATTGGGTAATCCAGCACTGCATGTGTTGGTGCTCAGGAGGAGGCTGGGTGCTTGGGAGGGCAAAAAGTGAGACAGACAGATGGCTGCAGTGATCTCCCTAAAAGGAGAGATCCTGCCCAGCATAAAGGCCAGGGGGTTGGCTAGGATTACCAGCCAGTGAGGTAAAAGAACACTGTACATGCTCTGAGGCTCTGTCTTAACTTTGCCTGTCCCAGGACTGCACCCTAGAGAGTGCTAAAGGGGAACTCTGATGTGTCCAGGCTCAAATGAAGCGCCACATCATAGATCTGAACAGGCCAATTTTCTTCATTGGTGGTTTTGAGGACCAGACAAGGTTGGGGTGGACATGTGTGACAGCAAGGAGGTGCAAGTATAGCGTGTAGGTTTGCCAGGGATGGGACAGGAAGCAAAGACAGAGAAATGGGTGGATATTGGGGTTTGTATGTCATTGACACAAGCTCTTGAAAGGCTCCTAGGAATCACATCAGTGTGTCATGTCATTGAAGAATATTACCCAAGTGCAGTGTGGGTAAGGAGGAAGTAGGGAAGAGCTCATTCAATGTGCTCTTTGGGCACATTTTAAGTAATTGAACAATGCTGGACTACAACTCCCATCATCCCTCACCATTGACCATGCTTGCTGCAGCTGATGGGAGTTGCACTCCAGCAGCATCCAGAGGGCCACAGGTTCCCTATTGCTGGTGTAGGGACTGGTTCATGCATGCAAGTATGCCACACCTGACATCAAATGATGAAGGGGTGTGTGGAATGGTCTTCAGCGCATGCAGTATAATGTGGGAGACAAATATTTGCAAGTCCAGTTTTGTTGATATCTCAACACATAAACTGGGTGATGTATTGTGGGGTTGGTTTCATCTTATGCAGTCAGCTAACATGCACAATATGCTGGTGGCTAGACACTCAACCACGTGGCCTCTTGTCCCTCTTGGCTTATTACTTGTAGTAGGGATTTGACTGGTTGGGTCTAGACTGCATGGCCAAACTTGGCCCTCCAGCTGTTTTGGGACTACAGTTCCCATCATCCCTGACCACTGTTCCTGTTAGCTAGGGATGATGGGAGTTGTAGTCCCAAAACAGCTGGAGGGCCAAGTTTGGCCATGCCTGGTCTAGAGTGTGGTTAACACTTCATTCTGTAACCTTGAAAGAGGTGGTAATGTGACCACTGCTAAAGAAACCAGCCCTGGACTCCTTGGACTGGAATAAGTACCAAACAGTTGCAAATATCATCTCTGGGGAGAAGGTGATGGAGAGAGTTGTGGTGGGGCAGCTGCTAGCATTCTTGGATGGCATGGATTATTTAGATCCACTGAGTCACCCATGGTCACCCTGTCAGATTACCTTTGCAGAGAGCCGGGATAGGGGAATGTGACCTTGCTCTGCTTCTCTCTCTCTTGGCAACTTTTGATACCATTGACCATGATGCCCACCTGGACTAGCTCTGTGGAATGGGAATTGGGGTCACTGTGTTACAGCTGTTCCTGTCCTACCTATGGAGTCCAGAGAGTGGCACAGGGAAAGTGATTTTCAGCCCCCCAGCAGTTGCACTACGGGGTGCCAGGGCACTATTCTATGCCCATTGCTATTTATTATCTACATGAAACTGGGATAGGTTATTAAGCATTTTGGGGCAAGGTGCCATCATTACGCTGATGACACTCAACCCTATTTCTCCAAAATATCTGGATCAAGAGAGGCTGAGCAGGCCCTGGACTGGTGCCTAGATGCAGTGGTGGGATGGAAGAGGGAAAATAAGCTGAGCTTGAATTCTGGCAAAATAGATGCACTGTGGGCAAGTAGGTCCCATGTCCAAGAAATAAGTCACTGGATGGAGTTGCACAGTTTGTGTGGGCTTTTGGACCTGGCTCAGTAACCAGGGAACCACGTAGCCTTAGTGGCTAGGAGCCCCTTATACAAATTCCTGTTTCTGGACTGGGAGAGCTTGACCACAAGACTGGATTACTGCAGTGCGATTCATCTGGGGCTTCCCTTGTGCTTAATTCAGATGCTGCAGCTAGTGAATAATGCCACAGCACAGCTTCTAGCTGGGGTAAGACCCTGTCAGGATATATGCTTCTGCTCAGAGATCTGCACAAGTTGTTCATTTGCTACCACACCAAGTTCAAGGTGTTGCGAATAGTATGTAAACAGCTTGGGACCAGTTCAGTTGCAAGATTACTTGACTCTGTGTTTGCCCACCCAACTGCTTTGATCTGCAGAAGTGGCACAGTTACAGGTGGCACATAATACTTGTTCTGCAGTTGTAAGAAACTTATATTTTAGTGTGGCAGCACCTAAACTTTGGAACTCCCTACTTATTGACACCAGGCAGGCTCCTTTACATGCATATTTAGACATGTAGAAGTTGCATGCATTTTAATTCTAATTACCTTGTCTTGAACTTTTTTTTTTGGTAACCTGTTTAGAAGTTTTCTTACAACCAAGTGGTATATAAATTTTGTTTTTTAAAAAATGCAGCAATGACAATCTGCAGGACCAGTTCAGTTTATCACTTGATGTAATTGAGCCAGACCATTTATGCCCAGGTGTGTGTGTGTGACGAATTGTGGTCTAAATTCATGCCTACTGCAACGTTGTGGGAGTTCAGAAGACTTTCACTGGAAATCAGTTGCGTATTCCACAGCAGGAAGGATCTTTTGAGTCCTGCACACACACATGAATACACCTTTCCCCCCTTATCCATTTAATGTACAAAAATTACAGGTGTTGGTTTGGTAGGGTAAAATAAAATAAAATGCAAAAGTTATATGAGGGTTATACTTTATTGCCGTCCTGTAATAATTTTATTGGAACCAACTGATAAAAGTTGTAAAAACAGTGAGCAGGGTTTCAGGTTCCCCAGAATGCTTCTTCCATTTAAAAGTTAGAACTAAGCCACAATGACAAAAGGGGCGGAGAGATGAAAGGCTCAGCTTGGTGGAAAGTCCATAATCTGCAATTCATAACACTTTATAAATAAAACCTTTTTATTATTAAAACAGATAACAATATAGATTGCAAAAACAAAAAAATTATATATTAATGAACATAATATATTTAGGTTTATTAAGATTATGTTTTGCCTCCTGCTAAAGAGTCCAGAAGCAATATACAATACATTAATTCTCCAATACAGTGTCATCTTCTCATTATGCAGGCTTAATTAAGTTGAATCAAGCCGGGTGCAAAACAGACTCCAGGTTGCTGCAAGAGCTCCCGGGTCAAGGAAGCAACATCGATACACTCTTTAAAAATATGAAAGCTCACAGTTATTTGGGTCTGTGTTTAGCAGCCCTTCCAGGCATCCTTTTTATTATTCATTATGATTTGAACTTGTCGTGCTATTGGGGTAGTCATATGTAATGGTGTTTTCACTACTGTGTGCACCTGCAAAAGCTTTGGGGTAGTCTCACTCCTTCATTTCTAAGTAGTGCACACCCTGAACCTTCCTGCTGAAATCCTGCAACTTTCATACCACCGTTGTCCTGCTTTTGCTGTGCTATAGACCCTCCAGAAAGCAATAATGTGGTAGCACTGGGGAATCGGAACAGCCAATAAAGCAGAATAAATTCACCAGTAATGCACTACTGATGCGTCAATAACATGTTGCAAAAATACATCTAGGCAAAATCACCCCACGTATTGCAGGTGGAGAGATGTGGCCATCTAATGAGGTCAGGGACACTGGGATAGATCAGTCAGCAGAACATGTGACTCTTTATCTCAGGGCTGTGGGTTTGAGTCCCACATTGGGTGAAAGATACCTGCATTGCAGGGGGTTGGACTAGATGACCCTTGTGGTCCCTTCCAACTCTACAATTCCATGATTCTGTAATGTGATTTTGCCCAGATGTATTTTTGCAAGCCAATTTTTCATAATATACTGCATTTTTGCATGCTATTTTCACAAATATAGGCATTTATATACATATACACTTTACCATTGCGTATCCATTTTTCTACATAGAACTTGATTAGTGAACTGCATTGCAAAATTGAGAGAAGCATGACTTTCAAAGGACGTCTGTGTTTCAGCACATCTGTTGTTTCAGAAAGCACAAATTAGCTCTGCCTTTTAATGTGAAGTGTATTAAATTTCTACCCTGTCCCTCAGTAGAACTTAGGTGGCCCAGCTAAGCATGTATGTATAGGGTTGCATTTTGAGACCTCGGTCATAACTAAATTTTGCTGAATCATGTCCAGAGCATCATGGAAGAGTTTCCTCAGGTGAGATGCTTTGAAAAAGTACCAGGCGTTCCTTGGACTTAAGACATTTTTGCTGGTGGTAAAGTTGGATCTTCATTTGCTGGTTTCATGTTATTAGGCATTAAGTGTTCCCCTCTTAATTTTGAGTGCTGCTCAGACTGGAACATATTTGTAGTCAGGACTGCATAAGCTCAAAAATTGCTTTCTATAGATAGGTTATTGCCAGCATTGATTTTGAACTGGGCGGCACAAAATTGCAACCTGGTGTCGCAAACAAAAATAGATTCACTGTTCTATTGGAATTAAACTGTCAGGCGAGTGTAACCTTTTCACCATCTGACAGTCGCAGAGACTCTGGTTTTCCAACTGCAAAAGATTTTTTAAAAAAACAAAACCATTTTTTATATATACACAATTCAGCAAAGACCTTATAACTGAGATTTAATGATAATGGGCAAAACTAAATTGTTTTAGTTTATGAATGAAGCCACATTTCTTCATAGAGACTTGACATGCACTTATCTAATTCAGTATGCCTGTTTGTGACCATGTGGCCATTGATGTAAATAAAGATATCCTGGGTCTGAGGTTGAGAGGAGAGGTAATCAAAAGAGTTTATATAAAAGCATTCAACCTTTTCAATTCCAGAATCCTCATTTTAGCCAAACAGCAGCCTGGGGCCCTCTTTATACTTTCCCACATATGTTGACCTCACCCATTCAGTTCTCCCCCACTTCTTGTCTAAAAAATGTCAAAGAAAAGAAAAAAGCCTACAAGTTAAAGATCTATGGGGAATGGTACTAAATATACACCACCAGAATGTAGGGGGCACTAAACTTACCGAAGCCAATACTTATCTGTATATAAAACCAGTCTCTCAGTATGATATGCAGGAGATGCATATCACCTCCACACCAGTTTCTGCTTCTAGATTGGTCCAAGAGGCCTTGTTGTATTGCAGTATTTACGACTGAGCTGTAGACAAGGAAAGACACAGTCCAACTCCTGTGTCTGTCATGACTTGACCTAGGCAAGCCAACATCTCACCTTAAGCTTCCCATCTGTGATATGAAGATGATATTGGGCCTACCTTACAGGTTTGTTGTTGTTACCAAGCTTTTACAATGGAGTAATAAAATAGAAAGCCTGTGATATGCACCTTGCCGCAAGGAAATTTGTTAGTCCAATATACAACCAATAGTTTCCAAACATTCTCAAAATAGAATTCAGTTTGTTTCCTTACCAACAATTGTTTTAGAAATCATTTAGGAACAGTAACTAATTATGCTTGAGAAATGGCCTCTTCCTAATGAACCAGGTTTTGAATGGTCTTTCCTTGCTTTCAGTACAGACTTTGAAGAGTGTAGTGCAGCAAAAGGGACTTATTGCCTCCTGCTATTGCCGGACTCTGTCTTCCATCATCTTTGACTATTGGCCATGCTTGCTGCGGCTGATGGGAGGTGGAGCCCATCAGCATCCAGGTGGAGGAGGGGGTGGCCCATAGCTTGCATCTCGAAGATGGACCTAGAATATATGGCACTAGTAGCTTGTTGGGCTTTTCCAACCTTGCTGATTGCTAGCACTGTCCATGCTTTGAAAACACTCAGCGGTATAGCTAGCTGCTCGGGTGCCTGGTGCGGGAGCGTGTCCTGCAGCCGGGGACAGGGTGATCCACCCATTGGGGCAGGGCAAGCCTCTCCGATGCCTGGATCCTCTCCGACACCTCCCCCTCAGCTGTAGGGCGGCTGAGGGAGAGGCAGTAGGCAAACGCAAGTTCCACGCTCCCGTTTCAGGCAGCATGGAACCTGCAGGTGCCCAAGCCACCACGTCACTCCTAAAAAGTTTTGTGAGCCCAGGTGTTGTTGTTTTTTTTAAAAAAAACTCATTTTGTCACACACACCCCAGTGATGACACCCGGGGTGAACCGCACCCCACTTCTTCCACCACTGAAAACACTGAGAGACAGGCTTGGGCTCATCTCAGCTATCTGCCAATCTCCCATTCCCACCACCCTTCTGAGTAATACCCCTCCCCACCTCCTCACTATATAGAAGGATCTGGCAACTTCTGTTTCAGTGTATCTGAAGAAGTGTGCATGCACACGAAAGCTCATACCAAGAACTAACTTAGTTGGTCTTTAAGGTGCTACTGGAAGGAATTTTTTTATTTTAACACTGAGAGAGTAAGACTAAGCCATGATGCATGATATGGTAGAGTTGTCAAAAAAAGATCTTTTGGTCTTTTCAACCAGTTATCAGTAAACTGACTACAGTGGTACCTCAAGTTAAGAACTTAATTAGTTTTGGAGGTCCGTTTTTAACCTGAAACTGTTCTTAACCTGAGGTACCACTTTAGCTAATGGGGCCTCCCGCTGCCGCCTCACCGCCACCACGCAATTTCTGTTCTCATCCTGAAGCAAAGTTCTTAACATGAGGTACCATTTCTGGGTTAGCAGAGTCTGTAACCTGAAGTGTCTGTAACTTGAGGTTCCACTGTACATTATCATATGTCTGTGTGCTGCAACACTTCCAGTCCAAAGTAGGCAAGAGACATATGGCTGCATATTTCTTTTCCCAAAGGTAGTGGGGGTTTTTTTGTCTCTGATGGGAAGTGAGATTTTTTCCAGTAGGAAAACCAATGGAAAGGGGAGAGCATTCAGCAGCCTTTCCTCTCTTGCCATACCTCCTCTCAAATCCACAGCCTCCTGATGTTGCCTTTTGTTTTGGTTTTTAAAAGCCTGTCAAAAGCATAGAATTGTACAATGTATCTACTTTGGCCATCTGTCAAGATGGCTTTTTATGAGGTTCTTGTGGAAAGGTGACTATTTGTCATTGTGAAATAAAATGCAATAAAAGCGAACAGGATGTAACTTCCACCCTTTTAAGAAAGGGATACTGTCTGTATTGCACTGGTCACCTTGTTTCCAAAGCAGGCACTGCTCTGCCAGACCTATTCCTGAGTCAAACAAGTAACAGTGTCGCCCTGCTGCTCTCCTCGCAAGGCATTCTTCTTCTTCTTCCATAATTTGAAATGCTCATGGGAGCGCTTTCCTTGTGAGCATTTCCTGTCTAAATGTGAATTGGTTTTCCACTTTAACTTCCAACACAAAATATATTGGAAGTATATTGGGTGTTTTGATACCTTTACGGTAGTTTGTGTAATGTGAATGGTGCCACGGACCCCCTAGGTGGGTTACGTGGACCCACTGGGGTCCACAGACGCCCAAAATGAGAACCACTGCCGTAGACAATCATAGTCAGGGTGAATTTCAGTTTAGTCTCTCCCCTCACCTTCTGTTTCCTTGGCACAGACGGCCATGCTTACATCACTTCCTGTGGGCTGTAAGCAGCTCAGCCAAGACATTAGCAGAGTGAATTTGCAGATCTCTGTGTGTCACTTAATTTATGAAGACAGGGTAATGAAACATTTGATGATGCACAGTTGAATATATGAACTGACATCACTGAAGACCACTGCGCTGTTAGGTCCTATATTGGTTGATCTGGGGTAGTTTATTCACACATGCAGGTTATTACTTGATGCTGCAGTCATCAGATGAGCACCCCAAAGGTAGGATTCACCAATGGAACATTTAGAGATGCTGCGGCCAGCCTGCCATAGAGCAAACGCTTGTGTTTGTGTGTGAGCACCAGCATTTGGAGCCTGTCTTATAGATGATTCACACAAGTGAGCCATTCCTGGGGTAGAAGTCATAAATCTGATAAGGCCACTGCTAATCCAACCTAGAGCTCTGTCTGGAATCTAAATATGGCAATTCGTCAGCCCCGGAGTGTGAGCTAAAATTTATGGTGAGTTGTCGTGAGGCACATTTAATTGGACACGAGGAGAAAAAGTGAACATTATACAGAGAAATGCCACTTGTCCATCTAGCCCATGGGGCTAATTAGACCTCCTAGCCTCCTGATTTGGCCTGTGGGGGCATTTTGAGCAGGCCATGCCCACCTGCCCTGCACCTGAAGTCAGATGAAGATGAGCCTGAAGAGGCTTTGCAGGCATCTGCAAGGTCCTGTACACAACAAAGCACTCTCCAGAGTCTAAGTCAGACCTCTTGTTTGAGTTGGATGGGGCAACTTTATGCAGCGGAGGTTGTTCCATTAGGGCAAATGGGGCACCTCCAGCTGCCTTCCTTCTCTCTTAAAACCATTCCAGAAGTTGACCGTCCGTTTAGTCTCAGTGTTGCCCCTTATGGAACTCAGCGGGAAAGAGATTGGGGGTAAAGCTAGAATTATTTGGCTCTGCCTGTCATTTGCTCTTTTGCTCCACCTACTGTTGGCCCCCCTGCCTTCCAACCTACCAGTCACAATGAGCGCCAGCTATCACTAAATATTTACAGGAGTAGGGGAACCATTCTCTGTTATGGGTCACAGCCGAAGCATTGGAATGGAAATCACAGTGTTCACACACTCATCTGCATAGGAATGAGTGTGGGGAGGAGAGAGCTGGAACTTGACTACCGCATGTTCAGCTGAACCAGTGACCAGAGCCTACATACCTACATCATATATGTGTCATGCACTGTCTCCATATGTTCAGAAACCCTGGATGCATGTATGCTCTGTTTGCAGCCTGAACGATATGAATAGATGTCAGGGTAAGGGCCAGTGGGCAGAGCCCCCCCCCCACTGGTTTCTCTGCTAATGAATGTGGCCTCAATCTTTCATATACAGTGGTACCTTGGGTTGCGAACAGGATCCATTCCGGAGGCCTGTTAGCAACATGAAAAGCCCGTAACCTGAAGTGCTGTATCTGCGCAGGTGTGAGACGCAATTTGGTGTTTGTGCGCAAGCGCAATTTAGCGCTTTTGCGCATGTACAAGCGGCGAAACCCAGAAATAACCCTTTCCGGGTTGCTGCGGGATGCAACCAGTAAAAACATAACATGAAGCAAACGTAACATGAGGTATGACCGTTTTTAATAACATTTACTAAGGAAGATTGAGAGGCATAAATTGGAGAATTTCTGACCTATGTGTTGCTGGGTGCATTTTGTTACCCAGATGCTTAAAATTGCTCTCCTCTTCTACATCTCTGCATTTCCCCTTTGCTTACATGTGCACATGTTTGCAGAAATGCTTCTCCCTTTTTAACTCCGTAGATGGAATATTTTCTGGTTCACGATCTTGACTTTGGGCTAAGCTTGAAGTCTTAAGCCTTGGCTTGCATTTGGGGTCAGCGCAGAGTCGCATCTCCCTAGCAGCAGTTCCCAGAGGCTCTGGGCACGAGGCTTTGCAGAATGCCTGGCAAAGTGCACGGGGTGAGGAGGGGGAGTAGAGAATGCCAATTAAAGTGCCCCCCCACATCCCGCTATCCTCAAGTAAGCCAGAAATTGATTGTGCCTTAGTTAAAGAGCAGAGCTAGCGACACACTGCGACGATGGCCCACCACCTTGCAGAATGGTCAGGGGTGCTTGAAATCCCGAGGTTTGAAAGGGCAGTGGAAATGGTAAAGCTCTTTTGGAGTAATTGAAGGCCACATTTTATCCTGTGGAGGCTGGTGTGTTAGGGCAAGTGGGGCACTGTTGCCCCACCAACCTCAGTCTGCACTCAACCAGCTCTCTCCTGCCTGCCTTCTTTTTTAACAACCATCTCCTCACATCATCTCTCCTCTGAAGACGAACCTCTCTCTCTTCACCCTTAGAGAGGAAAATTTGGTACTTCCTATGATCCTTAGGATGCCCTCCCAGGGACTATAGGATTAAAAGATCTACCACAGAAATGAAATTCTGCCAAATTTAGGATTCCAATAGATGTTTGTCCATTTCATCACAGCTTCAGCTGATCGTAACACTCCTCCATTCCATCATTTCTTTTAACTTATCCAATCTCTGCAGCATCCAGATATTTCAGCAGTCATTTCCAAATTGCTGGAGGTTGAGATATCTTCCGGTATTCCCACATCAAGCCCACAATATATCAAGACAGATACCTGGATATTGCTGCAAATCCATAGTTGGTGATTTCACCACACTGGATAAATTATCTTCAGCAACATTATATAATATCTGTTGCCAAAGGCTGTAGCCAAAGGTGGGGAATCTGTAGACCACCAGATGGTGGAGGATTCCAATACCCATCAGCCCCAGCTAGCGTGGTCAATGTGCAGGGATGGTGGGAGTTGAAGTCCAAAACCATATGGAAGGCCACAGGTTCCTTGTCACTGTTCTAGATGCAGTCAATATCCAAATGTCCGTGAAATATTTTGGGGCATGGTGGCACACATTCCCAACTTTTAAATTTGTTCATGGAAAATAACCAGTTAAGATGCACTGTTCCAGAGAAGTAATTCTCAAACGGGGGCTGGGAAACAACAACAAATGCCTAGTGTTGGGACAAGAGTTTTCTTTTCCCATAAACTTAGGATGCTTTTAGCCATATTAAGCTGAAAATTCTGGGGATATATATTTATCATACAGGACAAAACTCTCTCTCCTCCTTTGCATTTTGGAGACCAGGAAGTGAATTTTGATAAAGGGATAAGTTTTCACAGACTCCACTTGGTTCATTGCTCTTTCTGCACATTCATTCCCCACCGTCCCAGTGACAGCCATTTTTCTGGCAAACTGTTAAGGAAAAGTGCAACGACCACTCTCGGAGCATACAGATGGTGTACAGTTTAATCTTGATTATCCAAGAGTGGACCTTTAAACTTTGCTGAGAACCTCACCTCCCTTCCTCTGAAATCTCATGCCCCGGCTCCCGGGACCAATTTGCTCGCTTTCAAATCTTCCTCCACCGCTGTGCTATCGTGAAAAATAGCTGGCGATAACTTTGGGGAAAGGGGGCCAGGAGAACTGCTGACTTGAAATCCGAGGTGAGGGTCCATCATTTACACTAATGAGCTCACTGGTGGGGAATTTGTGAGATGCTCTGCTCTGTTTCTTTTTTAAGAAAAGGAGTAAATCACCTTTAAATAACCACAGGCCTTTTAAGCATGATATATACATGCGTACATACGAGTGGAACCTGCAATGCAACAATCAGCATGACATGTATCTGTTCAGGGAGGCAGGCAGACTCCATTCCGTTCTCCCTGCTGCCACCATCCCAGCTCCCTGGTGTTTGCCCTCCCTCTTTCAACAGTCAACCAGTATTCTGTGTGGGCTGAGCATCTCCAGTCCTTATTAGGCTGCTTATTGCAAGGGGGGGGAGGTTGCCCTTATTTTTTTCCTATAATTTTTGTACTTCTCCAAACCCTTGGGATTCCCCCAAGCCTGGTGATACATCTGTCTTTTGTGTGGCTGATGCCATTTTGGCCACAAAAGGACCCACACTTGGAGAACACTGTCTCGTGAGGGTTTGAGATCTGCTAGCATTTCTCCCAAACCAGATCAGGGGCCTGTGTCCTTCCAGATGTTGTTGCCTACAACTAGGAATGGGAGAGGAATTCAACTCGGGTCTCTTTGGGAGCTGAATGTGTCAAATTCACACTTTCTGAAACAATATGGAAATTGAAGCACAGCTTTCTTGTGAAATTTGCACTTATCTGACTTCTGCTTTGCAGTGTGTCAACCAGACAAGGTTTGCAAAAGGTACATGTGTTAGGGTAAGAGTGTGCATAGAAATGAATACTATATTGTGGGAAATAACACAAAAATGCATTATATGTGGGGAATGTGCTTGCAGAAATGTACATAGTAGTCAAAACCTAATATAAAAATATGTTTATTGGGATAAACGCTAAAATGCTAAGAAATTTTCATGAGGGACTTTTGCAAAATGGGGGTTGGGGGTGGATGGGAATGAGAAACAGAGAGAGCCCAAATGGACAGGTGCTTCCATCCCTAACTACAAATCCCATTATTTTGACCACTGGTCGTTGTGGCATGAGGCTGATGGGAACTGGAATCATAAAGCAATGGGATGGCCAAAGGTACCCTGCCCTGGAACTAGATAGATAGCCCAAAGTCTTCCTGAAACAACTTGGGAATCATAAAATGGTGGAGATTCTCATATCCCTACAATGAACACTTCTTTGGAGAAGCTGTGCTCCCAGGTTTGATTTGGTTCTATTTTCTCTTACTGGCATTTGAGCAATTCTTAAAATCATCACCATCACCACCACACCATCTTTTATCCTGATACCAGAGGTCTGGCATCACAGTTCAGCTCTCTAATGTCAACAGGACAACACAGTTTTGTGGGTTCTCCTTGGCACAGTGCTAATGTAATGCAGATTCTTATCATAAAAGGCCCCCAAACATTTTATCAACATTCATTTAAAATGATCACACGTAGAGGAAATAAAGCATGGTATTTAATGTCACATGGCATTATGAGAACATCATCTCAAAATGGCTGTCATTTCACTTCAGCCGGCCAAAGCGTCTGCTGAATTTATCCAGAGATCTCCACTCAACTGCATATCACTGTCATGTCTATCGGGATAAAAATTTTAAAGGGCTGCAATCCAAGACTCACTTACATGAGGGTAAGTCCTGTTGAACTTAGTGGGGCTTACCTCTGAGTAAACACACCTAGGCATGCACTGCAAAAAGCTTTGAAATGCAGAGTTTCATGATCAAGGATGGGGTAGCCAATGTGATGCCTTGCATATGTTATTGGCCATGCTGGTCAGGGCTGATGGGAGCTGGAACTTGACTATGCCCAGACATCGTATTGGCTATCCCTGTTTGGAGCTAGATCATTGCGTTACAGCATTACATTCTGTGCCCCACAATCTCTTCAATGTTCTTTCTGTGATACTGCAAATTGCTCTATCAAAAGCCAAGAGGCACGAATCAGGTTCCAAGCAACAGGGGAGTTCTGCATGCCTAATGGATTTTCTTGGCCTTATCAATAATACACCACTCTGTGGCATCCTCTGGACCTCACCTATTTGAGTTTCCCATTGTTCCCCCCCCTCCAGCCACCTAGGGATTTTGAGTGATGGATAAGTCCCTGAAAAATGACACCGTATTTAATTATACACACATTTCCATAATTAAATGAAAGAGCTTTTGTTTTCAGACAGATGCACACACAATATCCTCCTCTCCTCTCCTCTCTCCACCTCCATGAAGTTCAGAGCTGTGCAGCCCAGACTTTCTCATTCATGCAAGGGAATAAGCATTTTGCTCATTGTTCAGCAAATCATTAGGAACTGTGTGTTTGGTTGTGTATGCCTGTAGCTGTAATTATGCTCAGCTTTTAGTGAATGCAGGAGTCAGCCAAGCATTGTTGGACAGAGCCATTTGTGGTGACATTGAGCCCTACTGGTACAATACATGTGCAAGCAAACGAAAAGGAGATATTTTGATGGTTGTGTCTAAATTAGCCTTGAGGTCTGTAAGGAAATGCTCATCAAGTCTGCAGCATTTAATTACCAGATCACTGAGCATGTAAATTAGAGAAGTCCCTTACGCTTGCCCTCCACATCCTGTGCACGTATACTCCCTTCCAGTATATCTGTTTTGTTTGGGGGGTGCGCATAGAGTTGACTCCAGAATTTGAGGGGAGGGTCAGAAAATGCACTTTCAATTGGCCCCATTAAACAGAAAGAGATGAGGCATGTAAACTGAGATGCCTTTCTCACGTAACTTGTAGCTACCTTGACTATCATTTGCAAAGTGAGAATGGTGGTTGCTTGGCCACTTTGACAACCTCAATGAATGCCCAACCTCACCACCTTCCAGAGCTGCCCCTGTTTGTTTTTTTTACTCAGGAAGCTGCAAACCTGCATGTTGGGACCAGCGCTCCCATGTTTGGTGCTCTAGACTCTGAGGAGGTCAGTTGCTCTGAGCATTGACCCTGGACGACTCCACACACCCAGAACCTGCCTTCCCCAACATCATTTAGAGAGCCTACTTTGCCACTACTTCACATTGCCACCATCATAGTTTAAGGATTCATACCCAGAAACTACAGTCAGAGTTCTTCCACTCCCATCAGAATCGGCAGTTGCTAAAGCAGGCAAGGCCCCTTGAACTGCAGGAGCCTTTTCCTACTGGAGGTGGGCCTAACCACTTAGAGATTAAACTGCAGCCCTATTTATGTCTTACTTGAGAGTTTTTTGTGTGGCTGAATGCCCCCACCATTTGATTTAAGTATACTACACTGTGTGTTTTGCAGACTGTTACAGTCTAGAGCTTCTTTTCACACCGAGATTGGCAGTTCATGGTCATAGAATCAGAATTGTAGAGTTCAAAGGAACCCTGAGAGCCATCTAGTCCAACCCCCTGCAATTCAGGAATCTCAGCTAAAGCATCCATGACAGATGGCCATCCAGCCTCTGTTTAAAAACCTTCAAGGAAAGAGAGTCCACCGCCTCTCGAGGGAGTCCATTCCACTGTCGAGCAGCTCTCACCATCAGAAAGTTCTTTCTGGTGTTTAGTCAGAATCACCTTTCTTTTAAATGGAATCCAATGGTTTGGGTCCTACCCTCCAGAGCAGCAAAAAACAAGCTTGATCCATCTTCCATGTGACAGCCTTTTAGGTACTGATTTTTGAGTGCATAGCCTCAGTATGGATTGGCTATCAGCTCTTAATTATATCAGGAGAAGTGTTTTCCTCCCATCTGGACCTCTGTGGCCTAAATTCTAACCACACATGAACTAAAGCATTTCTTGTTTAATGTACCATCAAGGTAAGGGAATGAGATCTTGCATTGATTAGATGTGTTTATTGCTGAAAGAATAAATGCCATTTGAGGAATTGTATCCGGTTCTCCTTCATCTTGTAGGTTATGATTACACCTCCAAAGCACTATGGAGAAGTGAATAAATAATAGTTACACAGCAAAGCATGCACAGACCACTTCACAAGAAACTCCATTATTTGCATGCTTTAGACAAGAGAGGGCCACTTGATTTCCCAAACAAGTGTTTGAGCTACTTGATTAACATTGATGGTCCCTAGAAGCAAAGTCTTCTTATGTTACTATAGCATGGGTGGTTAACCTGTGCCCCTCCAACGTTGGTTGGACTCCCATCAGCACCCAGCCAGAATGGCCAATAATCAGGGATTATTGGCAAGAAAGAAGCAGACTCCTAACTTACATGCCAGTCACCCACTACCAAATGGTGTAGACCTGTGGCCCTCCAGATGTTGCTGAACTATAGAACCCATCATTCCTGACCACTGGCCATGCTATCTGGGCCCAATGGGTGTTGTAGCTCAGCAACATCTGGAGGGACACTGGTTCCCCATCCCTGGTGCAGACAGTATAGAGCTGGATGGACCAATGGTCTGATTCAGTACACCAGCCTCTTATGCTCCTATGCCTGCTTGGTGTTCTGTTGGCGGGCAACAAAGGGGAACAGCGACAGCAGCCTGTGCAAAGCTAAACGGCGTCTGTTATGGTTTCAGATTGGATGGGAGACCTTGTGTTGACATTCCTGCATTGCAGGGCGTTAGACTAGATGACCCTCGGGGGTCTCTTCCAAATCTACAATTATATGATTCTTGGATTCTATCTTTGGGGTCACTGCAGGTCTTCGTTCTTTGATTTTAAACTGGGTTTGATGAAAAGGAGCTCTTCAAATATAGGACTGTCCTCTGACTGTCCTTCAGTAGAGGACTGTAATGTAGGACACTTGATCACCCCACGTGAACTTTTCTGATGGAGAGCCCAGATCCTTCCCCTCCACCCTGAAGTACCAATTAGCACTGCAGCAGTCTTGATGGGAGGTGAATCAAGTTTTCTGCCCTGAATCCACTTGTCTTATTTGTTGGCCAGTTATACTCACTTTGAGGACACAAACTTGCTGATTGCACCTGCAATTTTAGTTTCTGCTGAGCTGATGTAAAGCTGGGAAGCATGGGACGTGCACATTATTGAAAGCTTCTTGGGGAGTTTCGATACCTCCTTGTGTAAGTTTTATTGCAAAACCCTGCAGCAGAATCTGCAGCCTACTGAAAAGAGAGAGAAGCTCGTGATTTGCAAGATACGAACAGCCATCACTTAACCTGCTTAAAACTTTCCTCCACTGAGAACAGAGACTGGAGTATGAAATGCATGCTGCCCTTCCACTGGCTATGTCTGCTTGGAAGCAGAAATGGAGAGACTTTCCTGATCTTTGGGAGAACTTTTCTTCTTCTAAGAGGCTTCCTCCATTCTCTTCTTGAAAGGCACACTGGGGCCGTTTGTTGATATTTTTGAATCAGTCACACATGCCTGATTGTGCAGAGCACTAGGTGGACACTCACACTTAAGAACACAAAAAGAGCCTGCTGGATCAGGCCAATGGCCTATCCAGTCCAGCACCCTCTTCTCACAGTGGCAGATACTCTCCCTGTTCTACTAAATCTGCTCTTCTTGCCTCCACAGCTTCTTCCATGCATTATCCAAAATGCCCTGGCACCACATTATCCACATTCTCCTGGCACCATATTTTTTATCTTATTTAACTGCTGACTTGGTTCCAATAATTTCGTGCTTTTGCTGCTGTTTGATACCGTATTTTTTTGTTTCACACAAATGTTGTTAGCTGTCTTGAAGGCATTTGTGGTGAAAGGCAGAACAGAAACTTTAGAAATAAAATAGCGAATCAAATAGTCTGAAGGAAGCCATACTTCTTTGACCCTTTTTCATGGAGAATAAGGCTGTCCATTGCTTCTGGCCATGATGGCTGTGTTCAGTCTCTGCTGTTGGAGGCAAGGGGCCTTTGACTACCAGTTGCTGGGAACTGAATTTATGACTTTTGTATCTGTAGCAGGTAAGACCAACATAGAGTGTCCTAAACTCCACCATGGAAGAAATGCAAGAAGACCTGAAAACCAGTTGCAGGTCAAATGCTGCTAATCTGTTGCAGTGACTTGACATCTCTTGATGTAATGGTATTGTTTTATGCAATGAGCAGTAACAGCTCCAAAGAATAATCAGTCTGTCTATTGATTTGGCTTGTTTAGTGTTACTGTGCCTAATCAATAAACCCCCAAAGTATCTCGTCATAATGGCTGCTTTGCGTTCGCCTCTCCAGTAGCTTTCCAGCTGCCCAGAAAGTGGGATCAATACACTGAAAATGCTCTTCCACACTCGTTCTTATGAAATGTTTGTATTTCTCCATGTGAGTTTTATGCTGGTAAATGGCTTTTCCAATATATCAAGGGCTTTTTCTTTTTCTTTTAAAGGGTTCCATATTGCAATGCATACACCACACAATCACCAGGCCATGTGGGGGATGCTTTCAAGGTCACTGGTGAATTGACTAAAGGAGATTCATAAACCTTTCAGGTTATACTGCGCAGATATAGAACAAAAGCCAGCTAAGTGATTCCAAATGGTCCGCATGCAGAGATGTTTGCAGGGTCATTAGGGTTGGTTTCCACCCCCTCCTGAGATTTTTTTTTTAAACTTCAAATGGTAGGTAGTACACCTTGATATCCTGGTTACTTTTGGAAAGGTCTGCGGAACTCATCTGAAATCCTGAAAATCCTGTGCCAGATAACAAAGAGACCAGGTGTAGCTAACTTGGTGTCCTCCAGATTTTTTGAGCTACAACTCCCATCATCACTACTAATTGGTCATGCAGGCTGGGGCTGATGGGAGTTGTAGTCTGCAACTGTAAAGTGACTGTTTCCCCCCATTGTCAGATGAGTGCTTGACAAAAATTTACTTGGAGACCCCAAAATAAAATTTACCAGTGACATTTTGTAGCCCCCTACAAGTAGAGAGAGGTGTGTGAGTGTGCGTAGTAACTAGTCTACTGAACAAGGGCAAAATGTATATTAATTGCTCAGACCACTTTTGCCTCTGGCCCCACCAACTGCTGGCATTTGGTCCCAGAAGACTATTTAGAAGGGAACACAACTTTTGAGCTGGGAAATGTTTCCCACCCCTGCTCTCAAGAGTTCATGCTTGATTTGTGACTATCACCCTTTCTATACTTCCATGGTGCAGAGCTGGGAAGCTGGAAGACAGTGGATTCCAGGAAAAAAATCTGCAATCCTAACCACACAACCTGGAAGTGAGCCCCATTCAATTTAATAGGACTTACTTCTGAGCAAACAAACAAAGATTTCAACGTTTGGCACCTTCTGGAATGGATGGCCTTACCTCTTTCCTTCACCCATTATTCAGAAGAGAGAGAGAGAGAATTTGATCTTAGAAGGTAGTTTGTTTCGATTCTTGTTCATTGTTAGCCATGCTCACTATGGGGAAACCAAAATCAAAAGGATGCTCTGCATCAGAAAGGGCTGGAGAAATTATTTGTACTTGCTTCCACAAGCTCAGGAAAATAAAGAGATGCTAAAAAAAGAAATGTGCTTCAGGGTCTTGTGCTGGCCTTTCAGAGATTAAAAAGATGCATAAATTGATCTCAGCATGCTACACGGGTCGTGGATTGCTCTTTCGAATCTTTGAAGAGCTGGTGTTAGTTTGCCCACCTTTGCAAAGTAATAGGCCTTGGTTAGAGAAACTGCTCCTATCTTTCTCTCTCTTGCAGGGGATAGCTCTCCAGTTGTCATGGGAACTCCGACTCCCACCATCCCTAGCCAGCATGGCCAATGGTTAGGGATTATGAGAGTTGAGGTCGAACAACATCTGGAAGGCCACAGGTTCCCCATCCCTGCTGTACTGGAAGCAAAGGACGTAGGGCTGATTCACACACATGTTTCATCACCCAGTGCCTGCAACATCAGTGGTGGATTTCATGGTTGAAAGAACCTTGGTAGTCGTGCCTGTTGCTCCGTTAGATCCCTCAGGATCTCTCCTCTTTCTCTAAGGCACTTTTGGCCAACTGGTCTCCTGCAGGTTGGAATCAGCCCCTGAAACAGTTTTGTCCAACCCATTGACAAATCTACCAAATTTTAGATGAGATGTAGGAAAAGGTTTGTAAGAAGCTTCATCCCTAAGGAAAATTGCATTCAGGTGGCGCAAGAAACTACCCAACCATCCCTGATATTGTCATTATATTAACAGACTGCGGATCAGGAGGTGAGGCCAGTGGCGTAGCGTGGGGGGTGCAGGGGGGGCCGGCCGCACCGGGCGCAACATCTGGGGGTTAGGGTTAGGGTGCGCAAATCCATGGGTTAGGGGGCGCAAATCCACGGGTTAGGGGGCGCAAATTACTTGCCTTGCCCCGGGTGCTGACAACCCACGCTACGCCACTGGGTGAGGCATTTCAGCAGTGAACGATTGCTAAAAGCACTAAGGATGCCATGAGTGGGATTTGCTGAGCCAAAACATATATGGTGTAAATAAAAAATTGCCCCCAAGCAAATTGGTTGAGTTTACTTTCATTGTGCACCTGGGATCAAACCTTGGTTATTTGAACAACTTCTTTGTTCTGCAGATCAGCTTGCACAATGTACCTTGTTAACTCCTGTTCCCCCTGCCTGTAGGACACCACTGATGAATTCCATAAAAAGAAAAAGACATACTGGGTCTTCCCATTGGATGGGCATTGTACCCTAGGGCTGGAAAGCTGCTCTTAATTCCAGAAAGGGCAGGACTGGTTGTGGTTGCTTAATGGACAGCAAGTGTCACTGCTGCCTGTATATAAGGGCTAAATGCTGGTAAGAACAAAGTTATATTAATCTCATCATTCTTCTAAAGAGTTTGGGCAGTGCACAAGGGCTCATATTGTCTTCACAACAACCCAGTGAGGTAAGGTAGGTGGAGTAAGCTTTGCATTTGAGCAGGGATTTGCACCTAGTCTACCCAGTACAAGTCCAGCACTTACACTAAGAAGAGCCTGTTGGATCAAGCCAACGGCCCATCCAGTCCAGCATCCTATTCTCACAGTGGCCACCCAGGTGCCAAGTCCTCAAGCAGGACCTTAGCACAACAGCACTCTCTCCTGTGGTTTCCAGAATCTAATGTTCAGAAGCTTTACTGCCTCTGATCATGGACTGCTAGTAGCAATGCATAGCCTTTACCGCCATGGATTTGTGCACCCAGGTTAGTGGCCACTGCTGCCTCCTGTGGGAGGGAGTTCCATAGTTTAACTATGTATTGAAGTACTTTCTTTTTTCTGTCCTGAATAGTCCAACAATGGATTCTTCCAGTGAACTTCGAACTACACTACAATGGTTATCAAAAGTTTGAGCAGTGGGTGGAAGGGCAACTGAATATGTGTTTTTAATAAGTCACGGTGCATTTCAAGCAAATACGTTCTTGATCGGGGAACATAGGATACAGGTGAAGCTGCTGTACCCTCCTCATAAGTTTTCATTGTCCTCTCCTGCATCTTCTCCAGATCTACAGGGTGTCCAGTCCTGGTGAGGCTGACCCATGAACCATGGATGGCTTGGGAGAAAAGAGGTTTTGGCAAGATAGAAGCAGACATGAAATGAGCAGGGACTGCATGTCCAGTCGAAGAGCAGGTGCCCTTGAACCAGATAGCACAGGCAGTCCATGATAGGTCCTTCAGAACCATGGACAGATCCTAGCCAGCAAACAACCTGTCTCATTAGATCAGTGTTTCCCAACCGGTGTTCCGCGGCACACGAGTGTGCCGTGAGACATCGGCTGGTGTGCCGCGAGATGCCTGGAGGGAGGCGGGCGAGTCGGGCGGCGAGAGGCGGGGCGGCGGCGGCGAGGAGAGGCCGCGCCTCCTGCTGCTGCCTGGCGCTCCTCCTCGCAGCCGGCAGCGCTGCCTGGGCGCCTCCGCGCGACTCTGCCTCGCTGGGTTTGGTCTCCCAGCAGAGACGGGTCACACGCGCACCTCCCTCCCTCCCTCAGCCTGCGCGGAGGGAGAGCCAGAGAGAGGCATCGCTCCTGCGCGGCGGGAGAGGGAGCAGCCGGAGCGATGCCCCAAACGAGCTGAATTCCGAGCGAGGGACTGAGGGGGGAGGGAAAAAACTTTCACTTTCGTGCGTCCCTCCCGGCGTGACGCTGCGCGCTGACGTCACGGGGCGGGGCTTTAATGGTGGTGTGCCGCGAGATTTTTTTTCAGTAAACAGGTGTGCCGTTGCCCAAAAACGTTTGGGAAACACTGCATTAGATTATTAACTTCACCTGAACCATTCATCGCAGGGATTGAGAACCCCTGTTCCTCCAGACCTGCCTTCACCAACCTGGTGCCTTCCAGATGTTTCGGACTACAACTTGGAGCTCAAAGTTTCTGATGGGCACCAGGTAGGCAAAGCTCACTCTAGAAATTGTTGAATTGCAACTCCCATCATCATGATCATCGGGCTGATGGGAATTGGTATCTTGCAACATCTAGAGAACCGTGGGTTCCCAACCCATTCATTACAACCTTCCTGGGCTATAACGGCCAGACTATCCCTCCGTCCTGAGCAGTAGCCCTCTGGTCTGGAGCCAAGCAGCCCATCACCCCCCTGTTCATTCCTTCTAGGTGTATTGGTGAGTGGGCACCAGCAAGAAACAGAGTCTTCCCTAGGTGGTGGTGGTGGTATAGTCAGGCACAGTGAATCTGTATTTGTTGTCATCATCAGCATCCTCCTATTTTCCTTTCAAGAGATTCAGAGTTGCTAACAATAAAATGCATGCAATAGTAAACTGGGTAAGCCAACAACCCATTTAATAACAACTCAGCCTTATAAAAAGGGAAACGGCTCCATTCTACCCAAGGCAAATGGCAGGCAAACAACATTTCCCATCCCCCTTGCCCAGAGACCTCCCTTAAGAAACATGTTTTGGCCAACTGACGAAAGTAACATGAAGCCTGGTGGGCTTCTCTGAAAAGAGCATCCCACCATGTCCCCTTAAATGCAACCCAGCCTCTAGCCACCACCATTCCTCTCTTTAGGAGAAAGCCTGCTGCAGGCATGAATTAAGAGTCCTGCCAAGGAGCTGTATATAACCCTGTTTTATAAACGTTTCCAACGTCTGTTGGGGATCCTGAATGGGCTGTCAAATTTCAGCAGACATCCCATCAGCGGCTCTTCATTTGACGTACAGTAATTAATTTAGAAAGAAAGGATCTGATCTTGCATGTGTGAATTACTCTTCAAGTACGTTCAATTATACTGACTTCACCACTCCCTGCAATCCCCTAGAGCCCCTTTCCAGAGTGTGTATGTAGCATGAGGGGTAATCGTATCCCAGTTTCTGGCTGTGCTTTGGCCATCTGATGGTCTCGCGCTCAGGAGCAAGCAGATAATCCCCCTTCCAGACAATGCCCATCAGGGAGGCTGCCTTTCACTCAGCCCTGCTGCAGACCCAACAAAACAGCCTGCGGGCACATCGCAGGCCTGACCCACCGCTCCTCTCTCAACTTATTTGGATTGACGTCTCCTTTTGTCGAGGACCTGCTCCTCACTGTTTGGCAGGCTCGGCCCTGCGCACAGCCTCTCTGCGTTGCCGTCATGAGATAAAAGTGGGCATTTTCCCATGTCATTTGCTGTTTCGGTGCGAAGCTGTGAGCTGGGCTCTGCGAGAAGCTGCCCTTGCTGTGGCTCTTGCATCTGCGCAGGGGTCCTTCTTTGTTAATCAGGTGCAAAAGAAAGGAGGCAGACAAAAATAAGAATTGAGTGAGATTTTATTTTTTTAACAACCCTCCCCATCATGAATTTTTCAGAAGCATGCCAATGTCTTGGAACAGTGCAGGATGTAGATTTCCAAGAAACCTTGCAGAAAACAAAATAATAGGGAGGAGAGTTTCCTGTTAATTTTAATTCTTCATCTTCACATTTGGCTATTGTAAGGATGCTTTTCAGTGCATGCCTGTGTCTTTTCTTGAGCACCTACCTGAATCCCATCCATTCTGCTGACTCCACTTGACCTTCAACTTTGTCCTTTGTGCTACGAGGTTTATAGCTAAACACTATTATGTTTTATTGCAAAATGGAGGATGAGGTGAATGTGTCCCCCCCTTACACACTCTATCCCAGCATTAGCATCATCCCAAGTGTAGCATTTGTGTTCCTGCAGTTCTTTGGTATAAATAAATACTCAAGCAAGAAGACCAATCTGTGCTCCACTAGGAATAATAAAGAAAAATAATATGCCATTGATTTTGCTTGGGGTGTCTAAATGTGTTTTTATGATTGTATATGTTTATTGCTTTTCCACACTAACGTCATGAATTCCAGGCAATTAAAAAGGACATGAATTCCAAAGCGTTTAACCAGGGGAAATCTGCCTTCCAAATGCAATGTATTAAAAGTTGTAATAATTTTGGCTGGGGTAGAGAGAGCTGCTGCACAAGTTAACAATCTTCAGCTCCCTTAAAAAAGAAATAAAAAAGAAGTGTCTGGTGCTATGAGAATGAACTTTTAAAATGAGCTGATCAAGGTATAGGTTTTTTGCAAGTTGGGAGCAGGAGCAGATCACCTATTCTAAAAAATATATATATATTCTAGGCACTCAGCAATGCTCTAAATTCTGCAACTGTCTATTCACCCTCCTGGCCAAAATGAGGCACCTGAAAATATACTGCATCACTGGGCAATTCCATCTAGTTCCAACACTGGGGCACTAACACCACTTTATAGTCCCTGCCAGTTTGAATATATATATATCCTACCCTTCACCCTAAGGTCCCAGGGTATGTTACACCATTAAAACACAATTTAAAACAATAAAAATGAGCTGGGTCCTAAAAATGCAGCCAGGTGAAAGATGACTGGACATCACGAAAGGGAATTTTCCATGCCTCCTTTGTTTTGGGAGAGCAAGGGGGTTTGGGTACTCATAGATGCATGAGCTTCCTGACACCCACTCAATACATTCCTATTTCTGGCTGCACCATTGGTGGAACAGTGAACAACAGCAGCAGAACCAGGAAAGGCTCTAGTGATGGATTTCTCTACCCATGGACAATGCAATGTGTTATGGTGCTTCTGCTGCCTTCCTATCAAGCATAGGATTGCTCCTCAACATGACTAATCATGGTTATATTTAAATCCCTCAAAATCTCCACCACATGTTACAAGGGTAAGCGTCTGCACAGGGATAAATAAACAATAAAATCGAAATGTCCTGTGCTGGTTGCAATTCATTATGTGTAGAAGACCTGTAAGTGTTTAAGGAAAGGTAAGCATTTCTACAACTCTTCCCTTCTGTGTAATTCATTTTACCTTGATTTATTTTGAAAGAAGATCATAGTTGCAGAACTAGCAGGATTTAATGGCACCACCAGCTAGTGCTCAACAGAACAGACAGTACAGGAGAAGATATTGTTTTGGCTCTCATTCCTTATGTTAGTGCTGGAAAATATGTAAAAACATGCCCCCACTTTGTTCAAGATGGAGCAGTGTTGCAGCATGGACCAAGTCCCCTGCATGAGTTTCCAGTTGTGCAAGTCCCCAGTGTCCCGAAAGATGGGATTTGGTGATGTCAGGAGGTTTATATTAAGAATATAATATTTGGTGATGTCAGGAGGTTTATATTAAGAATATAAACAAGAAGAGCCCTGCTGGATCAGACCAAAGGCCCAACATCCTATTATCACCAGTTGCTAACTAGATGTCTCCAGAAAGCCCACAAGGAGGTCTGGTTACCTCACAGAGTGGACAACTCTTCAAAGTCAAAACTCTTTCCAGAGTAGCCTAAATCAGCCTGATTCAGTTTCGGATCCTGAATTTGTTCAGATCAGATGCATAGCTCTGGTTCATTCCTTCCCCCAATAAATGAGTAAGGAAACTCTTGGAGTTCAAGAGGGGAGGAGTATAGAGGTGGTGTGTCCCCAAAAATCAGGGGGCAAGAACCAAGCTATCTGTGATGTGACTGGTCATTTAGTTAAGTAGTTTTATTTATTTACTTGGTTTAGGAAGGCAGCTGCCCCCACCTTGGCTATGCCTATGGTGGGGAGAGAAGAAGCCCTCTCCCTGCCAACAGAGCTTGAGGAAGCAGGGTCCTTACTGGCATGGTGACATTTCTTGGGGATCAAAGCTCTCCCCCCATTTAATCTATGCATGTCAATGGAAAGATCTGCACTGTATTCCTAAAAGTCTATTTGCAGGAAGAAGCCCACCCCTACCTATGACCCTTCAGGTAATGGGGTTCATTGGCAGAGGGGCAAATTTTTCATTTCCCCAAGGTCTTTATGGCATCTCCATCACCTTGGTTCCTCCTATATTCACCCCAAACAGTAACATCTGCTTTTGCAGGAGAACCCTGTTGTCCATGAATATTTGCTTCCACCATGTCATTGGAAATGGAGGTGCTCAAAATATGATGGAATCCATTGGGAGGGGATCTGCTGAGCCTGCACCCACGCATGCCACACATCTTCTAGTCTTAAAAAGCCCAGGTGGATCCTTGAAGCCATCCATTGTATGGGCATTAGCTTAGAAAAGTTGAGGACAATGTACACCACCTAATTAAATCCATCCTTCTCAATGCGGTGAAGCAAAATGGCTGAGATGGCATTGAAAGGACACTGCAGTGGACTGAAGTCTGCATGGCGATTCTACCACAAACAATATCCAACTGTGCTGGTGCACTTTTGAAATCGAGTTTGATGTACATCTTTGAGGGTAGAAGCCATTCAGCTGGCGTCTCGAAGACGTCTTCATTATTTACCTTCACTTTTATCATGTAAGTGGCAAATATCCCATCGTATTTTTAGATCTTAGCAACTATCAGCAGTGACAAAAGAATGTGGAGATTTTGAAGCATTGTTTAGAGGGGGGAAAGAGAAGATGCTCCAGTCTTATCTCTGCTTTGAAATTTCTTGAAGAAAGGGGGGAATTTTAAACCAAAAAAGTAGGTACAATTCACTTGGAAATTCAATTTTTGTTATATCAGATGGGAGCTTCACAAGGAGATTGTACTGATTGGAGCCTTTGGAGACTGGTAGGTTGGGAGGCAAGGAGCCCATACACTAGATCAGTGGTTCTCAAACTTTTTTCGGCCACTGCCCTCTTGGTTCTATAAACTCATCCCCATTGCCCATTGCCCTATAAAAACATAATTCAGAATAGCAGTTTTCACAACACCACTAAGGAAGAAAATAACATGATACCATTTGAAACAGTAACAATTTATTCAAAATTGAAGGAAAACTATTTGGTTTAATTAAGTCAACAATACAGATGAACTTGATCCAGTGATCCCAGCATTTCAAAGTCTGGTGGTCATTTACACACACACCCGGCACCCCCTTATCTCTTAGCACCCCACTAGATAATCCCGCTACCCCCAAGGGGTGCTACTGCCCACTTTGGGTACCCCTGCACTAGGTGGAGCCAGAGCCAATGGCAGACAGAGTCAACTAATTCTGAGCCCTATCTTTCTCCCTGCTGAGTTCTACAAGGGCAGTCCTGAGACAAAGTGGAGTCAGTGCCACCTCTGGACTGCTTGTAAATAAGAACACTGGAAGGTTGAGACTAACTGAGGGTATACTGAGGTTGATGGGGCAACACCCCGTTTGTTCTAATGGGGCAGCCTTTGCTGCACAAAGACAGCTATATTAAGTAGAGCTGCAGCGGTGAAATGAAGAAGAAGAAGAAGAAGAAGAAGAAGAAGAAGAAGAAGAAGAAGAAGAAGAAGAAAAAGAAGAAGAGGAGGAGGAGTTGGGATTTGATATCCCACTTTATCACTACCCTAAAGAGCCTCAAAGTGGCTAACATTCTCCTTTCCCTTCCTCCCCCACAACAAACACTCTGTGAGGTGAGTGGGGCTGAGAGACTTCAAAGAAGTGTGACTGGCCCAAGGTCACCCAGCAGCTGCATGTGGAGGAGCAGGGAATCAAACCCGGTTCACCAGATTGCGAGTCCACCGCTCTTAACCACTACACCACGCTGGCTCTCAATGAGGCATTGTTTTGGTTTCAGTGGAAGCCTATGCATGTCTACTCAGAAGTAAGTCCCAATTAGTTTAATGGGACTTACTCCCGAGAAAATGGGTAGAGGATTGCTGCCTTGACCCTATTTAAAACATTTAAGTAACTAAAAATGCTACCTGGTCTCTTTAAAGAGAAAGAAAGAAAGAAAGAAAGAAAGAAAGAAAGAAAGAAAGAAAGAAAGAAAGAAAGAAAGAAAGAAAGAATAAGTGCTTATGAATGCTGTAGACAGCAAGAATAATCTCAGAAGAAGCTGAGTGTTGGAAGATCCAGAACAGACAAAAGGAAGTCCTTCCTCACACAGCACATAAACTGTGGCATAAACTTGCTCCCACAGGAGGCAGTGATGGCCACCAAACTGGATCGCTTTAAAAAATGGGTTAGAACTTTTGTGAGTGGAGCAGAGATCCCAATCCCAATGGAGTGAACTGGGCCCAGGAAATCCTGTGGGCACCCATGACTGAATGCTCAGTGGCTACTAGCCACAATGGCTATGTTCTACCTTCACTGCCAGAGGTTACAAGCCTCTGGACGCCAGTTGCTGGGAATCACATGTGTGGCAAGTGCTGTTGTTGTGCCTAGGTCCAGTTTTGGGGCTTCTCATGGGCATCTTGGTGTTGTTTTTTTTAAAAAAAGGTAAAGGACCCCTGGATGGGTAAGTCCAGTCAAAGGCGACTATAGGGTTGCAGTGCTCATCTCACTTTCAGGCCATGGGAGCTGGCGTTTGTCCACAGACAGCTTTCCAGGTCATGTGGCCAGCTTGACTAAACCGTTTCTGGTGCAACAGAACACCGTGACAGAAACCAGAGTGCACGGAAATGCCATTTACCTTCCCACCCCAGCAGTACCTATTTATCTACTTGCACTAGAGTGCTTTCAAACCGCTAGGTTGGCAGGAGCTGGGACAGAGCAACGGGAGATCACCCCGTTGCGGGGATTCGAACCGCCGACCTTTCAGTCGGCAAGCCTTAGACTCAGTGGTTTGGACCACAGCGCCACTTGCGTCCCTGCATTTTGGTAAACCACTATGAGAACAGGATGAGATGGACCACTGGCCTGATCCAACAGGCTTTTCTTATGTTCATTCTGTAGAAATGGCTTTTTTTAAAAAAAAAAAAAACATGTTTGAAGATGGGTTGCTTTGCATCCTATTTTATAGCATCTGCAACCATTCAACAGCAATTTGTTAGCATCCTTTCTTTTTGAACCAAATGCTTTCCCTCTGGTGTTCAGCAGAGTCCTCTCCCACTGCTACTCTATTGGTGGGGGGGGGGCAGAGAAAGACAGAGCTGCATCTAAACTGACTTACTAAATTCCACCAGGCTCATTGAGCTGTCATATTGCAGGAGCTATTTTCCCTGTCAGAACAATAAAAGCTCGATCCCAATATGCCCTACAGTGGGAGTAGATAACGTTTCTGTTTCCACGAAAAACCTTGCTGGAAGTTTGCTCTTTAGCCAGCTGAGATGCTAGAGAGATTCGTTTTTTAAATGGAAGGCTTTCTGAATCATTACGCCCAACCAGGGTAGCAAATCCCTAAATAAACTCTTGTTTCTGTGACACGAGATCTTGTTTAGCTGCCGAACATTTCAGTTAAAGCATCAGAGCCTTCATTAGGCAGTGTGGTCCTCCATTGCTTATAGAGATATTTATATGGACAGATGGAGTTAAACACCAGTATCTAAGGAATAGGCTATTTTACTCCCACATGATTAACATCGTTAGGGATGGTGGAGAAATCCAATCCATCTCACATTTAACAGTGAGCTTGCCTAATCCACACTTTCTGAAACAAGATGCAAAACAGAACACAGCCTTCTTTTGAAATCCATGCTCCTTTGAATTTCCAGTGTAGACCTCCAGCTTAGTAATGCATAAAGGTAAAGGTAAAGGGACCCCTGACCATTAGGTCTGGTTGTGACCGACTCTGGGATTGCGGTGCTCATCTCGCTTTATTAGCCGAGGGAGCTGGCATACAGTTTCCGGGTCATGTGGCCAGCATGACTAAGCTGCTTCTGGCGAACTAGAGCAGCGCATGGAAACGCTGTTTACCTTCCCGCCAGAGTGGTACCTATTTATCTACTTGCACTTTGACATGCTTTCTAACTGCTAGGTTGGCAGGTACAGGGACTGAGCAACGGGAGCTCACCCCGTGGCGGGGATTCGAACCACCGACCTTCTGATCGGCAAATCCTAGGCTCTGTGGTTTAACCCACAGCACCACCCGCGTCCCTAGTAATGCATACAGAAATACATATCATAAGGGGAAGTGTGCACATGAATGTATATATTAGTGAAAATAACATGCAAAAATGCATTATAGACCCTCCCAGATGTTAAGATCAGCAGAGAGGGACCTCTTTGTAGTTCCACCACCCTCAGAAGTTTGGGGATGGTGGAGGCACAGGAGAGGGCATTTCTTTGTGGCAGACCCTACGTCGTAGAATTCCCTCCCCACAGAGATGCATTTGGTACCTTCATTGTACAGCTTTTGGTGAATGCTGAAGACTCGCCACTTTCCTCTGCCCTTTGAGATGTGTGTTTTTTAGGGGCCATCCTGTTCCTGTGACTGCAATCTGTTTGAACTGTTTTAAATTCTGAATTTTAAATTGTTGTAGCCCACCCTGGGACCAGCTGGTGTAGGACAGGCAATAAATATAACAACAACAACAACAACAATAATAATATATTTGCAAAAATGTGCATATTAGACAAATTGTATTAAAATGTGTATACCATGAGAAGTTGCAGGGTATTACATCATACTATATACAAAGGAAACAAACAATAAATAATAAAAGGAAGAAATTGTATCATACCAATAAAGACATACATATTTGCCAAGCTGGCATGAATGGTGAATGTTGGGCATCTAGGTCTGAAGCATAAGATATAAAAGCGGTCTGGGTCCTCCATCCCTCTGGAGACCCACAGTTCATGTGTCATTTGTTCCACAATAGCCGAAGTCCATAAATTCATATACTACAAAGACAAATGTAGACTTTTCAAGGTTTTCCATTGCTGAGCTATTGAAATCCCAGCTGCAGCTAACTCTGTGTCCAAAATTGTTTAGAGAGATATGTTTTCATGTTATCAGTCCACATATTCACTAATGCCAGTTTTGGGGAGGCCTGAACAGGTCATTTAATTATTTTAGATATTTCTTGATACGCTTGAGACCAGAATAATGGAACCCGAGGGCTTTCCCACCAAAGATGGGAGAATGGCCGCAGGAGCCCATTATGAGAAGTTGACGCTAGAATGGCAATGCATTTCATGAGCATTTTCATATGGCCCAACACACAGGCAAGTGGCATTCCATGCAGCAGACAGAAGGAGGGTCGGGCTACCCTTTTGACACAAGGCAAGTAAGGGCAGCCGCTTGTACTCACATTTTGCTGCCTAGCATCAGAGAGAGCTCTCCCATGCAACAAGAGGTGTTAATTCTTTTAATGGAAGATAGACTCCAAACTGGAAGCAAAAGGGAATGCAGACACCTGTCAAAACATTTGCAGGTTGAACTACATCATTCTTTTTTAAAAAAATAATTCCTCTCTTCTTGCTGGAAAAGATCAACGTTAGCTTGCAAATTACAAGACAATAACATCCTTTCTCGAATATGTTGTCCTTAAATATGTCAATATATTCAAAGGCGCTCCCCCCCCCTGAATATATTGCAATTTTATTTTATTACACAGAACAGTCTCCTAATGCCTCGTTTGTTGTGTTTCAGATAGGAACAGGTGCAGGAAATTAGCATTGTTACACTCTTAAGATATTAAAGTGATGCTAATTTACACCAGCTGAAGACTGGAGGGGGGACTTTAATTGCATTTTTAATATTCATCTTTTAGAAAAAGGGGGTCACGACAGGTTGCTTTGAGGAGCTTTACTTGTACAAATGAGACATGTTTCAGATTAATCAGTGGTCCACTCAGTCAGTGGTCTACCCTGACTACAATTTTGTACGGCACCTCATTTGTTTTCAGGTTGTTGGTGAAAACTTGGATGGATTATTAAAGGAGGATTAGACATATTCCTGCAGGAGAAGGCTATCAGTCGCTACTAATCATGATAGCTCTACCTCCGGTGTTAGAGACAGTATGTTTCTCTGAATACCAGCTTCTGGGAATCAAAAAATGGAGAAAGTGCTCTTGCAACTCATGTACTGCTAACTTTAAGCATCTGGCTGGATATTGTGAACACAGAATGCTTGAGCAGATGGACCTATGGACTGATGCTGCAAATGTTCTTAAGATGTTGTTGTTTCTATCCAAAATTAGGACACTTAATCCTATTGACATCAATCTGTTTTTGTATGTCTAATAACATTCTTAAGTAAAGAACAACTGCAGTTGGCAGGGAGGTACGCTGCCATACACCTGGCCAAGTCCCTACCATTTACTGAGTGGGAGAGAAGAAGGGCAGTGTGGGATTATCTGTACTGAGTAGGCAGGCAGCAGATGAACCAGATTGGCTCTCCCTGCCTGCCTATGTAGCACCAACATCCCCGCCTCCCTTTCACTAAGCAGCATTGACTTCACTGCCAGGTGGTCATGTGTGCACAACTGCCCTTCCCCTGCAGCCCCTATTATCAAAGAAGACACTGTCTCACATGGGGAATTCTTTGCTATCGACGGTGACTCCTTGCTGGCGGAGGAGCTTAACCTCTTCTTTGCTCGCTTCGAGAAGGAGCCACCTGAGACGCCGGTATTACAGCCACCAGCCCATAGGGGCCCCTCATTCACGGTAGAGGAACATGAGGTGAGACAGGTTTTGAGGATGGCGAATCCGAGGAAGGCGGCTGGACCTGATGGCATCACTGGAAAGGTGTTGAAGGGCTGTGCGGATCAGCTGGCGAGGGTCTTTACTAAGATCTTCAATAAGTCCTTACACCAGTCTATTGTCCCACCCTGCCTGAAGTCGTCAACTATTGTCCCTCTGCCTAAAAAATCCACAATCAGTAGTTTGAATGACTATAGACCAGTTGCACTGACTCCAATCATCATGAAGTGTTTTGAGAAACTGGTGCGCCGTCACATTATTTCCTGTCTTCCATCAACTTTTGACAACTACCAGTTTGCATACAGAGCAAATAGATCCACAGAAGACGCCATCAATACCACTCTCCATGCTGCTCTGTCCCATCTGGAGCAGCCGGGGAGTTATGTGAGGCTGCTGTTTGTGGACTTTAGCTCTGCTTTTAACACTATCCTCCCCCATAGACTGGTGTCCAAGCTAGAGGCGATTGGACTCTCCAACTCCACCTGTCTCTGGGTTTTGGATTTTTTGTCAGAACGTTCTCAGAGGGTTAGAGTAGGGTCACACATGTCCACAGCCCTTAGCCTTAACACCGGCTCACCACAGGGTTGTGTGTTGAGTCCCCTGCTCTACACTCTCTATACGTATGACTGTACAGCCATCTATTCCAGCAACAAAATCATCAAGTTTGCTGATGACACTACGGTGGTGGGGCTCATTTCAGGAGGGGATGAGTCCGCCTATCGGGACGAGGTGGAGCGGCTCTGTGTTTGGTGTGGAGAGAACAATCTGGCTCTTAATACGGCTAAGACCAAGGAATTGGTGGTGGATTACAGGAAAAAAAAGGCGGACATTCAGCCCTTGTATATCAACGGGGAACGGGTGGAGAGGGTGGCGGAATTCAGGTTTTTGGGAGTAGCTATCGATCAGGGCATGACTTGGAGCGCACATACCACTGCTCTGGTGAAGAAGGCCCAGCAGAGAATTTATTTCCTCAGACTTTTAAAGAAGAACAATCTGAGTGAGAGACTGCTGGTGTGCTTCTACCGAGGCTCCATAGAGAGCATTCTTACATACTGTATTTGTGCTTGGTTCTCCAGTTGTACAGCTAGGGAGAGGAAGGTGCTCCAGAAGGTCATAACCACAGCCCAAAGGATTATTGGTCATCCTCTCCCATCTTTGGAAGAACTGTACGGTTCCCGTTGTCTTAGGAAAGCAAATAACATCCTGCAGGATTCATCTCACCCGGGACACGGTCTGTTTGCACTACTGCCTTCTGGCAGGAGATATAGAAACATCAAGTCACAGACAAATAGACTGAAAAACAGTTTCTATCCAAGAGCTGTGGCCTTTTTGAATGCTGTAACTCGATAGTGTGACCTGGGAGTTTGATGGGTGTGGTGTGGGTGTGGCTGGAATGTGGTTTGTTTGGTTGTTGTTGTTGTTTTGCTTTTGATGTTTTAAGGGATGGCATCCAATTTCGTTGCACTTTGTACAATGTTGCACTTGTGTAATGACAATAAAGAATCTATTCTATTCTATTCTATTCTATTCTTAAGTAAAGAACAACTGCAGTTGGCAGGGAGGTACGCTGCCATACACCTGGCCAAGTCCCTACCATTTACTGAGTGGGAGAGAAGAAGGGCAGTGTGGGATTATCTGTACTGAGTAGGCAGGCAGCAGATGAACCAGATTGGCTCTCCCTGCCTGCCTATGTAGCACCAACATCCCCGCCTCCCTTTCACTAAGCAGCATTGACTTCACTGCCAGGTGGTCATGTGTGCACAACTGCCCTTCCCCTGCAGCCCCTATTGTCAAAGAAGACACTGTCTCACATGGGGAATTCTTTGCTCCTCAAGGAACGGAGTGGCAGATGGGAAGCTTAGTAATAGCCACCTGCTGGGGCCTTGAAATTAGCACCTGGACAGCAGAATGGGCAGGTAAACAGGTAAACCTGGTTGCAGACTTCCCCACTAAGGTGATATGTATTTGTTCGAAGCATAATAATTATTGCTAAATTTGCTTTTTAATAAATATGCAAATAGAAATACAAAACAAATCTGTGTCCTCTTTTGTTTTTTTGTTTTTTTCTCTGTCTCTCGTGTTTCCTCTTTTTGGATCATCACACAAGTGGTCACTCTAGATCCACAGGCATTAGGATCTACCACAGTTGGTCAACTATCCTTTAATGATGGTCTTGGCCTGGCCAGGCAATACTGTTTTGAGTAATTAAGCCTCCTTTGCATCAAATCAGGGTATCCCAAACCTGAGTCTCCAGCTGTTTTTGGACTACAGCTCCCATCATCCCCAACCAACTTAGCCAGTGGTCAGGAATGGTGGGAATTGTAGTCCAAAAACAGCTGGAGACCCAAAATTTGGAAACCTTGCATTAAATCAACCTTCCCCAACCTGGTTGCCTCCAGATATCATGGATTACAATGTCCATCAGCCCCAGCCAGAATGATGGAAGTTGCAGTCCAAGAACATCTGGAGGGCAACCAGGTAGGCGAGGCTGCATTAAATGCACCAAAACTCCGCAGACAACAAACCAAGTGGGCTTTGACCCTCTAGCATTATATAAAGGTCTTCCAGAAAGCAATTTCTAGCCAAGATAAGTGTAGTTCTGGCCATAATGTGCATCCTCCCATCACCATAAATCACAAAGAAAATCTGGAGTCCTAATGTCTGATTATTCAGTCCAGCTCTATGAAAACTGCCAGGAAATGCCCTCCATTTTTAATTGCTAACATTTAGTCAATAGCTTTAAGCCCTCATGAAATGATATCTTCTTGTTGTTCAAAGTATTTAATTGTTGGTAATACTTTTTCTTCTTCTTTGTAAGCGGCAGAAGGAAAGTATTGCTAAAGTTCATTCCTGGGCCGCAGCTGCAGCAAAATCTGAATCTGCAGAGTGAAGAAGCTGTAAAACCCTGAAAAGGTCAAGAATGACATTCATCTATTCCAGCTGTCAAATCAAGGGAATGTTAACAAATTGAGGGGCTGGAATAAAAAGCTAATTTTCTGCATGTGTTTTGTCTTGAACCAATGTGTCTGCACTGGTCTAACAAGAGAGATCTGATGTTGTTTAGTGGCTAAGAATATGAGCTGCAATGTCCCAGGTTCAACTTTTGCTCCAGCTGCAAACTCACTAGTGATTGTCTGAGACTGCCTTGTGGAAACTCGAATCAGATCATTGGTGTATAAATCCTGTGACTTAGACTGCAATATGGGCACTCCTAAAGCATAATAACTCCTTCTAATAGCAGGTTCAAGTGGCAAGTAGGGATATATACTGACACAGTTTCATTCAGATCCTGATTTGGCATTTTAGAAAAACATCCCACCTCAGTCTAAGGTGTTTTTTAGCCTGCCAAATTCAGCTTGGGGTCTGCTGACTCTGCTTTATCCCCTACACTCATTCCCAAAAATATCCCTGTAGGGTTTCTTTTTTAACTTTCCCCCTCTTTTGGCAGAAGTGGGTGAAATTTGTAGGCATACTAGTACTTCAGACTTGATAAAGCCTGCCAAGTTACAGACAAATAGATCAAGGGGCTTGTGTGTCAAGCAGTTTCAGTGATACTGGTTTCCCTCAACCTTACTTATATAAAGGACCCAGTTTAGCTCTCTGTGTTTCTTTAATTTTCTACTGCCACCAATTCACTCAGAATGCTCACAAAACCTCCTAGTATAATACATAGTAGGCTTAGGCGTGAACTGGACATCAACACTAAATATAGGATGAACTTTAAAGTAAAATGTTGGTTTATTAAAAGGATACTATATATACATGAGGGACTTCTGATACTTATATTGGGATCTTAAAGGTGCTCACTGACAATTTCTGAATACATAAGCACTTTGTGTAGATTCCTTTAAAGCTGATTTATGGCTGAGAAGAACTAACGGGTTGATTTTCCAGGTAAAATTACTCCTTCCAAGTACAAACTGCCCCCGCCCCCACAATTTAAAAGACATCTTGAAGGCAGTCCTGTATAATGAAGTTTTTAACGTTTAATAATTTACCGTATTTTATAAATTGTTGGAAGCCACCCAGAGTAGCTGAGGCAAACCAATCAGATGGGTGGCATATAAATAATAAATTATTATGATTATGATTGGGAGTCATCTGAATATGATGCACTGTGTGTGTGTGTAAATGTAAGAGAGAGGGAGAGGTGTTGTGATTCCTCCCAGAATTGGAGCCAGGACACAATCACTATGAAACAAGAGGGAAATATCAGCAAACTTGGAGGAACCAAGCTTGCAGATGTACTAATTTCTTTTTTTAAAAAAAATGACTCAAAGGCAGCCCAATGAGGACTGACCATGCTCAATAGCCTTGGAATATAGACAGAGAGTTGGAAACAAGATGGTGACAAGGAAGGAGAAGTAATGGAATGACTTGCTTGGAGGGAACGGTTGGCTTGAACGAGGGATGGGAGATAAATTTGATTCAGTTTGAAATGTAATGTGATCCAACCTAATTTGCACTTTTGGAAGCAGTAAGTGAACCAAAACACAGCTTTCCTAAGGAATCCACACTTCTCCAATTTTGGTAATGCTGTTCTCCAAATTTGTAGAAAATGGCATATATTTGGAGAAAACGTGCAAAAACACATGCTTATATTTTACATATGCAAAAATGCATTATATCAAGGAAATCTGCTTGCAAATATGTGTGTATTAGAAAACATTGCATGCAAAAATGTGTCTACTGGGAGAAAGGGACACTAAAATGCTGATGGATTTTCACAAGTACTTGGGGGGGGGTAGGATTGCAAAATTGATGCAGAAGTTTGGAAAACTGAACTAGACACTTGAATTATGAAAAACTGAAATGGGCAGATCCATCCACCCTGAGCTGGAACTCTAGTGTCCTTCTTGCGGACTTCCCAGAAGCATCTGGTCAGCCACTGTGAGAAACAGAATGCTGGGTTAGATATGTGTTTGCTCTGATCCAGCAGGGTTCTTCTTATGTTATTAACTCTGAACACTCCTTTTAGGAGAAATGGCACTCTGCGGGACTTTGTTGAAGGTCCCATGTTTGATCATGATGATCTAAAGCACCCTACTGCTGTCCTCCCCTCGTCCCCACCAACCTCTTGTCAAATCCCCCCGCTCCACACAGCCAAGGTCAGCAGGTGCTTATGGAAGCAATGGAGTGGGCGGCTTTCCTTCTGCTACCATTACTCATGAACTTATATTCTCTCTCTTTTGGACAAGGCCTTCCAGCTCAATTTTCCCTACAGCAGGTTGATTCCCACTGCTGGCTGCTCTTCTGCAGGCAGAAAGAAAGCACCTTTCACTTCATATTAATGGAGAATGCATGTTGTATCTATTGCAAACAACTGGACTCAACAAATCATAGAGAGACAGACTGATGCAACTAAGCCATACCCAGTAAACCAACTGAAATAAATGGTCTTAAGTTAGCTTAGTTTAGGTCACATTCACATCAGACATTTAACGAATGATGACACCACTTTAAACAATCATGGTTTCCTCTCACCCCAAAGAATTGTGGAAGCTGCAGTTAGTTAAGAGTGCAGAGAATTGTTAGGGCAGGCATCCCCAAAGTCGGCCCTCCAGATGTTTTGGGACTACAATTCCTATCATCCCTGACCACTGGTCCTGTTAGCTAGGGATGATGGGAGTTGTAGTCCCAAAACATCTGGAGGGCCGACTTTGGGGGTGCCTGAGTTAGGGAAACCCAATTTCCTTCCCAGATCTACAGTTCTCAGAGTGCTTTAGCAATCAGTCCCTCTTCACAGGGAACTCTGAGAATTGTAGCTTAGCGAAGAGACAAAGATCATGCACAGTTCTTATAATCTATTAAATTTATATTTTATTCCTTTGGAAGTTCTGAAGAGGGGGGTGGATCCTCCTTTGTTTTTGTGGTTCTCATGCTAGGCAATTCCCTGATGTTATGGAAGCACTGCAAACTGAGAAAGAGTTACCAAATTATAACAGGCCTGCCATTGCAAAGGTGAGCCTTAAAAAAACCACACACACACACACACAAACAAACAAACAAACAAGCTGACCTTCAAAGCAAAAATATCCCCAAAGGTTAAGAATACTTCTCGAAAGATGCCATTTGTCACTAATCAATGACTCAGACAAATTATAACCTTTTGAGAAACGAACAGTACAAAGAGGTGATTTTAAAGAATTGCACCCTTATAGCTGCAAAAGTACACTTGCAGAAGCTCTCCTGTCATCCATCCACTTTGCCCAAGACGTTTGTGAGTGTCATTAGCACTGAGGGCAGAATGGGAAGTTTGCCTGGCCTCCTGGTGGGTGATCATAGGTAGCTGGTGGGCTGGTGAATCGCAAGGTGCATTAGAGATACGACATTCACATTTCACATTGTGAAAGTGCTGTAGCAAAAATGTGTCTACTGGTAGAACACAGGCTTTGCATGCGAAAGGTCACAGGTTCAACCCCTGGTTCCTCCAGGTAGAACTGGAGATGGAGGGAGCACTCCAGACTGAAAACCTGGAGATGTCCGTCAGTGCAGACAATGCTGAACTGTAGATGAACCCAAGCACCGGCTTGGTATAAGACAACTTTCTATGCTCTTTGTTTTAAAGCTCATAAGAACATAAGACAGGATCATGGCAATGGCCCATCTAGTCCAGCATCCTGTTTGCACAGCGGCCAACCAGATGCCCGTGGGGAACCTGCAAGGTGGACATGAGTACAGCACTCTCCCCACTTGTGATTCTCAGCAACTGGTACGCAGAGGCATAATGCCTCTGGCAGTGGAGGCAGAATGCAGCGAGATAGTAGCCTCTGATAGCCTTGTCCTCCATGAATTTGTCTAGTCCTCTTCCCAAGCCATCCAAGTTGGTGGTCATCACTTGCCTCCGGTGGGAGCATGTTCCACAGCTCAACTATGTGCTGTGTGGAAAAAGTCCTTTCTTTTATCTCGTCTTACTTTCAATCTCTTGGCTGTTCCAATGTGTAGAATCTTATTCCAGATAAATGCTAAGGCTTCTGGGAAGGGCCTTGTGGAAGAGCTCATTCATAGAGCATCTGTGCTGCATGTGAAAGGTACCAGATCTAACTCCCAGCATCTTTATGTAGGGCTGGGAAAGTATCCTGTAGGACGTAGAACACCACTGCTGGGTCTGTGTCAAACAGGGTTGCCAACTTTTGTAGACCAGAGGGCACAATTTGAGAGAATGAGGGGGGCGGGGCTACGGACACAAAACAGCTGCTGTGGAGAGGAGACATAACACAAAAATGGAGAGACATCCCCAACAATCTTATGCTTATTATGGGAGGCAGATATGTCCTGCTGGTCCTGATTTTACATACATGCTAAACAACAACAACACCCCACCCACATTGATTTTGTCAAAATCTAATACCAACTGAGAGCATTCCTTGGTACCAGGGAAAATATGCAAGGTGGTCACACCACACTCACTTTCATTTCACAGACATTATTTATAAGGTACCTGCTCATTTTGCCCCACAACTTCCTTTCTAGGAGGACTAGAGTCTTGCTTCTTTATACAGTGGTACCTCGGGTTACATACGCTTCAAGTTACATATGCTTCAGGTTACAGACTCCACTAATCCAGACATATTACCTCGGGTTAAGAACTTTGCTTCAGGATGAGAACAGAAATCGTGCTCCAGCAGCGCGGCAGCAGCAGGAGATCCCATTAGATAAAGTGGTGCTTCAGGTTAAGAACAGTTTCAGGTTAAGAACGGACCTCCAGAACGGATTAGGTACTTAACCCAAGGTACCACTGTATATAAAAAAGCTCAGGGTCTGGAGCACCTGCTCAGGGGCCCCAGTGAAAGCCTTCACAGGTGCCAAGCTGGTCACCCATGGTGTAAAACACACTGAGCTAGATAAACAAGTGTCTGACTCGGTAGGTGGTAGCTTTTAATGTTACACCCATGTATGGTTAGTTGCCGTGGAGCATGAGCAAAGGCCAACGGTTAGCAACAGCAACAAACGTGGGGTTGAGAAGACAAAAGTCTGAAAACAAATGAGAGGATTTGGTTATGAGGGATGCGAAAGAATCAATAGTCACTTCTTAGTGGCAACACTCAGGGAGCAATTGGTCATTTGCCAAGCACGGAGGGCGATCTGTCTGCTGGCTCAAACAGCAAAGATAGTCGAGCAAAGAATGATGGCCACACGCTTAAATGATGTGTGTTTTCAGGCGATGCAATTTAACAACTTCTGCTCAGTGGAGAATTCTTAATAGGCTAAGCTGCCCTGACTGCATAAATCTTTGTGACCCCAATGAAGCCATATTGGTCAAAATATGTCAATCAGAGGACCACTTTTCATTCAGAGCTTTTGCTTCTCAAACTCACAATGGCATGTTTATTATCCACCATTGCATGGCTGATTATCATTTATTGCCCCAAGAGATCTCCACGATACTGGCTTTATCCCTGAAGTGGACAATGCAAGGTCCATGAGATGTGCGCAACTGCTGAGACAACTTCATGAGGAGCAGAAACCCTTTCTAGTTCTTTAAGATTATCAAGTTTTTGTTTTAGGTTTTCTAGTCCTTACTGAGTCAGAGGTGAAAAAGGTTTCGACCAGGCACTAAAATGATATCAGTGTTGGCACCAGTCATAACTATGAAGGGTGAATGGTCAGTAGTCAGGATGTCACCACAGCAAAGTCTCTAACTCATGTCATTTGTGTCCCTAAAGCCATCTATCTATTAAGTTTCTATTCAACGTAATCATTAAAACCTCCCAGTGCTTTACATAAAATCTACATTAAAATTACCAATAAAATTATATGCTAAAAACAAGGTAGCCTAAACATTTTCAAAATAAAATCAGCATTTTTGAATTATACATCCTAAAAATAAAATTACATGTTAAACAACATGTCAAATTTACAGAGCTACACTTTATAAAATGAAATTATAAGAATAAACCTTACCCCCCCCCAAAAAAAACCCACAGAGCTACAATTTCCAGAGTTCCCTGGGAAAAGGGATTTATTGTTGAACCACTCTGGGAAGTGTAGCTCTGTGAGAGGTAAAGGGGTCTCCTAACAACTCTCAGTACTCTTAACAAACTACAGCTCCCAGGATTCTTTGGGGGAAACCATGACTGCTTAAAGTGGTATCATAGTGCTTTCAATGTATAGTATGAATGTGGCAATAGTAGAATTCCAAGGGCATTGTTCCAAATGAATGCAGTGTTTCTGCCACCACAAAACAAGTGAAGGAGAATATTTAGCAAAATAGCCCTCTGCTTCAGAAGAGATGAGACAAATAAAATTCTCAGAAATTTTCTAGGAAATACCTCTTCTAAGAAATTTCATCTTGGCCAGTGGATGCTGGTCCACTACAGCGAATGGGGCACTGCCCCACCAACCTCAGTCTGCCCACAGGCAGCCCCCACCTGCCTACCTTTTTACTTGCAACCAGTCAGAGGGTTCTATGCCTGTCATTGGCTCTCTGGCTCCACCTACTGTTAGTCCTCCTGCCTTCCACACTACCAGTCTCAATGAGGATCAGCCACCACAGACCTAGACTTTGCTTAAAGGGAAGGACAATATTTTACCTTCAGGCCTATTCAGATGGGACTGTATTATCTGATGTACTTGGTTGTTGAGTGTTTTGACTACATCTGGCTACACTGGCCGTAACAGTTTAGCTTCTAGTTGTTTTGAGAGATGGTCGCAAACTTATCCCTTATACTTTAACACTTCTCTCTCCACCAAACTTTCTCACCATCTTGGATAACAAGCAAACATTCAGATATATGCAAATCCCCTTTTAGCTGATGGTTGTGGAACACTTTAAGGTCACCTTTTTTATCCATCATGCAGCCCTAACCAATTTATGTACTATAGCCCATCGCAGCTTGTTTTTATCTGCATCTGTCTTCTCTGATTGCATTTGAATGGGTTTATTTTTCTATTTTAAATAAAAGATTTATGCCTTAGCTGTCAGATCATACCTTTATTTGAAAATTTAATCTCATTTCCAGGAGTCAAGATTAACTTATTAGATTTAACTGTCCCCTGTGTACCTTGGAGATGGTAGATGTATATTATTAGAGGGAGCACACATACACATACACACACACACACACACACACACACACAGCATAAACAAAACACAATGCACTTAAAGTTAAAATGAAGGACTCCATCAAGCTATAGCATCATCCAATCAAAAGACAAACATGAGAAGCACTACCTTGAGTACTTGATGGAAATGTAAAAATGACCATACAGGTGACAAAAGGCACCAGGGTGGTCTCACACACTGGGACCTCCATGAGTTAGGCACTAGTGCCATGCCATCTGTACCACTATGTTTTCATTTATTTTCATAAGACTCTCTGTAAACCACTAGTGCTCTAGTTTTCTCACAAGGCCAAGCAGAATAGGCCTTATGGATCAATGGCACCCTCTAGGCTGTAGTTCCAGCTTGTACAGAGTCAGTTGCTGACTCAACAAGCCCATCTGGCCACACTAGGCCCTATAATACTCCTGGCAGCCAAGCCAAGTCAGTTCGAGCAACTTATCACCTTGTGTTTGACCTGTAACCCATCCATGACCACTGTGGTCTTCCTGTGGCCCTTGTTTACGAGCTCAAACTCAGAACGAAAGGGGAAAATGTGCTAAGAGGAAGGCATGCTTGGCAAACCCTCACCGTGATCAACTCCCGCCTGGAAACCTATGTCCCCACTGTGGAAGGATGTGTTGATCCAGAACTGGCCTCCACGGTCACTTACGGACTCTCTGTTAAAACTGTGTTTATAGAAGACAATCTTACTCGGCTACGAGTGATCGCCAAAGAAGAAAAAGGTATCTGCTTGTCTGTGACCTGTAATGATACATTTAACAGGGATCCAAACATGGTGTTGGAGGCTGCAGGAGCAGGTTCAGGGTAATGAGATGACTACTGAAGATAGAGAGACCATTGCACCTGAGGCTGTTGGGCAGAAGCCCCTGAGGAACCCCACCCCACCTCCCTAGGTCACCATGACCTATAGGGACATAGTCAAGACTCTTCCCTTGAAGAATCAGATGCCTCCCACCACATATCACCAAACCACCAGTACAGGGAATTCACTGATTTGGTGCTGATTTGGTTTGGGGTTGTGCTTTTTAAAAAAGAGTTATTCTATTTCATTTTTGCATGGTGACTTTCTGAGCTGCTTCTTGAAGACAAGAAGGCAGGGTGAAAACGTTTACCCACAAAACAGATCATCCTCAGAAGCATCAGCAAATATATATATTCCAAGGCATGTTACAACAGACTCAAAATATTCAGATAGTGGGGAGAGCAGTACTGATAAAATAAAAAAGCACCCCACTCCCACAAAGACACAAAACCATCAGGAACAGTCAATTAGTAAAAGGCCTATATATATATATATATATATATATATATATATATATATATATATATATATGCTTTCGTAGATTTTCACGGGTACAGGAATGTAGGTTTTGGTGTCTTCGGGTGTCTTCCCGTGTAAGAGTTGGGGTGTCTAGGCGACGTTTCGACGAGGTCTCACTCGTCATCTTCAGGCTGGTGCTTTCGGCTTCTTGTTACTAGAACAGAGCAGGATCTCAGTGTTTGAGTTCCTATAAATACTGTTGAGGGGGTGTGGTGTATAGCCTCCAACGTTCTGGGCAGATAGGAAGTTCCTAGGTTAATGTGCCTTTTCTTCTTTTGTTCATTAATTACTTGAGTGATATCTTGAGTGATTACTTGAGTGATATTCTGAGTACCACTTAGGAGGGTCATTAGGTGTGGATTAGTTGCTAAAGCTTTCGTGTCTTGACCTCTTGACCTTGTGAAGAGTTTTTCTGAGAAGATGGTTGTACTGCACTTAGTTGTGCTCTGGCTTGGCTTCGTGTATAGGGGCGAGCTGTGGTTTTGTGCCCTGTGCCAGCCAGATCTGTGTAGGGATTGCAGGGGGGTGCAGCATCCGGAGGTGCCACTATGGTTTGGCTACTGGATGGTGTCTGTAATTTATCTGTGGAGAGGGTCTGGGTTTGGGTCTGGTGTGGTTGATTGGAGATGGCGTTCTGTGTGCCTCTGGTTCTGGTGTCGGTTTTTGTGGGGAGGGCTAATTTCCAGATGTCTGGCAGGCGGGACGTGTCGTCACGCTTGTTCATGTTGTGAGGGTGTTTCTCTATCTCGATGGCTTCCATGATTATTCTCTTGTGGTGATGTTCCATGTTAAAGAGCAATTTGGAATCTGCAAAATTAATTTCGTGTCCTGTTTCTTTCATGTGTTGGTAAAGAGAGGAAGTTTTTTCTTCTTTTTTGACGGCATTCTTGTGTTCTGCGATACGTGCATTTATTCGTCTGTTTGTTTGTCCAATGTACGTGGCTGGACTAATCCACACCTAATGACCCTCCTAAGTGGTACTCAGAATATCACTCAAGTAATCACTCAAGATATCACTCAAGTAATTAATGAACAAAAGAAGAAAAGGCACATTAACCTAGGAACTTCCTATCTGCCCAGAACGTTGGAGGCTATACACCACACCCCCTCAACAGTATTTATAGGAACTCAAACACTGAGATCCTGCTCTGTTCTAGTAACAAGAAGCCGAAAGCACCAGCCTGAAGATGACGAGTGAGACCTCGTCGAAACGTCGCCTAGACACCCCAACTCTTACACGGGAAGACACCCGAAGACACCAAAACCTACATATATATATATATATATATATATATATATATATATATATATATATATATATACACACACACAGTATATTTTAAGAAATGGACAACCTATCCCTTCAAAGACTTGGAAGTACAGGAACATCTTAACCTGGCAATGGGTGTCAATGTCCGTGCTAGGTGGGGCTTGCTGGGGAGAACACTGAAAAGATGGAAGGCCACTACCAAAAAGGCCTTCTCGCATTATCATGGCCCTCTGAGCCTCTCTTGGAGGAAGGACTCAAAATAGGGCCTCCAATTCTAATTGCATGGTAAGGGGGAGAGCTGGCATGGTTTAGTATCTAGAGTGTTGGATTAGGATCTGGAAAATCGGGGTTCAAATCCCCACTCAGTCATGAAGTCCACTGGACCAGTCATTGCCTCTCAACCTAACCTGTCTCACAGGGTTGTTGTGAAGATAAAATGAAGAGGGATCTATATAAAATATAAATTTAATAAATAATAATGATGATGAGAGATTTGTGTACACCACCTTGAGCTCCTTGGAGAAAAAGGTGGGAATGTAAATATAATAATAAGGGGCAGGCAGGTTCATGACAAGAGACGTGTTCCAGCAAGTATTAGAGTCCCAATCTATGTAAGGCTTTGTAGGTTATTGGCAGTGCTTTGAATTGGGTCCAGAAATGTGTCGTCAGCTAGTACAGCAAGATGTTGGAAGTGGGAGAAACATCTTAACGGTAAGGGCTGTGGTGGTGGGGGGTCTTTGCTGAAGGTATTTAAGCAGAGACCAAGCAGCCATTTGCCAGGGATGTTGCAGCTGCATTCTATACTGTAGTTCCTATGCTGAGTTGAGGTTTGGACCAGTTGACCTCCAAGGGTGCTCACTTCACTCTTCTTCTGTTTTTGTGTGAGGCATGGATTTGAAACAAAGCTCACTAGAGTGCATGGTCTACTTTCTGGTCAGAAAGGTTAGAGAAAGGTTGTCTTGTTTTTCATATTAGTTACTTATTGTCAGCCTCTGAGATTGAAGCAGGGGGCTGAGAAAAGGCAGGTGGGGGCAATATACACTCAAGAATAAATATGATTGCACCCAAAGATTGCACCTATGAACTTTTGGAGAGGTAGGAATGTTGCAGGGATCAGCAACATCACCACCACCACAACAACAATATCAAGAGCTAGTTCCATTCCACCACCCCACCAAAGTGAAGTCCAACATGTGTCTATTGATTTATACATTCTTCATTGCCTTTTCTGTGATCCATGCAGAGATAGTCTTCAATAGCATGTAGCAGTTCTAACTTTGTAATATTAAGATAATTCAGGGATACTAAGGTAAAACCTCAGGGATGCTTGAGAAGAGCAAATCTGTTATAGCATGATCTTAGCTGGCTTCCCTTTTTCCCATTACAAATGGGAAAAATATCTCAAAAAATATTTTTAAAAATTAAAACACTGTTAAAAACCCCACCACTCTGTATCCAGATTCCATGTAATTTAATTCTCACCCCTATACCCCGCCAAGATATCATTAGTGGGTAAGGATGGGGGAGAAATTTGATTAAGTACACATTTAAAGGCAACCCCAAACACTTTTCAGCTGCAAGGCGTTGGAAGACAGAGCTATGGGTGCTCAGCATCTCCTTAAGCAAGATTCAGGGGTGCTGTCCCATTGCTGGTGCTGAAATGAGATTGCCATCCCAACTGGCTTCCCTATATGGAATGGAAGGCAATGTACGTGGTTCATCTGTCAGAGGAACACATTGGGACAGCCCTAGCTTTTAGGAAGTTATTTCTATGTTTTAATGGTGCACATTGTAATTTGTTTCTTTGCTCACATCTGCACCACGCACTTAAAACACACAGCATCCCCCAAAGAAGCAGTTTGCAGGATTCTTTGATGGAAGCAATATGCTTTAAATGTATGGTGTGAATGTGACCTTGTAAGTTGTGCTGGGAAGTTCAGAGGGTGTGGTAGAAATAAGGTGGTCAGGTGGGAGGTGGGGAGAGGGCAGGGCTCCTACGCCCCGTAATAACTGAGTAGAAGAGGGAATTTCAACAGGTGTAGCTGGTATGCTGTGCACCATCAGAATTTCACCCAACAGGGAAGAGTTGAAAGCTAGGGGACAGGTTGTTGTTCAGTGATAGAGCTCCTGCCATGGATGTAGAAAGTTCCAGGTTCAGTCCCTACCAGCTTCTGTATAAAGGATACCACAGCCAGGCTATTGGATATGGGCTCCAGATTTTGTTGGACTGAATCTCCTATCACCCCTGATCATTGGCCATGCTACAGAGCAGCAGGTCAGAGTGGATAATACTAGCCTAAAATGAACCAGTGAACTGGCTCAGCATATTAGGCTGGCTTATATGCAAAATTAGCCAACTGTGAATTTTGTTCTGCACTGGTTGGCAATTTGCTACTGGGCCACATTCAAGGGGTTACTACTAGTATATAAAGCCCTTAACAGCTTGGGACCAGTTTACCAGCAAGATTGCCTTGCCGCATATACGCCCACTCAATTGCTTCGATCAGCAGAATTGACACTTACAGGTTCTACATGATATCTGTTTCTCCTTTGTAAGAACTTGATCACTCAGTGTGGCGGCACCTACACTTTGGAACTCCCTGCCTATTGATATCAGGCAGACACCTTCCCTGTGCTCTTTTTGATGCCTGCTAATAACAGTTTTGTTTAGGCAAGCCTACCTAGATCTTTAGAAAGCCGGTGCGAGCTTAATCTATTTTTAGTCTATTGCTGTTTTGCCTTTTCAGAGTCTTAAATTATTGTCAGTTCTTCTTATTGAAACCGTGCAATTTCTGTTCTCATCCTGAAGCAAAGTTCTTAACCCGAGGTACTATTTCTGGGTTAGCGGAGTCTGTAACCTGAAGCGTCTGTAACCTGAAGCATCTGTAACCCGAGGTGCCATTGTATTATTATTATTATTATTATTATTATTATTATTATTATTATTATTATTATTTTCACTGAAACAAACAGTAAACAGCTGGCGAATGTCTTGACTCACCTCTTTACTTTGTTTGCTTTTTTCCCATCACCTAATGCATGCCTGCAATACACAAGGAAGCCAGGCTGAATGGGCTCCCAGAGGCCAAGGTCACATCCACTCACGGTGACATGGCCTTCACTGCGTGAGGCATGCATCTCTACAGATCTGGCTCTTTTATCAGATCTGCGCTGTAGGACTAGGGGGCAACTGTATCCTAGGAACAAGCTCTGCTTCACAGTGACCTTGTACATGTTTGAAGAGGATCATCAGGGAAAACAGATATTAAAGCTGCAGCTTCCTACTTGGTGGCTCTGTGCTTTTGAGCACATGCGTGATGTTCGTGTGTGAGAGAGAAAGAGGGTGTGTATGCACCCTTATCCACACACCCTCATCTTCCAGAATTGTAAACTGCGTGGACAATCGATCGCAAGCATCAGAACGGATTGCTGCCAAACACCCGCCTGGGAATCACTGATCCTCAGCTGCCTTTGGGGGCTGGGAGGCCAACACTGGTGGTGTTTAGTGGTGTAGTCGTTAAGGGTGGTGGACTCATAATCTGGTGAACTGGGTTCAATTCCCTGCTCCTCCACATGCAGCTGCTGGGTGACCTTGGGCTAGTCACACTTCTCTGAGGTCTCTCAGCCCCACTCACCTCACAGAGTGTTTGTTGTGGGGGAGGACGGGAAAAGAGATTGTGAGCCACTTTGAGACTCCTTCAGGTAGTGATAAAGCGGGGTATCAAATTCAAACTCTTCTTCTTCTTCTTCATTAGGACCAGTAGAGCAGGAGGCAGGGAGGCCAACAACAAACAGAGGGAGAACAATGATCAGTGGAGCCAACTAGTTCTAGTTTTCCCCATCCTCCTCCTGGCTGAGTTCTACAAAGGGAACGTTGAGACTAAGGAAGGGGAAGGTGGCAGACAGGGTCCTCCTCTGGATGGGTTGTAAGAAGGCTGGCCAGGGGCAGGCTGAGGCAGGCTGGGCAGTGCCAGTCTCCACTGGCTGACTTCAGAGCCCCTTTCCCTAATGCAGGTGTCGCAGCCAGGCAGCTGCTGATGGCCCATTGCCCCCTCCTCATCACTGCCCCCTCCGGCTTCCTAGCCAGGTCACCACTTCTCCTTCCCCCATCTGTGCTGCTACTGGCTCATCACCTCCTCCTCTTCTCCCTCCCCTCTGTGCGTGAGAAGGTCTCACCTGTAGCAGACACTGGTAAGACGGAGGAGCAGGAAGACGGTAGGCTGGAGATAGGGCTATCACGCATTGCAGTGTGAGGTCCATGGGTGGGATTAGGAGGCATGCCAAGGGCCCAAACAAATTGAAGGCTGGCCGTGCCTCAACAATTGTGACCAGGCTGCTACAGAAAAACAGGGTTGGCCTGAACATGAAGACCTCTTGGATCAGGACGAATCAATAGATGAGGATTTAAAAATTGATATTATTTATTCTCCTCCTCTTCCTGTTTTCAACTCTTTTTCCCCTTCCTCCTCCTTGATCCTTTCTCTTCCTTCTCCTAATTTTCACGCTCTTCCTTCCTCTTGCTTTTTCCTTCCTCCTATTCCGTTTCTGCCTCCTCCTGCTCCCATTTCTCCTTCCAAGGGCCAGATAGAGAGGACTGGAGGGCTACTTCTGGTCCTGGGACTTTAGATCCCTCACTTCTGCCCTTGATAGTCTCCAACCCCATGATTGAATGGTCATCTCAGCAAAGGAGGTATGTAATTAATTTAAAAGGTAAAGGGGACCCCTGACCATTAGGTCAAGTCGTGACCAACTCTGGGGTTGCAGCACTCAACTTGCTTTATTGGCTGAGGGAGCCGGCGTACAGCTTCCAGGTCATGTGGCCAGTATGACTAAGCCGCTTCTGGCGAACCAGAGCAGTGCACGGAAACGCCGTTTACCTTCCCGCCACAGTACCTATTTATCTACTTGCACTTTGATGTGCTTTCGAACTGCTAGGTTGGCAGGAGCAGGGACTGAGCAACGGGAGCTCACCCCATCGTGGGGATTTGAACCGCCGACCTTCTGATCAGCAAGTCCTAGGCTCTGTGGTTTAACCCACAGCACCACCTGTGTCCCTGTATGTAATTAATTACATAAGCAATTTCAGTGGAAAGGAGACACTGAAAACACAAGGCACGAAATAACATTAATGTAATGTTTGTGCACTTTAAAAAATACCAGCAGCTCATATTGTTAGCATTTGCTTGCATGATTTCCATTCTTGATCTTCGGCAAACAAGCAGATTATGGCCATTTCTGCCCTGATTTTTTTTTAAATGATATTTATTAAAGTTTCAACGAAAAGATTACATAAATAAAAAGAGGGGGAAAAGAAAAAGAAATAAAAAGGAAAAAATACAAAATACAGAAAAAAGATAAAAGACACTTAAAAAACACATCAATCTTTCCATGCCTTACATTTCATTTCCCTACTTCCCTGACCTCCTCACACCTCCCTTTTTTGTATTCCAGTTCTGTTAGTTAATTCAGCAATTCCTTTCCCTCTTTGTTTTTGTCTTAATCCTTTAACTTAATATATTATAACTTTGGGCTTTCACCTGTTAACAATCCATTTTTACATACACCTTTACAACATTACTGCTAAAACCACTTAACTTCATTCTGACATCATTCTAACATTCATTAATTTTGCAGTATTTCTGTAAATAGTCTTTAAATTTCTTCCAATCTTCCACCGACTCTTCTCCCTGGTCTCGGATTCTGCCAGTCATTTCCGCCAGTTCCATCACCTTCATCTGCCATTCTTCCAGAGTGGGTAAATCTTGTGTCTTCCAATACTTTGCAATAAGTATTCTTGCTGCTGTTGTGGCATACATAAAGAAAGTTCTGTCCATTTCTGCCCTGATTTCTGTTTCTGATGGAATTCTCCAACATGCTTAGTGGAAAAGCGACTGAGTGACAGAAGTGCAAGAAGTGCACAGAAGTGCGCAGTTTGCAATCTTGGTTCTGCATTGGATTTATTATTATTATTATATTCTGCCTTTTCCCCATACTGGGAGTCGAGAAAGCTTAAATTAAAATACAAATAAAATACAAAAAGCTTAAAAAATATAAACAATTATCATTAAAAGGTAATTAAAAGCTAATAGAATTTTTGTATTGTTTTAATTCTAATTTATTAAAACAAATTTATTAAAATACAGATAGCAAAAACAGCAGAGCACTATTAAAATCCCTTTCCTTAAAAAAACAGTCAGTCCCCAAAGGCCTGTTGGAAGAATAGGACATCATGACCTCCCAGCTTTGGTTCCCAACACCCCGCAGTCTATAACATGGAAGACAAAGCCACTCCCGACATCAGGAGGGGGGGTTGTGGGCTCACGCCCACTAACATCCGCGCGGGGCTGGCTGCAGCCCCACGTGATCAGGGGAATCCTCGGGCTGCGTCATAGCCTGTGCCAGCCAATCAGCTGGCTGCAGGGGGCGGAGCTGGGGGTCATTTAAGGATGGCGTGGCCCGTGAATGCCCCTTTTCCTCTTCATTCCAGCTGCGGTTTCCCACCCACCCACCCTCTAGGTTTCGCCTTGGTCGCTGCAAGGGGCCTGGTAGGAGTTTCGCCACTTGGCTAATTGGCATTGTTTTTAAAGCCATTTGGTTTTTTTCGCTTACCTCGTAGCAAAACGTCACAACTCATTGGTTTTGGCGGTTAGGCATTGGTAGGGGTATTATTATGCTGATGAGTTGGGGGGAGCGCCATCACCTCCCCCAAATATTTAGGGGTGGTCCGATAAAGGATTCCGGGGGGTTTTGCCTCGCTGAAACCTATGGAGGCTAGGGCCTAAAGCGTGCTCCTGAGCGGTGACCCCTCGGGGAGCGCCTAGGGATGTGCATCTCAGGGGCTCCCCCTGTTGGTGTTAACCCCTTCCGGTTTTATCCCGGATAGTCTGATAGGACCAATGCCTAAAGCCAATACCGCTCTTACCTGTAACCAATAAAGTTGTGGCCATTTGTTGCCCATTAATCTTAAATTCTGGTGTCCGGTGTCTTTAATGTATGATATTTTAGTGTTTTTTTGGTTTCTATGGAAGCCGCCCAGAGTGGCTGGGGAAACCCAGCCAGATGGGCGGGGTACAAATAATAAATTATTATTATTATTATTATTATTATTATTATTATTATTATTATTACTTTATTTATTTCAATTGGTGGGGGGTGGGATTCGCCACGCAATACAGGCTTGCTTTACAGGGCTACTGTAAGGATTTCAGCTAGAGAAAGATACACTGGAAAGTGCAGTATAAATGTTAAGAATAATCTGCATTAAAATGTATGTGCTGATAACAAAAGTTACTTACACAAGCATAAAATGGCATACAGTGAAACCACAGGATACAATATCAACCAAACTGCAAAATGAAGATTTTCTAACAAAGTTAGAAAATGAGCAACAGTATGTCGCTGCATCAGAAGGTTCAGCTCATAAAGTTAAGCAGAAGATTAATCTGCAAAACACAATAGGTCAAGCTTGCAGCTTTCAAAACGCTGTTTGGTTGAGTGGAAAGAAAATGCCTCTATATCGCTTTTACTAAGGGCTTATCCACACTTTCATTTTGCTCCACTCTTTCCAGGCAAAGTGTGCACTTTAAAGCCCTTTCTTTCTTTCTTTCTTTCTTTCTTTCTTTCTTTCTTTCTTTCTTTCTTGTTCCAAAGTTTTCCCTGTGGAAACCTGGGTCAAAAAAAGAGGAGGGCTCAGACACTGAGTTTTAAGGTTTGTGCCTGGAAAGAGCAGAGCAAAAGCGAAGTGTGGATATCCTCTTATTCTTCAGCTGTCACCCTTCCTACCCCCACCCCCACCCGCCATCCAGGAAAGGATATTTTGCCTTTTAGAGACCTGGAAAAGACTCGCCTCTGTTTTTATAACACCATCGCCATCTACTGACCCACAAAAATATTACATCCTCAGAAAACGAACATCCGCAAAATTGCGAACGTTGGCTGTTAACACGACAGGCGTATCATAACAAGCAAAGGACAAGCTGATAAGACACACTCTGCAGGAGTGCTTGACATCCTTTCTCTTTCTACATTACCTATTTATCCAGGACATTTGTGACTACCGTCTCCAGCAGGGTCAAAGAAACATCACGCTGCTGCAATCTAGGCTTCAAGATTCCCACGGATTGCCAGCAACCGTAAGAGTTAAGGCGCCACTTCCCAGGTTACCCTGGCACCAGTGGCAGAGGAATGGAAGGAGAAAGGAGGGTTATCTCTCTCTCTTTCTCTGCCCTCTCCCCCGCTGGACACCTGGCAGAAAAGAAATGGGGTTCTAGAACTAGGGCTGGGAAGGTGAAAAGTGAGCTCAGCAGTTGTATGGGGCAGGAAGAGGAAGCTCTAGGTGTCTGACTGGGGAATGACAGGGGGTGAGTAGCTAGAAGAGTGAGCAGGGGCACAGCCCTTAGTAAGAACATAAGAGCTCAAGGAAAGGCTGTTGGATCAGTCCAAGGTTCCCCCTTGTCCACCACCCTGTTCTCACAGTGGCCAAGTTATGTGAGGCCCACAAGCAGCAGCTGAGCACAACAGCCCTCTCCCTTCCTGAAGTCACCATTCAGAAGCTTCACTGCCTCTGAGGCAATCATCCTGACTAGTAGCCATTGAGAGTCTTCAATCCTCTTTTAATGCTATCCAAGTTAGCAGCCAACACCGTCTCTTGTGGGAGCAAACACTCGCACCTGTGTTCGGCCATAGTTGCTCCCGGTTTTATGTCACCTGCTCCCTAGCTGTCACCTGGCTCATTGCATTGCATTGCCCATTGCTCCTGGCACCTGGCTCGCTGCCAGGACACGTCTGGCTTAGCAGCTGGTCAAGGGCTCACACATCCGTCTCTGTCCTCCACCCAGGAAAGCAAGAGTCACGATCAGAGCCAGGCAAACAATGCTCAAGGAGGTTTTGAAGAAAGGCCATCGAAGGGCGTGGCTTGGGAGAGGGTGTGGCCTGGGTAGAGTTCCAAGGACCAGATAGAGAGTGCTGGGGGCCACATTTGGCCCCCATCCCTGAGGCTCTCCACTGCTGCTTTAGACAGATAGGTGGGTGGGTGTTAACTTCATTGTGAATATTTGCTGTTTACTGACCTCGTAATAACAGCAAAAAATAAAATGAGGATTGAAAAAGGTACCGCTGTGCTCAATTGGTTGCTGGTATCCAGGCAATCAGCCTGGTGGGGTTTCTTTGACCATTTCCATCTCAGCACAGCAAGCGGTGCCTTTTGTACAGGGACGGCAAAATATTCCGCAGCAGTAAAAAGGTCACATTTGCCCGATAGCCTATCTTGGGCGATGACATCACCGTGGAACCTAATCTGCAAATAGCTCTCTTAAAAAACCCACACTAAATGCATCCATATAGAGAAAAGTGGATTGTTCTGGGCAGCTAGAGAAATGTATATACAAAAGGCCCTTTACTCAGATGTGCAAGAGGCACAGGATTGGTTGTGATGCATGAAGTACATCTTTTGTCCAAGCCTACTTCCAGAGCTGGAGCTGGTGAAATAAATACCGGCAGGTTTTAGCAAAGGGCGAGGCCACAGCTTGCTCAGAACGGCTGATGAATAGAAGGACTTGAATGTGGTTACAGGAGGGTGGTGACAGTCAGCTGCCGTATCCAAACAGCGTTGTTGTTCTGTTCATTAGTCCCTTTTCAAGCCAGTAGCTGGAAGGCAACATTTAAGAATATTCTAATACAGAAAAACATGATTACTACTAGTCGTGGCTTAGGGATAGGGATGTAGGAAGCTGCCGTATGTTGAAGCCTCATCTATACATTTAATGAACTATCATACCACAGTCATGGCTTCCCCTGAAGAATCCTGGGAACTGTAGTTTGTTCAGGGTGCTGATAGTTTTTTGGGAGACCCCTTCACAGAGCTACAGTTCCCAGGGTTTCCCAGGGAGAGGGAATGACTGTAAAGCCTCTCTGAGGACTGTGAGGGAAATAAAGGTCTCCTAACGAATCTCAGGGGACGCGGGTGGCACTGTGGGTTAAACCACAGAGCCTAGGACTTGCCGATCAGAAGGTCAGTGGTTCGAACCCCCGCGACGGGGTGAGCTCCCGTTGCTCGGTCCCTGCTCCTGCCAACCTAGCAGTTCGAAAGCACATCAAAGTGCAAGTAGATAAATAGGTACCGCTCCAGCAGGAAGGTAAACAGCGTTTCCATGCACTGCTCTGCTTCGCCAGAAGCGGCTTAGTCATGCTGGCCACATGACCCGGAAGCTGTACACCGGCTCCCTTGGCCAATAAAGCGAGATGAGCACCGCAACCCCAGAGTCAGTCATGACTGGACCTAATGGTCAGGGGTCCCTTTACCTTTACCTTTACCAAATCTTAGCACCCTGAACAAACGATAGCGTGGAATACATGACTGTTTGAAATAGTAATATGCTGTTTGGGTGAGACCTGAGTCAGACCACTGATTCATCTGGCTCAGTATTGTCTTGCAGCACGTCTGCAGGGTTTTGGGTGGGGGTCTTTCCCAGCCCTGTTTGGAGATGCTGGGGGTTGAATTTGGGACCTTATTTGTGCAAGGCAGATGACCTTTGCATAAAGGAGAACTAATTGGATTAGTTGGATTTCTATGAAGACTAATGCAGGCTGACCTAATCTTCACCTGCTGGACTAATGAGTGGATTGGAACATAACCATCATTTGCATTGTACACACCTCTGAACTGGGCAATAACATTTTGGGGCTCAAAGAAACACACCAAAAGATCTGCCTTTGTAGGTTAAAATGCCTTGAGGAACGAATTCATTGAGACAAATTGCATATTTTATTGGGCAGAGAGTTTTCCTGCATTCATGGCTTGCTTGCAAACTTCTTATAGGCTTCTGGTGGAGATGAAGATGCTGGACTAGAAAAGCCTTTGATTTGATCCAGCAGGCTCATCTTATGTTCCTATCTGCTTCCATGCAGCTGGAGGCTTATCCATTGTGCATAACCCAACAGATGCCAAAGAGGCTAGCCACAATTCCACCCCCTCCCCAAAAGTGGCTTGTCTCCATGGCAGCAAGATCTGCTGCAGTGAAATCTGGTTTCTTATGTTAAATCTGGTTTCAAAACAGGATGCAACAGACTAAAATTCCAAAGAGAATTTTGGAATTGAATTCAAACAAGCAAACAAAAAGTTAAGCAATTAAAAAGGCAACCAACAACCCTCCCCCCCCCCACTTCACCATTTTGCTCTGAAATTTATCAGCAATTAAATGCATTCTTCTCACATGCAGAAAACTACAAGGGTTGGTGTTAATGAATTGTTCCCAGGGTCCTGAGAAAACTATCACTTCTGCTTGTTAAACCTTGTGCCTGTATCATATGTGCTAGAGAAAACATAGATTATGCCGTCTAGCACACTGTAATGCTTGATCTAGACAAATGCCAGTATTAAACTGTTGGGGGCATGGCAGTGTTATTGCACTGAGGGAGAGGAACGGGGAGCCCCTGCAGTGTCTCCCTCACCATCCTCCTGGGCAGGGGAGAAAGTGTAAACTATAAAGATGATTTTGAAGCCTCAGAATGCATTTCTTTAGATGCTTGTGAGGTTTAGGTGATCGGGACATATAACACCAATTCTGTACCAGCCACACTGATTGCCAGTGCATTTCAGGACCCAATTTGAAGTGCCAGTGATACCCTATTTGAAGGACCACCTGTACCTTTCAGGGGCATAGCATTGGGGAGAGGGGGTTGCCGAGGCTATGTCCACACCCTGGGAACAGATTTGACTGGCCGGCTAAACCAGGTGAGGGTAGCCAATGGGTCTCCCATTGTACAGTCCCTCTACATGCAAAGACATGCCTTGGTGGACTGAGTGGACAAAAGCAATACTGGCCCAATGGTCAAGAAGGTGGCTTCTGCATGTGCTGTTGAGGGAAGTGAGGGGCAGATCAGGCTCGTCAACTTGGGAAGTCAGTCCATCTAGGACAAGGGTAGGCAACCTAAGGCCCGGTCGCCTTCTCAATCTGGCCTTCTCAATCTGGCCCGTGGACAGTCTGGGAATCAGTGTGTTTTTACATTAGTAGAATGTGTCCTTTTATTTAAAATGCATCTATGGGTTATTTGTGGTGCATAGGAATTCATTCATTTCTTTTCTTTTCAAAATATAGTCTGGCCCACCACATGGTCTAAGGGACGGTGGACCGGCCCACGGCTGAAAAAGGTTGCTGGCCCCTGATCTAGGAGAAGGAAAATTCTGACCCCCAACCTCCACTGCCTTGCGGGAATCATCGGGAGAAGAAAAGGATCCTACACAAATCTGGAGTAGAGTCCCTAAAACAGCATATAGGTGGCATATATAGCTCTCACCCCTCCTTGTGAGGTAGGTTAAGCTGAAAGGCAGCGACTGGCTCAAGGTCACACAGTGAGCTTCATGGTTGAGTGGGGATTTGAACCCAGGTTTCCCAGGTCCTAGTCTGTCACCCTAACCACTACATAAGACTTCCTCTGCCAGCAGTTCAATGTAGTCTAAGAAAGGTCCTCGTTGAGTTGTCATGAATGATGCCTAATAGCCTGATGACAGATAAAAGCTCCCATCATTGTAGGACTAACATCATCTAATACACAAATAATCCACATCCGTTTCTTTGCTTACTGCATGATATCAGGACGGCCTTTACTCCTCCAAAGGGTCATGAGGATAATCGACAGCCTAACAGGATAGGATAGCAGAAGTGGCGGCACAATCCTGAGCCCAAACAGATGGCTTCGCCTTAATAAAAGAGTATGATATTATAGGTGCACCTCTCAGCCCTTCTCCTTTCGACATATTTTTGGCCATCTGCGGGAACGTGCAGCGGAGATTACAATTATCATTAACACTCTTTGGAAGGAGCCAGTTCACAGTTCATTGACTGTGCAGTCAGCGGTATCAGGAAGAGCCTGGGAAAGCGATCATGCTTGGTTTTATGCGCCCTGGTGGTGCGCACTGACTGGAAACAGACTGTACAATTTCAGGGCAAACTGAGAACCCTGTTTGTGAAGGAGCAGCAAGACAGCTGAATGGGGGGGGGGAGGCTTTCTCAGCTCATAGACTCCTAAGAAATAATTAGGGATAGAAAACCCTTTTCAGCCTGAGGGGCTGCATTCCCTTCTGGGCAACTTTCTGGGGGCCACATGCCAGTGGTGGGTGGGGCCATATCGAAAGTGAACAGAGCAGTGAATATAAATATTATCTTTGTATAGCGGGATAGTTTCTACACGCTGCTCTCTTCTGGATCCAGCCAACCAAGAGGGGTTATCGGAGCTCAATGACACATTCCAGCCAGGCAAAAAATCTAGAGGATGTGAAACAGGGCCAGTCAGCATTCTGGATCAAGTTAAGTGCACTTCAGGATTCCATTCGGTGTTTGCTTAAATTTCCCATGCTCTTTTGAAGCCCTGAACCATTTCACCAACCAGCACAAGTGGATTCTTAAGGATTCTGTGCTACAGCCAGCCAGAAACATCGTAGCTCTGTTGTATGTCTTGGAGTGAAGATTTTTTTTTAAAAAAAAATGATATTTATTACTTTTTCAACATTTTCAACACAACACTACAAACAAAAAAGAAAAGAGAAAAAACAATACAAATACAATACAAAAACGCTACATGGACTAACAAAACAAAGCAAAAACAAACAAAAACAATTTAAAAACACCTCAAACATTTTCAATATCTTATATTTCATTCACTTATTTCCAGCGACCTCCTCACACCTCCCTTTTTGTATTCCACTTCTATTAATTGTTTCAGCAATTCCTTTCCATCTTACTCTGTTTTCTTTCTTTTTTTATATAAAATTTTTATTGGTTTTTCACAATTTTTATAAACACAAACATTACACAATACAAACAAACAAACACATAAACAAACATGTATAATTTCGAATCCTTTTTTCTTAAACCTTACTTCACCGACTTCCCCAGACCTCCCCTTTCTGCATCCCAATTTCCAAATTTGTTTCAGTTTTCTATCCTATAATTATCTTAACACATTCTTGCCTTATTTTTCCTTTAATTTTCTATTAATCTATTTATACTTAATTCCTTATGACATTTCTACTAAAGCAATATAACTTCATTCCAACATTTTTCTAACATTCCTTAATTTTACAATATTTCTATAAATAGTCTTTAAACTTTTTCCAGTCTTCTTCCACCGACTCTTCTCCCTGGTCTCGGATCTTGCCAGTCATTTCTGCCAATTCCATATAGTCCACCAACTTCGTCTGCCATTGTCCAACACTTCAGTGCTTTCAAGAAGCAACCATTCTCTCAACCAGCAAAAAGCAGATGGTTCACAACGAAATTTAAAGGTCTGGCAGGGCAGGTCCACCTCCTTCTTTGGCATCCATCAATATCTTAAGTTTTACATGAGGCTTCCTGCCCTGCCAAACAACTCTAGAAACATCCCTCTGCCACCTCCTGAAACAATCCATCCCATCCAAAGCTTGCAATGTTTGAAACAAAAGCAACATCCCCAGCAACACAGCAGCCCTCATCCCCACCACAGTAACTCGGCCCAACAGTAACAACTTCTGATTTGTCCATATTTCCAAATCCCCCTTCTCTTCAATCCAACATCCTTCACAGTTATCCTTAAACAGATTCACATTTTTGGCGGTCATACTAACCCCCGAATACCTCTCTTTCTCAACTGATGTTAGTCCTGTCGCCTCCTGAAACTCTGTCAAGCTTTCCTTTTCCAGTTCTGGTCCTCAAATTCTGGTCTTTTCTGGTCCTCAAATTCATCTGTTCTTCTTTAAGTTCAATCATAACGAATGTCAGCTTATGTTCATCAGGTTGTCTTTGTATGGATGGGACTCTCCTCTCCAGTTGTATTGCTTTAGATTCAGCAGCAAGGGTTTTTTCCCTGACTTCATCTGCAGTTTGCCGTATCAGAGTAGATTCCTGTGTCAGTTTCTGGGTGGTTTCTGGATTGGTATTCACCTTTTGTCCCAAGTTATTTAAACTTTCTACGATTAAGTCAATTTCAATATTTGCAGCATCCATTTTCACATTTATCACATCTGTTTTCTTATGAAGTTGTTCCAGCGAATCGTTTACTTTCAATAATGCAGCCACTAAGGCCTCTTCTGTCGACATCCCGTCTGTTTTTTCCTTTCCATTTGCCACAACACTTAAGAGATTCAAGGCCAATTCCAAAGTCTCACACTTTTTTATCTTGCAGCTGGAAATTCCCCTAGCCCAGCTCCTGTAAAGTAACCAATTTCAAAAGCTTCCACTAGGGGAAAACAGTTTCTATTTGTATCGGTCAGTATGTCCTCTTTTAAACACAGTTTCAATAATCCAAAGTTAGTGTCAATTTTCAGTTACTTTCCTCCTTTTTTTGAAAACAACCGGAGACAGTAGAAAGAATGTATTCTCTTGTTTAGCTACCTGTCAATGAACGTTCTAAACGCTGTCAATGGACGTTCCAAAAAACTTCAATCCTGCTAGCAGCCTGTTTCCAGGGTCAGAGTGGCGGTATTTTAACTCTCTTAATTCTCTCCTACAGGCATATTCAGTCCACCACTCCCCCCCCTCTTCTCCTGTCTCCAAAAAAGGGGGGGTTTAGTTCTTTACCGATGGAAATTTAGTCTTTTACAAAAGGCTTTCCAAGACTTTAGCTTGCAGCCTCCTTGCTTCAGTTTATCTACAAAAGGGGGAGGCGGACTTCCTGTATTGAACCTCCCCGTTTCGATGCCAGATTAAACGTTTAAAAATCCAATTCTTCCCAATTCAGCTCTACTCACGGGTAATTAGTTTAGAGTCAAATTGTCCACAGGAAAAAGTCAGTGCTCTCCAACAACAGCTATGCGGCTTCGCTCCGTGGAAGAAGCAGACGATTTGAAGCACCACGCCACTCACCCCACATCGCTCCGGATCCCCGAAACCGGGTTTCCCCGCGAGTAGGGGAGACGCAAAAGGTGCCCGCCGAATCCCACGTTCACAGGCTTCTCCCGCCTGTAATTTTTACGGGTCTCCGCCTTCGCCGTGGCAGTACAGACCCAAATTCCCACGGGGCAAATTCCTCCCGATCAGAGGAATTCCGCCATTGCCGGAGGCACCAACCCAGAAGTCCACTGTCTTGGAGTGAAGATTGACAGGCCATTGCCTTTGAAAGTTACAAATGTATTTGGAAGTTTAGGGGTAAATGTACTTCTCAACATCCAAATGCATTAAGGTCAATGCCCAATAATAATAATAAATTCTCTCCTGAGTTCTCAGCTTCTTTTATTTGCTTCATGTCCAAAGAAAGAAAAGAACCACTGTAGCATTTCTGAAAATGCTTCAGAGAGAGAGAAATTGAGAAAGGTGCTTAACCTAAATTAGACGCTTCAGTTTACAGTGCCTGGAAATCATTGCAAGCCACGTTGGGTCAAGAGGCACTTATGAAGCATCCTCTTTGCATGACAATTCACACAAAATTCACATAGCAGGATTTGCCCATATAGTAGGATTTGTTTGATGGGTGAGCCACACTTTACTAAGCTACAGTATGAAAGTATATTTTCCAAAGCCACCATACTAGCCCTCAGTGTTTTAAGGAATTGTCCCTTATATTAGGCCATTTGTAGAACATAACGGGTGTCGCTTACTGCAGAATATTGCCATTCTATAGAACAGTCTCCCCAGGGCTGGGTTTCTTCTTTTCTCTTCTTTTTTAACATTTTGATCTGGCAACTCTTAATGAAAGCCGTAAGCACCTGCACAGTCAAACAGGGCGCGCTGGGTTGTGCATAGCGATGGTCTCATTAAATGCAGTGGATGTATCCATTTGCAAAAAGCACATTTGATGTTGGCCACCACGGGAAATTTTCCTCCCGTGGCTTCTTGTACCGCAGCCTGATATAGCCAAGCAAAAGAGGGCGGCTTAGGATGGCTTATGTCTGACTAATGGCAAACACTTAAACCCTTCAATTTCACAGCACATGGAACTCTTTCAGCATAATTCAAAGGACATTTGTGAGAGTTATTTAAGTTACTTGTTCGCTTTGGTGACCTGGACAGAGCTCTGCTAAGGACATGCAGGCAAGGCATGCAAGAGCAAAGCCAGTTTTGATGATCTGTTCAACATGCCAGAATTCAAGGTTCTGAAATGTTCATTCTAGTCATGCGTAGTGTTATGGGGAGACACGCTCCCCTTGACAAGTGGCCTCCCAGGAGGTATAAGTAGCCAACCTTGTACTTTGAGCATCTGGGGCATAGAGTCAAGATGGGGACCATGGCCAGTGATCAAGAATGATGGGAGTTATAGTCCAGAGGGCACCATGTTGGTTTCCCTGCATTATTCTGACTGGCAGGCACTCTCCAAGGGCTGAAGCAAACCCTTTTAACTGGAGATGCCAGGGACTGAAGCTGAGACTTTCTGGAACCAACAAAAGAAAATGCATGTCCTCCACTACTCGGGTTTGTTGTTGCTGCTGTTGTTGCTGCTGCTGTCCCACTTTTCCTCCAAGGAGCTCAAGGTCCTGGTCTGACACTATAACTACTACACCAAACTAGGTCTACCTCCTTGGTCCCTCCTGGAACTGCAAGTAAGTTTCATTGATGCGACATATCCATTAACGGATCTCCCTTTGTCAGAAGACAAAGTTACCAACAACCTCCTAACTAACTGGCTTGTTAACAAAATTGCCACATCAATGAAACTTCTTTGCAATTTAGAATCCAGGTATCTGTGCTGATCTGGGTGCTGAAATATCGCTTGTCCTTTCCCAAAAGTAGCCAAAGCTTGAAGCAGCTCCAACCTGAGCTCCCAAGTGCTGAAACTAGCATTTCTCAGCTTTAAAAGACTGTATTTACTGCCACCTAAGGGAACTAAGTAGGAGCAGGTCTGGCAAATAAGAGCCTTTGACTGGCAGGTTGCAATCTTGGTGCTTTTTTATTCTGTCTGCTGTTCAAAATGCCACTTATTTGGATGAGTCCTTTTCAACATTCCTTGAAGTGGTTCCACACAAGAATGTGAGGAGTCTTGCTTTCTCAGTATGGTGCCAGGCGACTTTAAAGTGGCCCAAAATTGGTTTCATCAAATCGTAGAATCATGTAGTTGGAAGGGACCCTGAGGATCATCTAGTAAGACCTGCTGCAATGCAGGAATATGCAGCTTTCCCATACAATTCAACCTTGGTATTATCAGCACTACACTCAAACCAACTGAGCTAAATGAATATGTCGGGATTAGAAGTTGGGAGATTCTGAGAGGTTCAAGAGAACTTCCAAACTAGCAAAATGCCCAACATTGTAATTTAGCTTAAGTAGCTCACTAGACTAAGGGGCATGGGTGGCACTGTGGGTTAAACCACAGAGCCTAGGACTTGCCGATCAGAAGGTCGGCGGTTCGAATCCCCGCAATGGGGTGAGCTCCCATTGCTTGGTCCCTGCTCCTGCCAACCCAGCAGTTCGAAAGCATGTCAGAGTGCAAGTAGATAAATAGGTACTGCTCCGGTGGGAAGGTGAACGGCGTTTCTGTGCGCTGCTCTGGTTCACCAGAAGTGGCTTAGTCATGCTGGCCACATGACCCGGAAGCTGTATGCTGGCTCCCTTGGCCAATAAAGCAAGATGAGCACTGCAACCCCAGAGTTGGTCACAACTAGACCTAATGGTCAGGGGTCCCTTTACCTTTACTTTAGCTCACTAGACTAGACAAAGGTATTCCTATCTACAGCCGTTGCCTGAGCATTCAAGAGCAAAGTTAAGTCCCAAACCTTGAACTAGGTTCTACTCCATCCAAAACAGGTTGAATTCCCATTTGAAAGCCCTGTTTGCATTTGGAGAAGAGATGTAGCTGAGTGGTAGAACATCTTCTTTGCTTTTGAAAGTTCTGGGGTTCGGTTCCCAGCATCTCCACCCTGACTGGGGATTTCTTCTGCCTGAATCCCTGAGGAGCTAGTGCCAGTCAGTGTGAATGGTGCTGAGCTGGATGGACTAATGTTCTGAGGAGGAAGTCTGTATAACGTCTCCATTTTCCATTCTGCCCTGCATTTAAATGCCCCCTCAGCCATGAACCTCGTTTGATGACCTTGGGTCAATCACCATCTCTTAGCTTAAACCATCTCACAGGGCTGTTGTGAGGATAAAAAGGGGAAGAGGAGAGCCATGTACACCACCTTGAGATCCTTGGAAGATAAAGGTGGTAAATAAATGTAATAAATAATAATAAATATGCATCCATTGTGGAATGTGAAACACAAGAGCAGTCGAGTACAACAGTCCTAGAGTGAACATGTTTACACATGGGGAGGAATGTTTGTCCTGCCACCAGGGAAACTTCCTGTTTCCTTCTGGGCTTGGACAGACTTCCTCTGCATGTGACTAGAGGTGAGTGTGGCCTCACCTGTGCAGGTAACAAAAGCATAGGACTGGCCGCCATCTCTCTCTCTATGACTACTTTTGTTGAAGGAGCAACATCTGCTTAGCCAAGGATGCTCTCTTGGCCTCTAGCCAAGAGAGGACAAAAGAACTGTCTCCTTATGAGATAGTTTCCAGGTGTATGTTACTTTTCTAAGCTAAGTCTGCCTTCTGGGATCCAATTGTGAACAGAATGTGAGTGTGTAAACTCTTTTTATACTTTTATAGAAGACTGTGTCGTGTCTTATCTTTTATGAGGGAATAAGGGGGAAATACCAGAACAGTTATTATAGAGGCTTTAGCGAGCCTGAGCAAACGCATCCTCTGTGAGTTTAAAAAGGGGGATGTTACTCTGCTAAATTGTGAACTTGTTTACACAAGTTGGAAAGGCCTTAATCAAACAATATATCCTCTCCTGCATCCCTGAACATTCCCACATCCATCACATGCGGTACGGTACTGTTTCCATTCTGCAGCAGTTCATCTTCCACCAGAACCTACTTCATTCATCTTCCTGCTCACTGTGGTGTACTTACATAACTTACACAGTTTATGTAATGAGTTATGCAAATTGCATTGTCATGATATTATTCCACCCCATTCATTTCGATGCATAGGAAACGCAATACAAATGAAGGGGAGGCGGGAATGTAATCCTGCTTGTATCATTTGAGGACTGAAAGCAGCAACATCAGATACTGATAGTATTCACTGGATTGTGTTTCATTGCAGACATGGAATGAATAAGCAAGCATTGGCAATTTCCACCACGATGGTGACGGGAACCCCTAAATTTCAGAGGCAGCAGGTCTCTGAGCCCCAGTTGCTGGGGAGCAAAAAATAAGAGAGTTGTTGCCAAAATGATCAGCTTGTGGGCTTCCCAGAGGCATCTGCTTGGCCGCTATGGAAATGAGATGCTGGAAGGTTTGGCTTGGTTCGAGGAGGCTTCATGTAATCCACAAAACACCGCAAGCTTTTGGAGTCAAGATATGGCAGGGCTGCACAATAGATTTTTATAGACCTACAGTATACCCACTGTTTCTTTCCAATATCCATATTGCTGAAAACCTTTGTAGTTCTCTCTCTCTCTCTCTCTCTCTCTCTCTCTCTCTCTCTCTCTCTGTGTGTGTGTGTGTGTGTGTGCGTAAGAGGTGTGCAAAAAGTACACCCACAAAAAACCAGATTTTATGCTCATTCATATCATTAAGGCTATAAGCCACTTGCATGCCGTAAATCTCAAATGCCAGGCAAAATTAGCTGGTTAGCTATCAGAGATAATTAAGCATTGTGGGCGGCTTAATTTATGCGGATCAAGGGCTCTGCCAAAACTATCTCCATTGTGTATTTCTTCAAAACAAACCTACTGCCATAAAGAGGAATGAGTACAAAGCTGCCTATGAGCAAAAATAAGAAGATGTTATCAGCAAGTGCCAAAGACACGCTTTGCACCGTGTGAATCCGCACTCGCCATGAAGCTCGCTGGGTGACCCTGGGCCAGTCACTGCCTCTCAGCCTAACCTGCCTCACAGGGTTGTTGTGAGCATAAAATGGGGAGGGGCAGAACTTGGAGGAAAAAGTGGGGTATAAATGTAATAAATAAACAAATACTCTCAGCACCATTAACAAATGACAATTCCCAGAATTCTCTGGGGGAAGCCATGGCTATTTAAATGGATGGTGTGAATGTGACTTCAGTGTTGCCCTTGCAGAACTCAGCAGTGATGAGGAGGAGGAGGGAAACAAAACAAGAATCAGTTGGTTCCACTTGTCATTGACTCTCTGGCTCCACCTGCTGTTGGTCTCTCTGCCATCCACCCTACCAGTACTCTCTGGCTCCACCTGCTGTTGGTCTCTCTGCCATCCGCCCTACCAGTCTCAACTTGCAGTAGCCAGCACTTGTCTGAATTACGAATGCTGGAAGCAGGAGAGAGACTTAAAGGCCTGGTTTCAAAAATATATAATATATTAATTGAAAAATCTACAGGGACTCTAATGAGGCTTAAGTCAATGCGGGAACATAATCTTCAGGAAGAACCGGACATGCAGGAATGGAATGGTGTCTGGGAGCCTAAGCTCTTTAAATCTGCCATTACAGAAAATCCTCTTAAGAGAGCATAGATGGTGCCTAAACACCAATGAAACTTCCACATATGAAAAATGCTCAGTCATAGGAGTGCTGCAGGGGTTGTAAGCAAAAGGGATTTTACTTTCCCCTTTGGTGGGACTGCCCAGTGGTAACATCTTTGGGGGATGATGTGTTGGCAGAAAGGATTAAGATTCCAGAAAATACCAGTAGACAGGTTATTTCCATCAGTCTTTCTCAGCCTGGTCTATCTCACAAGGTTGTTGTAAGAGAGCCATAGGTGCTTCCTTGGACTCCTTTTAAAAAGAGTAAGATTAGAACATAATAACACTCACTCCGCACATTGGAGAAGGGCCATAGCTCAGTGGTAGAGCATCTGTTTTGCATGCAGAAGGCACCAAATTCAATCCCTGGCATTTACAGGTAGGGTTGGGAAAGGCTCCCATTTGAAATTCCGAAGAGCTGCTTCCAATCATTGCAGACAACACTGAGCTACATGGACTAGTGGTCTCACTTGGTATCTAAGCTAGCTTCCTACATGGCCACCTGATCCAGGAAGTGGTGCCAGAAGAGCTTTTCGGTCTTGAGGAATTCATCTACTTATCCTTCAGTTTCAAATGTCCACCCTTAGCTAACTTACAACTCACTGTCAATATCCTTTGGTGGAGAGTGTGTTGAACCTGCACTGGGAGAGGGGGGTCAGGTTCTGCATCCAACTTCTCCTCTAAGGTTTACCGGTGGCTTTCGGCAAGTCACTCTCTTTGCACAGGTTCACGGCGTTATAAAATGGCACATGCATTCTTGCCTTGAATTGCTTGAATGAAGGATGGGAGCTCAGTGATAGAACATCTCTTCTGCATGCAGAAGGTCCAGGGTGTACCTCCAGTATCTCCAGGTAATGCTGGGAACAGAATCCCATCTGACTGCCTGAAGAGCCTCTGTCTGTCAGTGTAGATGATACTGAGTTATATGGGCCAATGGCTAGGCAGTTTCCCGTGTTCCTAAGTATGTGTCAGGCTTTGGGGAATCTGATCCCTCCCACGGTGGCAGCCAAGAATCAGGAAAATGATAAAAGTTCTTACCAAGCAATTATTCAATAATTCACAGAGAGTGATGAAGGAATGCAGCCTTCCCTAATAATGGCGTTGCTCCAAATAAAGTCCCACCCCCCTACGTTTCCCCTATTAGACATCACTCCTGCGTCGGCTAATCTGAGCTTTCTGCTTCTAAGCTCTCTGTTCTAACACCCTCAATGCCCACCTGGTTCTGGGAGAAGAAGGATCAGGAATGTTTTCCAAGGACACTGAGTCTGTCAGCTGTCTCTGCCCTGGTCTTCTTCTTCCTCCTGCTGTTCCTCTTACAATATTTCCCAGCTTCTGCTCTCTGCAGCCTCTGAACTATGCCCTTCTGCAAACCACTGTTCTAAATCAATACTGCCCTCCTGTTCTCTGGAAGGTTCAGGAGAAGGGGCGGGGAACGGTCCCTACCATTCCTCCTCAGCCCAGCCCATGACAATATGGTTAAGAACAAAAATAATAATTGCCCACAAAAAATGAGGCCAAACAAAGGTTGCCAGACCTGTGTCTGACCAGAAATTGCCAGGTTTTTCTAACTTCTTCCAAGTGACAAGCATAGGGCTTGTATCTCCAGGTGGGCAAGTTCCTCTCTCTGTGTGCGCCACAGTTTGAAACTTCACCCCAGCTGCAAATAGGCACTCTAAGGGGATCTGGCCTCCTCAGCTCCCATCTCACAATTAGCCTCCATCTCCAGGAACTTCCCTATGAGTGTGACATCACCAGGGGCCACCCCTAGGCCTCAGATTTTGACCCTGAAACCCTAGGCCTAACCCATCCTTACAAATAAATTGTCCTTACCCATAGAATCATGAATCATAGAATGGTAGAGTTGGAGGTGTTCCTGACGATCATCCAGTCTAAACCCCCTGCAATGAAGTAATATGCATGCATGAGATGAATTGGATTTAAAATCTAAATTTAAAGAACTTTCTATATTTTATGGAAATTGGCTTGCATCCTGAATATCAATGTGCTCGCTGCAACAAATAACAGAAACCCATTGACTGTTCTCGCAATTAAAGGTCCTGTTCTCCCAATTATGGTAACATCATTGTTAAGCTTAAATGGATGTTTCCCAACCAATTCAGAGGGGTTTTTTTTACAACCCCTGGTAGCTCCATGTCTAATACTTTAAATAATTACACACCAAATAAATTAATGGAAATCAAATAGAAACTGCCAGCTTTTAGAAAAACCAGCTTAATTTGGCATGCTCTATTGCAGCTTCTAAGTGCCCCAAATCTTCCTGGCCTCGCATTACACCAGCAATGTCCTCTTTCTGGAGTTAATCTTTATAAATAATACCAAATTGAATTTGGCACTAAGTGAGGTGTGAAATCCTTAAGCTGCTGGCGTTTTTCTCCTGCTCCTTTTAAAGACACATTAGTGTCAGCAAGGCTGCTTTAAGTGTTTCCCTTCAAACTCCATGCTGTATTTTTGTGTAGGTAATCGCGACGTAGAAATACATGCAGGCATATAGACATTGTTGCATTGACAGAAATTGGGAGCACAAAAAAGGCAATTAAACCTGAGATTTATTTCCAAGGCTGAACTGCTCTCATCAGTTACAAAACTGCTTTCGAAGGACGCAAATTAACTGTTTAAAGACACTTCTGAACAAACCTTCTTTCAGCTCTACATTAACTTCCTGAGGCTATTTAAGAAAGACAACAGTCCCTCTGACACATGAGCGATCTGGGCAATGACCACCAGTATTTGGGTCTAGGACAGGGATGGGGAGAAACTTGGTCCAGCTCACACTTAAAGGCAAGCCTACCTAATCTCCAAAACAATACGAGAACCAAAACGCAGCCATCTTTCAAAAATTCGCCTTCTCTTTGTCTAGCATCGCACTTCCCCAGGCAAGTAATGTGTCAAAAAAATGCAGGTGCTGGGGGTGGTGTCTATAAAAATGCATGTGTTAGTGAAAATAACATGCATAAATGCATACAAAAATGTGTATGTTGGGTAAACGTTCGTGCCAAAATGTGTATGTTAGAAGTTGTATATATTAGAAGATGAAGATAGGAGCAGCAACCATCAATGGCGCTCCAGGCTGGTACAGCAAATTGAGTCCCACTTCTTGCAGTGGGATAGATAAAGATCCAGCTGATCTATTGCTATCCCTGTTGTTCTTCTTCTTTGGCGATCACTCGTAGCCGAGTAAGATTGTCTTCCATAAACACGGTTTTAACAGTGAGTCCGTAAGTGACTGTGGAGGACAATTCTGGATCCACACGTCCTTGTACAGTAGGAACATAGGTTTCCAGGCGGGAGTTGAACATGGTGGCAGTTTGTCAAGTGTGCCTTCCTCTTAGTGTGTTTCTCCCTTTCATCCTGAGATCGAGCGTCTTCAAAACCCATGGCACCTTTGGTAAAGGCTGTTCTCCAATTGGAGCACTTGCAGGCCAGTGTTTCCCAGTGGTTGGTGTTTATACTACATTTTTAAAGATTTGCCTTGAGAGAGTCTTTGAACGTCTTTTGTTGACCACCAGCATTATGCTTTCCATTTTAAAGTTACTCCTACCTCCACAATGCCCTGCTTGGCAGGGGAGAGTGTTCCATACTGGCTACTACCTGCAGAAATGCCACCAATGGCATTTACTGCCTCACCGGACTATGGTCTCCTGGCTCCACCATTCCTCTAAGCCAAGCTGCCTCGTATCTTCCTTCTGTTCTCTTCAAATGCAAAAAGGAAGACTCAGTATGCCTACCTGAGAGATGTGAGTGACCTGACCAAGTGGCTCTGGCACCCCATTAGATTATTGCAACCTGCCATAGAAGCAGCTAGTGAAGGGAGGGTAATCAATTTTATTTTATTAATAATAAAAATAATTTATAACCTGTATGTTAGCACTGGGGGCACAATAGCAACCTGTGGTTTTTTGCTTTGTCTTCCCTGTTACTTGGCTTCGTTCCCCTTCCTAAGGAGCCCCACTGATGGCCTCATGCCTGGAAACCTTTGGGGGGGGGGGCTTCCTCTGCTCCCTGGCAAGTGGCAGAAACTGCACGCAACTGGCATTACTATAGTCAAACTGGTATCAATATAAAATCTACTTGTTTTACAGCCACAAGTTTGCTTTCCATCTTCCCATCACCACTGCCAGCCTTCAGCGCTTAAGTGCCAGCGCTCCAGCACTTTCCACAGTATATTTTGGTCCCCTTTGTCTGAAGAGTTGAAAGTATAACATTCTTTCATGGCTGATTTAGAGGTTTTCAACTTCTCTGTCGGGCAAACATTGATTTTCTATTAGTGTTTCTTTCATTGCACGAGTCAGCTGTTATGTGTGATGAAGTGAGTTCAGAAAGAAAGGAAGAAATGAGGAGAAAAGATAAATAAACCACCACCTCCTGAAAAAGAGAAAGAGCAAAGCCTTTCTTGCTTATTCCAAGCCACCACCCACTCCAGAAATACTCAGTCCTTTGAAGGGACATTGTCAAATAGCAGCGGATGAACTGGGTCAAATACCAGTTGGCCAGAAAACTGGGAAAGCCCATCATCCCTGGCTGTGGCAGAAAAGATGTAGGTTAAATTCACACCATACATCCAAAGCACATTTAGACCACTTTAAATGTAATGTTTTCACTTCCCCACTAAAATCCTGGCAGCTGTAGTTTACCACTCCCAGGGCTACTATTCCCAGCCCCCCTAATGAACGACAGCTCCTAGGATTCTTTGGGGATATCAGTGTGCTTTCAATGCATTGTGCGGATGTGATATGCGAACCACATCCCAGCAAATTCTTTTTTTTAAAAAAAAAAGATATTTATTAAAGTTTTCAAAGTATTACAAAAAGATAAAAAAGAAAAATACAAAATAAAAATAGTTAAAAACAATTCAATCTTTCAATAACTTATCTTTCATTTGCTTATTTCCCGGACCTCCTCACGCCTCCCTTTTCTGTATTCCAGTTCAGTTTGTTAGTTCAGCAAATCCCTCCCCTCTTTGTTTATCCTAGTCTTCAATATTAAAATATTATAACATTGGGTTTTTACCTATTAATAGTCCATTTTCTCATATTCCCTTATAACATTACAGCTATAAACCACTTAGTTTCTATCCAACATTTTCTCATCTTTTCTATGTTGGATAGAAAAGATGATATACAGATGGTATTTAACACCAGAAAAATTAAGCAGAATGTATAAAACTGAAAATAAGGCCTGCTGGAAATGTAAAACAAAAGAAGGTAACTTTATACATATGTGGTGGACATGTGAGGAAATAAAAAAATTTTGGAGTCAGATATATGACGAGTTAAAAAAGATATTTAGATACACATTCCCCAAAAATCCAGAGGCCTTTTTATTAGGGATGGTCGGGAAAGAAATTCAAGAAAAAGATAAAATTTTATTCCAATATTCAACAGCAGCGGCCAGAATGCTAATCGCTCAAAATTGGAAAAGCACAAACCTCCCAACGGTGAGGGATTGGCAATTAAAATTATATGACTTCATCGAACTGGCAAAAATGACACAAAGAATTAGAAATCAAAAAAATACAAAGTTAAAAGAAGATTGGAATAAATTTATGGTTTATTTTGAAAGTAATTTTAGAAACTTACCAACTACAGCAGGTCTGTTATAAAACTCCCGATGTATAAACTAGAAATAAACACCAGCGGTAAAAATGAAACTATCAAAAGCGGACACCCGAAATCAGTAGGGAAGGAAGTCAAGGTTGTACGCCACAACTTTTTTGTCTTTTTATGTTGTTTATTTTTCCTTTTTTCAGTTTTTCTTCTTCTTTTTTCTTTTCTTCTCTTTTTCTTTTTCTGGTCAGTACTTAAGTGCTGTGAGATTTTGTTAATTGTATTTGTTTTTTTTTCTTTTTGTATGTATAAAAGGAACCTAATAAAAAGAATTAAAAAAAAAATAGTTTCTATCCAACATTTTACAATACTTCTGTAGATAGTCTTTAAACTTTTTCCAGTCTTCTTCCATCGACTCTTCTCCCTGGTCTCGGATTCTGCCAGTCATTTCTGCCAGTTCCATATAGTCCATCTGCCATTCTTCCAAGGTGGGTAGATCTTGTGTCTTCCAATACTTTGCGATAAGTATTCTTGCTGCTGTTGTGGCATACATAAAAAAAGTTCTATCCTTCTTTGGCACCAATTGGCCGACCATGCCCAGGAAAAAGGCCTCTGGTTTCTTCAAGAAGGTATATTTAAATACCTTTTTCATTTCATTATATATCATCTCCCAGAAAGCCTTAATCCTTGGGCACGTCCACCAAAGGTGAACCTTCAGTCTCTTTACATTTCCAACATTTATTATTGGGCAAGTGATAGATTTTTGCAAGCTTGACTGGTGTCATGTACCACCTGTATATCATTTTCATAATATTCTCTCTTAGGGCATTACATGCCGTAAATTTCATACCTGTGGTCCACAACTGTTCCCAGTCAGCAAACATAATGTTATGTCCAACATCTTGTGCCCATTTAATCATAGCAGATTTCACCGTTTCATCCTGAGTATTCCATTTCAACAGCAAGTTATACATCTTTGACAAAATCTTAGTTTTAGGTTCTGTGATGGGATGATGAGCTGTTTGTGCGTAAAATCGTAGTCCCTCAGAGTTTGTTCAAGTCCACAAACCTCTGTCTGTGACGGAGCCCCTCAGACATGGCTGCTCTAGTCACTTGCAGATTCCGACAGTGGTTGCTTTCGGAATCGCTTCCAGCATAAAAGCTCCTTAACGGAAACACGTCTTCTGGACTCGCGGCGTGACAGTTTCCGGCGAGGAGTGGGTCTCCCTATGGGAGGTTCAGAAACCTCCCCACTGTTCTCACTGGACGTGTCCCTGAGCCCTCCCTCTTGCTCACTTTCCCTCAGAGACCCACCTCTCCCCCTGCTGGTTCCTGCTTCAGCTGCTGGGTCTCTCCCAGCCTCCGTGAGCCCTTCCACCACCTGTCCCTCCGATGGCAGTTCCCTGACATCCACCTCCCCTCCAGGACCCCTGTCACCCCCTCCCGTTCCCTCTCCTCTGGGCGGTGAGGAGGTAAAACCCCTAAAAGAATCCTCTTCATCTTCAGACATCTCGAACATTTCCCTCCATCGGTCGCCGTTCCGGGTCGCTAAATCCTCCTCCTCCTCGGAATCTGTGAACCCCTCCAACTCCTCTTCCTCATCTGTGGTAGCAAAGTATTCCCTCCGGAACCTTGCTACAGGCTGAGGTTTACGTGGGAACCTCTGATGAAAAGTTTCTATTAAGACCTCATCATTGACATCCTTTGCCATGACCCAGGTGTTTTCCGACTCCGGTTCACCTTCCCACATTACCAAATACTCCACTTGATCTCCCTTCCACCTGGAATCTAGGATCTCCGCCACATGGTTGCTGTGTTCCCTTTCCTCCATTGCTGGTCCCCGAGTGAACCTCCCTTCTCTGTCCCCTTTATACGGTGACAGCAACGACCTGTGGAAAACTGGGTGCAGCTTCATGTGGTTCAGTAACCGGAGTCTGAAAGCCACTGGGTTGACCTGTTGCGTGACTTCAATTGGGCCCAATCTTTTGGGTCTTAACTTCTTACAACCCCCTTTGAATGGTAACCCTTGGGTTGACAGCCACACCTGGTCCCCCACCCGAATGGTTTCACCTTCCCTTCTGTTTTTGTCTGCCTGCCTCTTATACTCCTCCTTGGCCCTGTCTAAGTTAAGTTGGAGCTGACAATGGATCGCTTCCATTTCTTCTACGAACTGCTCGGCAGCCGGGACGCTCCATCTCTCCCCTTCCCCCCCTGGGAAGGCCCTAGGATGGCACCCGTAATTAGCCAAAAAGGGGCTCATCCTTGTGGACGCGTTCTCCACATTGTTGTAGGCAAATTCCGCCAACGCCAGCTTCTCCACCCAATCATTCTCTCTGTCATTGACATAACACCTCAGATATTGCTGGAGGATGCCATTGGCTCTTTCCGCCTGCCCGTTGGTTTCAGGATGCCGGGCAGTCGAAAAATTGACCTCTACATGCAGTAAGCTCATGAGCTTCCTCCAGAACCTGGAAGTAAATTGTTTCCCTCGGTCTGAAACCACCCTCAAGGGGGCGCCATGCAACCTAAACACATTTTCTACAAACAATTTTGCTGTTTCTTCTGCCATGACAGCATGTGAGCAGGCTATAAAGTGACCCATTTTGGTTAACAGGTCTACCACAACCATGATGGCTGTTTTCCCTCTGGACTTTGGCAGATCAGTCATGAAATCTATTGACACTGCTTCCCAGGGTCTTTCAGGTGTGGGTAGCGGTTCTAATAACCCTGCCGGCGCCCGCCTCTCCCCTTTGGCTCGCTGGCATTGGTCACAACCCCTCACATACTCCCGCACATCTTCCCTGACCTTGGGCCACCAAAATTCCCTGGTAACCAGCCACATGGTTTTGTGTTGCCCAAAATGCCCCGCTGTGGGGCTATCGTGCAGCTGCTTGAGTACCTTCCCCCTCAACTCTCCTTCAGGTATATACAACGCTCCCTTGTAATACAACGCCCCGTTTCTCTCCTCAAAACCTCCGGGTTTATCTCCCTCCCTCCTGAGACCCCTGAGTTTGTCCTGGGTGTATTCATCATTCTCCATTTCCTCTACCAGTTCTCTTTGCCCCACCAATGCCGCCCCACACACCCAGCGGTCCTCTGGAATGACATGTCTCTCTTCGGGTGCTCCCTCCCCCTCCAAATATTCAGGTTTGCGTGAGAGAGCGTCCGCCCTAATGTTCTCTGGGCCTGGCACGTAACAAATCTCAAAGTTAAATTTGGAGAACTCCTGGGCCCATCTCACTTGCCGTTGGTTGAGCACTCGGGCCGTTCTCCAATACTCTAGGTTCTTGTGGTCAGTGCACACTTGCACCTTATGTTGTGCGCCAATTAGCAGGTGCCTCCATCTCCGGAAAGCCTCATGAATGGCGAGTAGTTCTCGGTCGTACACCGTGTAGTTCCTCTCGGATTTGTTCAGCTTTCGCGAAAAAAAAGCACACGGTCTCCACTCTGACTCCTCTTTCCCTGGCTGCAGAAGCACCGCCCCTATAGCTCTGTCTGATGCGTCAGTTTCGACTCTCATCGGTTTTTGTAAATCCACATGCAGAAGTTGTTCTTCAGAGGCGAAGGCCCTTTTTAATTCCTCAAATGCTCGCTCTGCCTCCTCAGTCCAAACGAATTACTTCTTACTGCTGAGACAGTCCGTAATGGGCGCCGTCAGGTGGGCAAAGTTTCGGATGAACTTACAATAGAAGTTCCCAAACCCTAGGAACCTCTGCACATCCTTCTTTGTTTTGGGTGTTTTCCATTCCAGCACTGCCTGGACCTTGCCGGGATCCATGGCCAATCCCTTGTCTGACAGGCGGTACCCCAGGAATTCCAACTCCTTGGTATGAAACTGACACTTCTCCAGTTTCACCCACAGCTGGTTGGCTTGCAGCCTGCTCAACACTTCTCTGACATCTCTCACATGCTGCTCCTCATTCTCAGAATACACCAACACGTCATCTAGGAAGGCCACACAATTCTTGTAAAGCAAAGGCCCCAGTACGTGGTTCATAAACGATTGAAAGCACGCCGAGCCTGCTTGTAGGCCGAAGGGCAGAACTAAATATTCAAATGCCCCCAAAGGGGTGAACATGGTGGTTTTCCATTCATCCCCCTTCCTTATACGTATCAGGTTGTACGCCCCCCTTAGGTCCAGCTTTGTAAAAATCTTTCCCTTCCGCACCCTGGTCAAAATGTCGTCAATCCTGGGCATAGGGAAGGCCACTGGTTCTGACACTGCGTTTAAAGCCCTGAAGTCACACACAAGTCTCGGCTTGTCCGTGTTTTTTTTATCCACAAAAAACACTGGGCTACCTCCCACCGCCCTGGACTCTCTGATGAAACCTCTCTTCAGGTTCTTGTCAATGAACTCTCTTAGCTCCTGCATCTCTCTGTCTGACATGGCGTACAGCTTGCCTACAGGGAGCTGTGCCCCAGGGAGTAAATTGATTTGACAGTCAAAGGGTCTATGCGGGGGTAGTTGGTCAGCTTCCCTTTCGCTGAACACGTCGCTGAGATCTGCGTATTGTCGTGGTACCTTCACTTTCTCCGTTACTTCCGTCCCTGCTAGGGTGGCTTGGGCCCCTGCTGAACCCTTTCCCTCTTTGCAGTGTTCTAAGCAATGTGCTGAACCAAAGGAAACCACTCTCTGATGCCAGCCCACCAGCGGATCATGTAACGCTAGCCAGCTCATCCCCAAAATAATGGGAGCCCCTCCCAAGGTGGCCACATTAAACGCTATCAGTTCGGTGTGCTTTGCCACCTTCATTATCATTGGGACGGTCTGCAAGCTGACTTCTCCTCCCAACAGCTCCCTGCCATCGATCGTGGTCACCTGCAGGGGGTTGCTTAAAGGGATCGTCTGTATCTGGTGTTCAGCTGCAAACTCTTTGCTCATGAAATTGCAGGAGCTGCCTGAGTCCAACAGCGCCTTTATCTTTAGAGGGTGTCCGTTTTGCAACTCTAGTGACACTTCTATCACTAGGGCAGGTTTAGGAGGTTCTGGCGTGGGCACTTTCACTGCTCTTTGGCCTGGCTGCTGTGCCCCGACGGTGGCAGCCAGGCGTTGGCTTTTACTTGCTCCGGTATTTCTTCCTCTCTTCCCTCAACAGCTCCCACCATCCCTTGCCATTCCTTCCTCTGGGGGCAGACTCTGGCAAAGTGACCTGGCTGTTGGCAGAGATAGCATTTCCGGGCGCCTTTTCCCTCCTTCTTTCCCCCCTCACTGGGCTTTGAAACTGCGCGCGCGCGCGCGCGCTGTTCCGATTTCCATCGGCTCTGCCGGCGGGAAAGTTGGCTCTGGAATGTCTGGAATGCGGAACTCCTTCCAACGTTCCCCCTTCCCTTCCCGCCTCTCCAAGGCTCTCGCCTCCTGGCGCGCTCCTATGGTCAGCGCAGATTTGGTCAGCTGGTCCATAGAATCCGCCCTGGGCCCCCGGGAAAGTTCGTCTTTCACAGCCGAAGCAAGCCCATCTTCAAAAAGCATTTGAATGGGTTCCGCCGATAAGTCCCACCCCAATCTGTGAACCAGCATGGTGAATTCAGTCCAGTACTCACGGACAGATCGGCTCCCCTCTTTGCAAGCCATTAGCTGTCTGCGCACCACTCCCTGCTCAATATCGCTGGAAAACATCAGATCCATGGCACGAAAGAACCTCATTGTGTCCTTTAGGATGTCATGGGTTCCGCCGATAAGTCCCACCCCAATCTGTGAACCAGCATGGTGAATTCAGTCCAGTACTCACGGACAGATCGGCTCCCCTCTTTGCAAGCCATTAGCTGTCTGCGCACCACTCCCTGCTCAATATCGCTGGAAAACATCAGATCCATGGCACGAAAGAACCTCATTGTGTCCTTTAGGATGTCATTATTTGTTGCCATCAGGGGTCTAACCCAGTCTCTCGCCCCCTTTTCAAGATGCCCAATCACGAAAGCCACTCGCGATTCCTCGTCAGGGAATTCATCAAACTGCAAATTGAGGGCATATTGCATCTCTGTCCGAAAGGCATGATAGTCCTTGGGCTCCCCCCCAAACTTCTGCACCAATCCTGGTACCTTTCTTTTTTTTTTTTAAAGATTTTTATTGGTTTTACAAAAAGTTTTTTAAAACAATACAAACATATAAAAAGACATACAAACATGTATAGTTTCGTACCCTTTTTTTTCATAAACCTTGTTTCTCTGACTCCCCCATACCTCCCCTTTCTGCATCCCAATGTCCAAAGTTTTTCAGCAACTTCTAAATAGTTCTGTCAAACCTCTGTCCTCTTAATCTTTCCTTCATTCTAATCTTATATCGCTGTAACCCTTTCTTTCTCAAAACCTCGACATTCTAACATTGATGCAGTTTATAGTAGTCCTTAAGGTAAATTTTGAACTTCTTCCACTCTTCTTCCGCCGTCTCCTTCCCCTGATCACGGATTCTGTCAGTCATCTCAGCCAATGTCATGTAGTCCATCACTTTCATCTGCCATTCTTCCAGGGTGGGTAGATCTTGTGTCTTCCAATACTTTGCGATAAGTATTCTTGCTGCTGTCGTGGCGTACATAAAGAAAATTCTGTCTTTCTTTGACACCAATTGGCCGACTATGCCCAAGAGAAAGGCCTCTGGTTTCTTAGGAAAAGTACACTTAAGTACCTTTTTCATTTCATTATATATCATTTCCCAGAAAGCCTTAATCTTCGGGCACGTCAACCAAAGGTGATAGAAAGTACCTTCAGTCTCTTTACACTTCCAACACTTATTATCAGGCAAATGGTAAATTTTTGCTAGCTTGACTGGGGTCATGTACCACCTGTAGATCATTTTCATAATGTTTTCCTTTAAGGCATTACATGCCGTGAATTTTATACCGGTGTTCCACAACCATTCCCAGTCAGCAAACATAATATTATGACCAATGTCCTGTGCCCACTTAATCATAGCCGATTTAACTGTTTCATCTTGTGTATTCCATTTCAGCAGCAAATTATACATTCTTGACAAATTCTTAGTATTGGGTTCTAGCAATTCCGTCTCTAATTTTGATTTTTCCACCTGGAAGCCAATTTTCCTATCTTGTTTATAGACCTCCATTATTTGGTAATAATGGAGCCAATCTTGTACTTTTGGTTTCAATTTCTCCTGGCTCTGTAATTTCAATTTATCTCCATCTTGTTCCAAAATTTCCCAATATTTTGGCCATCCGGCCTCCATATTGAGTTTCTTCAATGCCTTAGCCTCCAAAGGTGACAACCATCTAGGGGTTTTATTTTCCAACAAGTCTTTATATCTTATCCATACATTAAACAACGCTTTTCTAACAATGTGGTTTTTAAAGGCCCTATGCACTTTAATTTTATCATACCATAGATATGCATGCCAACCAAATGCATTATTGAAACCTTCTAAATCCAAGATATCTGTGTTCTCGAGGAGCATCCACTCTTTCAGCCAGCAGAACGCTGCTGCTTCATAGTACAATTTTAAGTCCGGCAGGGCAAATCCCCCTCTTTCTTTTGCATCTGTAAGTACTTTAAATTTTATTCTGGGCTTTTTGCCCTGCCAGACAAATTTCGCAATGTCTTTCTGCCACCTCTTGAAACAGTCCATCTTGTCAAGAATCTGCAAAGTTTGAAACAAGAATAACATTCTAGGCAATACATTCATCTTAATAACTGCAATTCGGCCTAACATTGACAATTTCAAATTTGTCCATATTTCTAGATCTTTTTAAATTTCTGACCAGCATTTTTCATAGTTGTCCTTATATAAGTTCAAATTTTTAGATGTCAGATAAACCCCTAGGTATTTCACCTTCTTTACCACTGTCAAACCTGTTTCTTCTTGAAATTTCTCCTTCTCCGTGACTCCAAGAAATATTGTCAAAGGCTTTCTCCGCGTCCACAAAGATCAGCACTGCTTTAGTGTTTATTTTCACCTCTAGTAGTTCCAAAATGTCTATTATATTCCTTACATTGTCTGATAAATGCCTTTTTGGGAGAAAGCCTGCTTGGTCCTTATGAATCTTCTCCATCAACACTCTTTTAAATCTTTTTGCCAAAATGTCTGCAAAAATTTTGTAATCCAGATTAAGTAATGATATTGGGCGGTAGTTCTTAAGTTGAGTCTTTTCAGTCTCTGTCTTTGGTATGAGTGTAATATAAGCTTCTTTCCACGACTCTGGTGCCTTTTCCCCCTCTAAAATCTCGTTGCAGACTTCCTTTAACGGTTGAACCAACCACTCCTTCAAAGCTTTGTAGTATCTGGAAGTCAGTCCATCTGGTCCTGGAGATTTGCCCAGTTGCATGTCCTGAATGGCACCCTCTATCTCTTGTTCTGTTATTTTCTGATTTAAATCCACCTTGCTTTGATGAGAGATTTTTTGTAATCCATATTTATTAAGGAATTCATCTATATCCTCTTCATTTTGTGGCCCTTGAGAATATAGTTTTTTAAAATAGCTCAAAAAAATTTTCTAATCTCATTAGGTTTAGATATGTTCTTTCCATCCACTTCTAGGCTTGTAACTGTATTTAGTTTCTGCCTTTTCTTCAATTGCCAAGCCAGAAGTTTGCCACATTTATCTGCCGACTCAAATGTCTTTTGTTTCATTTGCTTTATCTTCCACTCAATCTCTTGATTCATCAATTCCATATATTGTGTTTGATATAACTTAATCTCTCTTAAAATCTCTTGGGACTTTGGTTTTGATCTTAATTTTTTCTCTCCTTCTTTTATCTTTTCCAAAATCTTTTCCTTCTTCTCATTCTGGTTTCTCTTTTTTATTGAATTTTGTTGAATCAAAAATCCTCGCATCACAGCTTTGCTTGCGTCCCAAATCACTCTTTTTTCCACATCGGCCTTTAGATTTATTTCAAAATAGTCCTTTAGAGAATCCTGGTACCTTTCTGGTGAGCTGGGTAGCTTTCCCCTTTTTGTCTGCATCCTGAGCCCTTCTCTCCTCAAGCCTCGCCGTCTGCAGCGCTAGCTGGATCTCCAACGCCCGGTACCTTTCTTCCAGGCTTGGACCCGCTCCCGCTCCTGCTTCTCCGGTTCCGGCTGGGTCGCTCATGATGCCTTCTCCTGCACAAACTGCTTACAGAGACTGTCGGAATGCTGTGATGGGATGATGAGCTGTTTGTGCGTAAAATCGTAGTCCCTCGGAGTTTGTTCAAGTCCACAAACCTCTGTCTGTGACGGAGCCCCTCAGACATGGCTGCTCTAGTCACTTGCAGATTCCGACAGTGGTTGCTTTCGGAATCGCTTCCAGCATAAAAGCTCCTTAACGGAAACACGTCTTCTGGACTCGCGGTGTGACAGTTTCCGGCGAGGAGTGGGTCTCCCTATGGGAGGTTCAGAAACTTCCCCACTGTTCTCACTGGACGTGTCCCTGAGCCCTCCCTCTTGCTCGCTTTCCCTCAGAGACCCACCTCTCCCCCTGCTGGTTCCTGCTTCAGCTGCTGGGTCTCTCCCAGCCTCCGTGAGCCCTTCCACCACCTGTCCCTCCGATGGCAGTTCCCTGACAGGTTCTAACAGTTCTGTTTCTAATTTTGATTTTTCCACCTGGAAGCCAATTTTCTTGTCCAAATTATATGCCTCCATTATCTGATAATAATGAAGCCAGTCTCGCACTTTATCTTTTAATTTCTCAAAACTCTGCAATTTCAATTTGTCTCCTTCTTGTTCCAAAATCACATCCCAGCAAATTCAGACAGTGCAGTTCAAGTTGAATTGACACACTTCCTGTTTCCCTTCCCTGCTCACCCAAATCACCTTTTTTTTCACTAAAGGAAAGTGATCAGAAAATGAAACTGGAAAGTGTGGGATCAGACTTGCTTGTTGCATGCAAACTCCCTGCAAATAAATTGTAATGGGTGCTCTGTGAACACTTGATGTCATGCCATCTCTCCACAAACACGTCAGGATAAATGTTAGATAAAATGGGTCATCTGGAAGCAACCTAATCAGAACAAAGGCGATCTTAATGTGTCTGCGATGGAGACCTATTGATACAGTTGTCTCGGCCCATTTTTAAAGCTCTAACTAAGCAGGGTTTTAATGAAATTTGTGAGACTAACTGCTTGTGTTGTCTCTGCTGGCGACACAGAAGCAAGCTGCAGTAGGAACGCTGCCCCGAAGGCAGACATTAGGAGTTTCTCTGCCGAATCCAGCAGAGAAGGTTCTCTGCTGAACGCCACCACGCTGTGATTAGTTAATCATTTAAGTACATGGTGCTTTTAATTAACTGCCAGCCCTGGTTGGGCATCTGTTCTGGAGATCACATCTGATTCTGATTGTCCCAGTCTGCAACATGTTTGAACAAATCAGATGCTGAATAGTAGTACAGCTCGTCTCCAAAAGCCAGCATAGAAACATGCTTTATTGGACTTGCAGAAAGGTTGAGGATTATATATATATATATATATATATATATATATATATATATATATAACACTTTGTCTACTATTCTTCCACTCCCTCTCTAGGATGGGGAGAAGCTTCTATCAGGACCATGTTCAACCCCTCTTCCAAAGTGGAATGCCCAGCTGCTATTCTGAGGCAGTAGTTTTTCCAGGCAAAATACATTGTAGTAGGTCCTATGTCTTTAAATGCATACGCTTTATGCTGAAGATCAGTTTCCATGGAGCAATAATGGGCAAGGACTAATGGCCACAGACCCTGCTGCCAGGCTTCCTGGAGGCATCTGATCACAAGATGCTAAACTAGATGGACCTGTGGTCCGACCCAGTAGGGCTAATCTGATGTTCGTGTTTTAATTGTTCCAAACAACCAAACAGCAAAATCCAGCTGCCAAAGTCCTGCTACTATTACCCGCTGGAGCACCGTGTGCTTGCGCACTTGAGCATATGAGCACATCCAGCCCACATAACAGGCACTTGGGAACTTGCTTTGTGCCAGGAAACATATTTGCCAACCACTGTGACACACGCAACGTGTGATGCTCATTTTCCGACTTAATAAATGTTGTATATTAAGATCTGTTGATAAGCCCATTGGAACAAAAGTTCAAAGTGTCACTTGGTTTTCTTCCTTTGAAACTTCTTCAGCAAAAGTGCAAACGTGTCTCATTCTCACCGTTGAAAAATAAGTGTTTGTTACCTAGAGAAAATGTGTTCATCCTCCCCTCGCCCACCCCGCTAAATGTTTCCTGAACAATGCTGTTATGAACCAAGTTCAAGGGTGTTTCCTGGAACACTTTCTGTTCCAATGACATCAGAAGAGCACTGTCACTTAGGTAACTAACTTTTGTTACTATGGTAACTGTAGCCTTTGAAACCAGCCATGACCAAGTAAATTGGAGGGTTTTTTTGCTAGCAGAATGCATGATGGTAGGAGTAAGATCTGATTCATCAGGACAACGTGAGGGCATTATTATTTAAAAAAAATAAATAAATTGAAGTAACCAGAAGTTTGGATAAAAAGGAGGACATACAGAGTTGCTGACAGGAAAGCCAGAAGATCTAGATAATAAATTATCTGAATAACTAAGACTTCATATTTTGAGGGTTTAGCATAATTGAATTCAGAGCAATACTGGATTTTGTACATTCTCCAGCTATTATGCCCGATCCCCGACAAGCTTTGGGAAATGGATAATGTACAAAATTCAGGCAATATTCTCCAAGGCCTGTTGGGAACTACATATATTGACTGGGGGATCTGCACAATGGCCAGTTGTTGTGCAGAATAACCACTTAACTTACACTCAGCATTAACCATTTTCTGATTAGGATCCATAGCGAATGAAAATTTGAGGGCTGGTCTTGTGCCTGCTGGCCTCACCCCAGATATCCATGTGTCGTTCTGAACCTGTGCAGAGATTAGAGCTCACCACCACTGTCCGTAAGCTGCATCTCTGTGGTCCCTGGCCTGTCTGTGCAGAAAACGTACAATCTGATTTCCATGGAATTCAAATTGGGTTGCAATAAAACAATATAGAAAAAATAAAAGAAGCTATAAATATGCAACTAAATATCATCCAGCATTACAATCATCTACGGCAGGCCAAAAATAAATAAATCATTAAGTGGCCCATGGGGTGAAGGGAAGGGAAGTTTGGCAACAATTTCCCTGGGATGTTGGTTGGACACCTTCGGTCTTTTGCCTTGTGTCTTCGTGACACAGCACCCTTCAGTGAGGGGGTCTGTCCCAGGCCGCACATCTTCTTCTGCCACATGGGCTGCAAGCCACATGCCCACACATAAACAACACGCAATCTCTCCACAGATGGGTAGCAGGAAATGCATCGTGTGTGGAGCCACCTTAAATTCAAACTCTTGACATTTAATCCTGAAGGTAATTCAAAGGCAGGTCACAGATGCTCCTTCTTGGTCCCCTGTCGCCTCCTGGACCATCCAAGCCCCCCACACAATTAAAGACAATAGACAGTCTTTGATCAGTTCAGGCCCACAAAATGAATCTCTTAACTCCCAGCCAGTTTTATTGCCACCCTTGGGAGTCATAGGGAAGAGTTTGCTCTGCTTCTGTCTGAGCCAGACATTTGCCAGAGACAAATATCCTTCAATTTCCCAACCAGGTCCTGAGACACCCTGCTGGGTTTTATTTTTATTTTATTTTTCTTAATTAAATTATAAAGGTGCTAGAAATACGATCAGGCTGGTTGTCCTAAAGACAGAGCAAATGTTCCAGGCCAATGGCTGGTTCCTCTGGATGGTTTTCTATAGTCTCCTACAGGGGATACTCCCATGGGAGTCCTCTTTCTGTGTCTTGTTGATCCAGGTGAAATTCCCCCAGGTCCTTCACAACTGAGGGTGTGTCCCAGTCATATAAGACAGCATATGTGCCAGATCTCCAAACTCCTAGTTTAACACTCTATACACTGCACCACAAGGGTGTTCTTCTTAGTGTGTTAGCTGAACTAAAAAAATGTGAATTTAAGGGGCAGGGAAATGGTGCAGTTGGAAAACTGCTAATGTGCAATTTGAAAAACAGGCGGAGGGAATTAAGACACATTAGGCGTATGCATTTTTTTAAGCAGTGGACATGCACTGAATGTTGGAAAATTCAAGACAGGTAAAAGAAAGTCTGTGGAACCCACTCCCCCAGGAGGCAGTGATGGCTACCAATTGGGATTTCTGTAAAAGAGAACTGATAAATGGAGGATAAGGCTATCCATGGTTGCTAGCCATGATGTCTATGCTTTGCATTCACAGTCAGAGGTAACAATGCTGTTGAATACCAGTTGCTGGAAACCAGAGGAGGGGAGGGGGCTGTTGTGCTTGGGTCCTGACTGCCTGTTTCCCACAGGAACCTGGTTGGCTACTGGAGAAGTGTGAATTTCAAAGGGTGGCTGCATTTCAGTTTGCACATTGTTTCAGAAAGTTCAAATTACGAACGTCTGCCTTCAAATCAAATTTACTCCCCCTCCCTAGCTGCCCCATTGGCTTCAATACATAGGTGAGGAGGTGACGCCATCTTAGCTTTTGCCTCAGCTGGTCAGACATCTTGAACCAGCTCTGCATCCTGACACCCTGTGAGTGAGGTGCCTTCAGCCTTTTATCTCCAGGTTAGAGATCCCTGGAAAGACAGAATTGGAGGAGGAGGAGTCCTTCACCCATCCTTCATTTCCCTCTCCACTGAGTCCTCTGCACACAGCTGTGTCTTACTGTCACCGGAGCACTCTAATTAATTAAAAGCAAAATTGATGAAGGGGGTACAAGTATTTTTATTTGTGATCATGAAAGGAAATTGTCGGTAACATGTCTAAAAGGGCCACTCGGGAGTGATGCCGAAGTAATTGCGTGTGAAAATGGAGCAGGGAACCTCAGTGTGTTTTCAAACGTAAATGCTTTATTACGATGCACACTAAAGAGGGGAACGAATGGATCTGAGGCATCGGGGATTGGGAAACCGCCTCCCCTGTGAACATCGTAAGGCCCACCAGTTCATTTCAGTCAGATCGCACCCATCTGCCCCATGTCAAATGCGGGGCAGATGAAAACACAGGTGAACTGAAAGGGAGTGGGCTCCAAGCTCACACATGCTATCTCTCTCCCTACTTAGAAGAAGATCCCTGATGGATCAGGCCATTGGCCCATCTGGTCCAGCATCTTGTTCTCACAGCAGCCAACCAGATGCCTAGGGGAATCAGCATTATTGAACACAGCCACTTGGAGCATACTGTATCCAGAAAAGCAAACTCAGCAATGACTTTCATCCATATGTCATCAAATGCTAGATCTGTATGCTGCTCCCCCATGTGTTGAACCTTGAACGGTAAGGGACAGTTTCTATAAGTAGTATCTTCAGCTCCAGGGCTGTCTCCACCTGCCCAAGCTGGAGAGGAAGGATAAGAGCACTTCCTGTTTCAGTTGAGTCTTGCTTGAGCCACAAGGTCTTCCTGGTGTGTTCCTGTATTCTTGACTCTTCTTTTATCCTGTCTGTTGACTTGATTCCAGATCCTGCTTCCTTCTTGTCCTCTAGTTCCACTGTAATCTTTGGCTTAATCTTCTAGCTTGCTTCTTAATCTTGGCTCATGGTTGGCCCTGTGGTTCTGATTTACTCTTCAGGCCTGACAATTGCTTGGTTCCCTGGTTCAGACTGCTGTCCATAGCCCAGCTCTGACACAATCTGAGTCTGGTTCCTTTGTTGCCCAGAAAGAACATCAAGATAACAAATGGAGACCTGTTGGTCTTGTCACAGTCTAATGATTATTGGCTTGTGGTAACATGGAAGTGGGCTTTTTCACTTGAAATTTGAGAGGTCCCATCTACATTGACATTCCGATGGCTTTTGAAGATGCACCTGTTTACACAAGCACTCCTTTAATCTCTCTACCTGAGTCTCCAGCTTTAATTGCTGTGTTGTTTTAATGAGATGGTTTATTGCATATTTTAATGATAGATGATTATATTTTAATGCTTTAATGAAATCACTTTAATTATGAACGTGTATAGTTTAATGGTGGTGCTGTGGTCTAAACCACTGAGCCTAGGGCTTGCCAATCAGAAGGTCGGTGGTTCGAATCCCCGCGATGGGGTGAGCTCCCATTGTTCAGTCCCAGCTCCTGTCCACCTAGCAGCTCAAAAGCAGGTCAAAGTGCAAATAGATAAATAGGTACCGCTGCAGCGGGAAGGTAAAGGGTGGTTCCGTGTGCTGCTCTGGTTTCAACAGAAGTGGCTTAGTCATGCTGGCCACATGACCCAGAAAAACTGTCTGTGGACAAACGTCAGCTCCCTTGGCCAGTAAAGCAAGATGAGTGTGGAAACTCCAGAGTTGTTTGTGACTGGACTTAACTGCCAGGGGTCCTTTACCTTTACCTTTTTATAGTTTAATGTGCTTGTAATTACTTTTTCTACTTAGAAACCAATTTAGGAATTCAGCAGTATAAAAAGGTAAAGGACCCTGGACAATTAAGTCCAGTCAAAGGAGACTATGGGATTGCGGTGCTCATCTCGCTTCAGGAGAGCCAGCTTTTGTCCACAGACAGCTTTCCGGGTCATGTGGCCAGCATGACTAAACTGCTTCTGGTGCAACAGGACACCGTGATGGAAGCCAGAGCACATAGAAATGTCGCTTACCTTTATTAAGCAGTATATAAATTGCATAATAATAATAATAATAATAATAATAATAATAATAATAATAACAACAACTGGACTTTCCCCAAAAATGTTCAGAGTAATATACAACACAAGTAAAAGTAAAATACATGAAAAATCCAAACACATTATGGCATGTTTTTGTGGAGTGGGCACAACCAGACTAACACTTCATTTTCGTAACAAATTTATGTTACTGGCCTCCTAAGACTTGTATCTGACAAATCATATAACCCTTTAAGAAAGGGGTGGGGGTTGGAGAATAGGCTTCCCCGTTAAACCTTCTGCTCAACTCCCTTAATTTTCAACCATTAGTTCGTTTCCCTGTCCAATATTTCTAACATGGGTCCAATACCACTGATGGCTCCAGTTCCCCATGGAAGCGAAAATCTTCCAGCTACCTTGTTTCATCAAGCTATTAAGATGTCTAAAACCCCTTGGAGGCTTAGATTAGTAGATCTGAACTTTTTTTGGAGAGGGGAAAAAACCTTAGCTTCCATCCTCCCTTCTGAGAAATGTTTATGGGTGAATGATTTTTCTACCATTTCCAAAGATTTATTGGTTTAATTTAACACCACTGTGAAAACGGAAACATCCCTCTCCATTCCAGACCGGTGGCCTGCAAAGGCGGCTATGCCTCCGACACTATCTTCAATTCCCCACTCAAGAACAGATGTCCAAACTTTCAGCCTGTTGTCACCGAAGGCCCAAGGAATCTGGGATGTCATAGTACTGAGCAACTTTTCTGGCTGTTCAGAGCCAATAGGTAGAACAACAGCACCACAAAGCAACAGGAAGCAATTGCTGTTGGCGGCATATTCCAAAGGGGGCGCTCTTTTCTGACCTCCATCTGCTAGAGCGAGAGATCAGAGCAGAGTAGAACACCTTCCTTTCCCTTTGCTTACTGGTGGGGACCACAGAAGCTCTCCATGTGTTTAAAATGAATGTGTGAAGCTCAAACTGGGGACAAGAGCGAGTGTTTATAAAATCATGCACGGCAGGCAGGAAGTGGATAGAGAAGAATTGTTTTCCCTCTTTCCTAACACTAGAACTTGTAGACATCCAATGTATGCAAGATTGAGTGTTGTTTGCACCTGACTGTCTCAGGAGACAGTGCCTTTGGCAGTAAGGTCAAATCATCAGAGAGTTACAGTGCCTGCTGTAGTTGAAAAGGCCAATATGGGAGAGACATGTTTTATTGAAGGTGGGGCAGATGAAGGGATCTGGTTTTGCTGCTTCAGGTGCACCATGGCGTTTCTTCTCTTTGTGCCCCTCCTAGTGGTCATTTCTCCTTTGGTCACTGCTGGGGATACGTGACCTGACTGTCTTCTGTCTCCAGGCACTGCGATCTTCTGCAAGGGGTTCTCATATGTGTCAGCATTCATGTTGCATTGGCAGCCATCTTTGCAACACAGAGCTGGAGACTTATTCACGCTGTGCATAGAACTCACTCCTACAGGAGACAGTGATGGCCGCTGACCTGGATGGCTTTAAAAGAGGATTAGACAAATTCATGGAGGAGAGGGCTATCAGTGGCTACTAACCATGATGGTTATGCATGCCTCCATGGATGGAGGCAACAATGGTTCTGAAGAGCTGTTGCCAGAAACCACAGGAGGATAGAGAGCTCTTCTGCTCGGAAACATTGCTTGCATGTTTCTCGCAGGCATCTGGTTGGTCACTGTGAGTACAGGATGCTGGGCTAGATGAGATTGGTCTGATCCAGCAGGGCTCTTCTGAAGTTCTTATGCATGCCAGGAGTCCCCGCTCCACTCCTGACCTCACACTGAATGGGAAGGTCTAAAGGGAACGTCTAAGTGCATTTGGCTAAAAGCGTAGAGAAGCCTCCTTGCAATCAAGGGAGCCTGAAAGCATAGAGGTCCCAGTCATGGGGAGGTTTCTAAGCACATTGAGCTGAATTTTGCTAGAAGCCCCCCTTCAGACCTCAACCAATGTGGTTGGTGTAGACAAGCTCAGGGACACAGGGGAGAATGGCTAGCATATGCCACAATGGCCCACTCCCTGACCCTCGCCTGCTCCTTTTGAACAGCCCAGAGAAGGCTAGATTCTCACAAATGGGCCTTCCAAGTTGCCAGAGACTCATTGCTATTGTTTTTACGTTTTGCACCTTTTTATAGTAATTATAAAAGAATTGCTGCATTGTCAAAATGACTCAGAAGACATGGAGACAAGCTTGTTTTCTGCTGCTCTGGAGCGCAGGACCTAAACCACTGACAAGAAAGGAGATTTTGACAGAACATTGGGAAGAACTTCCTTATGGGAAGAGCTGTTCAACCTCCTTCATTGGAATGTTTAAAAAAGAGGTTGGGACCACAATGTTGCTGTGATTCCTGCATTGCAAGGGGTTGGACCTTTGGGGTCCTTCTGACTCTATGATTCTGTGCTTCTCCCCTTTCCCTAGATAAATAAGGCTGCTTTCTCCAAATATTCACCACAATTTTTAATATTTAGGTTTGTTTTTGTTGTTGCAGTTCCTATTTCACACAAACACAAAATGCTTTGAGGAGGACACTATCCCTGGGATATTGTGATGGGGGATAGCAGACTTGTGTCAGCACCAAAAAATATATAACTAAATAAGAAAACCAGGAAGCTATGCCACTGTGAATGGTGACCTACCACCTACACAAAACTGGGGGGGGGGGATTTCTCTTCCTCCTGGATAAATTTGGTGAAACGGGTTCACCAACTTCAACTTCTCTAGCTATGAATACGTGCTTCCTCTAAACCAGGGGTAGTCAACTTGGTCCCTTCCAGATGTCTGGGACTACAACTCCCATCAGCACCAGCCAGCATGGCCAATGAGAGTTGTTATCTGCAGCATGTGGAGGATACTTCCACTGCTCCACGCAACTCACAATGATGTAAGCTTCTGTCAACCACAATATTAACAGACAAACCTAAAAGCGCCTCTTTGAAAACTCCGGTGAAGAGCCATTGATCGTTATCCTTTGACTAATTATCTATTAATGATACCACAGTCCCTTTCAAGGTTTCAGGTTAGTTGCCAAGGCAACGCTTTCAAGAGTCATGGAAGCACACAGATTGTTGCATCACAGTTCATGAGCCGCTGTTTCACCTTCCTCGTGGCTCAGCCAATGGCTTTAGACTGGCAAGATGGGCAGTAGGCAACTGATTCAAATCTTTTCTGGCTACCTTGACCCTGGCTTGTGCCTTGGCTTCCACTAAATCAGAACCACGGGGGAAAGAAACTGGAAGCCACTGGGGAGTATGGATTGGCTCGAAAACAAAAGGGCAAAGTCCCTGCGGGTCTCCAATGAGAGAGAGGCATTTCAGGTATGTAGGGAAACTATCTGCATGTGTTTTTGAGTGACCAGGCACTTAACAGGGAGTGGGGAACACCCTGCTTTTACAAGCAACCAGGCCTAGGAGAAAGGCCACAGCACAGTGGTGTAATAGATTACATGCAGAAGGTTCCAGGTTCAATCCCCAGCATCTCCAGTTGGGGCTGGGAGAGACCCACAGAGCTGCTACCAGGCAGACCAGACAAGACTGAGCTAAATAGGTCAATGGTCATACGCAGTGCAAGGGAGCTCCCTGTGTTCACATATGTTCCTATCTCCCAAACTCTTCAGCTGAAGAAGATCCGGCGGTCTCTTGACTCCATGAAGACGATTAATGATAACCTGCTGAAGCAAGAGGAGAGGAAGGTGAAAAAGTGGCTGAAGAAACAAGCACAGATCTCACCCTCTTCTTCAGCCTATAAAACATTATACTACAAGGTAATGAAGAAGTCTGGAAGGGCAGGATGGCACTATAGAAACATTGCTCATCTAGTTGTCTATATACGCACAGCACAAATAGTGGAATTGTAGAATTGGAAGGGGTCTGAAGGGTCATCTAGTCCAACCCCCTGCAATGCAGAAAACACACATTCATAAGAAAGAGGGTTGTTTTGTTTTGTTTTTAGCTACAAAATGTTGCACGTCTCTGCTTAGCTCCATTCTTGGTTCTGTAGAACATGCCTACAGATGGCTGAATCTCTTGGCTGCAGCTTCTCATTCATTCATCTTAGGTTTAGGTGTCCACATTTCCACATTAGATTGTATTTTTTTGTAAGTTTGTTTTAAATCACCATGAAAATTAATAATAATAATAATAATAATAATAATAATAATAATAATAATAATAATAATTTATTTATACCCCACACCCATCTGGCTGGGTTTCTCCAGCCACTCTTGGCGGCTCCCAGCAGAATATTAAAAACACAATAAAACATCAAACATTAAAAACTTCCCTAAACAGGGCTGCCTTCAGATGTCTTCTAATAGTCAGACAGTTCTTTATTTCCTTGACATCTGATGGGAGGGCGTTCCACAGGGCGGGCGCCACTACCAAGAAGACCCTCTGCCTGATTCCCTTTAACCTCATTTCTCACAGTGAGGGAACCGTCAGAAGGCACTGGAGCTCAGTGTCCAGGCTGAACAATGGGGGTGGAGACGCTCCTTCAGGTATAGTGGGCCGAGGCCATTTAGGGCTTTAAAGGTCAGCACCAACACTTTGAATTGTGCTCAGAAACATACTTTAAATGTGGATTTCTCCTAATAAACAAAATTGTATGTGCTATTTTGCCTTATATAATGCATTTTTGCATACGATCTTCACTAATGTGTGCATTTTTATGGACATTTTATCCTAGTGCAAATGCATTTTTGTACACATTGCATGGCTGGGTAGGTATATTGTAAGAATTCAGAGAAGTGCAAATTTCAAAAGATTGCTGTGTTTTGGTTCGCATACTGTTTCCAAAAGCGCAAATTAGATAGGTTCACTTTTAAATGCCAACAGATCCCTAGTCACACCCAAATGCAACATGATCACTAGCACCAAACTCCTCCTAATACTAAACACAGGGCGGGGTGTTCTGACAGCTTTGTTGCCCCAATGGCCTCACCTGTGAATGAAAAGGGGGAGCTTTTGCATATTTTGGGGGGGGAGGTGATTTGAAGTTATTCAAAAGTCCGTGACTTCTTAAATCGCAGCCCTAGGGAGGGAATCCCTCCCCACAATATGCTGTATTCATCAGTACTGCACCTGCTTATGACAGTCTCAGGATACTCCGTTAACTGCTATGATTCCAAACGGGAAGTCAGAAGAACCACAGATTGGTGATAGAGAGGCAAAGAACAGCATGCCCAGATAGGCCTGACTTGAGAGGTGGGGCTGGGCATGCTTGCTCTGTGATGTCAGGAGAAAGAGGGAGAAAATGTCCTGCTTCTGTGCCTCTAAAGAACACAGAAGACAGTGAAATTACTGGCCCAGGAGCAGGAGTGGAGCACTCTGTCAATTTCAGTTTCTTCCTATTTCTCAATTTCCCAACTTTAAGTTCAGTTCACATCAGTTTGCCAGCCGAACTTTTTCCTTTAAAAAAAAGGTCCCCTCCCAAAACTGCATCAGCATTTCCATAAGCATTTATCCCCAGATAACACATCTTTGCATGTGATTTTCTCTAATAGGCATCTTTTGACAACCTCTTTCCCTTACTAGAATGCATTTTTTTCAGTAGGATTTTCATGAATAAATGCATTCATATATTTTTTGCACATTTCCCCCTAAGACACAAATCCTTTGTACAGATTCCTTGGTTGAAGTGCTGCATCAGAAAATGTTGAAATGTGTGGATTTTGATGGGCAGGTGTGGTTTGGTTTGCATATTGTTTTGCTGAAGTGCAAACTAGGTAGGCTCACATTAAAATGCGAACTGAACAGGATCATCCCTTCTTCCTCCCTTCAAATCCATCCTGGATACCCACTTTTTCCACAGTGTAACCTTTGGTTCAGTCCATTGGCCAGAGCAGCTGCCTGACTCTTGTAACTGCTGGCATTCAACCTCCCTGCTCTGAATAATGTCTCCTTAACTTCCTTCCTGTTGAGCAGGTCCCAAGCTAAGTGCTCAGGCATGGATGGTTGATGCTTTCTCAATGGGAGAGGTCCAGAGGGATCTCTGGGATAAAATAGCTGTCCTACCCCCTGCCAGCATACTTAAGCTAGATCTCTCTGTGTGTGAACAGCAGAATAGGGAGTGTGTGCATGTGTGTTTGGAATGAGACTGAGGCTGCATTCACACAACAGTTTACTCCATGGGTAGGCAACCTAAGGCCCGGGGGCCAGATCTGGCCCAATTGCCTTCTAAATCCAGCCAGCGGACAGTCTGGGAATCAGCGTGTTTTTACATGAATAGAATGTGTCCTTTTATTTAAAATGTATCTCTGGGGCATAGGAATTCGTTCAGTTTTTCATCTTCAAAATATAGTCCGCCCCCCCCCCCCCAAGTTCTGAGGGATAGTGGACCGGCCCCCTGCTGAAAAAGTTTGCTGACCCCTGGTACTCCTTTCCCCCGCTATTTCCCCAACTGTTAATTTCTACATTATATCTGATGTTTCACACAATGTAAAAATCACTTTTGGGAAACTAAAGGAACATAGTATATGCTTAGCACTCTGTGCTATTTGATTTCGAGGGGAGGGGGGATGCAGCCCCCTTAACCCAGAAAACCACAGGAGTAAAGTGATGAAATTTGGAACATAAAGTTATTTTTTGATGTTTTCATGGGGAACAGAAGCACACATGTGCAGAAATGGAGGGGAAGTAGCAACATTGTCTCTTTTTTAAATTTCATTTTTCATTTTACATCAAACAATAAAGTAATTTTACATCGAATTTCAAAACCCCATTTTGACCTCCCTCCTTCCCTCCCTTCCTGTGGTTACTTATGTTTATAATACATTTGCTGCATCTCCAAGCAGAACCTAATTATTATTCATCCAATGTAATAAAAATTAATTTTATATCACTGCACGTCTTTACATTAATCCTGCGAATGAAGTAGCAACATTGTCCAGTGACATTTATTGTTGTGTCACACCACGCCCACTGGTGCGAATGATATTTAGCATGACGCATTGGCATATAAGTCAACAAGCCACAGTTCCATTAAACAACAGGTCCTGCCATGTGAAAGGAACACTAGTATATAGCACAGAAGCACTATCATTATAATCAGGAAAACTAATGCTATTTTCCCCATATTTGAATGCACCCTGACCAAAAGAAAGAGAAAGAATTAAGGTGGCAGTGCTATCCTGAGAGCATCTGTGATGCTTGGCTAGAGATCTTAAATGGGGCAATGGATTTATAGCAGTGTGACTCTTATGCCCAGCTTGATTTTTTTGTAAATACACTTGAATATTGCATTGTATTTCTCCTGTGATCTCTCCTGTGAAAGGAAACCAAACCTGAGTCAGCCCTTTCCCCAGATCTTCTCCCCACTCAGTGAAGTGGGCTATGTTTGTAACAATATACATCCCTCACCCAGCATAAACTGCACAAAAAAGGTAAAGGGACCCCTGACCTTAGGTCCAGTTGCAAATTACCCTGGTGTTGTGGCGCTCATCTCACTCTATAGGCCGAGGGAGCCAGTGTTTGTCCGCAGACAGCTTCTGGGTCATGTGGCCAGCATGACTAAGCCACTTCTAATGAACCAGAGCAGCACACGGAAATGCCGTTTACCTTCCTGCCAGAGTGGTACCTATTTATCTACTTGCACTTTGATGTGCTTTCGAACTGCTAGGTGGGCAGGAGCTGGGACTGAACAACAGCATAAAAGCTGGATATAAAAGTTTGCAATCCCTCCCCAGGGGACCTGCAAACTTGAAAATGAGCAGATGAAGAAGGAGCTTGTCTTGCTTTTCTCAAAGTCAAGAATCACCTTTTGCAGCCTTTGTTCAAAGGAGTGTTAGGATGTGGCATGTTGTTAAAACACAGCAATTAAAATAATCCAACGCAGCTTCTTCCTTGAATGTGGTCCAAACATCCCTTGGAAAAATACTGTTGGGAAAGCACCAAAATTCCTGCCACCCTCTATATTTAAAACAGAGAAAGATTTCATCACTGCCCCTTAAGACCCTTCGATCATATTTTCCTTAAGTAGTTGATTAGCATCTCTTGGGAAACGTTTATCTGTTTTTGCCATCTGTCTCACACTTTCCCATGTGAACATTTTTTTTAAGGGCGAAGGAAGCAGCAACATGTTTACCCACCAGCTGCCGGTGAAAAGGGAAAGAGTGCCTGCCATTTGAAAAGGGGGGGGGGGAATCAAGTGCCTAATGTGACTCTATTTTAAAAATGCACAATAATAACAAGGAACATACAGTGGTGCCTCGCAAGACGAAATTAATTCATTCCGCAAGTCTCTTCGTCTTGCGAGTTTTTCGTCTTGCGATGCACGGTTTCCCATAGGAATGCATTGAAAATCAATTAATGCGTTCCTAGGGAAACCGCCTTCAGACCAGGTCCGGGGACAGTCTGTCCCCGGACCTCTTCTGAAGGCTGGGGGGGGATAAGGGCTTTTCTTCCCACCCCCAGCATTTTAAAAAACCCCGGGACAGCGGAGGACTTCTCCCCTGTCCGGGCGATCTTAAAATGCTGGCGGGCGGCATTTTAAAATCGCCCCGGGACAGCGGAGGACTTCTCCGCTGTCCGGGGCAATTTAAAAGCCCCTGGGAAGGCAGGCAGGGGGGACAAAGACTTTTGCCCCCCGCCAGCCTTCAGAAGAGGTCCTGGACCTCTTCTGAAGGCGGGCGGGGGGCGAAAGTCTTTGCTCCCCCCGCCTGCCTTCAAAAGCCCTCCGGGACAGGCAGGCAGGGGGGAGCAAAGACTTTCACCCCCCGCCCGCCTTCAGAAGGTGTTCCCTCCCCGCCGCCCGGCTTCGGAACAATGCTCCGAAGCCGGGCGGCGGGGGCGGGCATTCCCTCCCAGCCGCCCGGCTTCGGAGCATCGTTCCGAAGCCCGGCGGGGGCGGGGGCGGGGGCGGGCGTTCCCGCCCCACCGCCCGGCTTCGGAGGAGGTCCGAGGACAGTGGGGAAGATGCGCTGCGCTTCCCCGCTGTCCCGGATATTTCCCTATGGGCTGTCATCTTGCGAAGCAAGCCCATAGGGAAATTTGTCTTGCGAAGCGCCTCCAAAACGGAAAACCCTTTCGTCTAGTGGGTTTTCCGTCTTGCGAGGCGTTCGTCTTGCGAGGTACCACTGTACATCTTATAGACTTTGCAAGAACATCAGAAAGAGGCATCACTGGGTCAGACCAAAGCAGTGGCCAGCCTAGGGCTCTCAAATTTCAGTGGCGCCCAGGACAGTGCCAAAATTCAGTGCCCCCCTGCCTCTCGCTCTCCATTCTAAATAATATTTGTGGCATCCCTGAGGCTCTGCACCCAGTGGAGCCACACCAGTCGTGCTCCCATAATATTCTGCTTTTGACCAAAGGCCCCATTGTCACCAAACATTTAAAGCATGTAACAGAATGTAAGGCTAGATTATAAGCTACCTGGGGTTGAAATGAGCCATGGCAGAAACTGCTACCCCACAACAAGGAGCCGATGGTAATGAGAACAGTCTGTGTGAGGGTATGGGTGTGTGTAAAAAAAAATTGAGATTTTCAAAATGCCAGGGGACACTTATGTTTAATGTCTAATGTTTGCAAGGCGTGATCCCCAAATAAATTAGAAAATGTGCTCCTTTTCCTCACCTCAGACGCCCAGCCACCCTGCGTCCAGCCTAGAACAATTCACAGACACTCGCACAGTCTCTCGGAAAGATTCCTTCGATAGCCCGTGGACCCAGTTTGGTGACCATCTGCCCAACTTTGTGAGCTTCCTGAGACTCCCAACCAAAAGGTCAAGCAATGGTAGGAATTATTGTGGGAATGTTCAGGGATGCAGGAGAGGATATATTGTTTAATGATATCCTTCCTAACTTGAGTTAGCAAGTTCTATATCTTAGCTGAGTAACATTCCCCTTTAAATGCACAGCGGTTTGCTTGTTGCAGGCTCGTCTGGGCCTCGATTCCTGGTAAGATCCCTTCTTATCCCTCTTAAAAAGAATAGACAAGACAGTCTTGTTCAAGTCTATATAAAAGTAGTTTACTCACAATCATTCAGTTCACGGTTGGCTCCCTGAAGGCAAACTTAGGTTACAAAACTATATACACATGTGGAACTATCCCATAAGGGAGTTAGTTCCTAAGTGACTGCAAACAGGCAGCCACTTCTACTCACACATAGAACAGCAAAGTGGAGAAGAGCAAAAGGGAGAGAACGTGTGCTTCCTGCGTTGCTCTTGTAACCCAGGACAACTAGTCCAGATGAGGCCACACCCACCTCTAGTCACATGCAGAGGAAGTTTGTCACAGCTCAGGAGGAAACAGGAAGTCTTCTCCTGACTGCATACAAAGCATCCCTTAGCATGTTCATTCTAGGAATGTTGTATTTGACTGCTATGTGTTTGACATCCCACAGTTATCACATTCCCAAGACCCAGTCTGGGGTTTCCTGGCTCCACCCTGCCAGGTTTGGTTAGGTTTAGAGCAGGGGTGAGGGCCCTGTGGCCTTCCAGAAGCTGTTGACCCTGAACCTGCAAGATCACCTTATCCCTTTCATGCCCTCTTGACCTCTTTGATCTGCAGAATTGGCACTCTTAGAGATGCTGCATGATGTCTGTTCCTCAAAGCAGTTTACAAAAATAATAAAGCAATAAAACTATTAGTAAAAACAGCTGTTAGCAGGGGGTGATAGTTAGATGAATGTAAGGTAGCCTTCCTAACCCAGGATGGGAATAAGATGGAAATAGTTGCCAGGTTTCTGCAATGTGCAGTGAAGATTTGTGAATGTCATACAACAGTGTTTTAGTTTTTAGATGCAGATTTTGCTGAGTGATTTTATGTCTTTCAGAATTCTGTCTATGTGCCAATAAAAGGTCTGAGATTGAGATGGGTAGTAAAAACCATTAAAACAATGAGAAAATCAAAACCAGCAAACAGAAGCTGCTTTTCTGAGCAAAGTTCTTGATCTTTTTCAGACCGGAAGAATTCCAGGGATCTCACACCTTTCAGTGGAATGGATTTGCCCATGCAGACCATCTCGGGCAGACATGTAACTGCACCCAGAAACAGTGTTTACCATGGGTTCCAACCTTACAGAGACACCAGGAAGGGAAGCAGCCCTGGGGGGCCTAGCCAGGACAACAGCATATCACTCCAAGAAGCCATTGCATTCTTCCCTTCCTTGCAAAGGTTGTCAGCGAGGGGAGACCGGGTCTCATTGTCAACACTGCTTCTCCATAAGCCACTCTCTGCATTCCCAGCATTGCAGAAGAAGCTCAAAAGCTTGCTGGAGAAAGAATGGGAGGAAGAGAACTCAAAGCCTCTCAAACTGCTGCCTGAGATTAAGCCTGAAGAATTTTTGAGCTGCAGGTTAGCAAAAAACAAAAAAAGGCAACCCTCAAGTAGAACCTGCACTCTGTGATGCCTACATCGCTTTAGCCCTATCCAGGTGTTCACAAGTAAGGACAACACGATAGTGGGGAACAGGCTGCCCCTGTTGCCCAACTCAGGTTGGAGAACAGTGCAAAGTCTCCCTGTGTGGTGACAGAACTCTGATTTTAAAGGGTTATGCATTGCACCCTCATGCAGTGTTTTTTTTCTATTAAAAATGTTTAGGGGTACTCTCATTTTCCTACTCATATTGAAATACTGCACCTCAAGGAGGCCTAACTTAGATTCACAAAATGTTTAGGGGTACGCGTACCCCTGCGCCCCCCCCAGAAAAAAAGCACTGCCCTCATGCATCAGCATTATTTGACCTCGGGTCCCCAGATGTTGCTGAACTACAACTCCCATCTTGTGGGTGGGGCCACTGCTGGTGCACTCACCCCCTTTCCCCCTGTTGACGTGTTTTATATACTCATGAGCATAATAGCAGAACAGGGCTTTTCTTTTTCCTTAATCCGCTTGTTGACAAGCATGGGGAGACGAGCAAAGAGGGGGAACTGATTACTGTTTTGGTGTTGTGAATCGCTCCTTGACTACCAACCTTGCCTTGCGGGCTCACCAATCTAGGCTGCTCTACAGTGCCAACTCTCAGTAGGCCCTGTAAAAAAAGCAGGAAGAGGATAGCTGGCTGGCCAGCAGCTCCTGTTTTGACTCCCTGGCTGTGTGTCTAGTCTTCCCCAACCTGATGCCCTGCAGATGTTGCTGGACCATCATTCCTGAACATGGGCCATGCTGGCTTGGGCCAATGGCAGTTCTGGAGAATGGAAGGTTGGAGAAGGCTGCTCCAGTCTCTCCTGTTTTCTGCAGCTCTTTGGCTCATTCTGCTGCCAAGGTCCTCAAACCAGTCCATCTTCTGCATCTCACCCAGTCTGTTTGCCTACTTCCTGTTGTGCTTACTCTGCTCATCCAGTTACACCACCTGCCCCCTAGCTTATCAGGAGGAGGATTGGAGCAAGGTAGGAGGGCCCCTCAACTATCCTTAGGCTCTGCATATTGGCCCTGTTTTGTCAGATGCTGGTGCCAGCCACATCTCTTAGAACAGGGGTGGGGAACCTTCGTCCCTCCTGATGCTGACAAACTATAAATCCCATCATCCTTGGACTTAAAGAGAGTTGTAGTTTAGTAACATCTGGAGGTGAGGAAAAGGAGCCCTGGTGAATTAATTAATGGTGAACTAGAGAATCCAGGGCGGTAGATTTTTCCTCTTAACAAATGTGACTTACAAGCATCCCTCCCTCTTATTTTCTTTGCACAGGTACCTCCGTTTGTCCCAGAGCAATATTGATACCTTGCTGAAGCTGTGCAAGGAAGCTGGGATTTATATTGACTTGCATCCTCATATGAAAGCATCGGACATTGACGTTTGTAAGGTGCTCTCATCCACCCCTAGCAAGGTATTGTAGATTGGGCCTGTTGCCCAAATTCGGTTGCATTGCTTAGAAGACGGCCTCTTAGGGGAACATTTCCAGCACCACCTATACTTGGAAGAGCCGGTCGCTTTTTGGAGTCAAAATAGTGTGTGAGACGTGTTCTTGTGATGCAATGATAAAATGGTTCTTGCACTCACTATGAGTCAAACTGTGAGCTTAAATGGTTTTTATCAAAAATAATAGTTATCCCCCCCCCAAAAAAAGCGAAACAGGTCAAAAACTGATCTAAAAGTCAAATTAAATGATGCATTTCCCCATTCATCTGCATTTGCTCTGGTTGCCTTGAAATATTTGGAATGGCAGCTCTTTGCTTTAAGGTCATTGTTTCTTGCTGTAAACTAGAAATCATATCCCAGAAGGCACAATGACCACTGACTAGCTTGTTTTAGACAACCTAAGTGAGGCCTTTTTATCTTTCAATGGGAAGCCTCAGTCCGTAGGGAGAAATGGGTAAATGTAACTCGGGTAGCGTCCACCCATCAGATTATTCCACTGCCCCCAACATTTCTCTACCTGTTAATTTTGGCATTTGAGCTTTCACATGACATAAAAGCCACTTCTGGAAAGCTAATGGAATATGAGGAAATTTTAGTGCTCATTTCCATGTTATTCAATTTCAGAGAAAAATCTGTTTGCAGCCCCCTTAACCTGCAGTGTGTTGTTGTGTTGGCATCTGTCTGTCTCGAGATACAATGGAGTGTGCTTCTGGGGGTCAAGACAAACCGCTGGAGAATCACAGTGCCCACTGTGGCTGCAGAGACCGGTAACTCATAACGGCTGCCTCCCATGTTGTTTTTGCTGCGTTAGCAGCACCAAAGGGACCTCACTGGGGCACAAACCTGGGCAGTGTGTATGGAGGTCCTGGGCTGCCCAGACATTAAGACCTCCATCTTGGCCTCATTGATGTGGGCCAAAGGAACAGCTCTTCTGTCAGGAACAGCTCTTCCTGACAGTAAGAGCTGTTCGACAGTGGAATTTGCTGCCAAGGAGTGTGGTGGAGTCTCCTTCTTTGGAGGTCTTTAAGCAGAGGCTTGACAACCATATGTCAGGAGTGCTCTGATTGTGTTTCCTGCTTGGCAGGGGGTTGGACTCGATGGCCCTTGTGGTCTCTTCCAACTATATGATTCTATGATTCTATGAAAGCAGAGCAATACGTTTGGCACCAGCTTGGTTGCAGGAATGGCTGGAAGGAGACATACAAGGTATCATCCAACTGTCTTAGGGACTCCACTCTGGATTTGTGTAGGGCATACTCCTTAGCCTTTTCATCTCCTGAAGATGTCCCACAAGGCAGTGGGTAAAAAAATTCCCCAGGGTTTACTCCCAAAGCCTGTCTCACAGATGATCTAGCTGCAAGGCTGGAGAAAAGTGACAAAATTTGGGACAGTAAACCAGCATACATTTTCACCCTCCTGTTTTCATGGGGAAACAGAAGCATGCATGTGCAGAAAGGGAGATGTAGCAGCAACATTGTCTACAAAGTTGACGTTGTTGCGTCACATCAGGCCCACTGGTGGAAATGAAATTCAGTATGTTGTGCGGATTTATTGGTCAAAAAGTGCACTTGTTTCCATGTTATTCAGTTCCAGAAAGGGGGGGGGGGACATTTGCAGACCCTTTAACCTAGAAAAGCATGGGAGGAAAGTGACAAAAATTGGGGTTCTTTCCTGTTGAATTCATGGGGGGAATCATGGGGGAACAGCAGCATGTTGGTATGGGAAAGGTGTAGCAACATTGTCCAATGATGTTTGTTGCTGTGTCACACCACAAACACTGGTGTGAATGGAATTCAGTGCGACATGCCAGTATACCAGTCAAAGGCCACAGTTCCGTAACACAACATTTACTGAAGGGTGAAAGGAACTGTTACACGCTACCCCAATCTCCGAATGGGGTGAAATTCCAGGGATTGCAGGTGCTTAGGGTTTGGTTTCCCTGGAATGAAGGTCAGCAGAGACCGTGGTGTCTTTAAGATATATGGTTTATTTACACCTATATACTACCTGGGGCACGCGGGTGGCACTGTGGGTTAAACCACAGAGCCTAGGACTTGCCGATCAGAAGGTCGGCGGTTCAAATCCCCGCGACAGGGTGAGCTCCCGTTGCTCGGTCCCAGCTTCTGCCAACCTAGCAGTTTGAAAGCACGTCAAAGTGCAAGTAGATAATCTGGCAGGAAGGTAAACGGTGTTTCTGTGCACTGCTCTGGTTCGCCAGAAGTGGCTTAGTCATGCTTGCCACATGACCCGGAAGCTGTACGCCGGCTCCCTCGGCCAATAAAGCGAGATGAGCACTACAACCCCAGAGTCATCCATGACTGGACCTAATGTTCAGGGGTCCCTTTACCCCTTTACCTTTATATACAACCTGAGCCTAAGATGGAGGGGCTCACAGCATTAACACTCTGTGAGACCATGCTTCTCCATTGGTCATAGCTTGGATTCCACACAAATCAAGATTGGGCCTGTGCCTCCAGCTTCTCAGTTTACAGCCTGCTTCCAGCTCTGCACACCCACAGCTACAGGAAGTTGGTCTTCATTAGGCTGATAGTCAGTGTTTTTATTTTAATTTTTAAAAAAATGTTTAGGGGTACTCTCATTTTCCTACTCATATTGAAATATTGTCCCTCAATGAGGCCAAACTTAGATTCACAAAATGTTTAGGGGTATGCGTACCCCTGTGTCGTCCCCCCCCCCCCGAAAAAAGCAATGCTGATAGTAAGGCCAGACTCCATGCAGGCTTGGGCAAAATGGCTGATGTGTCTCTGTAGAGCTTCCTTGGAGCGCGCTGCCTGTAAACAACATCTCTCGGATAAAGGACTCGCCACACTTTTGTCTTGGCGTGGAGACGTGCCAGCTTGAACAGACCCCCGTCCCTCCTTGAATGAATGTACACGCCGTCTTCCGTTGAGCTTAAGGCATATGAGAGCGATGAGGAGGAGGATATTCCAAAGAGAGTTGGCACAAGAAAACAGCCCTGTTTCAGAATGCTCTTTATCGAGAAGGCATCCGAGGACAAGCCATCATGTTGGATGGTGCCATACATGTTCATGTGGAAGAACACAATCATCTTGTGGAGCTTAGGTGGGCATCCTACCCAGTGCCGGATTCATATATAAGCTAAACAAGCTATAGCTTAGGGCCACACTCTCTTGGACCCCCCAAAAAATTAAAGAAAAACAACAACACTGGATGTACATTTCCAAAATATAAGATAAAAAACAAATAAAATAAAACCTACATACAGCAACAGTGGCAAATGGCTTTTGATACCTATTAGGCTCATAAATTACCACACAGCATATATTCAACACAAAAAACAGTGACAATTTGTTGTTGACAAAGGACAGCTGAACATATAAAGGGCCCCATTACCTTCAGTAGCTTAGGGCCACATCAAACCTAAAACCCTGATCCTACCTTATTGAGCAGCGTGAAGAGTCCTTTTCAGTTGATGAGGTCAAAGGCCTTTCTCAGGTCTATGAAGGTGATGTATGTATACATGGAACTCTTGGAACCGAACCTCTGCATACTAAGATGCGGTCATATATTTCAACTGCATACATTTAAAATTAGTCATGACTTAATGTGTGGGTTATGGTTTTTAACAAAAAAAAAAAAAAAGGAAGGGAAGGGAAGGGAAGGGAGTGTGTGTGTGTGTGTGTGTGTGTGAGAGAGAGAGAGAGAGAGAGAGAGAGAGAGAGAGAGAGAAATCAAGTTTTTAATTTTCAACCAGGCTGGGTCAAAGCCACGTGTTGTGGCATATGTGCATCACCCGCCCGTTCCCCATTGCTGAAAATCAACACGGTCCACAATTTTGGGCTAGGTGTCTGAAATCTGTTGGCAAAGCATCACAACACAGTCCCCACTGCATTACACTTGGACGATCCAGGTATATAAAACACTTCGAAAATGAAAGATTCCATGAAACTACAGTGTAACTACGGGGCAGTCGACATTGGCGTAAATATCCGCTGTTCTTGCATATCACCACCAGATGGGGCTCAATAATAGCCGAAATGTTCTATTACCTGCACATACATGCATATCTATACCTCTCACTCAAAAATCTATTATATACACCATTTTCTAATATACTATATTAGCATTCCTCAAAAAAAGAAAAAAGAAATCCCACTTGTCTCCTCTCATGGTTCACATTTTTTAAACCACTAATGTGACAACTTAAGGACTTTTGGAAATCTTAATGACTTCAAAAAAAATGTATATTAAAATCTGCCGTAGAGTACTGGGAGACTTAAGAATAATGTTCAGGGATGACTGTATCAGTTTTACAGTATTGCAGTTATCAATAGAGTGAGCAGTTCTGTAAAATCCATTTGTGTGTTTCTGTGCCAGTTATTTTATCAAATATGAAAAGGCAAAAAGCTGCCTAACGCCACATTCAAGCCACACATTTAAAGCACTATGACACCACTTTGAGCAGGCATGGGTCCCCACAAAGAATTTTGGAAGCTGTTATTTGTTAAGGGAGCTGAGAGTTGTTAGGAGAATCCTTATTTCCCTCCACAGAGCTACAATTCCCTGCATGATTTAACACACACACACCCTTCCCAGGGAATTATAGTCCTCAACTTCACATTCTGTGTGCAGGGTGGCGAAAGTTGGAGGACACATTTTGGCTCCATTCTGCCTCCTAGGAAGAATGCTGTGGCAAGAATATTCTGGCTCCAACCATCAGCTAAAGCAGGGGTCAGGAACCTTTTTCAGCCGTGGGCCAGTCCACTGTCCCGCAGACCTTGTGGTGGGCCAGACTATATGGGGGGGGGTGAACGAATTCCTATGCCCCACAAATAACCCAGAGATGCATTTTAAATAAAAGGACACATTCTACTCATGTAAAAACACGCTGATTCCCAGACCGTCCGCGGGCCGGATTGAGAAGGCAATTGGGCCACATCCGGCCCCCAAGCCTTAGGTTGCCTACCCCTGAGCTAGAGAGTATGATCCCCTACTTCCTGCTAATAAGAACACTTATAAGAATTATGTCTCTAAGATCTAGTGCCTGTCTTTGCTTTCCCCACCCTCCTTCCAAATACCTTTTCCTTGCTATGTCTTTTTTTCTTTAAGATTATAAACCTGAGGGCAGGGACCCCCTTATTACTGATCGTTTGTGAGCCACCGCGAGAGCCCTTTTCTGCTAAAGACTGGGGATTATATATTTTAAATAGATAAATGAAGTACGCAATTTCTGCTGAAGGGTAGCTAGCAGTGGCATGAAACCTCTCCAGAATGCCAGGTATTAAACTGACACGATGCCCGCACTGGCTGCCCTGCACCAAGAGCACGTTTTCGTGGGGGTTATTTCCAATGGCCTCTGCATGATGCAAGTAATACGGGATTTGGTTCTTAAGGCATGTGTCTCTGTGAATACTTCACACACACAAGCACACATATTCTGGTGCATTTGAGCTTTAACGAGTTGGGGGGGTGCATATAAGGCCTGGATCCTGCACAGAATAATTTGGACACAGTATCAAAAGAATACCTTCTACTTCCCCACCCCAATACAAAAAAGGGAAGATGCTCTGATTCAAGACCGGGTTGAGGCACATGGTCCGTGCCTCTTTTCCTCCCCATCAATATCTTTCCTACAAATTCCTTGCCTCTCTTCCTCCCCATCAATATCTTCCCTACAAATGTGGTGATTCAAAGGGCATCCTCTCATATGGTGATTGACCTGTCAATTGATTAGATCTTGAGATAGATGCCAACTTCTTAATAGAATCTGAAGGCTCTGTGAGGATTACCTTTATATTGTAAAAGCCATTAAACACAGTCACCATTATCCACTGGAATAGACATAGGGGATGGTTTTGCTGATGCCACTGCTTGAAGAAAATGAAGTACCGGGCCTAAGGCTTGCCTCCAAACCAATTTTTGGAATTGCAAGCCTTGTAATCCGAGATATGTGAAGGCATTTTAATAATTTCAGTGAATAATTCAGGTTATTATTATTATTATTATTTCCATTCTTTAAGGGTTTAGAAAAACATTTCCCGTGTTTATTCTCACCAAGCCACTCAAGATTTTTGTAGTCAACTTATTATTATTTTTCTTACCTAAAAAGAATATCAACTCTTTCAGCCCCTGTCCGTACTTACTTGGACCAAGTAGAATTACTAAAGGAGGATGGCAATCTTTCAGGTTGCTCAGAAACACACACACACACACACACACACACACACACACACACACACATCTTGGTACAAGGCCCCACTTTTATGTACTAATAATGATCTCAGTTTTCCTGGTCCTTGCTTAGTCAAAGGAGCAGCATCCATGTACGCTGGAGGAAAATATTAGCAGGCTGGTGCAGTGGGCAGAGGAGGGAAGGAACCTCAAGGGCTGAAGAAGTACAAAACAATCTTTGAAGAAGTACAAAACAATCTTTAAAAACCCGAAAGATATCTTTTAGAACGTGTTTAAAGGCAACGCTCAGCACACACTCTGAGGCATAGTGGCTCTGTGGGCTCCCCAGCAGCAGCCGCCTTGATTCTACCAGTCAAGCTGGAGATGGCGTCTAATCAGAAAGGCAGCCACTGAGGGCCAGGGAGAGTCGTTGCCATTTATTTTGCTGTTTTATATCCCAGCAAAGTGCAGGAAATGTAAGCCAATAATCTGTTATCCAGGACAAATAATGAGTGGTCCTAATTCACATAAAATCCTCGCTCTCTCTTGCTCTCTCCACCCCCTTTGCTCTTTTTTTAAAGCAAGAGCGCACTGTTTCTATAGTCTGACTCTTTGAATATTCCATTTTTCTGTATTTCATTTGGTTCCCTAGGCATGGAAGCCTGCTAAAAGATGCTTCCGTGGATGGGGAATTGTTTGTGTTAAGAGAGAGCTGCAGTTTGGTACATTTAGGGTTCAAGGAGGGAATGTTTCCCTTCACCCCGGGATAAAGGGGTGGGGGAAAACGTATTACAGGAAATTTGAAGAAGACGCATTTATCGAGACATGAGAAAAGGGCAGTTTAATCAAGACAACCTCTGCTAGAAAGGTGGGTCTCTGAGGAACAAAAAGATGGCGGTGTATGAAAATTGTGACATCACCACACTTCTGCAGATGGGGGGGGTGTTCATTTTCTTTTCTGAACGAGAGTGAAGCTGTTTTCTTCTAAATGGGAAAAAGAAAAGAAAAAACTTCCCTACCAAACATGATTGCAAACAGCTCAGAAAGACAGGAAGTGGAACTGGTTATGGCCACATCCACATGACCTATTTAATGCACTGTCAGACTACTTTAAAAACCCATGTCTTCCCCCAAAGAATTCTGGGAATTATTGTTTGTCGGGCATGCTGAGAGTTGTTAGGAGGCCACTATTATTCCCTGCACAGAGCTACAAATCCCAGGGCAATTTAACAGCCAATCTCTCTTTCCAGAGAACTCGGATGTACAACACAGCAGCTGCAGTGATGTGTGTCATGTGAGGAAACACCATACCCTCCAACATTTATCCAATGAAAATAGGGATGTCCCATTCCATAGTGATAATTTCACTATTTATACTCCACACGTCTTACTGGGTTGCCCCAGCCACTCTGGGCAGCTTCCAACGTATATAAAAACATTAGAAGAAGAAGAGTTTGGATTTGATATCCCGCTTTATCATTACCCGAAGGAGTCTCAAAGTGGCTAACAATCTCCTTTCCCTTCCTCCCCCACAACAAACACTCTGTGAGGTGAGTGGGGCTGAGAGACTTCAGAGAAGTGTGACTGGCCCAAGGTCACCCAGCAGCTGCATGTGGAGGAGCGGAGACGCGAACCCGATTCACCAGATTACGAGTCTATCGCTCCTAACCACTACACCACACTGGCTTTTAAAGAACAAAACCACTACACCACATTTAAAAAACAAAAACAAAACTTCCCTATACAGGATTGCCTTCAGACGGCTCAGTGGGTCAGATAACTCCAAAGCCTCCAACATTTCTCCAATGAAAATAGGGACATCGAAAGGAAAAGTGGGACATTCCAGGATCAAATCAGAAACTGGGATGGCTTCTCTAAATCAGGGACATCTCTGGAAATTAGGGACACTTGGAGGGTCTGCAACACTTGTGCATGTGTGACACCTGCTGGAGCATGAGGCCCTGCGGCTGTCTGTCTCTCTGGACACTCAGCCAGTCAGCGACCATTCTTAATGCTGCACAGAGAAGGTCAGTCAGACTGGAAGACAGTCCAGAACAAGCATGCCTAATGGGAGGGCCGGCCCAGGTCAACAAAATGGAATTTTGGGGGGAAATGCAAACTTTGGGAATTGTAGCTCTGTGAGAAGGTGGGAATTCAAGAACTTTCTCCCTCCTGTGTACCCTGTCAGAGAAAATGAGTACAGTTTGTTACAATTTTGTTCCACAAAAAGAAAAACATCAGCAACAACACGAAAATAGTGATGGTGTTCATATTTTGCTTATGTTGTAAATTAGTTGAAATGTATCTGTGGTTATAATAATTTTTTTCCCATGACATTCCAAATATTTTCTTTGAGTGTAGCATTTTATCCTTATCCTTTTCCCAACAAGTCTCTCCAGAGAGTTTTATGGATGGCAAGAGCTTGGGGTTTATTGAAGGATGGCAAAGCACCATCCCAGCAAGATCTCACCTATCACATCAAATTTCAGGACGAGGGCAGAAATTTTATTCAGTTAATGTTTAAAGGAGAATTGACTCCAGTTCCCACTGCCTGAAATTATACAAGAACCAAAACAGAGCCAACTGTCAAAATTTGCACCTCTCTTATATCCATTCTTTGAAATGTTTTTGTTACATTTGAGAACTCACTGCTCTTCCAAGGAGCCCAGGGCGACATGTGGCATTTGCTCTGCTTCATGTTGCCCTCACAACAACCCTGTGAGGAAGGTTAGGCTGAGAATTAATGACTGGTCCAAGGTCACCAAGTGGACTACATATTGACAGCATCTTAAAAGGCTTGTTGCTGCTGCTGCTGCTGCTATTCTCAGCGCAAACTCTCCAAACACACGCTTCCAAAGTTCTTCTCCAAACTTTGTGATGCAATTCTTCCACCAAAGTGCTTCTACTATGTAAAATTGTGTACCAAAACACATACATTGGCAGAACTGTGCCTGGAATTTTTTTTTTGCAAACTAACGTCTTTTTTAGTAATTTTTAAAAAACCACAACTGGGTTTTTTAAACCACAAAAGAAGAAAAAAAAGAACAGCTACATTTAGAAAGTATCAATGTTGACTTGCATGATAATTTCTGCATTTTTATGTGTTTTTTCACACAATGCAAAAATAATAATAATTCTGGAAATCCAGCGGAAATTTCTGATTTATTTCTCTGTAAATTGCATCAGGGGGTAGGGAACACACTCGATTTACAATCCTGTTAACCTGGAAATTTGTGAGAGCTTTGCACCATCACTGCGCCATTTACATGGATCATGTCCTGCAATGAAATTGGGTTCATACAGTTCTCTTCTCTCCCCCACCCTCTGACATTTTCATGGGGGAACAGAACCAGGCATGCACATATGGGGGCGCGGGGGGCATGCCTAAGGACATCTGCTATGGAATCACAAGCACGAATGAAATACAGTGCAACGTGGTCAAAAAGCCACTGTTCCATAACTCAGCAGGTAATGTAGGGCAGAAGCTCTAGCATTGCAACCAGGAAAGCCAATGTGGTGTAGTATAGGACTTGGACCTGGGAGACCAGGGTTCAAATCCCCACTCGGCCATGAAGCTCGCTGGATGACCTTGGAGGCCACACACTGCCTCTCAACCTAACCTACCTTACAGGGGCGTTGTGTAGGGTTGCCATATTTCAAGAAGTAAAAATCAGGACACAAAAGTTGTTGAGCTTCTTTGGGGAAAATTCCAAAAATCAGGAAATCCTCAATTATCTACTTCCATCCTCTCTGGGAAAATCCAGACATATGGCAACCCTAAAATGAAGAGGAAGAGATGTGTGTACACCACCTTGGAGAAAGGGGGGGATTATAAATGCAATAAAATAAATAAGTAAAACTAACACAGGAATCTCCACATCTGAATGCACCCAAGAGTTTGAGAGAAACTGAAATTGATTGAATTCTCCATTCCTAGCCACAGACATCCCCTCCTTGCTTTAACCTGGCCAGGGATTAAACCTAGGACTTTTTGCATGCAGAGCATGTTATGGTACTGAAATATGATTCTCTTTCTATCAGAGCAATCCTTCCCCAATCCTTAACACACACACACACACAATCCCTAAAAGGAATGGGGAAATTAAGAAGGGGGAGGGGGGAGAGAGACACAGCGGCGTAGCGTGGGTTGTCAGCACCCAGGGCAAGGCAAGTAATTTGTGCCCCCTAACCCGGGGCAAGGCAAGTAATTTGCACCCCCTAACCCGGGGCAAGGCAAGTAATTTGCGCCCCCTAACCCCTAACCTGCCGCCGCTGCCAGCTTCTTCTTGCTGCTGCCTGGTCTGGTCTGGTGTGGTTCTCTCCCACGCTCAGCGCTGCACTGGGCGGCCGCTGCACTGTCCCTCCCCCAGATAGTCCCTCGCTCTCTCTCCGCACCACACGCCTGGCACCCACCCCCTCCACAGTGGGCGGCGACCCAGCGGCTCGGATCGGATTCACACAGCCAGCACTGCAGTGAGAGAGAGAGAGAGTGAGCCAGGTAGGGGCAGAGAGCTGCGAGTGCGAGCGCCCCCCCCCCAGATGTTGCGCTCGGTGCGGCCGACACCCCCTGCACCCCCACGCTACGCCACTGGAGAGACAGCATTCTTTACAATGTAACTACAAATTAGCAATTAAACCGAACTTTGAACAGGAAGGAAATCCTGCCAACATTTAGCGATTGCCTCTCTATTTCATTCTTAATCAGCAGCTAGGCCCGTTATCTCTTGGTTCAGCACAAAACCTCCCAGGAGAAGCACCTTGATTCTTCAAATGTCCATAAGGCAATTAGATTTTTTTACTTTCCATGCACTCAAAAGGTAGCAGGGAAGGGGGGGTGGCTTTTTACACGAAGAGCCAATTTATACGTTTCCATAATAAGAAAAGACTCGGGGCTACCCAAGTACAGGTATCTATTTCAAAATGGCTTAGGTGGCATATTACTGAATCGTACAAAACCCAGAGGCCCCCAATTTCCGGAGTCTTTAACTATCATTTTGCAAGAAACTACCTGGGCAGAATACAGAAAAGCTTCCCATTCTCACGGAGCTTTGTAGAAACTCTCTGCTATTCAGAGTTCCGTGAGTGCAGACAGTACAAAGCCTTCTAAATCACAGGCTCGCCTTTTCATACCGGCTCCTCGGGAGAAGGGTGCTCCCATAGTTATGACGGGCAATTTCTTTCCACGTCCCTTGAGTCCCGATTCCTTCTCTCTCTATCCTGTCGACTCTGAAGCATTTAAAACTGCAAACTTTGGTCACAGTCCTCTGTGAGGTTGCCCGCACATCAGGGACCAGCAATTTAGGGGAATGTTGTGCACATGTAGGGGACTGTGGCATTGTTTGGAATCATAGCTGTTCAGTTATATGGTGGAACTGAGACAATTTATATATCCCATGGGAACAGCAATCCCTGCATTCCTAATTGCCCAAACCCCCGAGACTGTTTTGGAAAGTCTCTCTAGGTCTAGGACCCTCATACCTATGGGACCACCTCTCCTGGTATGTCCCACAGAGGACCTTACAGTCTTCAAATAAAAACATTTTGGAGATCCCGGGCCACAGGGAGGTTAGGCTGGCCTCAACCAGAGCCAGGGCTTTTTCGGCCATGGCCCCGATCTGGTGGAACACTCTGTCACAAGAGACTAGGGCCCTGCAGGACTTGACATCTTTCTGCAGGCCCTGCAAGACAGAGCTGTTCCACCAGGCCTTTGGCCAAGGCACAGTCTGACCCCCTCCTTCGGTAATCCTCTAGCCCAATGGTTGCCATTAATTTGATTCTGAATTGATTCTAGAATGAATTGATTTTAGAATGTATTTCAATTAATTGATTGTGATTGTATGTAAACGGTGTTATTTTTACTGTTGTTAGCCACTCTGAGCCTTGCTTTGGCTGGGGAGGGCGGGATATAAATAAATTATTATTATTATTATTATTATTATTATTATTATTATTATTATTATTATTATTATTAGGTCAGGTGAGGGCTGAAAGAGAAGGCGTCTGTTGTCGTCAAATGAACCTCACCAGCTCAGAGAACAGCCTACAACCACCCTGATCTCAGTTCAATCCTATCAAGCAGGGATAGAAGGATTCAGGTGTTTGCTGTAGTTCCCTAGGCCTAAGCCATCCAGGCTTTGCCCATTAATACAAGCGCCTTGATCCTGGCTTAGTAGTAGATGGGAAGTCAGGGCAGATGTGTCACATGTCGACAGCCAGGTTTCCCCTTTCAGCAGTCTGGCAGCCATAATCTGCATCAGCTGGAGCTTCCAATCACAGGTCCAACCAAGAGCAGCCCAAGATATAGCATATTCATTCCTGACCATTGGGAATGCTGGCTGAGATGGATGGAGATGGGGTCCACAAAAACCTCGATCAAAGCAGACTCCCCCCACAACTACTCAAGGAGGGGGGGAATCCTAAAGACATTTCGACTGCAAAAATAACACAGGTTTGGTTCCCCCCGTTTTGGTACCACATGTGGTGCATTATTGCATCCAAGCTTTCCTCTTGCTCGTTGTTATTTTGAATGTTGTGACATTTCTAGAACTTTAGGGAGAAAATCTGTTTTTTAAAGAATTGCAGAGATCGTCGCCATCCCTGTGTGTGTGGCTCTAGCCGTCAGCCAAGGCGGGCGACGTCTTTAGGACCTGAAAGACCTTGGCGCTTTGAGTTACCAATTAAAAGCGTTTGAGTGAACAAACTCGATGATTAACTGGATATGTAATTAAGCCTTTATTATTAGTCTAATTAGATGGTTAGGGGAATTATTAAGGCTGTTAATGTTCAACTGCAGTGCAAAATTCTTCATGTTACAAGTGGGACTGAGGAGCTTGGTGGGGTGGGGGAGAGGAATTGAGACTGAATAAATATTTGAGCCGCTTTTAGCAACTAGCCTGTATTATTTATCAAGAAAAATGCTTCTGGGTTATCCTGAAACTGTGCAATCCTACACGAGCCTAACAAACATTTTATAGATTTCGTTCAGGGGAGTGCTTCAGAGTGTCCCCACCTTCTGAAATAAGAAAATGGTGATGAGGAACAGGGCCTACCTAGTGGTGGCACCTAGCCTCCAGAATATCCTTCCCCCACAGAGGGGAGCACAGGGTTTTTGTTCCTAAGGCCTCTCACCTCAGCCCACTGGTAACTACATTTCCCTGCAGTTCCACAGAGGCAGCAGATGCTACTGAGTTCAGGAGCATCCATTGTTACCAGGAAGCAGAGCCAGCCCGGGACATTTTGGCGCTTGAAGCAAAACAGAAAATCCCACCTGCCTCTGCTGCCTCACAATAATACTAACAGCCAGAGGCGGAGCTAGCTGCTCCAGCACCCAGAGTGGAGCACATTCTGTGCACCCGGGGGCGGAGCTAGCCACCCATGGGGGCTGTGCTAACTGTCTGCAGGGGTGGGGCAAGCGTCCCAGGGGGGTGCCGCCCGTGGTGAGCATCACAGGGCGGTGGGGCGGTGATGTCAACACCCCTCAGGAATGACACCCGGGGCGGACCGCACCCACAGCACCCCCTCCCTCCACCAATGCTAACTGCTGCCTTTTTTCTTATGTTAAAAGATAATATAATCGGAGGGAGGGGAAGATAGGGTTTTGGATATCCTGGTAGTTATTATAGATCCCAAGTGCAGTGGTACCTTGGGTTAAGTACTTTATCCGTTTCGGAGGTCCATTCTTAACCTGAAACTGTTCTTCACCTGAAGCACCACTTTAGCTAATGGGGCCTCCTGCTGCTGCTGCCGCCGCTGCACGATTTCTTTTATCATCCTGAAGCAAAGTTCTTAACCCAAGGTACTATTTCTGGGTTAGCAGAGTATGTAACCTGAAGTGTATGTAACCCGAGGTACCACTGTAGTTTTCCCACCAGTTTATGTTGATGTTTAAGACAATAACTTAGTCAATTGTTATGCATGCTGCTTTAAAATGTGGAATAGTTACCTTTTTGTATTTTATTTTTAGTTGTGATATTTTTAGGGTGCTACAATATTTCTTTGAAATATGAAACTGCATATAGAGTGGTGGTGACAGTGATCAAACTAATTACTAATAATGAAGTTGTTTTGGTCTTTTAAAATCAGGGCCTGCACTGGGCTTTTTATGTTCTGGTGCAGGGGTCAGAAAACTTTTTCAGCAGGGGGCCAGGCCACTGTCCCTCAGACCTAGTGGGGGGCCGGACTATTGAAGATGAAAAACCGAACGAATTCTTATGCCCCTCAAATAACCCAGAGATGCATTTTAAATAAAAGCACACATTCTACTCATGTAAAAACACGCTGATTCCCGGACAGTCCGTGGGCCGGATTTAGAAGGCGATTGGGCCGGATCCGGCCCCTGGGCCTTAGTTTGCCTACCCATGTTCTGGTGCTTTGTGGATTGGCTGTTCACCTATGTTCTGCTTACCTTCCAGTATAGGGCAGTATAGAAATAAAATAAAATAAAATAAAATACGTGGGAATGAATTCAGTGGCAGAGACAATGTAGTCAACAACTGGGAAGGTAAATATTCATACCCTCCTACTTTGGAAAGGTGGAATACAATGCAAATGTTCTTCTGAGACAGCCGTGTGTGTCTGTCTGGTGTAAGTAAAGAGATCTTTCAAGGTCAAGCGGAAAGAAAAGGGCAAAGGCAGCCCCCTGCCCCACTCATATGCAGAGGTATCCAGCTGCACTAGGAGGGTGTGTTTTGCATTCAGGGCTCCAAGGAAACAGAGAAAACAACAGGTCAAAGGACGAAGGGCTAAGGGGCACTGCAGTGTCAGGCAGGTCATGGTCTGAGTAGCTGAGCAGCCTCCGAGATATGAAGATTGCCGCAAGTATGAGAGAAATTCAAGGGCTCTGCCCCAGCCTCTCAGACAGTCTCAAACCTGTTAGCGAGCATTTCCCCCCCTCTTTCCTTTTTTCTTTTTTAAGGCAGCCGCTTAGCAACCACCTGCTCCAAAGCACAGCACCGAAAGGTCAAGAAACACAGTATCAAAATAATCACATGAACATATGGAGTGATGTCCCTCTGGCATTTCTGCTACTGGGTGGCTCCACCCCTGAGTCAAGACCAATGAAATGCAATGCCTCATCCATCCACCTTAATCCAACCTCTGGTGGCCTGAGGTTACTCGATGGCCAGAGGCCCATTGCTTGGTGGGCAATGCTAGGTGCTGTGCTTAGAACTAATTTGGATTAACTAATTCACAAATCTCTGAATAACTTCTGAAAAGAGTTACTATCATTTCTATGTGAAAAGGACGTGAATTAAGTTCTCTTTGTGGTGGAACTCTTGGCAATGTTTAATTCAATTCAAAATTAATTAATTTTAATTTAGTCAATTATATATGCAGGGTTTTCATCACACCTAATTCTGGGGTTGATTGTAGCCATTGCATCTACTGCTGTTTAAATTTAAAAAAACACACACGTGTGCATGAGAAATAAATGAAGTAATATTTATTGATCCATTGCATTGTGTGTACAATGGTACCTCGGGTTAAGAACTTAATTCGTTCCGGAGGTCCGTTCTTAACCTGAAACTGTTCTTAACCTGAAGCACCACTTTAGCTAATGGGGCCTCCCGCTGCTGCCGCATCGCCAGAGCACAATTTCTGTTCTCATCCTGAAGCAAAGTTAGTAACCCGAGGTACTATTTCTGGGTTAGCGGAGTCTGTAACCTGAAGCGTCTGTAACCGAAGGTACCACTGTATGTGTGTCTGCAGGACTGCAAAGCGGAGCCACACTCTCCTAACTGAGACAGCTGCTGCAGAAGGAAACCATGGTCAATAGTATTGAAAGTCACTGAGAGGGTGAGGAGAATTAACGGTTGGAGTATGGATGGCGGCTAACAGATTGAGGTTGAATCCCAACAAGACAGAAGTATTGTTTCTGGGGGACAGAGGGTGGCCAGGTATAGGGGACTCCCTGGTTTTGAATGTGGGGTCAGTTGTGCAGCCTGGGAGTCATTTTGGACTCACAACTGGCCATGGAGGCACAGGTTAATTCTGTGTCCAGGGGCAGCTGCCTACCAGTTCCATCTGGTATGCCAGCTGAGATCCTACCTGCCTGCACACTGTCTCACCAGAGTGGTACATGCCCTGGCTATCTCCCTCTTGGACTACTGCCATGCTCTCTACATGGGGCTACCTCTGAAGATGACTCGGAAACTACAACAAATCCAGAATGTGACAGATAGACTAGTGACTGGGAGCAGCCACCGGGACGATATAACACCAGTCCAGAAAGACCTATATGATCCGAGCACAATTTGAAGTCTTGGTGATGACCTTTAAAGCTGTAAATGACCGCGCCCTGTATACCCCCGTCGTTCAGCCCGGACACTGAGATCCGGCACCGAGGGCCTTTTGGCAGTTCCCTCACTGTGAGAAGTGAGGCTGCAAGGAACCAGGCAGGGACTTTGATGCAGAGTTTCAAATCCAGAACTGGATATGCAAAACAGGAAGTCTCATTTTATGCTTGCATTCATCTCTCACCAGGTTGGGAACTGATATGAACAGACTTGCAAATAAGAGACAAAAAGCTACTTGTGAACAGAGAGAGAGAGAGAGAGAGAGAGAGAGAGAGAGAGAGAGAGAGAAGGAGAAGTCCACCTGCCCACACATATGTAGATTTAAAACACACACAAAAACCTTTTAAAGTCCTTTAATCTCACGTCCTTAAAAGCAACGATGTAAAAATAGCTGTTCTGGGGTGAATGTAGAAAAACACGGTAACTTTGTGTGTGTTGTGGGGAGGAGTGTTTTCCATCAGAGGTATATTTGCCATTAGCCCATCAAACTTGCTGGAGGGAGTTAGAGGTGCTGTTTGGAGGTGCCCACGCTGATCCAAGTTCATTTAGCATATCCAGAGGGAGGGGGGAGGCAGAAAGAGAACCAAGCGACGAAATTTATTGTGCACAAAGGCAGATATTCATTAATCTCTTTTCAAACTGCACGTTAAGGTTGTTTAAAGAACTGTGGCCCTCTTCCAGGAAGGTCTGTTGAATATGTGACAGAAAAGGGCGACTTGCATAAATGCAGTGGGAGTCTCAACGGGCTCTGACATTTCTTTGTCTCCTCAGGGAAGCCGGTGTTTTAGATTAGTTTTGTTAGCCCTGCAGTTGCTGCATGCTGATTTACTAAACTCTGATGCAAGTACACCTCCCCCCCTTCCAAAATAATTAGCTTATCAAAGATCACTTTCTCCCATTGGCTTCTCTACCCACTTTTTAGCATTATTATTAACTGGCTACATATACGTAGCCATCTTACAAAAGACAATATCTTCATGCTTTCGCTTGTATGCAGAACTTGCTGAATTTAGGGTTGTGTCTGTGTCTGTGTGTGTGTGTGTGTGTGTGTGTGTGCGTGTGTGCGCGCGCGTGTGCATGTGTATGCAATCCCCTTCTTTTTTAAAAAAGAAGAAAACAGACAAGATTTTTAAGTTTTTCAGTTGCACCCACTTTCACCGTAGTACTTCCAGGTGTTGATATGATGGCTCTCAAAGGGTGTGGCTCAGCACATTGGTGTGGCAGGAGAGGATGGCAAGTTTGCAATCAGAAACAGTATCTTCTCTCCAAGAGCATTGGCTGGCCTTCCACAGTTCTCCACGATATATTGTTGTGAACAGGGATTTTCACCTCTGACAAATATGAAGGATCAGAAAAGAGAAAGCCTTCTTTGTGCTGATGAGGAGATGAGCGTTTGCTTGACTCAGATGATACCTAATATAAATGAGATTACCTGCCAAATGCAAGCTCACAACTCTCATTGAGTTTGTAGTTAAGGTACATATGCAAGAGGCTCGTTTATAATTATATTTTGGGAATGATTCGTATTCTTACGTAGTTGCCTTGTTCTATCATTTCTGGATGCCCCATGATATAATAAAGTAGTTGCGTTCTATCTTATAAATCAAGCACTGTTGGGAGTTGTTGTCCAACCCCCAAAGTATGTCTTATCGATAAAAAATTCGGTGTGGTGTGATCAGTTTTTTAGTCTGAAAGTGTGGCCCAGAGAACCACTGTATTATCAGAAACATGTCTGTGCAATTATCTTCAGGCTGCTACAGTACGAGGTGAAAGGTGTGCCTAGCTAACATATCACTCCCTGTAATTTTCGCACCTCAAGTCCCACCATACAGTTTTCACCATTATAATAACATTAAGAAGAGCCCTGCTGGATCAGGCCAACGGACCATCTAATCCAGCATCCTGTTCTCACTGTGTCCAACCAGATGTCTGTGGGGAACACACAAGCGGGAACTGAGCGCCACAGCACCCTCCCCTCCTGTCATTCCCAGAAACTGGTATTCAGAAGCATTGCTGCCTCCAACTGCAGAGGCAGAGCACTGCCATCATGGCTGGTAGCCGCCAACAGCCTTTTCCTCCAGGAATCTGCCCAATGCATTTGTAAAGCCACCTAAGATGGCCGCCATCACTGCCTCCTTCAGGTGCAAGTTCCACTTTGAATTATGCACTGTGTGAAAAAAGGTTGTTTCTATGCGCTGGATCTTCAAACGTATCTACTGTGGATCAACAGGAGATCTACCCAATCTACCTTATGCCCACCTTCATCATACAGGGACACTCCCCAGTGATTGCCAGCTGTATTATGTATATATTTATAAATACAGTGGTGCCCCGCAAGACGAATGCCTCGCAAGACGGAAAACTCGCTAGACGAAAGAGTTTTCCGTTTTGGAGGTGCTTCGCAAAACGAATCTCCTATGGGCTTGCTTCGCAAGACGACAATGTCTTGCGAGTTCCTGCTGGGTTTTTTTTCCTCCCCCCCCCCTTTTTCTAAGCCGCTAAGCCGCTTATCAGCTGATCCGATCAGCAGATAAGCCGCTAAAAGCCTCTAAAAGCCGCTAATAGCGCTAATCCTTCAATGGGCTTGCTTCGCAAGACGAAAAAAACCGCTAGACGAAGAGAATCACAGAACGGATTCTTTTCGTCTTGCGAGGCACCACTGTAAATAAAAATGGACTCAGCATCTGTGTAACTACTACATGCCAGCTGTCCTGATAATAACAACATGAACACACAGCTCCATATCACCCAGAACAAGGAAATGCATCACATGTCCAAAGTAAATCAGCAGTGGGAGGAGTTTGTCATACATGTGGAACCTGTCCATAAAATACAACACCTGTGCAACTTTCCTATTTTATTTTTTCCATTTCTTTTAATCTCCCAAAAGCATATGGAAATGAGATTTATTTCTAGTCTGATGCTCATATGGAAGGCAGGTCAACCTGCTCTTACCTTGCCAATGACAGGAATATCAACAGAACCCCAGGTATCGGCTCCCTAGGTGAGCCATGCCTGGAGCAAAATCAGCTGTAATAAATCCCAGGAACTGGAAACAAATATTTAAAAAGCGACATTGGCAGAGGAAGCGGATCCAGCACAGCCCCGGAGTTGCATCAAGCATTTATGCTTTGTAGCTAACAGGTTTTAAATTTATTTGGAAGATGCAGGGCAGGTAAAAGGAAGTTCTTCACACAGCACGTGGTTAAACTATGGAACTCACTGCCACAGGAGGCAAGGATGGCCACAGGCTTGGAGAACTTAAATAGAGGATTAGACATATTCACGGAGGACAGGGCTAGCAATGGCTACTAGCCAGGAGATAGTGTGTGCCTCAGCCGTTGGAGGCAGCAATCCTTCTCTAAATACCAGTTGCCAGAAATCACAGGAGGAAAGAGTGCTGTTGTGGTCGAATCCTGCTTGTGGTTTTCCATTTGGAGCATTTGGTCAGCCACTGTGAGAACAGGATGGTGGACTAGATGTGCCATTGGCCTAATCCAGCAGGCTATTCTTACGGCCTTCTGTTCTCGTTTTTTAAAAACACAAAACATTCGCTAATATCCAATTTAATTTTGTGTCTTTTTAAAAAAAAGTATTTATATTTCTATACTGGCTGTCACATAATCATATCCAAACAGTGTCCATGAATGAAAAAAAATACAACCATAAAAATTATACAGTATGAGTAAAAAAAAAAAAGTGCAATACAGCATAATGAACAATGAAAATAATAAAGGCTGGTGCCCAAAACCTTAGCAGCTGGCATCAGGAAGGGCCAAGCAGCAAGGCAAACAAAAATGTTCTCAACATGCACCAATACCAGCCAAAATAACCATCACCAAACACGGGAAAATAATAGATAACACGCTTAATGGAGGACATGTTAACTACTATGTTTATTTTTGTTAACAGTACAATCATACCTCAGGTTGAATTAGCTTCGGGATGAGTATTTTTGGGTTGCGCTCCGCAGTGACCCGGAAGTAATGGAGCGCGTTACTTCTGGGTTTCACCGCTCGCACATGTGCAGACGGTCAAAATGACGTCACGTGCATGCACAGAAGTGGCGAGTCGCGCAGACGCACAGAGATGGGTTGCGTTCGCTTCAGGATGCGAACAGGGCTCCGGAACGGATCCTGTTCACATCCAGAGGTACCACTGTACTGACTTTTCACAACTAGATGGAATAGCAACATCTGCCAGTGTAATTGATAGGCTCTCTTTGCTCCGGCAACCAAATCAAGCGATAATGAAGGTTTCAAGCTTGTCTGAGACAGTTTAGCAGAAAAGAAGTTGGAGAATTGGGGGGAGGGGGGAGCGGGACCAAGCCAAGTTTCTTTTCCTTCCTTTCCTTTCCTTTTCTTCAATGGGGTTCCTACTTCCGGCTAACAGTTTCAGTAGTAACACGTCTCCATAAGATCGTTTGCCTTTCTAATGAAAAGCTACAGGTTGCATCTCAGCTGGCGAAAGATCTTTTGTCAAAGCACAATGTGTTACACAAACCGAACCAAAGCACTGAGAAGTAAACACTGCTGAGTTCATTGGAGCTTATTCCCAAGAAAAACAGAGCATAGGATTGTGGTCGTGCAGATCCTAATAAATTGAGTATCATGCTACATACTGCTCTGTGTGTGTGTGTGTAGCTAATTAATAATGGAACAACACAATTGCCTGTATTTTTGTTCAGGATGAGCTCCTGCACTTCAAAATCTACTAGTATGCGCTCTTCACATTGGGGTGGGGAATCAACGTTATATACAATAAGGGAGTAAATCAGCAGGTGCTGACTCTGAATGAATTGGAATCCAGAGAACTAGGATGGGGTTTCTTTTCCCCCTTTCAGAAAGATTTAAGGCTAGTTGGCTTACTTAACCTTAATAAAGGGGACAGTTCAGCATTCTTCTAGTATTTTAAAGCTGCATTCTTCCTTATCACTCATCCCCCCCCCCCCGGCTTCTGTGTGGCCTGTATAGTTCCATATCTCAATTGAAATGCCTTGCAGAAATGCCTTTTTTCTTCTTGCGACGTAAGACACTGCCATTGTGCTGAGAGACTTGCCTTTTCCAAGAGAGCAAAAATCTCCGGAGAGCGAAGTTTCCAGATCTGAATGCTTAATTTCCTATTCTCTCTCTCAATGGGGAAGAGCATTTGACAATATTGGATCTGGGAGTTTTCCCTCTCTCTTTTTGGCAAATCGCGCTCGTCGATCTTGTAGCAGGCACTGTTACAAGTCAGTTCAATATCTTTAACATCTTGGGGGGGGGAGGGCAGGGGCAGGGAGTCGCTCCATCAGAAGAAGAAAAAGACACATTTTACTACTGGCATTAATGTTGCATTGGCCTAGCGTGACGCCGACTCTCCTGGTTATAAATAGAGTGCATTTGCACCTGTACTCTCAAACAAGGGCTCATTTGGCTTCGGCAGTAACTTCAGCCGAAAACTCACTTCTATGCTGTCCACTTTACCAGCTTAACTCCTTACTGAGTTGGAAGGTCAACCAGTGCAGAGCTTAAGTCAGGGACTGGGAACTTCAGGTCTCTCTACCGAGCCCTTGGGACTTGCCCCAGGCCACACCTCCTCTCGCCAGAACAGCCCTGCTTGATACCCCCTCCTTGAGTGTTTTTGCCTAGCTGGAATATGTCCTTGAACTCTTGTTTGTCTGTCTGTCTGTTTGTCTGTCTGTCTGTCTGGATGCTAGAGAGGGTTGGGTGTGGGTGCAGAAAATAACCTATTGTAAAAAGGCAAATTTTTACATTTGTTACCCTTCTAGCAACGGGACTGTCAGGGACTGGCTGGATGAGGAAGAGTGGTGGGTGCCGCCTGCCCTAGAGCCCCCCAGGGATGACACAGAAGACGACTTAGACCCTGGATCATGGTGGTGGGACACTGGAGAGTAGCCTGGGGGAGCAAGGAGCTGGGAGATGCTAGAAGCAGGAGGCTTGAGCGATCAAAGCATGTCAGGAGAAGGAGGCCCTTCCACGGCAGGGCTAGAGGCAGAGAGTCACAGTGTGAGCACAGACTCAGGCAGAGAGGAGTCAGAGGTTGCCCTTGCTACCAAGCAGCAGGACAGTCCCAGTCCTGCTGGCTCTCCTCCTGAGCTGACACCCCGCTCAAGGAGAGTCCTGTATGTTGATGATGAATGGAGCAGACAGGCCCAGAGGAGGAGCCCATTCCCTCAATATAGCCTTTGTCTGCTTGGGAAGGATCCAGTGGGAGGCTAGAGGGGAAGGGGGGAGCAACATCTCCAGCTGAAGAAGTTGAGCCTGAGTACAGTCATACCTCGGGATAAATATGTTTCAGGATAAGTATTTTTGGGTTGCACTCCGCAGCGACCTAAAAGTAACGGAATGCATTACTTCTGGGTTTCGTCTCTCGCGCATGCGCAGACGGTCAAAATGATGTCACGCGCATGCGCAGGAGCGGCAAAACATGACCCGCGCATGCACAGATGCGCTGTCGCATCTTACGTTCTATTCAGGATGTGAACGGGGCTCCGAAACAGATCCCATTCGCATCCCGAGGTACCACTGTAACTGTGTTGCGTTGTTACTTTCTGTGAATAGAAGCAAATTGCATTTCGTGCCTCACGTTCTTCCTGCCCTTTGGATGACCTGCACTTGCCTGACGGCTCCTTGACCACCACAAGCACACGGAAACCTGCCTAAAAGGGAATGCAGCCGTCCGACTGAAAACAGCTGCCCCACCCTGAACGGATAGCAGAGCCCTATGCAAAACTAGAGGCTACATTTTGTCAGATGTATTGTGCACTACTTTTTGCAATGGATGAATTGGAAACATTTATGCAAGCCACTTTGGAACGTATAATCTATAAAGGTGTCCATATGACATAATTGCAAAATAAATTATTAAAAATGCAAAACGCCTTTCCTTAAAAGATATAACTTTTTGCATAGAGTTCTAAATCCCACAGTAATGGATGCAGAGGTTAAAGGAGACAGAGGCTTGAGAAGTGTCCAGTGGTACAGTCCCATTTATGCAGAAGTGAGCTCCCTTATTTTTGGCAGGGCTTCAGCCCAGGTTAAGTCTGCATAGGCGGCAGCTTAAATGTCCTTTCTTGGAGAAACCGGGAAGGATGGAGCCTTCTGAAATGAATAATGCATCCTTTGTCATGGAACAGCAAGCTACTAAAAGTGGGCCATCTTAATTTCCAGGAGCATGAAATTTATTGTCACTTGCAGGCCAGCTGGGAATAATTTATGCATCTTCTATTAAGAAAATATTTTTAATTTGAATTTGCATAATTTAGCCATTAAGACTAACCTTGGCAAAGTCCTTTTTGGAGCGTGCCAGGCCCACAGGTATATGTGTAAGAAGTATCCAGCGAACACAGACACATTACTAAGTGAGCAATTAAATTCCATTGTGTTTTTTCTCCCCCAGCATGCTACCATATGCACAACAACTGTCCCAAGGACCAACCCTATTGGCTGGTACCTGTCTTGGCAGCTCCCATTGGCTTTGACTTTCAGAGATAAGGTAGCCAGTTATACATCTCCCCCCAACCAGGAAATGCATCTGCAGGGCAAGAAGATGGAAGACATGATATTTGCATATGCCAATTGACTGCATAGATGCAAATTCAGAAGCAACGACTGTGATTTCCCTATGAGTAATGGTTGCAGCATTTGGGGCATTTTCATTTAGAGAAACGGTGGGTTGACATGAAAGACATTTAGAAAATTAGGCATGGCATGGAGAAAGTGGTTGTAGATAAAAGTTCCTTTTCTCCTCTCTCATAGACTAGAATTTGGGGACATCCAGTGAAGCTGAATGTTGGGAGACTCCAGACAGGACAAAGCCAAGTACTGGAATTTGCTCCCACGGCAGGTAGCAGTGGCCACAAACCTGAGTGGCTTTAAAAGAGGATTAGACAAGATCATGGGACACGAGTGGCACTGTGGGTTAAACCACAGAGCCTAGGACTTGCCGATCAGAAAGTCGGCGGTTTAAATCCCTGCGAAGGGGTGAGCTCCCGTTGCTCAGTCCCTGCTCCTGCCAACCTAGCAGTTCGAAAGCACGTCAAAGTGCAAGTAGATAAATAGGTACCACTCCAGCAGGAAGGTAAACAGTGTTTCCGTGCACTGCTCTGGTTCGCCAGAAGCGGCTTAGTCATGCTGGCCACATGACCCGGAATCTGTACGCCGGCTCCCTCAGCCAATAAAGCAACGCCAGAGTCGGTCACGACTGGACCTAATGGTCAGGGGCCCCTTTACCTTTACCTTTACCTTTACCTTTATGCATTACCTTTACCTTAGACAAGATCATGGAGGAGAAGGCTAGTAGTGGCCACAGCTGGAGGCATTGGCCATGCTAGCTGAAGCTAATGGGGGATGTAGCCTGAAATTTCTGGAGGAAACCAGGTTGGGGAAGTCAGGTCAAGTGGCAGCAGCTCTCCAGGGATTTCAGAGAAAGGTCTTTGTCCGCCTTACCTTGATATGCCGGGGATTTAACCTGAGATCTTACCATTGCAATATGACTTGATGCCACTGAGATAAACCCCTTCCTGATTTATATATGTGCAATAGACACAAGAGACATGCATCACCACTCAGAATGAAGACGCTTGCTTTCTACAGATCTGGGGTAGTAGGTTGTGCTATAATAATTTTAAGGTCATATATATATAAAATGAAATGTTCATAACTATATATATAAACCACATGTCTGAAACCCCATAGAAAAGGTCGTGATCAAATTTACCTCAAATATTTCTCTGCAAGGTCAAAGTGAGAAACCTCCCCATTGTCTCTTTCCTCACAAATCCTGTATTAAGAGCACATTCAAGATATAAACGGGGTGTGAGCCTGTAACCTGTGACCTAGATTCAGGAATTAAGTACAGTGGTACCTCAGGTTAAGAACTTAATTCGTTCTGGAGGTCCATTCTTAACCTGAAACTGTTCTTAACCTGAGATACCACTTTAGCTAATGGGGCCTCCTGCTGCCGCTGTGCCGCCACCACACAATTTCTGTTCTCATCCTGAAGCAAAGTTCTTAACCCAAGGTACAGTAGTACCTCTGGTTAAGAACTTAATTCATTCTGGAGGTCCATTCTTAACCTGAAATTGTTCTTAACCTGAGGTACCACTTTAGCTAATGGGGCCTGCTGCTGCTGCGCTGCTGCCGCGCAATTTCTGTTCTCATCCTGAAGCAAAGTTCTTAACCCGAGGTACTATTTCTGGGTTAGCGGAGTCTGTAACCTGAAGCATCTGTAACCTGAAGCATATGTAACCCGAGGTACCACTGTACCTGTAATAACAAAAGAGTGGCCAAAATGCAGATGATGCAATCAGGTAACTTGCCAAACAGGAGATAAACAACGCATTCAGATTTCTGTTGTAGACAGTCTTTTCTGTGATGTAGGTATGATGTATCTGGGGGTGGTCTTGGACTCCAGGGTGGGCAATTTAAAATGTCAATATAAGGGCAGGCACACCTTTGTTCTGGGTCCTCCTCCTCTCTCCTGCGTGTGGCAGAGCACCCTGTTGCAACAGTTAATAAAGATCAGGCTTACTAGCTGCTTTGCTTCTCAATATTCTCTGGTTGGTCTCTGTTGTTTTCTCCTATCGATAGAGAACCTACAAAAGGACTCTCTATGGGCTCTTGGGTACCCCAAAACGGAAAAGGAGCAGGTTTTTTTTCTTATATCAGTTGAAGAATAGTAAATCGGGACAAGATACAAACAAACTTTTGCCAGTGTGAGGTAAATAAGGATGGTCCTAATGAAGTGAGATAGCTGGCGTATATACCGAATAAGGATGCTTTGTCTGAGAAGAGCAACTTCAAATATCTGGTGTGGGTGTTTTTCCCTTTGCATTTTCTCAACCAAGTTAAACTTGCTTTTAAAAAAGACCAAAAGAAAGACAAAAGAAAGCTCATGCCAATGCATGAAGTTAAACCAAATCAATGAAAGTGCATTAACTTAGAAGCCAAAAAGAATCCTTCACAATTACAGCACATGGGGGTCAAAATGAAAAAGAAAATGGCTTTTCTCTCCCAGGCCGTATAACATTTCTAATAACCTCGTTTCTCCCTCCATCATCTCTCATTACGACAGAATATGAAAACAAGGGGGAAGCCTCAGGAAAACGCACCTCGCTTGTCCTGGGGCTTTTGATGACAGGAATGGCAATTTTGTCAAATCCTGAGATCTAGACAAACAGAATCGACATTTCCAGATCGCGCTTTTTTTTATTAAATTCACAGCTAAAGTCCACGTTTAAACGTTTGCACTTCGAAAGGCATTCCAAAAGCACCGAGGCTCGGAAAGGACTAATAAAGAAAATCCAATCCATTCACAGGGTTTGGCCTCTCTGGCCCTGAGAGGCAGCAGAAGGTCTTCCCTGCAGGGCAGAGATTGGGGGGGGGGCGCGCGGTATTTTGACACTGTTTGCATTTAAAGGTAAACCCACATCATTTGCACTTCTAGAAACAACACACAAATCAAAACATGCCCCTTCACAATTTGTGCTTCTCCTAATTTTGCAGTGCAGGCAACAAATGCATCTACTGGTGTACATACACATATTCATGAAAATAACAATAAAAATGCCTCATGTTAGGGAAAACGGCTTTGCGAAAATATGTATATTGGTCAAAATTGCATGAAAAATATTAGGGGGGGAATTGCACTAAAATGCTGATGGAATTTTCATGAGGACCTCTTTTTAAAAAAGAAGAAGAAGCAAGGAGCCTATCTCTTTCTGCCACCTCCTAAAACATAATTTTACCCAGGCATTTTCTGACCCACGTTTTAGCTATGTTTTATCTTACACTTTTCTTGTTGTTGTCGTATATTGCTTAGTTATTTTTTAAAAAAAGCGGCCTAGAAATCAAATCAAATCAAATAAAATCAATAAATATTTTGGGACAAATCTCCAAAAACAGCTCAGTGAGGATTGAATATCCTTGGTGGACCAAGTGGTGTTTGGTGTGTGTTTGTAAGGTATGTGTGTGTGAGAGAGAGAGAGAATGAGAGAGAGACAAACAGACATAGGAACTTGCCCTTTACAGAGTCAGACTATTGGTCCATCTACCTCAGTACTGCCCACACTGACTGGCAGCAGCTCTCCAGGGTTTCGAACATGGAGGTCTCTACTAGCCCTGCATAGAACTGCTAGGGATTGAACCTAGGCCTTCTGCATGCAAAACAAGAGCTTTACCACTGAGCTATGTCCCTTGTCTTGTAAAAACAGGAGTGCAGGACACTGCCTTGTACCTGCTCAAGCCACTGGTCCATCCAGCGCAGTATTGTCTACCCTGACCGGCAATGTCTCTGCAGGATTTCAGAGAGGGGTCTTCCCAAGCCCTTTTTGGAGATCTCAGGGACTGAACCCGGCACCTTCTGTGCAAAAAGCAAATGATCTTCCACTCAGCTATGTACCTTCTCCATTTCCCCTGGAATGGAACTTGGGGAGCCTGGAGTGAGGAATTTGTTTCTGTTTTATTGCATTTGTTATCCCACCTTTTCCTCCAAGGATCTCAGGGTGGCATACATAGTTGTCCTCCTCATTAAACCCCCAGAACAAACCAGTGAGGTGGGTTCAGTTGGGAGGCAATGACTGGCTCAAGGTCACCCAGGGAGCTTCATGGCTGAGTGGGGATTTGAACCCTGACCTCCCAAGTCCTAGTCCAACGCTCTAACCGCTACACCACACAGGCATCCCTGAGAGCAGAAGCACTTGGCGCTGCAGCGTTTTGTTCCCGAGTCACACTTGCCGTTCCCTCTAGGAACAGACTTTGTGGTCCTGGCAAGTTCAAACCACAGTTTAGCAGACCCTCTCTATGGCTTCCGTTCCTCACCTACTTCCCAACATGTAGGCTGAATTTCAGCATGAAAGCCTTCCATCTCTTTATGTCCCTTGGCCTAGACCTGTAGCCAAGTTTACAGACTTGGGTGGACAGCTCCAGCCTCAGGATGCAGAGTTCTCCATTTCAAGAAGCTGGAAGGAAGAAAAAAACAACAACCCTATGTTTTACCTAGAAGTAAAAGCCCACTCCTGCCAACCTAGCAGTTCAAAAGCACGTCAAAGTACAAGTACCGGTAGATAAATAGGTACCACTCCGGCGGGAAGGTAAACGGCGTTTCCGTGCACTGCTCTGGTTCACCAGAAGCGGCTTAATCATGCTGGCCACATAACCTGGAAGCTGTATGCTGGCTCCCTCGGCCAGTAAAGTGAGATGAGCGCCGCAACCCCAGAGTCAGTCATGACTGGACCTAATGGTGAGGGGTCCCTTTACCTTTACCTAAAAGCCCACTCAGAGGAGCTGCGCAGCCATGGTCTACCCCAGCCTTTGCTTATGCCCCAAAGCACCACATAGTGCCAGTGGCCGGGTAGGGAAAACAGTTGTGCGACCGCTTCTCCAATACCACAAAGATAACATAACAAAGGAAGAGAAGACTCCCTGGAAAAGACCCTGATGTTGGGAAAGATGGAGGGCACAAGGAGAAGGGGACGACAGAGGATGAGATGGTTGGACAGTGTTCTCAAAGCTACTAACACGAGTTTGACCAAACTGCGGGAGGCAGTGGAAGACAGGAGTGCCTGGCGTGCTCTGGTCCATGGGGTCACGAAGAGTCGGACACGACTAAATGACTAAACAACAACAACATAACAAAGCCTCTTCCCCATACCGATTCACCATAGTGAATTATGATAGCAAGTTAGCAGATAGCCTCATCTCTGTCCTGCGAGTTTCACAGGAACTGTATCAATGGCAAGCCGTATGTATTTATATATAATAGATAAAGCCAAATTGTTGCCATCCACTTCTTTGCACTTCAAGGGAAATTTTATGTTTGCCCAGCCATCACCGGCACTTGCTGCTGTTCCAGTGCTGCATTTATATTTGATACTATTAAAAGAGGGGATGAAAAAGACTTTTAGAAGTGCTAGTGAAATATTTATAGAAAAGCACAGAGAACCCGTGTCAAGGGGAAGAGAGGAGAATAAGGGGGAAGGCTTCCATGTGTGTGAGAGAGATATAAAGAAAGAGATCACACACATGGCTATTTTAAACTAGATATAGATCTAGTTTAGATCTAGTATAGTCAGTGTGGTATAGTGGTTAGAGCATCAGATTAGGACCTGGGAGACAGCCGGGGTCAAATCCCCACTCCGCCATGAAGCTCACAAGGGGGGACCTTGGAGACCAGTCACTCACTCTCAGCCTAACCTACCTCACTGGGTTGTTGTGGGAATGGAGGGGAAGAACAATGTACATTACCCTGAGCTCCTTGGAGAAAAAGGTAGGCTAGAAAAGCAAGCCACTTACCACATGAGTAGGGATGGGGAAATCTGCCAATTTTAGTTTCTCTCTGTTTCTACTTTTTCCACTTTTAAGTCCAGTTCTCTACACTTCCGTATCAGTTTGTGATTTTTAAAAAGTCGTCCTGAAAATTCACCAGCATTTTAGTGCAAATTTCTTCTAACGGGCACATTATTTTTTGCATGCAATTTTGCCTAATATGTACATTTTTGCAAAGCCGGTGGTGGTGCAGTGGTCAGAGTGTCGGTCTAGGAGCCAGGAGACCAGGGTTCAAATCTTCACTTGGCCATGAAACTCGCAGGGTGACCTTGGGAGGTCAGTTGCTAACCTTCCTCACTGGGTTGTTGTGGGGATTAAATGAGGAGGGGGAACCACGTCTGCTACCTTGAGCTCCTTTGAGAAACAGTGGGATAGAAATGCAAATAAATAATAAAAATAATAAGTTAATGCATTATTGTATATTGTTTTTACTAATAGATGCATTTTATCCACACTTAACCCCAGTACATATGCTGTTTGTTCCCACTACCTGGAGAACTGCAAAATTCAGAGATGTGTGCATTTCAAAGGAAGACTGTTTTCTGGTTCAGGAAAGCTTATTTTGTGTTCTTGGTGGTGTTGGTCACATTCCCAGTTGCTGCCAGACAAAGTTCTCCACCTTCAGGCTCCAGAGTTCTGGGTTGGGCCTAATTCTCAAATGACCTCAGATGTTGCATTGAGGCTAGGAGCGAAAATTATACTTGTACTGTAATTAATACATCCAATATGCCTCACTCTCCCTCAGACCTTCTCTCTCTCTCTTACACACAGAGAGAATCCCATTCCAGAACTGTTCTTGCCCTTTCCAGAAATTCATTTGCCACAGTGAGTGGATGAGAAGTGGAAAGACCCATTAATGAACAGTCTGGACCAAGTCAAATCTTCCAGAAATAAAACACTGAATCCTAATTTGACCTCCACTTCTTACACAGGGGGACGGTGCATCTTTGCTGGGGTGGTGTGGGGGGAGCATGCAGGGCACTGAATCTGATTATCTCAGAAGTAGAACTCATGCAGATTGGGACGTTAATCTGCTACGCACACATTCAGTAGCAATCCTTGAATTTTTGAGCATCTCAGTTTACAGCTGGGCCTCCTCAACCTGTGACCTGCCGAGCCTAAAGCAACACACTAGCCATGCACAGCAGCCCACCGGGGGCTCGTTAAACCTCCAGTTTTTGCCGCTTGCTCCCAGAATCGCAGAAATGTGGTTGGTAAGCACCAAGTGAGCCCCTGCGCATGACTGGTGAACCACAGCCTCCTGCAGGCCTTGCAGGGTTTCTCCTGCAAGTTCCAAAGATCTCAGAAACCACAGTAACTCAGAACAGGGCTTTCAGTGTGGCTGACCCTGTTCCATGCAACAGCAGACCCTCCAAGTGTCCCTAATTTCCAGGGATGTCCCTGATTTAGAGAAGTTGTCCCAGTTTCTGGTTTGATCCTGGAATCTCCTGCTTTTCCTGAGGATGTCCCTTTTTTTAGTGCAGAAATGTTGGAGGGTATGGAGTTATGCGACTCCCCGAGCCAAGGAGATAAGTAAATAGAGAACCTTTAGATGACATCTGAAGGCAGCCCTGTATAGGGAAGCTTTTTAAATGTTTAATGTTTTATTATGTTTCTATATATGTTGGAAGCCACCCAGAGTGGCTGGGGCAACCCAGTCAGATGAGCGGGCTATAAATAAAATTAATAACAATGATGATGATGATGATGATGATGATGATGATGAAGAATAGGACATCCCTATTTTTGTCGGAGGAACGTTGGAGGGTATGTGTTTTTGTTCCGACAGCTTTTCATAGCTGGATAAATGGGTTTTACCACAAGTGGCCGCTTGTTATGGTTTTAGTCAGTGCTTTTTTTCTGGAGGGATGCAGGGGTATGCATACCCCTAAACATTTTGTGAATTTAAGGGGAGAAGAAACTTTTTTTTTTAAGGTTCTTGTCTAACATGGTGAATCGTCAGTTCTGTTGCTACCCCCAATGGTGGCCTCATTTCCTGTCAAGGTGTTTCCTGAGTCTCAGGCAGAAGCGAGTGTTTAATGTGTGAAGCAGTGTGGAATTTGGATGTGTGGTGCTTTACTGATGAACGTTTGGCCTCATTGAGGGGCAGTATTTCAATATGAGTAATGCATGTTCTTTATACTTTTGTCCATTTATGGTACATATTTATTTATCCTGATTTGAACTATAAAATGGTGATTTTCTTGATTCAAAATGAGAGTACCCCTAAACATTTTTTAGAAGAAAAAAAAGCACTGGTTATGGTGTTATTTTAAATGTATTGGTTTGGTTTTGTGATTTTTAACTGTTTTTAATTATCTTGTGTGTAAAACAAGAGTCCTTCCTGGGGAATAGGAAAGACTTACATCTGTCTGTGAGCCTAGGGAGCTTCTACCAGAACAGAGAATCCTGGGCTACTTGGACAAATAGTGTGGCCTGGTGGGTTCTCTCTGCTGGAATGTGTCCTTCAACTCTTGCCTCTTGCCTGTCTGGATGGAGGACAGAGAAGAGCATGTATAGAAACTAGCCTATTGCACAAAAGTAAAATTTGCCTTCATTGCTCCACCCACTTTAGCCTCTGGCCCCGCCCACCACTGGCATCTATTCCCCCCAGCACCCCCCCAAAAAAGTTGTTCTTGGGCTGAAAAAGGTTCTCAACCCCTAACCACATTTAGCCCCACCATAGCATCCCACAGCTATAGATATACAGAGAAGAGCCAGAGTGGTGTAGTGAGTAGAGTATTGGACCAGGACTGGGGAGACTAGGGTTCAAATCCCTGCTCAGCCATGAAGCTCAGTGAGTGCCACTGAGTCACTCACTCACTTCCGGCCTACCTCACAGGGCTGTTGAGTGGATAAAATAGGAATAACAACTTTGTACGCCACCTTGAACAACTTGGAGGGAAGGTGGGCTGCAAATGCACTAAACAAACAAATAAAGCAACAACAGCAACCAGCAGCAGCAGGGCCATAGCTGGGGGGGCGAGGTGGGCCCCCGCCAGGGGCGCAGGTGTGGGGTGGGCACAAAATCAGCTAAAAATATGTCCATAAATAAAAATATTGATTATTGCCTCATAAGAAAAGGTTTCTAATAGAGGGTGAATTGAATGAGTGGAGAAGGGGGTTGGAGGAGAGGCAGAAAGAAGAGTTCATTTGTCCATGGCTAGGGGGTGCAATCTGGACGGTTCTGCCAGGGGCGCAAGATCACCTAGCTGTGGCTCTGACCACCAGAACAATAAAGATAAATAGGTATGGATTAAATCATCCATAAGGTGCTGCAGGCAGCTCTCTGCTGGCCCAACATACCCAAATGATCTATGTGTAGAGAAATTAACTGAGAAGGGGAAGTCCAGATACCTTCTGTCTCTCTCTACTGCTGATTTTCTCATCACACAAGTCGCTGGCCTAAATGCCGTTGGGACAAGCTTGAGATGGACGGGAAATCTGGAGTTTGAAAACATAAGCTCAGCTTCCTGCAGTCTAAAGAGTACAGCAAGCCTATTACATGCCCTGCCTGCAGACTCTTAGGCATGTGCATATAAATACATGCTTTTTTATGGCAGTCTTGGTACAGCTAGCTAGAGCCGGCCGGTATTAAATAAGTCACCTGCCACATCCAGCCAGCATTTGCTCCCCTGGATGATTAAAATACGAGCCTTCCTCACTGAAGGGCTTCCTTATTCGAGCAGCACCTTCACTCTCCAACTCCTTCCTGGCTTGTTTATTTTGCTTAATGGCTTACCTGAGGCCGTATATTTGTTCTTCAATGTTTTAAACATCCACGGTGCTTGAAAGCTAAAGACAGCTTGCTCAAGCAACGCAAAACCCGGGGCTCTGCCATATGGCCTGTTTGTTGATCATCCATCCAGATTTGCTTGCACAAAGATCACATGGAGGTGAGACAATATATGGTCCTTCCTGAGCATTTGTCGTGATTTATTTGCACAGAGGTCGTAAGGCAATGAGCCTTTGTACAGATGTCATTGTTTGGGTGGTGTTTCCATCTCTTCTCATTGGCTATTAGCCATGTGGGCTGTGTTCCGCCTCCCCTGTTGGAGGCAGCAGGCCTCTCAGTGACACTAGCTGAGCATCACACGTGGAGAGAGCGTGCTGTTGAGCTTGGATCCTGTTTGACCACTGTATTTTAATACTTTGTTGGAAGCTGCCCAGAGTGGCTGGGGAAACCCAGCCAGATGGGCGGGGTATAAATAATAAATCATCATCATCATCATCACAGGTATCTGGTCAATGGCTGTGAGAGCAGGATGCCTGCACTAGATGGCTCTTTGTTCTGACCCACCAGGGCTTTTCTTATGTTCTAAAGTGAAAAAGAATTGGCCACTCATCCTATTTCATCCAAACTCAAGACACAGTGATCAGGCTAACAAGTTTTCCTATCCATTCATGCCTTGGACACACTTGCCAGGTGCCCCTGTTTCAGTTGCAGAGGCTAAAAATGCTGGTTCAAATTGTTCGGCCACCCAATCTCAACAAAAATGGAACCAGGTGCTGAAATTGCCAGTTGTTTTGCTTATTCATCCCATGCCCGAATCGGAAATCACCCCAGCAAACATAACCTGTATTCTCTGTTGTTGTTCCTTGCAGTCTGCAAATGATACATGCTTCGTTACCATCCCACCCTGTACCATTTGTCTTGCTTTTCCTTTGTATTGAAATGAGCAGGGTGGAAGAACACATAACATGACACGACCGTGCGATGACTAACATCAGGGGAGTGGGAGTGCAAGACAAACTGCAGTGGAACAGAAAGGGTGCTTTGTGTAGTACAGAAAGGAAAAGAATGCCTTCTTCTAACTCTAAACCCTGGGGTGCCTTCTGTGGAACCATGAGGTTGCATCCTTACACAGCCATACTTCCTCAATAGCTTGTCAGCTTCACTCTCATTGTCCCACAACTGGGGCTTTCAGGCATTTCGAGTCCTGCATGGAGATGTCTGGCACCTTATGCCTGCAAAGCAGATGTTCTACACAGGGCCGGCCCACTCACGCAGCGAGATGTAGTAGCCACTTCAGGCGCTGGAAGCCCCTGAGGCACTACCACCTACACTGCCTGCATGGGTGCCAGTGGCGTAGCGTGGGTTGTCAGCACCCGGGGCAAGGCAAGTAATTTGCGCCCCCTAACCCATGGATTTGCGCCCCCTAACCCTAACCCCCAGATATTGCGCCAGGTACGGCCGACCCCCCCTGCACCCCCCACGCTACGCCACTGCTCCCATCCTCTCATAGCTGGAGGTGCCGGCGACTCAACCTGGGGGCCTTTTGCAAGGAAAGCAGTGCTCTCCCATGCAGCCACGAACTGTAGTAGACCGGCTCTTTTGAGAAGCAAGGCGGCCTCGGCTGAGGGACGTGGCTGGTCTCTGCAGGGAAAGGAAAGGAAGAGACCGCGGGGTCTTTTTCTTCCAGGCATCCGTCCAAGAAGGAGCGCCTGCCTCTGGTTTAAACCTCGCTCACCAGAAGAGTTGCAGATCCAGCTGGGGCCGCGCGCACTTTCCTGAGCGGGAAAGCAAATGCGGGGGAAAGTCTCCTGAGAAGCGCCCTCCCTGCTCTCAGAATGGCGGGATGATGAGAGGCGCCCTCTAAGGGACAAGAGACCCGGGAAATCCACCTCCCACTGAACTGAGCTGGGGTGGGGGGGGGACTTAATTGGAAAGAGGATTGCAGCTTCCTCGAAGGGAGCCTTTGACCTTGAAGCTTGCTGCTGGCAGGGTGGCTTTTTGCGGTCGCCCCAATTTGGGGCGCAAATACCTGGCGGCTTCGCCCCCCAACCCCCGCGAAGATGCGGCTTGGGGGGCGCGCGCGCGTTTCCACCTGACTCTCTCCCTCGCCCCCTCCCCGGAGCGTTGCAGTGAGAAAGGGAGAGTCTCCCGCTCGGCTGCCGCTGTTTCTCTCCACGTGTCCGCCGCCAGAGGCAGCAGCGTCGGCGGCGGGCGGCCGTGCCTGTGCGAGCAAGTCTGGCGGTGGAATGGTGGCGAGGTGCTGCGGCTGCCGCCGGGCCCTGGCGGTGGTGCCTCCCGGCGCGCTCTGCCTGGGCGCGGCGCTCAGCGGGCTCTTCAGCTTCGGCTTCTTGGCCGCAGCCCTGGTGCTACAGCCTGCGCCCGAGGCTCTTCGGAGACTCCGGAGGCGGCGAGCGCGCCCCCCCAGATGTTGCGCCCGGTGCGGCCGGCACCCCCTGCACCCCCACGCTACGCCACTGATGGGTGCCAATTTCTGGTAAGATCATATGAGATTGTTCCAAAATCTCACAAGATCTCACGGAATGCAGGAGGTCTTATGAGATCTCACCAGAATTCTGCACAGATGATGCCAACAGTGAAGGCATTGTGGCAGCAGCGGCAGCATAGGTGGGCATTGTGGCAGTGGTGGCAGTTGTGGGTGGCACAGTAGCGGTGCCAACAGCAGAGGTGTCAAGGTGGGCAGAGCAGCAGAGCAGCACTTCTCATGTTGCCTCAAGTGTTGAAATGGGGCACAATGCCCCTGGCTTTGTTGTTGTTTAGTCTTGTCTGACTCTTCATGACCCCATGGACCAGAGCACGCCAGGCACTCCTGTCTTCCACTGCCTCCCGCAGTTTGGTCAAACTCATGTTGGTAGCTTCGAGAACACTGTCCAACCATCTCGTCCTCTGTCGTCCCCTTCTCCCTGTGCCCTCCATCTTTCCCAACATCAGGGTCCTTTCCAGGGAGTCTTCTCTTCTCATGAGGTGGCCAAAGTATCGGAGCCTCAGCTTCAGGATCTGTCCTTCCAGTGAGCACTCAGGGCTGATTTCCTTAAGAATGGATAGGTTTGATCTTCTTGCAGTCCATGGGACTCTCAAGAGTCTCACTGAGCAATGACCCTCCCCTAAATTCCCAGGGTTCCCTGAGATGAGGTATCAATTGTTAACCATTCTGAAAATTGTAGCTCTGTGAAGGGAATAGGGTTCCCCTAAGAACTCTTGGCATGCTTAACAAACTACAGTTCCCAGGATTCTTTGGGGGAAACCATGACTTTTCCAAGTGGCATGATGCTGTTTTAAATGCATAATGCGGGTGCGACCTAAGATTGGGAGAAGGGCAGTAGCAGAGCATCTGCCTTGAATGCAGAAGATCTCAAGTTCAACCTCTGGCATCTCCAGGAAGGTATGGGAGATACCCCTGCCTAAAATCCTGGTGAGCAGTTGCCACTCAGTGTAAACAATACTAAAATAGACTCGGGATAAGGCAGCTTCCTGTGTTCCTATGGTTAAGGCTCAATCCTAAGCATGGAAGTAAGTATGATAGTGGGAATATTTCTCCAAGAGATTGGAACATTTTGCATCTGCACTTACTCTTTTTAATAGAGAGAGGGAGAGAATGTGGGTTTGGAATGATGCTTTTTTTGTCTCTCTTCCCTTGATCTGCATTTTCAAAAAGGGTTGCAGTCAGAGCCTAAATCCTTTCAGCCATATGTTTTAAGTGGGGATGCTGAGACATAAGGGACGTGATTTAGGGAGGGAAATTACTTAGAAAACCACCAAACCCTAGCTGTGAAATAGATCTGAATCACACTGACCACAAGCTATCTATTCTACATTATTCCTGCTTCAATTTTTTGTTGCTTTATAAAGCCAAGCGGTTACTGCAATGAAATGAAACGTTACCGTGAGCAAACCATGGAACGTGTTCCAAAGGAGGGAATAGCCTAAATTGTCTGTATCCCACCCTTTCGCCCTGCACTATTAACAAATTAGAGGGTTTTCTGGTGGGCATTTTATCAGATATGAACTTCCTCTCTTCACTGCCCCCCCACCCTTTTCTCTCTTTCTCACCATCTCCCACTATATAAATTTATTGAACTCCCGAAAGAACATTGCCATTCAGCCCCATGTCCTTCTCTTTCATTTATCCACTTCCACAGCACCAATTTTCAAAAGAAACTTCCCAGCCAAAGGGAACAAAGTGGAAATCCTGAAAAGATTTCTGTGGATGCCCTCCTGCACAGAATTTTACCCCTCTCCTCTCTTTTTTGCTCTGCCCTCTCTACCAACTGGCCATGAGACCCTGGCATCCCTACAGGAAGCCTCCTTTATGGACGACTCCTCAGGTCCTAAAAAATTGAAACAAAAGGGGGCAAACTTTGCAAGCTTTTCAGGGGAAAGCGCAATGGCTCGGCTGCCAAATCCAACTGCAAAAGGGAAGACCAGCCTCACCTGGAAAAAAACAGGTTATTTGACAAGAGAGTTTGATACAACACATTTTGAAGTTGTGCAAATGCATGCTTCCTGTGGGTGGAGGGAAAATACTGCTATGTTCCCACTTTCACAAGAAACTATCTAATTTGCACTTCTCGAACCAACATACAAACTGAAAAGCAGCTGTCTTTCCAAACTTGCACATCTCTGAATTTTACAATGCAGTCCTACGATAAAACAAGGTGTACAAAAATACATTCCATTGGGGTGGGGTGTAAATGTGCATTAGCAAACATATATAATCACAAAAATCAAATACATAATTGCATTCTAGCACAGAAAATTGCCTGCAAAAACGTGTATATTAGTCAAAACTGCATAGAAAAAGGTGTTTAGGATAAAAATCACACTAAGATGTTGGTGGATTTTCATGAGGATTTTTTTATTTAAAATAATAATCACAAATTGCTGTAGAATTGTCGAGACCTGAATTTAAGACTTGGAAAAATGAGACTTTCTGAGAACCAAAACTGATGGATTCATTCATCTCCAATACATGCTAGATCTTATGTAGTCTTATGTAGTAAGTGCACAAGTAACCTTTTATATTAACAATATATGCATGAGAAAATAGTTTCCCCATGTCCTGGGGGTGAAAGGACCCGTCATACCAGTGCTTTTTTTCTGGGGGTACTCAAGCGTATAGAGTACCAACACCTCTATTTTTCTAGAAGAAAAAGCATTGATCATATCCCAGGTGTTGTTGTTTAATCGTTTAGTCATGTCCGCCTCTTCGTGACCCCCTGGACCAGAGCACGCCAGGCACTCCTGTCTTCCACTGCCTCCCGCAGTTTGGTCAGACTCATGTTTGTGGCTTCGAGAACACTGTCCCTCATTTTTGCCCACATCCAACTTACCCAGGTTCATGGTTCTTACATTCCAAGTTCCTATGCAATATTTTTCTTTACAGCACTGGACTTTCCTTTCGCTTCAAGGCATATCCGCAACTGAGCGTCCTTTCGGCTTTGGCCCAGCCGCTTCATCAGCTCTGAATCTACTTGTACTTGTCCTCCGCTCTTCCTCAGTAGCATGTTGGACGCCTTCCGACCTGAGGGACTCATCTTCCAGGTAGATCCACTGAAATCATTGATTTTAGTGGGTCTACTTAGTTGGATACCACGTAGTCAGATACCACCCCTAGAGATTTACTTTATGAGAAGGAGAAAGTGAGATGGTGTAGCCAGTTGGATCATTGCTATGGGTGCATTTCTAAATGCTTTATGTTCAACTGTGCCAGAGTATTTTGCAGCGGCATAAGAGCACAGCACAACTTTCACTGTATGAGATGGATGGGCAATTCAAATACGCAATTCAATCTAAGGGTTTCAGGATTGGCAAGAGAATGTACTCTTCAGTTCACAGGGCAGGTGTTGGAGCGCTGTAACAAATCAGCACACTCTAACAAATGAAGACATACGCCAAGTGACATTGTGTACAATACCCAGTCGGACATATATTCTGTAAAATTAATGACGCCGTGTCAAATCTGCACAGTGCCTGAATTTAAATTAAATCATATGCAGCCCCCACCCCTCAAACAGGAGTTTTATTTTCTGAGATTCTAATTCTATATGCCATAAAGAAAAGAGACCCATCTGAATATGGGTTTTCTGTTTGGTTTGGTGTGTTGTGGGCTGAGAACAATGTATAGAACCTTGATATGTATGCATTTTGGTACTTTGAGTAAAATATTATTTTTAAATGCCATACAGCACAAGATACCAATGTATAAAATCTCATACTTTAAGACAATTGGGAGCAATGCATCAAAAAATAACATTCATTGGGGTATTGGGACATATTTATCCAACATCTGATGAATAAAAATAAGCTAAATACTAAAGTTTGCCTATTTCTTTGACAATTGATCAAAATTTGTTTTGGTTTAAATTGGTGGTTCCCAGGCGTCTTGGGGCCACCACTCCCTTGGTTCCATAAACACCCCCAGTGCCCCCTGCCCTATCCTATAAGTGTCATTTTTCAGCATAGCAGTTTGCACAATCCAATAAGGAAAACAATAGCACAATAAAATTCAAAACAGGAGCAATTAAGAGCACAGCATTGCACAATCCCACTAAAACCTTTTAGCTGAATTAATTCAACTAAATGAATTAACTTGATCTAGTGATACCAGATTTCCAAAGTCTGATAGTCATTTACACCTCCTGCCACCCCTTTGCCTCTTAGTGCCTCCCTCGGTAATCCCAATGCTCACTTTGGGAACCACTGGTTTAAATGGTGGGGTCAAGAGGGATGGGTATGCTTTGAGGAAGAAAGGGAGGTGTTAAGGGGCCCACTGACACCCTGTGGCTAGAAACCTGAAGCCAGCCCTGAATAGGCAACTGGTCCATCAAGCTCATCGTCTATCCCAGACATTCCCAACTTGGTGACCTCCACATGTTTTGGAATATGACTATTGTCATCTCTGACCATTGGCCATTCTGGATGAGGTTGATGGGAATTGGAGTCTAAGAACATCTGGAAGGGAATCAAATTGGAGAAGGCTGGTCTGGGCGGACCAGCAGTGGTTCTGCAGGGTGTCAGAGAGGGGTCTCTCTCAGCCCCACATAAAGATGCCAGGGGTTGAGCCTGGGACCCGTTGAATGCAAAGCAAGTGATCAACCACTGAGCTGCAACCCCTTTCCGTTTGCTGTGGAGGCTGGGTGTAAATATACCTCTCTCAAGCTTTGCAGAAATCCTCAAAATACATGGAAAGTCTCCAGAGCTGGACTGCACCATCTCTTAGGGCAGGGGTGGTTAAACTGTGGTGAACATTCAGATGTTGTTATAAAGCCAATTATCCCTGACCATTGTCCATGCTGGCCAATCTGGGGGGCCCAGCAAATGTGGCTGATTGGAGTTGTAGGCCAAAACATCTGGAGAGCTGCCCCTGCCTTAATGTTTGTGGGCAACAGGAAATTGCTAGTTTTGATCCCAAAACTTAAACTGGGCAAAAAAACGGAACAGCTGTAAAAAAAGGGCCAATTTTTCAGTGTGGCCATTGACGTTAATTTGGAGAGGGCATGAGAAACTCTTGCAAAGAATAATAGCCAGAGATCTTTGGGGGGGAGGGGGGGACTCTGCCTTCAACGGTCAGATTTCCATAATATGAACTGCTTGACAGTCCCTTTCCCTTTAAATTATTTTTTAACCATACAGGCAGTCATAGCTGATTCGAGACCCTTTTTCTCCCTTCCTTTCCCTTTTCCTTTCAATTACTTCCGTCCTTAATACGAACAATAAGAGGACTTCATCTCATGTCCTCTGTGGGACTCCGAGAACTTAGACGGTCTATAGACAGGTGCATAGATAAGGATTCAAAGTCTTTGTTCCACTGTCCAGACAGAACATGTTTAATCTTTTCTCTCACTCCTTTTTCTATGCCATTTAAACTTTAACCTAGTAGTAACTTTTACTGGTGTGAATTCGCAATTCAAAGGTTTAAAGATGAAAAAGTCCTTGCCTTGGAACATAGCTTGAAAACTTCATTCTTAGTCTCCGCTTCTTTTGAACTTCTTCTCACAGAGCTTTCTCTCTCTCTCTCTTTGTCTTTATTTTGCTGGGGCTCCGGCGTTTCTTTATGGCACAGGACTTTCCAGACCTAGCAGCAGGAGCTGTTCAAAGGGAGAGGAAGGGGGGTGGGGGGGAGAGAAACTAGAGTAAAAGTCCAAAGCGCCAACTCACCTTAATGGAAGATATTTAAATTGTTGATGGGGCGGCTGCATTCTTCTTGATTTGGAGGGTAGGTAAGAACTTTTCTTCCCTCTGTATCATTAAACAGTTGAACTCCATCTTAAGAGACTCCAACATTTCAGACCTCAAAAGGAGGGCCCTCTCGTGTGGACAAATACCCCCTCTTCTTATAGCCAAGAGTAAGAAGATGAATTCTGCCACAGTCCCATCTGCCCCATATGTTTAAAGAAGTATTATGCCACTTAAACGTTGTGGCTTCCCCCATAGAATCCTGGAAACTGTCGTCTGTTAAGGGCTCTGAGAGTTGTTAGGAGACCCCGTTCCCTTCCCAGAGCTGCAATTCCCAGATTTCCATAGAGAAGGGGATTGATTGCCAAACTGGGAACTGTAGCTCTGTGAAGAGAACACAGTGGTACCTCGGGTTAAGAACTTAATTCGTTCTGGAGGTCCGTTCTTAACCTGAAACTGTTCTTAACCTGAGGTACCACTTTAGCTAATGGGGCCCCCTCCTGCCACTGTGCGATTTCTGTTCTCATCCTGAAGCAAAGTTCTTAACCCGAGGTACTATTTCTGGGTTAGCGGAGTCTGTAACCTGAAGCGTCGGTAACCCGAGGTACCACTGTAGAGGTGTCCTGATGAGAAGTCACTGTTTCCAGAATTCTTTGGGAGAAGCCAGGATAACACTGCTTTCAATGTATAGTGCAGACGGGGTCCAAGTCAGACCGTTGGTACACCTAACTCAGTGTACCGTGGGAGTGTTTTGGGTGTAAGGGGGAGTTGCACAGGAGGAGTGGGGGGCATGGGCAGGGGAGGGAAGGGAAGGTGAAAATTGGTGCTATGTGGGGTTGTAGAGCAGGAAAGTGCTTTCAGAAATGGAGGTGGAAGTGTGAAAAGCAAGTTGCCTGGGGTAGGAAGGGGAAGCTCTAGTGAGTTAATGGGGGGGTGGAGGGAGGGGTTGGCGAGTGGAACAAGCAGGAGCACAGCCCCACAGAAGAACTTAAGGAGAGCCTGCTGGATCAGGCCAATGGCCTATCTAGTCCAGCACCCTGATCTCAGAGTGGACAACCAGGTGGCTCTGGGAAGCCTTCAAGCAGGATCTGAGCACGGCAGTATTCTCCCCTCCTACAGTTTCCAGAAACTGGTATTTATTTATTTATTTTAATCCCGACCCGAATTCACTGCACAACCCCCCCCCTCTCCCACCCCCTCCTCCCACCTCCAGAAACTGGTATTCAGATGCAGTGGAGGCAGAACACAACCATCATGGCTAGAAGTCATTGACGGTCTTATCTAACCTCCATGAATTTGTCTAAGCTTCTTTTAAAGCCAACCAAGTTGGTGACCACCACTGTCTCTTGTGGCAGTGAGTTCCATAGTTTAACTATGCGCTGTGCCTGAATAAGTCCTCCCTTTTCTTTGTCAGCTTCATTGGATGTCCCAAGAGTTCTCGTGTTATGAGAGAGGGGGTGGGGACTTTTCTCTATCCACTTTCTCCACAGTGTACATACTAGCAATAATAATAATTAGATGTATTCCCAGCAATGCCCCAGAAAGAAAAATGGGGGCAATGATGTATCTAGGGCAGTTCCCAGAAAATCAGGGCTCTCCATAGTAAACAGAGTCTACTGAAGCCCATGAGATAGAAACAAGAAAAGAGGTGGGGGGAGATAGCAGGTCCAACCGTAGGCAATCTACTTGCTTTATCCGTCTCACTTTGACATTATTGGCATCTGAAGCTCTGTTACACCATCATCACCTCAGCTGGGTCCAAGGATGGGCTGCTAGCTCAAATTATTGTTTAGGACATGGGGCTGGATTTTCAGGGCAGCTCAGTGGGACCCATGTGAGAACAATTATCAAAAGAGCTCAAATCCCATTTACACAGCATGCTGGGATCTTCTGAATGGGAGCTGCTGCCAGCCATCCGCTCAGTGCTTTGCAGAACCTGGTCTTTATCCAATTCACAAAGGAAGCTAGCAAAGCCGTTCAGAAGAGAGAGAGAGAGAAATCACCCAGATTTTGTGATTCTGGAGAGTTTGGAATTTGGACTATAGCGCAGCTAAGCAAAAGGGCAAGACCTCCATTTTGCAGAATGTGCCTAACCCGCTGGGCAGGAGCCCCCACTGCCTTCTCCTGCTCTTCTCTGCCTATCCCTCATCCAAAAAAATATTCTTGCTGGGTTTTTAGCTGCAGCTAGCTCTGAGCAAAAAGCATCAGTGGCGATTTCCATGTTACCCATAGGAACATAGCTGACTTCTACCAAATCAGACCTATTGGTCCATCTAGTTCAGTGCTGTCTACACTGACTGGCAAAGGCACTGTAGAGTTTCAAACAGGGAAAGTACCCTTTGTAGACTTACAAAGCTGCCTTTTACTGAGCCAGGCCATTGCCCCATCTAGCTCAGTGTTGCTTGCACTGACTGGCAGCAGCTCTCCAGGGTTTCAGGCAGGGGTCTCTCCCAGGCCTAACCTGGGGATGCTGGGGATTGAACCCAGGACCTTCTGCATATAAGGCAAGCATTCTGCCACTGAGCTACAGCCCTTGCCAGCAATAACTTGGCACTGGATATTGCAGTACTGGCTAGCCAAGTGCCTGACACGGCCGGATGCTGGCATTCATTATTGTCATTGACCATTCAAGGTAATTTTTTTCCTTTCCTCCAACGTTTAAGCAATTACCACATGTAAAGATCAGGTTTTGTCAGGTGGGAAATTCAGCACATACTGAAGTTGGCAACATGGCAAACCTGTTACCTGGTTAACGATTTAGGTTGATTTTTCAGTCTACAAAGTATTTATCAACTCCATGAAAGCTGGAAAAGCAAAATGGCGGCACTTTGGTCATGCAACAACATTTCTGCTTGACAGGGATTTCTAATGCTAAAAAATGGTGCCATAATGCTCCGTTAGAAAACCTGCTTTGCAGACACTTCTTAACATCTTTTTTTATTTTTAAACTGTATGCACAGGGCCCTCCTAGAATTGTTTTTCTCTACCCGGAGTTGCTTTTCACTCCAGCATTCAGCCATTAGGCTCTACCTAAACTGTTTCCGGTCAGGACACACTATTGCATATGTGACACTGGCCTCACTGATAATGGTTTTTTACAGAATTTTTACCTCAGAGGCATCTGGTTCTTCAGTCTCAGGGGAAGGTGTCCATGAGGATCTGGGCTGTGGCCCCCTAGGCCTTGTTGATCTGGCAGATCCCTCTGGGAGCTCCTGTCCAACCGCCGCAGGTCTCCCTATCTTCTGCAGTCAGATCTGACCCATCTCACCAAACGGTGTCCCTGAAGTCTGATTCCATATTCAGTTCACTGACAGGTTCAGGGGTCATGACACAAGTATACCCTACCTATTGTGACCTTTGGCTGCACCCACCCTTAGCTCCACTGCAGGCATCCCCAAACTCAGACCTCCAGATGTTTTGGGACTACAACTCCCATCATCCCTGACTACTGGTCCTGTTAGCTAGGGATGATGGGAGTTGTAGTCCCAAAACATCTGGAGGGCCGAGTTTGGGGATGCCTGCTCCACTGGCTGTCAGCCGCCCTGCACTCTACCCTGTCCTTTGCCGCCACCACCTATCCCTGGTTTTCAGCAGTCACCGCTGAAGTTAATAAACCTCTGATTAAGTTTCTGCGGAGTTTTCGTGACATTTACCAATTTAACTTGTTGTCTGTGTAAGAGGCAGTTTCCATATACCACTTAGAACGCAATTATAAATAATACCGACAGTGACTTTTCTGAAGATACATCAATTTGCAGATAAATTCCAGGATTGGATATGAGTGCTTTAAGGACAGCAGTTCTTTGAAGAAGGGAAATGCAGCTCCTCAAGTCCAGGGTGAAGAATGGTTGCAGGGGAGAAGCAAACATTTGGGGTCTGGTCTAATCAGACGCATGTACCCAGTTTTCAAACTGAGAGCCACATTCCACTCTGGGCAACCTTTGGAGGGCTGCATTCTAGTGGTGGGCAGAGCTAGAGGCAAAAGTAGACAAAGGGCAGAATTCCAAGTCCTGTGCAAATCGACTCAGAAGTAAGCTCCACTGGGTTGATAGGGCTACTCTCATTTAGTATACAGAGGATTTTAAAATTTATTTTTCATGCAACAAATTTTGGGTTTGTAGCACTACATTAAAGTCACTTAACCGCATACTTGTTCCGCCAGCAAACTGTTTTGCCCCAGTGGGACATTGTCACACAATAGAATACATAAACAGGTTGCCAATAGATTTGTCATAAATAGATGCTGCAAACCATTGCGCCTCAAGTTTCTACTAGTGCAGTTGTGTTGAGTTTCTCTGTTGCACAAAGTTAAAACACACCCATCTGCTAGGAGCCCTTGAGCTCGCAAATGGAAAAGGTTGGATACAAACATCCAAAACTGTTCCAGAAAGCAAATGAAAGCGACTCCTTTCTGACTTTAGTGTGCTTCACATGCACTTCGCAGAAGCCGACCAGACAGCAGGAGAAAACCTTTCTTTTCCCCAGGGATATGGAAATGGCAGGGGTGGGGTTTTTTCTTACAAAATAAAACATTTCCCCTTCTAATTGTTCTGAAACTACATAGCAACAGGGAGAGAAATCCTTTTAAAAACTGGGGTGAGGGTGTGGATTCAGATGAAATAAGTAGGAAGGATGAAACTCTGATGGGATGGAAGGTGGTTTATTATTAATTTAGAGAATTTGTCCCCCACACTTCAGCCAAGTGAATGGGGCTGAATGGGGCAGCTTCAGGAGGCATCAAAGGCCACCCTACCAAACACCATTTAATTCACTGAATATCTTCTCTATTTGAGCCAATGATCCTGATTATTTCTGGCACATGTTTTAGGAGTTTTCTGCCCCTCCATGCGGATCAATAACCCTCTCCCTTGTTCCCAAATATGGGTGATAGCCAGTGCTAGTCCTACTCATAGTAGATCCACCGGGGCTTATTGACATGGCCAATTTAGGCTCATTAATTTCAATGGACCTACTCTGAGTAGGACTTCAGTGGCTCCAAGCTTATGTTTTAGAAGGGGCTGGCAACGGAATTCTCAAGCATCTCTCCACCACAGCTTGCACAGGCATCATGCACCCACCAACATCATAAGGCAGGAGAAATGTTGAAGAAAACCATTCGCATTCTATGAATGTTCCCAAGCCAAGCCTGGAGGTGAAATCTGGGGGCTTAAAAAACAAACAAACCAGCTCACTTCAAATGAGAGGTTAATTTTTAAAGCCCCCAAATCCTTCTCCAGCTCGGAGCAAAATCTGAGTCATAGAAGAATGCCTCATTTCCCACTCCTGCCCATCTCCACCATTCTGAAAATCTCCAAAATCTGATAGGGTTGATCAATAGGGGCAGCTTCCGGAGGCATGAAGAAATGAGGTTGGGGACTGCATATGTGTCACCCAGGCTGCAGGCCACCCACTTCCGCTTTGAATGCATCTTGAGCAGAGGAAAATGTACCCTGAAAAGAGCAATGGAGTTGAAAACTTTTAAGAGAGCTCACAACATAAAATAATCAGAGATGAGAGGAGGGCGAAAGAATTAATTTCTGCAAGGGAGAAAAAATTACATTGCAAAAGATTAGACAAAGATAACCAAGAAAGGCTAACAGATCAAACACCAAGACAAATTTCATGAAAAGACATTCTGGGTAAAGAAAAGAAACATTGGGATGTACAGATGAGGTTGTAAGTGCCTTTTAAAGGGCTGTGTTTCAAGTTGAAGGGGAAGATTTCCACATCTTAGGTGGCCCCTTTTATGTCCTCCCTCCATTCTTGCGTGTCATCAAGAGAAATGTCGCCAAAGGTAATTCTTCTGTTACCTGAAAAGTTAATCCCGCACAGTGCCAACCTCTCTTTCTCAACTTTAGATTCCTTTCATGCAAACTTTAAAACAAAATGCAAACTCTTTTCAGAAAGGCCTGTACATCATCAGGTGGTAAGAAGGGAAAGGGGGAGGGCATAATTAAAACGTCTGATTTCTTGTACAAAAGGAGATTGTCTGGGCACATCAATTTATGTTGTTGGGCTATATAACAAAGATCTCTACCTGCCCCCCTGGCATCTTTTTATGGCCCCCAGGACTCTTCCCAGGCCCCACCTCCAGACCACATCCCCCACTGGCCTGCTAAAGTGATTTTCACTGAGTTGGAATGTGTCCTTGAGTTGTGATAATATCTCCTGCTTACCCAGGGATGGAAGATGGACAGTGTCATCTGTCTGTCCACACCCCATTTTTCTGCTAAACCAACCATTGGCATGTGCCCCCACAAAGGTCACCCACAAAGGATTGTTGCCCATGAGGTGGGGTGTTTAGCAAAAGTTGCTCAAACCCCAAAGTATCAGAATTTGAAAATCTGCTGTCACTGGATCAAGTCTGAATAATGTTTCCTGTAGGATAGAGCAAGGAGCACTGGGGATGAGTTTCTGGAAGCAAAGGGATAGTGGTCTTTACATGCATAGTATGTATGAAGGAAAGAGGTAAGCTAGGATATGTGTCAAGACAAGACTCCAGCTAGAACCCAACCTTTTCAATGTTTTCTATGCACAGATACTTTTTTTTGTATCATGGGAGCACAGGAAACTGAGTCCGGCCACTGGCCCATCTAGCTCATGATTGGAGTAACTCTCCAGGGTTTCAGACTCAGGAGTTTCTCCTAGCTCTACCCAGAGATGCCAGAGTTTGAATTTGGGACATTCCATGTGGGATTCCACTGCTGAGCCACCACCTTTCCTGGAAGTGGTACAGCCCAGGCAGATGCATCACACTGAGAAGGAACTTGGAAAATAGGTGCTACATTGCACAGGTCCATCCAGTATTTCTCCCCAGCCCCACAACAGTGATTGGGTGCAACAACCTTGCAACTGGCAGGGGATCATCAGGTCTGCAGAGCCACAAAGGTCCGATTTCCAGAGAACCAGAGTGGTGTAGTGGTTAAGAGCAGTGAACTCGTAATCTGGTGAACCGGGTTCGATTCCTTGCTCCTCCACATGCAGCTGCTGGGTGACCTTGGGCCAGTCACACTTCTCTGAAGTCTCTCAGCCCCACTCACCTCACAGAGTGTTTGTTGTGGGGGAGAAAGGGAAAGGAGAATGTTAGCCGCTTTGAGACTCCTTCGGGTAGTGATAAAGCAGGATATCAAATCCAAACTCTTCTTCTACTACTACTACTACTTCTTCTTCCACATTTAGTGTTGTTAGGCCCTCTCTAACTGCCCTTCAAGACTATGCCTCCACCTCAGTCACACCCCTGTCCCCAAGCCATGCCCCTCGGCAGCCCTACTTTGCACCTTCCTTGCTTTTGACTGGCTGGGATGTTCCCCTGAATTCTGATAAAATGCTTCTTGCTCAGAGGAGAAGCGTGAGTCTGTGTTGGAACCAACCTACTGTCTAAAGGTAGAATTTACATTTATTGCTCCTCCCACTTTTGCTTCTGGCCCCACCCACCAATGGCATGTCACTCTCGGGAGGTTGCCCTGAATTGATTCTTAGGCAGGAAGAGATTCCTCACCTCTGCATTAAGGTCAAATATCCTTGCCAGGAAGGGATGCAGGTGGCACTGTGGGTTAAACCACAGAGCCTAGGACTTGCCGATCAGAAGATCAGAAGGTTCGAATCCCCGCAGTGGGGTGAGCTCCCGTTGCTCGGTCCCTGCTCCTGCCAACCTAGCAGTTTGAAAGCACGTCAAAGTGCAAGTAGATAAATAGGTACCGCTCCGGCAGGAAGGTAAATGGCGTTTCCGTGCGCTGCTCTGGTTCGCCAGAAGCGGCTTAGTCATGCTGGCCACATGACCCAGAAGCTGTATGCCAGCTCCCTCAGCCAATAAAGCGAGATGAGCGCCGCAACCCCAGAGTTGGTCACGACTGGACCTAATGGTCAGGGGTCCCTTTACCTTTACCTATCCTTGCCAGGAAAGTGGTTTGCCAAGTACGGCTGATTATTCCCTCCATGGATTCAAAGCACAGGAGGAAAAGCTCAAAATATTCTCCCAAATTAAAAACCACTGTCATATTTAGCCTCGCAACAACCTGGATAGGTAGGTCATTATCATTCCCATTTTACTGACAGGAGATTGGGAAAATTTGCATAAACATGCATAGGCAAAGATGCAATTCTACTTCCAAGCCAAATTCTTTCTCCTGCCTTCGTTGTTCTGTTCTTCTCCTTTGGTATATTTTAACAACTGCCTGTATTAACTTAATTTCAGTGCTCCCCCCCCTTTAAAGATCCTTGGGTGCTTCTTTTAAAATTGCCTTCTTCTTTTTTGCTGCTGCTCTGCTTCTAGATATCTTAGCACCTTCGTAGATATTTATCTTTGACAGATTTTTTTTTTTGGTTCCGTCAGGCATACACCACATATAAATGAACCAAGAAGAAGAAGAAGAATGCGGGAGTTGGGGTGGGGAGGAGAGCCCATTTTCAAAAGGGACTTAAAACCACAAGCAGCAACAGAAAATCTGAATGTTCAAGTTTCAAAGTGTCTCGCAGCCAGGAGCAAACACCTCGCCATTGACTGAGCCAGAGAGGACACAAAAAGCTGTACTGCAGAGGGAGAGGAAGGGGGCAGTTCATAATTGGGTCCAGCTGATTCCACAAGACAGTGTATGAACATCCAGACTTTCAGCATGATCGCCACGGGAAACGCCCGCCACAAAGCCAGATCTGTGGACTCAAGCGCCACAAAAGTCTATGGCTCTTTTCTGCTCCGTGACACACTGTGAGATTAAGATGAAGGGAGAGGGAGAGATGTTTCCTCTTAAAACAGTCCTTTAAACAAAATCCTGGATCCGGAACGATGGGCCGCCTTCTTGGGCACACATTGTCATTTTACGCAAGATCAAGTAATAAAAAGAGGGGGCAGGAATGTTTCCTATTTCAGCCATATGCAGAATGGACAGAGAACCGTTTATAAAAACTGGAGGGGGTGTGTGAGTGTGAGTGGGGGGGGGAGTTTGCCTAGTTCAGACTTTCTTTTGCACAACAATGGAATGTGTAGGAAGGTCGCTGCCAACACCCTTTGTGCATTTAGCCAAGGGTACAACCTATGCAAGCACATGACTGAACGAGCATTTGGGGACCCAACTGCCAACCCAAGATGATGATGCATCGTAACCCATAGCAAGGGGGACGGGTCAGGCAGGCTTCGAAGCAATTTTCTTCACACCGTAGTAATGAAACATCAGTCGTAAATTATGATAGAAATAAGGCATTGGTTTTCCTCTAGAGGCAGCTCCATTTCCGACTGGTCATCTGCAGGGCAAGGGAGAGCCTGCTGGTGCAACCTGGGTATTCTTTTCGTCAATAATTCAATAATTGAATTATTGGCAACAATTGTCGATAATTTCACTCATTCAGGGACAAGCATTCCCTGGAACTGAGCATTTCACTCTATTGCTTTCAGTGGCGTTTTTTTAAAACAAGCTGTTTGGTTTGATTTGTTATGCTTTGTGTCATAATTCATTGGGTTTTTTAAAATAATAATAAAAATAATAATAATACAGTGGTACATTGGAAGCTGAACGGAATCCATTCCGGAAGTCCGTTTGACTTCCAAAACATTTGGAAACCAAGGTGTGGCTTCCCACTGGCTACAGGAAGCTCCTGCAGCCAATTGGAAGCCGCGTCGGACGTTCAGGTTCCAAAAGAACGTTTGCAAACCGAAACACTCACTTCCCATCCTCCCATCCATCTGGTCTAAGAAAACCCCCACTAGTGGATTTATCTCAGTCTTATCTGGTTTGAGCTTCAGTAAACATCAATATGAATAACAGTTCCAGAAGAAAGAAAAATAATAGGATGGGATGTAACAGAAATGTATCTGTGGATTAAAAAAACAAACAAACTACAGGAAGGGTTTTTTTTTTTTATTCTATTCCCCTCTCTCTTTTTGGGAGGGGACACATTTTTTAAAAAGATAACTCTTAACCTCAAACTCCAACCAGTGTACTTTTGAGGATAGAGGTCTTTTTTTATTTAAGTCTTCAAAAAAAAATTTTTAGTAAAGCTGTTGGAAATGGTTTTAAGAAAATGCCTTGACGAGATCAGTAGGGGATGCTCTATAGCTAACAAGAAAATGCTGGCAAGCTGGAGAGGTAGATCAGGTCAAAAATGCCAAATATGATGGAAAAACTGTATGATGTGACAAGAGAAGCCCTGGAGACAAGAGACAAAGGCAGCAAAGGAGAGAAAGGAGCAGCACTCAAGATACGGTGCTGGGAGAGAGAGAAAGGCAGGTTTTTTCCTAGTGGAGTGGGGTGATAAAACCTGAGGACCCAGAGTGAGCCAGCATCGAAGAACCAAAACTGTTTTGCCAATTGCACTTAATTATTCGATCACACAGAGTAACAGACCTGGAATCGAGGCAGAAAAGGGGGTGGCGGAAAGATGGGAATAGTCAAAACAGATCCGAGTGTAACTTGGATTCTTTATTTTATTTTATTTAAAAAAAGAAGAGTCATTGCAAAAGCTGTTTTTAAAGAAAGGTGATCACCATGTGCAGCTGAATTCATGTGAAGGATGAAAAGATGAGGGAAAGCAAGTCTTCTGAGCCTGCTGGTGCCAGCCAGACAATGAACCTGGGGGAAAACAGTGGCCGGGGGGGGGGGGGTGGAGAGCAAGCAAGGGAGGGAGGAATACTAAACCCCAAAGAAAGGGGTAAAAGAAAAGAAAAACCCACCTAAGTATGTGCAGAATCAAAGCAGATATTCTAAAGAAAGGTCAGAAGCAGAGAAAATGTTCTTGTGTGTGTGAATAATCTGTGCAGCCGAAAAGGGGGAAAGCGGAAGGGGGGGGGAGAGGTGAATAATAAACCAGCGGCTTGAAAGTTATTACACCACGCAAAAGGGAAACTGTTCTGCCAAAAAGAAAAAAGTGCAAAGTGAAACAGATGTTCCTAACAACACTGACTGATGGTGAGGTGAGGAGTTAGCCCCAGCAGCAGCAACTAGAACAAGGCCCATGAAAACATCGAGCCAAGGACTCCTGACCAAGACAATGCTAGCAGGTCGAATGGACTGAAAAGCGAGACAGAGAATGGCCCTTGTGCGTGTCAAAGGCTCATCTTCCAAACAAAACCGGGGGGGGCTTTAAATTGTTCACAATTTACTCTAGGAAGTGGGAGGTATAAGGAGGCGAAAGGGCAGACTTCGAGGAGATCCATAGCCCTATGTGGGAGTTGCAGTTTCCCATGTTGATGAGCAGGGGAGCAAGGAGCGGGGCCACACTGAGGAGTCAGCCCCACTGGCTTTGCTCTCCTCCCTCTCTTGATATCTGCATGCATAGCACCAACATCCACAGAAGGAGATGTATATTTAAGAATATAAGGAGGTCAGGGTAGCCCGAGGGATCAGGCGGGTGGCCCCTTCCAATGCCATCTCAACTAGAAGCCACCACATCTAGTGGCAGCAAATCCCATTGTTATGTACTGAGTTGAATAGGATCCAAACTGCAGCAGTCTGATTGGTCCTAGAACAATAGGATCCAAATTGCAGCAGTCTGATTGGTCCTAGAACAATAGGATTCAGAATGCAGCAGTCTGATTGGTCCAAGAACAATGCAGCAGTATGATTGGTTGGCAGGAACCACCCAATCATGCTCCAGATATAAGCGAATCCACAACCTGATTGGCTTACAGTAGAATTCCAGAATTAACCAATCATGTGCAGCCCATTGTGTAAATAATGTATATAAAGCAGATACTGTGAGGGGACTTTCATTCATTCCTCCTCACCACTATGAGCTGAATAAAGAGCATGAAATCACTTTGCGACTCTGAGTATATTTCACTGGCGACGAAGGTGGGATCCCGCTGAGCTGACTGCCACACACAGCACCGCAGCACCGCCACCTGCCGCACCGCTGCCTCGCACCGTGTATCCAGGCTTCAGCTCCGGGACACAAGGAACTCAGAATGGCAACCGACAGCAGCTTCTCGCCATTCAACCCAGCATCTGGAGACTGGGAAGCATACGCCTCCCGTTTCACCTTCCTTCTAGAAGCCAAAGGGGTCACCGATGAAGAAGACGCCAAGAAGAGGGCGATATTCTTCAGCATCTGCGGAGAGGAGACATTTGAAATCGCCCGGGCTCTCCTTGCACCTGAAGACGTCGCTACTGTTCCATACAAAACAATAATGGAACAGCTGAAGGGGCACTTTTCGCCGCAGCCCTCAGTGGTGGCTCATCGAAATGCCTTCTACGCAAAGCAGCAGGCCCCTGGGGAAACCATAACTGGGTTTGTGACCACTCTCCGCCAAGCTGCCCGGTTCTGCAACTTCTCAGAGCTGGAGAACATGCTTCGTGACCGCCTCGTCGGTGGCCTGAAGGATGAGAAGCTGCAACGATGCCTCTACGCCAAGAAGGACCTAACGTTCCAGGTCGCTCTGGAGGAGGCCCTGGCAACGGAAGCTGCCGAGAGGTCGACGCAAGAGGCACGGCCGAGCCTGCCACCCCAACCGAGGGTCCACCATGAAGACCTCACCGACGACTCAGGATCTGACAGGGAGGAGGTGCACCGAGTACAGCAGCACACTCAAGCAGCCCACATACCACAGCTGCCTCGACGAGAAGGAGGGAACTGCGCAAGCTGCGGGGAAAGTCACGAGAGGAGGACCTGCCGTTTCCGCAACGCAGAGTGCAGGCAGTGCAGAAAATTGGGACACATTGCCCGGGTGTGTCGAGCTCGGCCCACCCGACGCCAGGCATCAGATGACCAATCCAAGAGCCCCAGGTCCCGGGGCCCAACGCACCAAGGCAACTCTACAGAGCTCACGGACTTCCAGGTATACCAGTTGCCCCACCCCCACGTAGAGAAAATTTATGTAGAGGTACAGATAGAGGGGGCCCCATGCCGCATGGAGCTTGACACGGGCTCAACTCTATCCATAATCTCGGCAAGGACCTTAAGGAAACTGTGTCCTACTGGGGGTCCCAAACTCAGGCCGGCCCCATTCACCCTCCGGGACTTCCAGAAACGTAAGGTCCCCACAATGGGGGTGGGGACCTTCAGGGTGCAATACCGAGGGCAGACGCGGCAACTGGACTTGCTCGTGGTCAAGGGCCCCTACATTAGCTTACTGGGATTGGCATGGTTTGGACCACTGGGGCTAGCCATCACCGGGGTGAACCACACTACCTTACAAGTGGACGTGGACGCCATCTGCAAGGAATTTCCAGGGGTTTTCGATGGGAAATTGGGACAGTATACGGGCCCCCCCCATTGCTCTACAGCTTGACCCCGCAGTACGACCGGTAAGGCTCAAGGCCCGCCGGGTCCCGTTCGCCCTGAAACCCCGTATTGACGAGGAATTGGACCGGCTCGTGGAGCAAGGAGTGCTGGAGCCGGTGCCTAATGCCCCCTGGGAAACCCCAATTGTCACACCCGTCAAGCCTAATGGTTCGGTCCGCATCTGCGCAGACTACAAATGTACCATAAACAAGGCCCTCACGGCCCATGCATACCCAGTGCCAGTGGTCAGCCATGTCCTTGCCACCCTGGCTGGGTCGAAAATTTTTGGCAAGCTGGACTTGGCCCAAGCATATCAACAGCTGCCAGTAGATGAGGCCACAGCAGAGGCACAGACAATTGTGACACACAGAGGAGCGTTCAGGGTAAAGCGGCTGCAATTCGGTGTCAGTGTGGCACCAGGCATATTCCAGAATCTAATGGACTCGCTCCTTAAAGGGATTCCTGGCGTCACCCCCTTCTTCGATGATGTGTTGATTGCCAGGCCCACGCCAGAGGAGTTTGAGGACCGCCTCCGCACCGTTCTGCACCGTTTCCAAACGGCGGGTCTCAAGGTGAAGCGGGAAAAATGTCTACTAGGAGTGCCTCAGGTAGACTTTCTGGGATTTATGGTGGACGCAGAAGGGGTCCACCCGGCTGGGGACAAGGTACAGGCCATTTGTGATGCCCCAGCACCCAAGATCAAGACTGAACTTCAGGCCTTCTTGGGACTATTGAACTTTTACCATTCCTTCCTTCCCCACAAGGCGGCGGTAGCAGAGCCCCTACACAGACTCCTGGACAAGCAGGCCCCTTGGGTGTGGGGCCAGCGCCAGGAGGCCGCATTCCAGGCAGTCAAGGACTTGCTGGTCTCAAACTCGGTCTTGGCACACTTTGACGAGAGGCTGCCAGTGGTGCTACCATGCGACGCCTCACCCTATGGCATTGGCGCTATCCTGGGACACCAACTCCCGGATGGAAGAGAGGTACCAGTGGCATACTTTTCCCAGACACTCAATGCAACCGAGCGGAACTACTCGCAAATAGACAAGGAGGGTCTGGCAATCGTGAAGGGAGTAAAAAAAATCCATGATTTCTTGTACGGGCGGCCCTTCACCGTGGTGACTGACCACAAGCCGTTGCTTGGCTTGTTTGCCCCCGAAAAGCAGACCCCCCAAGTGCTGTCTCCTCGCGTCCTCAGGTGGTCAATTTTCCTTGCCAGCTACCAGTATGCACTGATTCACCGCCCGGGGAAGGCAATGGGCCATGCGGAGGCCCTCAGCAGGCTACCACTACCGGAAACAGGCCCCGACCCAGCACCTGCACAAGAGGTTATGAGCCTGGAGCTGCTTCCTGACCGCCCCATTCAGGCACAAGAAGTGGCACACCATTCCAAGAAAGATAGGGTCATCTCCCGGGTCCTGGACTGGGTGTGGAGGGGATGGCCCAGCAGCAGCCCTGGGCCAGAATTCGCTGGCTACACAACCCGCAAACATGAACTGTCGGCCCACAAGGGGTGCCTGTTATGGGGAAGCAGGGTCGTTGTTCCCCAGCCCCTCCACAAAAGGGTCCTCACAGCCCTACACGAGACACACCCAGGGGTAGTAAGAATGAAGGCCCTTGCCAGGAGTTATGTGTGGTGGCCAGGGATCGACGGAGAGATAGAGGCCTGGGTCAAACACTTCCAGGCCTGCCAAGAATCCCGCCCAGATCCCCCAAGGGCCCCAGTCCAGTCCTGGGAGTCCGCCCAAGCACCATGGTCACGCCTGCATGTGGACTTCGCTGGCCCCTTTCAGGGGAAAACATTCTTCATAGTGGTGGACTCCTACACCAAATGGCTGGAAGTCGCACTGGTACCGTCCACTTCTACATCCGCAGCCATCCGGGTACTACGCAGGCTGTTTGCAACCCACGGGCTCCCTGACACTCTCGTCTCAGACAACGGGACTGCATTTACATCAGGAGAATTCCAAACCTTCACAGCGCAGAACGCCATCCGCCACATCCGTTCGGCGCCATTCCACCCTGCCACCAATGGCCAAGCAGAACGCATGGTGCGGACCACCAAGGACACCCTTCGCCGCATGACCCAAGGGGATTGGGAGTACCGCCTTGCCACATTCCTCCTAGCACAGCACAGCACCCCCAGCTCAACGACTGGCCGGAGCCCCGCTGAACTACTAATGGGTCGGCGCCTGGCAATCAGATTGGACCGCCTTCACCCCGATAGAGCTCAGGATGAGGTAGTGGTGGGGGAAGGCAGGAACCCCCGGACCTTCGAGGCCCAGGACCCAGTGTACGCAAAGAATTTTGGGGCAGGCCCAGCATGGGTACCCGCCACAGTCACCAGGGTCACTGGCCCCGTGTCGTACGAGGTGCTAACGGATGGGGGGCAATGCTGGCGTCGCCACTGCGACCAGATACGGCGACGATTCCTGGGAGAAAACCAGGAGGAGGAAAGGTCAGAGGAGTCCCAAGGGAACAGAGGGGCAGTGAGGCCCATAGAGCAGGAGGGGCCAGCAGGAGAGGCAGAATCAGTAAATACAGAGAGGACCCGCGAGGCCGAAAGGACACCGGAACAAGAACCACGACTGAGCGAGCCGGTTGCGCCAGACCAAACAGGCCCATCACAGCCAGCATCCTTGGAACACGAGCCAGAACCTGAACTCCGGACCAGGGAACACCACAGGCTGCAACGCACACGTAGGCAGCCGGCGTACCTCGAGGACTATGAATGCGACCTCCCGGGCAGGACTGGAACTTGGAGGGGAGGGGTGTTATGTACTGAGTTGAATAGGATCCAAACTGCAGCAGTCTGATTGGTCCTAGAACAATAGGATCCAAATTGCAGCAGTCTGATTGGTCCTAGAACAATAGGATTCAGAATGCAGCAGTCTGATTGGTCCAAGAACAATGCAGCAGTATGATTGGTTGGCAGGAACCACCCAATCATGCTCCAGATATAAGCGAATCCACAACCTGATTGGCTTACAGTAGAATTCCAGAATTAACCAATCATGTGCAGCCCATTGTGTAAATAATGTATATAAAGCAGATACTTTGAGGGGACTTTCATTCATTCCTCCTCACCACTATGAGCTGAATAAAGAGCATGAAATCACTTTGCGACTCTGAGTATATTTCACCCATTTTTCAAGCAGAAGAAAGAGTCGTGAAAATAACTGCTTTCTTTTGTTTCAATCTGCCTCCGCCACAGAATTAAAGGTGGAAATGCAGGGTCGTGCTGCCTATTACAGGTCACCTGTGATTTAATTGCCCTGCTGAATCAGGCCAAGGGCCCATCTAGTCCAGCACTCTGTTGCCACAGCCCAAAGGCAGGACTGGAGAGAGCAACTGCCCTCTCCCCACCAGTGATTCTCAGACACTGGCATTCAGAGGCATATATTGCCTCCAACAGTGCAGGCAGGATATAACCATCATGGCTAATAGCTTGTGCTTGTGGTTTGCAGTGCATTGTTATTAATAATAGTAAATTGGATTTCTAGCCGACCCTTCACTGTAAGGTCCTAGGGCAGGCTGAAATGATGTAAAAATACAATATTAAAACTGGCTAAAAACAATCTACAATGAGAAGATTAGGCTGAGTCCTAAAGGTGTATATCACAAGAGATGCACCCAGACTTTGGAACCCACCTTCTGACCTGGGAAGTTTCCCTTGCTGTCTCTTTCTAATGCCTTTTGCAAAAATGCTGTTTTTTTGTTTTGTTTTTAAAGAAGGGATTTTATTCATTGTTCAAAGCTGCAATCCTATACTCACTTTACTTGGAAGCATGCTTTGTTTGACTCCATGGGACATGGGTAGAAATGTGCAGGATTAGGAACGGAGGAAACCGTGTCAGACCATTAGTCCTTCTAGCTCAAAAATGCCGGGGAATAAAACCACTCCCCCCACCCTAGAAATATAGAGATGGAAGGGTTCTTCCATCAATGCCTTGCAATGCAGGAATATATAGCTGTTCCATACAGGGATCAAACCTGCAACCTTGGCATTATCAGCACCATGCTCTAACCAACTGAGCTGTCCAGGCACTGTTCAACTGCACTGCTAAAGCTGTTGAAAGCTGTTTTCAGGGTGCAATTCATGGGAAGGTCATAGGATTCTATTGTCAATTAAATCTCTCCATTCAGCGCAACACCACAATGGAGATGACTGGCTACTGCTGCTTTCGTGCTTGCCATGCTTGTCTAGCAGCAATGCCGCCATTACAAAATGGAGCGGGGGGCTGGCAGGTCACTCAGAGAGGCTTGGTGGGTGAGTTTTGGGTGAGCTTGCAGTTCCCACCTCTGCTGTACATTTTCAATCTCTTTCCGAGGGTTTAAAAAGAAGTTTTTTAACAGATTTTAAGTTTAGTGCTTCATGTTAAGCACCAAACACATCGCTACAGAATTATATCCAATTTGTTCTGCATAAAGCATGTCGAGCGCAGGATCAGGATGTTACAGAAAATTGTTGTTCTCCCTCTCCTTTTATCGATGAAGCTTTCCAATGCTGGAATCCTGAGCAGGTGTCTCAGTAACTGACTTGTTCCCAGCATAGCTGTGTACTGGGCGGCAAAGAAAATTAGGAAAATGCAGCTGGACTGTGAAAGAGAAGGAACATTTAAAGTAATTGTGGCCCTCTTCAACCTAAACCATATGCTGGAGGGTAGACTGTGAGTTGAATAGGCCTAAAATCAAAAGTTATTTTCCTTTCATTGACCTTCTGTTCCCTTCCTGCACATGAATCAAGTTTGGATTTATAGGTGAAATGGTCCACTTGTTAAGAATGCCTAAAAATTAAATAAGTGCATTAGTTATTGTTATGTACTCCCGAGCCAGTGAATGCTTGTAGGGTAATAAATACCTTGCTCCTTTTAACCTTCTGCCGCACTGTATTTATAGAAGGCCAGCTTTTGGAACAAAGAAGAAGAAAACTTGAAACTCTGAGCAATGTATTTCAAAGGTTCTCCTGGGAGACTGACAGTGCAATGAACAACGCTGCCTTATCCTGAAGCAGACCACTGGCTCACCGACCCCTAAACAAGAAGAGTCTGCTGGATCAGGCCAGTGGCTCATCTAGTCCAGCATCCCATTCTCACAGACGCCTGTGGGAAACCCAAGAGCAGGATCCAACCACAAGAGCACTCTACCCTCATGCTCTTTCCAGCAACTGGTATTCAGAAGCATTGTACTTCCAACTGTGGAGGCAGAACGTAGCCACATCATGGCTAGCAGCCATTGAGAGCCCTCTCCTCCTGATTCTTGTTAGCTGGGAAAACAAATGATTACAGAGTCCATATTGTTAGGGTCAGCTCACCCCTATTTTTTCTAGAGGCAAATCGCATACACATACAAATTCAAATTACCATTGCGTTTTCTGAAGCCATGGACACAATACGATTCAGTCCGAAGCCCAGAGACAGCCAGCGGCTCAAGATTCATTAACAATGTTTTGTTTGGTTCGGTTTTGCTACTCTAAAGAAGTACATCAAGCTTTTCCCCCCTCGCCCCTCCCCCCAGCAAAATGGACATAGATTTAGTTGTGAAACTCCCATTAAAACTAATGGGAATCACGCAGCTCAGTTCATGCACATTGTACCAAAAATATGCCCCCTAATGTGTTATCGTAAAATGACCTTTGCAATGTAAAATGCCCGTTGTTTTCCCCTCTCTTCTCTCCCCTCACCCCTTTTTTTAATAGAAAAAACGAAAACAAATGTTAACTGTTTAGCTGTCCAGGCTCCAAGATCTATTTGTATCACAGGGATCAAAGATGCTGTTTGTCCTGAATTATAAATTAACACAGAAGTACGCGAGCTAAAGGAGAAAAAGACATTTCCTTTTTCAAACCTTTATTAATGCAGTAATATTCTGATTGGGGGGGGGAGGTATGTGGTTTCTGCGCTTCAAGAAGCAATGCTGTTGAAAGAAATCATGGGTCTAAGAGGCTATTTGACTGTGCCCATCCCAGTGGGCCAACTGTCATGGTGTCAAATGGGGTTGAGACGGAATGCCAGCATCTGTCAGAAGAGGATTCCAAGATGGGAATAGGAGGCAACCCAAGCAGTGACGCTGCCCTGAGACTGCTGGGCATCCCAAAATGGGAGGGGGATGCAGCTGAGCCAGTCTCTCCTCCTCCTCCCAAGAGGGAGGTTCCCACAGTAACTGATGAGACAGGCGGCCAGTTGGCAGAACCAGTTAGATTGAAGGTGCATGGAGTGCCAAAGCATTGGACAGGTGACTCGGCCTCCCTTTAGAAATGGTCACTTGCAAGCACAGTCGTCAGTGGAAATGACTGGCCTCACTCTGCTCCTTTACAAGTGGAGGGGGGGCATGTAAGGTTTGGGGAGAATATCTTTGCTTATAACATCTAGCCCTTGTGCCCTGTATCTTGAGCAGATGCAGACATCATGTGATGAGTGAGGTCATCACTTGTCATTTGGCTAGGACCTCAGAGTCCTAGCAAGAAGCAAAAGTGGGTCCTGCAGTCCTGCAATCTGCATGTATCTTGTTTGGCAAAGGTCCAGGGCTCGCAAGGAACAGGGCCTCGCTGATTTCAGAAAAGGCTTATTAAGCAGAGCCTTGGCAAACGAGATCCTGCCTGGCAAAGGGCAGTAGCAGGGTCTCATTTGATAGAGGCATCACAAGCAAAGACAAACCCAGTAAGGTGCTAACTGGGGAACCAAAGGACAGAACCGGCCCTCAATGGCTCCCTAAGTGGCCCCTGTGACTCTGCCCAGGCCACGCCTCTTACTGGCTCTGTTTTGCACCCTCCATGATGGTTTTTGCTGGCTGGGATGTGTCATTGACCTCGGATAATGCCTCTTTCCTTGCCTGGATGGAGGAGAGAGGGGTATGTGTATGTGCGTGTGTAGAAACCAGCCTAACTGTACAAGGGTAAAACTTCACACTAATTGCTCCTCTGGCCCTACTCATCACTGTCATGTGGCCCCTGGAACCTTACCCAAAATGGAATGTGGCCCTTGTACTCAAAAAGACATGCGAGCGCGCGCACACACACACTGCAGAAAGGTTACAGTAAGTAGAGCCATGCCACGTAACAGTCAGGTTCAGGGAACTGTAGCATAGCACATTCAGGTTCTGGCAAATTATATCAGTACCCCAGACAGCTCTCAGTGAACTTAGACTGCCTGGAAATCCCCCCTTGACTGGAAGTTAATAGGGGCCTGTTGTCTCAGCAAAGGCAGGCATCTATAAAGGCAGGCAAGGCTTGATCTGCATTAGACCCCACTCGGTATATTAGCAGCAGAGCATCTGCTTTTCATGCAGAAGGTCCGAGGTTCAGTCCCCAGCATCTCCAGGTAGGACTGGGAATATCTCCTGCCAAGAACGCTGGAGAGCCACTGCCAGTCAGTATAGACAATACAGGGGTAGATGGACCAATGGTCTGATTCGTACACCACATTAACTTTAAAAAAGGAAAAGTTAAAAAAGTAAATATGCTTTAACCTGGGTTATATGGCTTGCTATACAATATTTATTGTGATACTCCTTCTTTTATTATGTGTTGAATTTTACTGTTAGCTACCTTAGGCATTTTTTAATGGAAACGATAAGTATAACAGTATCAAATAAATAATACATGTGGAGTTCTTAATGTTACTGGAGATTTGCCCAAGCAGATGCCCCCGCAAAACCCCAAGTAACCCAGAGGAGCTAACATGTTTTAAAATAATATCAACAGTATTTTAGTCCATGCACACTTGCTGCCCCCAAATAAACCTTCCCTCTTTTCACTGTTGGTCTGTTGCAAAATCTGAGCATGCTTCAAGGGTATGAAAAGAAGAGCTGCATTTAATGACTGAATCCTCCAACCTGCTTTGCTGTCTTTTCTGTTTTTCTGTAAAACCTGGTGGATTGAGAGCCCTTCAGAGATCCTGCATGCAGCATATACGTGCTGTCTTAAGGCAGGCAAGAGTTCATCTGTGCATGTGCAGCTGGAATAATTTTTGGAAAGAATGCAAATGGAAGGAGCAGGTTGGCTCCTTTTATCTTCCAGATTTTGTGGGAACTTCAAAAATGAGCAGAACATTTAGAATCAAGACAATGGAACTCAGATATTTAACTTTCCATTTTAATTATTCCTTTGCCTTCCCTTCCATCCTTGATGGACTTGCAGGCTTCCCTCATCTCAACCCAAAGCATTTCGAAGCACATGCAAATCCACAGGACATTTCTTTTGTCCTTTCAAGTTCAGTTGCTCTCAGGTACCCATATGTCACCGGCAATCCCATATTTTCACAGCTAGACAGTTTCGGGTCACATCTCACCTACTGAAAAACGATGCCTTAAATCCCAAAGTCGAAGAAGGAAAGCCCTTCATTAAAGTCAATGCAAGATTTATGAATTCACAAGTTTGTTTGTTTATTTAAAAGAAAAGAGTTTGAACACAGTCCAGGCAAAGCGGAGCGGTTTGAGGAAAGAGCACATTCATTTCCCTGGGAGAAATTTAAACATGGGGTTTCATGAACATGACAAGATTGCATTGAGAATATTACACTTCCTGTAAAGAGCAAAAGCAACAAGGGAGCCTGACAGTTTCCCATTGGCTCTAGTAACCCCTCTCCTATCATGTCATCAGGTAATTGAGCACATTGACTGTAGCCTAAGTCCTTCACTTTGGCTGAAATGTGTCCATTGTTTTAAATTGATAGGCAGTTCAGAGAAGGTAAATATTATCTCACGGGTCATGTTACTTTCAGGAGACAGTGACCAATGGGTACGCACATCAAAGCAAACTCTACCATTGAGCTATGGCTCTCCCCTGACAGTGCATGTGCACTAGAAAGATGCATCTACTCCCTTCATTCAGAGATTAAAATATTAGAGAGTTATCTGAGCTGGGCTACAGCCAGAAGTATAGTGGTCATGGGAGTTGAAGCCCTTTTACTATTTCCCCAGCGGGGTCCCTGTCTCTAGTGTCCTACAGCCACCCAAACAGCATGAAAGGGGAGCTTTTTAGCCACTGAGAATAAACCTTCTTACCTTTTGTGCTTATTGGAGCCAACCAGAGTCAAAGGAGGTGAATCAGCCAGCAAGGATTGGCTCCTAGGGTCACTCTGGAGAAGGCGTGGCAGGAATAACCCTGGGGATTTGTTCTGTGTGCTCCGAAGCAAGCATTTAGGAACAATGAAAACATAAGGTGATTCACTGTCAAGAAAATGGTTGAAAGTTTCACTACGTACAACAGAACTTCAAGGGAAGTGCAACTTAAGTCAATCCAAAAGAAGACATTGGAAGATTCCAAAATATTTTATGTGTATGCACAGAAAATAGTGGATCTAGCTGAAAGGCAACACATGGAGATTTGTATTGGTCAAATTAACAACAACAGCAGCAACAACAACAACTTATGGAACAGACGCTGAACTTCTTAATTTGCCACCACGCTAAGGCCAGAACTGAGGTGAGCCAGGAACCAGGAGGTTGAGACATACCAGTAGTATGGACTAAAGAGTAAGAAGTGGAGGACAAATCATGGGGGTGGGGCCCACAAGCCTGTCAGAACGGAAGAACAAGTCAGAACTTAATGATAAGCCAGGAGACAGGATCAAAGGATAACCAATGGATACAGGAACACACCACTCCTCAGGAAGCTGATGATGCTCAAGCAAGGTCCAGTTGGAACAGGAAGAGTTGCTGTACTACTTCCTGTCCAGGAATATCTGGATGGGCAGATACTGAGAAGCTGCCAACTGTACTTTGGTGGCTCCCCACATGGAACAGCTAGCCACAGTCCCCAGTAGCTCATGACTCCAGCAGAGGGAGTTGAACTCCAAAGAATAGCAGCTCTGGGAGCCCTATTTTTTTAAAGGACATCCCTTCAAACAATATAATTAGCGACAGTAAATTCACCAGAAACATGCATCAGAATGTAAAGACTTTCCCTGATAAATAGGGAAAGCTGAAGCATATATTAACAATTGGTGACTCTGCCAAAAAGAAGATAATTTTCTATAAACGTGAGGCACATTTCACAGGCCTGAACCTTCCTTCTTTGATAAGAACAGAGCAATCTTGTGGGATGAGGCTCTACATGTGCACTGGAGCATTTATGGAGCTCTGGGCTCGAGGCTTTGCTTGGGGTGCAAACATCCAAGCAGAACCGCAATCCTTTAAAACGTGACTCAATGGGGTTCCATCTGTGGTCACAAAGCAGTAGCGACCACCAGGGAGCCCCTGGGGAAGATATTAAAAGGTCTTACTCTAAGGTAGGGCACAACCTGGCCTCTGATCATATGCCCCGTTCTTCTTAAATGGACAAACCACAATGTAAGGTAAGCATTTCTGTTTCCATGACACCCAGCAAGAAAATAAACATTCCTCTCCCTGGAAAATGACACACATGATAGCAAAACGTTTTAGCAAGTCTAATGACAAAACGCAGAGCCGTCATAACAGATTACAGGCGACACAGCGAAAAGACTTATTTTGATAGCTTGGAATGAAAAAGAATATTGTCAACGTTTTGCATACAGAAGGAAGGAGGCTATTTTCAGGTCACTGTTCTTTGTTCTAAAAGTGACATAAATGGATTGTATGTTGCTGTTTTTTACAGGTATTTTTCAGAGGATTATATTTGTGTATCTGAACAGAGAGCAATACAAAAGAGGGTGGATAACAAACTCTCTAGGTATTTCTTACAAACCTCCCCAGCTGCACATCAGGTTAGATTTGAAAAAGCAAAAAGAAAAATATCTGGCCAGGAACACACAATGTTACAGTTTCACCTCTGAAAATAAAAGGCCTTGGCGATTTAGGAAAGGGAATATATATTTTTAATGGGGGTGGGGATATGATTTGAATGTATGTTTTATCTTTTAATGAGAGTGGTAATATGCTGTGCAAATGCACCAATGAAATCCTATGCCAAGACAAAAAATGCTAAAATGCTACATTATGCAAATGAATACTAAATTATGCAATTTTATGTCATTGACCATTGTTTAGCTTTCATAAAAACAGCCAAGGTTAAGAGAGCTATATATTTTAAATTCATGTTTAAAACATTGCACTTAGACATTAAGAGCATTAAGGTGATGGTTTTATTCACAACATAACAGATTTCACAAGAGGGAGCGTGACGTTTTGCACTGAAACAGGGAGTATTTATGCGTTCGAGAAATTCAAATTCTGCACTTGGAACAAACAGCGCAAATCTATATATGCAAAACAAATGTGCATATTCTCATTCTACAGACTGTATTTTGAATTAAGTAGATAGAAGGAATTAGGTGTGTTTAGCCTGGGGAAGACTGAGAGGCAATGATAGCCATCTTCAAATATATGAAGGGCTGTCACATGGAAAATGGAGCAAGCATGTCCCCTGCTATTCCAGAGGGTAGGATCTGAACCAATGGATCCAAATTGCAAGAAAGGAGATCCCAACCAAACTTTCTGATGGTAAGAGCCATTTGGCAGTGGAATGGACGACCATACAGAAGGTGATGGACTCTCCAGCAGGGGTGAATGGAGAGATAGCACCAGCTCTGCATCCTCAGCCATCCTGCTCACACCTGCCAGGATGAAAGGAGGATGGCTCATTTCATTAGACTTAGTAGTCACTTGTCACCTGAAGGACCCCAAGCGACTTAAAGCAAAAAATTAAAAAAGATATGCAATACATATTACCATGGATGGTGGTGCTTACATCCCATGTTCTGCTGGGCTCCGCAGAGGGCCTTCTCGGTGGTGGCACCCACCCTGTGGAACACCCTCCCATCAGATGTCAAGGAAATAAACAACTATCTGACTTTTAGAAGACATCTGAAGGCAGCCCAGTAGGGTGCCATTGCAGCTGTCTCCCCACCCCCATCCCCCGCCCCCAGGACTCGCACCAGCCCTGCCCCCACCTGCTCTCCACCTCCCTGTGCCAGAGCATGAAGCTCCGCCACTGTACGGGATCAGACCACTGGTCCATCAATCCCAGGGTCTCCAGGGTCCCAGACACAGCCGATCTTTCTCATCCCCTGAGACCAGATCATTTTAGCTGGAGAAACCATGGATTGAATCCAGGACCTCCTGAGTGCAAAGCACATGTTCTGCCAATGAACTATGACCCCTTCCCTCTCCAGTGTCAGGGGTGTAGCTAGCTGCTCCGGCACCCGGAGCGGCAGGGGCGGGGTGAGTTGTGCACGGGAGCACTGCACAGGGGTGCCACAGCGATCCGCACCCTGGGGGGCAGCGCAGCCCATGGAGTCCGCCTGACAGACACAAGCCCCATTTCAGGCAGCGCAGGGCCCCGAGCCACCGCGTCACTCCCAGGAGAGACGCGTGGCTTGGACGTGCTGCAGGCCAGGCCCCGCGGTAAGTGCCGAGCCCCGCGGTGTGCCATTTTGTCACCCCGCTCAAGGATCACACCCAGGACGGACTGCACCCCCTGCACACACCCTTCCTATACACCTGTCCAGTGTCTCTCACAATTATTATAATATATATTTATACCCCGCCTTTCTCCCAAGTTGGTATTCAGGGCGGCTTCCAACATTTAAAACTATCATTATAAAATGCAAAGTGATAAAACCAATTTAGTTCAAGTACTCAAAACACATTTAGAACCAGCAATTAAAATACATACAGTATGTCCTGACAGCAACCCAGCGACCAGCATCACCTGCATCTTAATTTTCAAGGACCCATCCAAACAGGAAGGTCTTATACAGTGCCAAAAGGATATCAGAGAGGGAGCCAGTCTAACCTCTCTTGAGAGAGAATTCCACTATCTGGGAACGGTCACAGAAAAGGCTCTCTCTCTCCTGTCACCATCAAACATGCCTCTAATATTAATAGAACTGAGAGATGATGCTCACCTGAGGATCATAGCACCAGGGCAGGCTTGTATTTTTCAGGTAGCCTAGGCCCAAGGCTCTCCGTGTTCCTTTAACTGGAAGAGCTGAACCTGGCATCTTACACAGGCAGAACATATGTTGTACTACCTCTGAGCTGTGGCCCACCATCGGCCAATGATGTCATCATCCAGTGACCACCTCACAGTGATCCCTACAAGGCCCAGTCCCTACCTGACCTATTTTGACCTTGCCTGGGAAAGTGGGTTCTTGGCTGACCTCCAGCTACAGAGGCTGCTTCTGTTGGTCAGGATACCTAGAGGCTACCAGGCTAAGGCTATCAGATAGGGGTTGTTGCCAGGGTTGATATTATCTGGATTATGGTTCTTGAACTGCTATTGTTAGACCTTATTGCTATCGGTGGATTGTCTAGCGTATATTTAGTAATATATATTAGTTTGTTTGTGTGTCTATATATGCATAGTGTGCATGTGCTAGTGTATTGGCTATATGCACAGTATGTATTTCATTACCAAATTTCATTAATTGTTTGTGAATTATCTTATGTAAACTTTTTGATGTCATGAGCCACTTTGAGCATGAACTATCACAGATAATCCACTATCTCCCCCAGTCACTATTCTGTAGGGACAAATGAAGGAGTGTGAAATTGAACTCTGGCATAGCTCAGGGCTGGAGGAGCATGTGCTTTGAAGGCAAAACGTCCTGGGTTCAATCCCCAGCATCTCTGGGTAGGGCTGGGAGAGACACCTGCCTGAAACCTTATACCAAGCAGCATGAGGCCAGCTCGAGGAAAGCTGGGGGGAAAATTTAAACAAACAAACAAACCCTTCAGGGAAGTTCAGACAATCGCTTATTACAAGGAAGGCCTCTTGTGAATTCCTCCCCAACCATCTCTCAGGGTGAGCTCACACAATGCAGCACAGCTAAGAATGTTTCTCCACAGGGATGCCAGTGTTCACCCTAATTCTCCTCCTCCTCCTCGTCTCCTCTGTTTCTAAGCTTTAAGACAATCCCACCGTTCTCCATAATTCTCCATATCCTGATCTAAACGTTAATCCATTGGCTTAAAATGTAAAAGAGGCGAATATGATTTTTTTTTACTGCCTTCTCGTCCGAAGCCGTCCTTATGTAGACAAAAGGCTGAGCAGCAAAGAGGCTGTTTTAATGAGTCCCTCCATTTCACCATAGTGGCCTTATTTTCTGGATTCATCAGGAAGGGAGAGGCGAGAAGGAAGCCACCTCTCTCCCCCTGGTGAATCTTAAAGCCTTAAATTGAGACAGTGAGATTCATATTTCAGCAAGCCGGGGAACCAAGTTTAGACTGCCATTTTGACATTCTCTTTGGGGAATCGGTGGAGTAAACACCCATACTTGATTCACATCCATGGTCTCTTGCTTGCTTAGAGTTATGCCCATCTGTTCAGATGGCATCCTGCCCACCAAGGCTGCCCTTGGGAACGCAGGCTGCCCGGCAATTGGCTTCAGTATGCATTTCTCAAACTGGGCCAGCCAGTATCAGCCTTCTTTTGGGAAAGGCCCGGGAGAAAAAGAAATACATTTCATTGGCACTGTTAATTCCACACACACACACACACACACACACACCTACCTTTCCCTCTGTCATTGTCGGGGAAGTTTTAAGGGATTGTTTCAATGTAATGTAATGCAGCAGAACCACCCGCCATCCAGTTGAATGTTCAAGGATTCCACTGCTTGATTCCCTGCAAAGGGAGCGAATGAGGACAATTAATGAGGTATCCTATCCATTAGGGAAGGACAAAATTGTCTATTTCAGTTTCTCATCATTCCAGGGTTATATTCTACCCATCACATTTTTGCATCAGTTTTGCAATTTCTTAAAAATCCTCATTTAAAAATTCAGCAGTTCGGTGTACATTTCTCCCGATTATACACATCTTTGTATTAAATGTTGCCTAACTCACACATTTTTTTTTGCAAGCAAATTTCCTTCGTATACTGCATTTTCCATGCTAATATATACATTCTTATGCACACATTACCTGGAAAGAGAACCACATCACAAAATGCAGGTGCAAAAGTGAAGATTTTTTAAAGAATGGCTTTGTTTCAGTTCGCACATTGTTCTGGAAAGTGTGAATTAGGTAGGTTCTCATTAAAATTCAAGCCGAACTGAATTTCTCTCCCATCCTTAGTATCCATTACACCTGATGGGTTTCTCCAGCCTTCAGGAGTCCTCTTTGCAAATTCCTCCACATTAGGAAAAGGAATCTGGTGCTCAAGTAGAAAGATTTTGCTATTCAGAAATCTTGCAGTTGGCACTGCCCTACCTGAAAGAAAACAACCCTGCCTTGTGGTTGAAACATCGGCCCAATTACGCTAATTGCTCTTCTCCAAAGGTGCCAAGAAAATGACATTCATGGCGGCTGGCTGAATTGGGAGGGAAAGGCAAAGGGAGCAGCATTAACAGCCCTGAAATATAAGTGAGTCAGGGAAGCCCCAATGCAGAAACGCAGCGCACAGACAGGTTCTTAATAGACTGGTTTGAAATATTTCACGTCCCTTTTCATATTTCCAGTTTTTATTCATGGCATCAATGGTCTCAAGGAGGGACAATGTGGTCACTGTTAGTAGCCAGAGCAAATCCTCTACGGCAAAGGGTAGACTCAGGGGTAGAGCACATGCTATATGTGCCAATTTTATTCATGTGTTTTATTTATTGACACAATTTATATACTGCTTATAGCCACAGCAGCCTCCAAGCAGTTTGCAAAAGTACAGCAAAAAGGGGAAAAAACATCAGTTGAAACTACAAAATCAGGCTTCAGTTAAAATGCCTGCTGGAAGAAGAAGAAGAAGAAGAAGAAGAAGAAGAAGAAGAAGAAGAAGAAGAAGAAGAAGAAGAAGAAGTCGTCTTCAGTAGGGAATTTCAGTAGGACAGAGCCTGTCTGACTTCAACAGGAAGGGAGTGTCATAAAACTGGACCCACAATACTAAATGCACAGCTCACAGTGGATACAGGTTGTGCACCCAAGCCATGGGGGACCCCTAACAGTGAACCCCCTGAATACCTCGGGGATTGGGCAGAGATCTAAGAGATTAGGCAGTCCTTAAAGTATCCTGGAGCCAAGTCAGTAAGGGCCTTGTAAATTAATACAAGAACCTTGAACCCGGCCTGATAGCATATGGGCAGCCAGAGCAGGCTTTTGAGCACCAGAGTCATGTGCTAGCAATAGTGTGTCCCAATTGGTTCACAATGTCAAGCAATACAGGTCATGCTGAGCTAGATGGACCAATGGTCTGACTTGGTTCAAAGGCAGTTTATTCTTTTCCTCTCACTATTGATTTGGGAACCTCTTCTCATGAATATATCACAGATTTCACAAGAACAAGGCCTCTAATATATAGAGATAGAAATAGATATTTAAAATTGGATGTGCCTGAAGAGCAAAGAGCCCGGGTCTATAGGACCAAAGTGTCATAGCCAGACATATGAGCACTTTGCAGAAGTGTCTGAATTCCAGCAGTCAGGATAGTCCAGAGTCAAATCCAAAGCACAGTTCTCTAGAGGTCCAGGGGTATCCAAGTCACAGTCCATCAACAAGGGCAGTTGAGCTTGCTGGAATAGAGCATGTGCTCTACCTCCGTGTCACAGCCTTTGGCAAGGAGAATGCAGAGGATTTGCTCTGGCCACTGAACAGTGACTGCATTCTCCCTCCTTGAGCTTGATTGGAAAAATATAACAAAACAAAACCTTCAAAGAGGCTTAAATATATATATATATTAGATGCTTTCATTGTTTTATTGTTTGTGTGTTTGCCGTCTCAGACTCCTCTGGAAGGGCAGGCTATAAATGAAATGAAATAATACTATACCCACTGGGTTAGAGAACAGTTTCCCATGGAATTCATTCTAGAACTTTTCCCATTAGGAAAATATGAGAGACTTTATAATGTAGCAGCAGAGTTATTGTCTATTGCAGTGGTGTGGTTGGTGTTCCAGCAGGGTGAGATGATGGACCTCTCTCTCTCTGCCCTGTCTTCATTAAATGAGTAGTGGTATTTTATGATAATCTTTTCCCTAAGGGGAAAAAATGTTGTTTAACATGGGGTGGGGGAGAGAGGAGGAGGGGAAATAATCCTGCTCCTTTTCATTCAGGAGACAAAAGCCTTCTCGATGCAGCATCCACACTCTGTGACTCCGCTGTTCTGACACTGTGTCAAGGTGCCTCCACTCGGCTCCTTGTCTCTGATCACAGTTGGAGTGTCTTGATAGAGTCGGGAATCAGTTGTGTCAGCAAGTCTTGGCAGAAAGTCAAAGAGGGAGCGTCAGAAATAACCATGCCCCCCTTTGCTAAAGCAGAGGATGCTGGGAGATGTTCCCCCACTTCTATCTCCAATTTAGTGTTTTAAAAAAAAGAAATTAATGTTCATTTTAATGCTCCATAAAGCATTCTTATGGTGCTCATGCATCAAATGGTCTAGAAGAGGGGAGGGCAATTCGCAGCTGAAAGTCTAGCTTCAGCCCCAGGGGCAATGTGAACTGCCCCCCTGGTGACCACTACGGATGGGTGAATTTATCAATTTCAGCTTCTCTCAGTTTCTCATTTTTCCAGTCTTAAGTACAGTTCTTCATATTTACACACCAGCTTGCTTGCTTGCTTGCTTATTCATTTATTTTATTTATTTAAAGTCCTTGTGAAAATTCATCAGCATTTTAGTGTGAATTTCTCCCAGTATACACATTTTTGTATGCAATTTTCCCCAATATAATTACAAAGCAATTTTCCCTAGCACAATGTATTTCTGTATATTATTTTCCGTAATCTGTGCTCTTATTTTTTGCATACTTTACCCTAGGATTTGTATTTTTGCATGCATTGCTCGACTAGAGAACAAAATTGCAAAAATCAGAAGAGTGTGAATTTCAAAAGATGTCTGTGTTTCAGCTTGTATACTGTCACAGAAAGGGCGAATTAGGCAAGTCCACCTTTAAATGTGAACCGAATCTAATTTCTCCCCCATCTCTAGATGGTTCTGAACATTAGGGCCAGACCATCTTTTTTTCTGCCTGAAGGGAAGGGGAAGATGGTGCCACCTTTTCCAGTTACAGAAGCTGACAGCAGAAGCGGCTGAACACTAGTCATGAAGTGACAAATTCAGAAGTGCATGGTCTCTTCATGACAGTCACAACCCCACTTCCCTTCTAAGAGCATGCAATAATCTTATAGTTATACAATAATAATTAGGAATGCATTTCAACAATCAGTGCAGATCTCCACGTGTTGCCTTCTAGCTACAACGATGTTTCCTAAACTTGGGTCCACAGATGTTTTCGGACTACAATTCCCATCATCCCTAACCACTGGTCTTGCTAGCTAGGGATGATGGGAGTTGTAGTCCAAAAACAGCTGGAGACCCAAGTTTGGGAAACACTGAGCTAAAGCTACTATTTTCTGTGCATGAGCAAATGATTCAGGGTGCTCCAATATGTTATTTCAGAGTTGCTTAAGCTGTGTTTTCCTTGAAGTTCCATTGTATGTAACAGAATTTGCACACCAATTTCTTAAAACAGAAGCAAGCACCTTGTGCTTTCAATGTTCCTAAATGCTTAGCTTTGGAGCATACACAATAACTCCTCCTTGGTGTTCTTCCTGCATCCCTTTCCACAGCTGCTAACTCGCTTCCTTTGACTCTGATTGGCTTCAATCAGCACAAAGGGAGAGAATTGGCTTTTCCACAGTGGCTTAAGAAGCTCCCTTTCCATGCTGTTGGGCAGCTCTAGGCCTCTGGAGACAGGGGCAGAAGTAGTAACAGGTCTTTGACCCTCCACAACCTTGGAGCACTACACCTCTGCATAATGATGATGTCAGGACAGCATCCTCCAGAAGACATGAAGGCAGAAAACCAGCTGATGGGATACTGGATAGGCTTTGCCGGACATAACACACAGAAACAGGCAGGAGTCTTGGGAAGAATGGCTCAGGTTGCTGCAGTTGCTGCTGCTGCTACCCACTGCACACCCCTCCAGCACCCACCACCTAAAGATGCTGCCTCACTCTGCCTAATGGTTGGTTGCCTCTCTGTGATAGTGTTTATTTTTCAGTTGCCTCATTTTGGCTGTTGTTCTCTCTCCACTGTATGTTAGGTCTGACATTATTGTTTTTAGTGATCCGAAATCTGGTTTGCCGCCTTGGAAATTGCATGGGGAAGTCAAAGCACAGAAATGTGGCAAATAAATAGAAAGGTCCTGAATACGCACACTTGCTTAGGAATGTAAGATGTCCCTTGCTGGTAAGGCCAACTCCAACCTTGAGAGAGCTGTGGGCAAACACACCCTCTGGTGGCTGCATTCTGATGTCTGTGTTACCTTGGTGGTCCTACCTGGCAACAACCCACAGAGCACCCAAGTAGTGCCAGGTTGCTGCATCCAGCCGTTACTTTAGTTTTGCACAATACTGCTGATGTGGAGTCGCCCCAAGGGATTGTGGGAAATTAAAACGGCACACTTGGCATTCTTGAGTTGCTCAAAGTACCATGCTAGACTCTGTGGTGGTGGCAGGGAGTTTATAAGGAAGCGGGTCCAATGCAAGTATCAACAGAGGGCTCTTTCATGGCCCTGGCAGCTGCCCAAAAGTGCCTTGTGACAACAGATGATGGATCAGATCAAAGTCCACCTACTCCAGCATCCTCTGCAAGAGTCTCAGCAATCAGCAGGTGCTTGAAAGCCCACCAGAAACTAGACTGTGGTCCATCAGAGGGCTTCATCCTTTTCCCCCACTCCTGGTCCAGTGGCTAGCTAGTAGCATTATGGGTTGTGCAACCAGCTTTCAGATCTTTGGCGAAAGGTGCTTATTATTAAGACGTGTGGTTTGCCCCAAGACGGAGGTCCGCTCATGGCTAGCACACTTAATGCCGCACGCTGAGCTGAAAGCTGAGCCCTCCATTCTCCTGCTTTCCATTCCATCCTGCTCTGCCCCAAATTTTCCACTGGAGGCTTGTCACACACTTCTTGCAACTTGCCTAAAGAACAGCTTCCCCACTTTTAGAGGGAGCCTTTTTGACAGCATGCAGCTCAACTGGCAGTTATCCCCCATGCCCTCCTCTGGCTAGTGAGCAGCGTGGAAGAGAGGGGAGTTTAAGAACACAACAGCCAAGGCAGAAATTAAAAGACACACACACACATACACACCAATCTTTATATGGAGAAAGCAGAGAGGGAGAGAGGTTCAAAAAATAGCATGAATTGTACACTGGAACACTTAAGACTTCATTCGGCATGGGGTCTGAATACTGCTTTCTCCTTTGCTCTTTATTACATGGTTAGAAGGCCAGCAGTGTGAAACTTACAGCTTGACTTTTGAAACACCTATAGCGGCGTAGTTTGAGAACTTCAGTGTTTGTCACCGACAGCTCCCTGCAGTGCAACATACCGGTTTCTCAATAGAGCCGTATATATGATTTCCCTAAGTGCTTACAGTTCCGCCGTCCTACATAGGCTGCTTTCAGAAGTGACACTTAAATTGGTATTTTTGCATTTCCCCCATGGGTGGGGGGACGGGACGACATTGGCTAAAATGCACACGCTCTTAAACTCCATCCCAGGACACTGATATGGCGAGGGGGCTACCTCTATAGGGGAACCTTCTTCAAATCTACTGGTTTCTCATGGAGGACTCGCTTAACACTGTCCCCCCTCCTCCCTGCAGACCTCCCTTCCAACCACAACAAAGTCCAAGGGCCAGCTCATACATCATCACATAGCCCTGCTGGGAAAAGTTTCACCTACTACATTTTTATTTTGGAGGGTTTTTTTGTTTTTAATAACAGGAATTATACCAACAAATGCAACCGCTTTCAAAAAAGAAAGAAACTCAACATAGAGAGGGAATCTAAAACAAGATGGGGAGTGGGGGGATAAAAAGCAAGAAAGAGAAAATAAAATAGAGGGGTAGGGAATGTAACCGGAGGGGGAGTGTAGGAAACAAAGAGGTTGAAATACAGTAATGTAAGTCGTATTCATGGATGAGGTTCAAAGCTACTCTTCTGCGTGTGGAAAGTATTTTCAAGCTGATGGAAGGACTGCCGAACATCTCATGCTGGATTGTTGCAACAATGTCAACAGCCAAAAGGTGGAACTAAATTTAGCAGTATTCTTTGTCTTGTGGAGCCTCAATATGATACAGAAAAAGCTGCTATAATTAAACAATGGAATTTTCTCCCACAAAACATAGTGGTGGCCACCAACTTGGATTAGACAAATTCATGGAGGACAATCGTAGGAGCACAGGCAGCTGCTTTATAGCGAGTCAGACCTTGTGCTCATCTTGCTCAGTATAATCTACACTGACCGGCATCACACATCCAGGGTTTCACATGGGCCTCTCAAGCCCCACCTGGAGATGCTGGGGATTGAACCTGGGACCTTTGGCATGCAAAGCAGATGCTGTACCACTGTGCTACAGCACCCCCACCAATGATGGCTGTGTACTGCAGGCGATAGGTGTCTCTGAATACCAGTTGCTCAGATTCAGCAGCAGAGAGAGGGATGTTGTAGATTTCTGACAGGCATCTGGGTGGCTATTGTGAGAACATGATGCTGGACTAGGTGGACCATTGATCCAGCAGGGTTCTTCTTATGTTCTTAACCATTACAGCACCGTGCACACACTTAAGAGAAGCAGAATGACACAGGTTCCTGGACGTTTTCTTTTCACTCACTCTTTGATGCAGATAATGAATGATGAATGACCAAGATAGAAGTAAAAAATTCCTTCCAGTAGCACCTTAAAGACCAACTAAGTTAGTTCTTGGTATGAGCTTTCGTGTGCATGCACACTTCTTCAGATTCAGTGTGTATCTGAAGAAGTGTGCATGCACACGAAAGCTCATACCAAGAACTAACTTAGTTGGTCTTTAAGGTGCTACTGGAAGGAATTTTTTATTTTGACTATGGCAGACCAACACGGCTACCTATCTGTAACAAGATAGAAGTGCTGTTCTTCTAATCACAGCTATCTGCAAATGTTTATGTAGATGAGGAAAGGTCCATAGGCTCAATGGCAGGGCACGCCCTTTGCATGCAGGAGGTCTTGGGTATTTGTTTATTATTTATTCACAGCATTTTTTACTCTGCTCTTCAGCCACAAAGGCTCTCAGAGCAGCTTAAGGTCAATAGAAAACAAGACTGTCCCTGCCCTCTGGTTTCAATCTGAAGGACACAAGATGAAAAGAAAAAGGGATGAGGAGAGAAGAGGAAAGCAAGTAAACTCAGGCACCAGTTCTTAAAGTTCTTATGAGCAGCAGTTGGAATGAGCCAGTCTCTCAGCAGAGCCAATGGCACACCCCTGCTGCCCAGCTTTCCCACTGCTTCAGCCAAGAATGGTGCTCTCCTGTCCCCCCCCCCCAATGTCTCTTCTGTGTCACATGCTCTCAAATAGCAAAGTTGGGCAGGGTGTCCTTCCTATCTGATACAGAAGTAAAAATGTGTCATAAATCAGTTGGCAGACCTCCTTGGCAGTGGTGGCTGGTGCCCAATGGGATTGGTAGGGTAGAAGGCAGGGAAACCAACAGTAGGTGGAGCAAGAGAGCCAATCACATGCAGAGCTAACTAATTCTGGTTTTGTCCATATCCTCCTCCCTGCTGAGTCATCCCAGGGAAACGCAAACTGAGAAGGAGTTTGCTCACAGGCAGTGCCACCTCCTGGACTGGATGTAAGCAGGAAGGTAGGGACTGCCTGAAGGTAGAGTGAGGTTGGTGGAGCAGTGCCCCATTTCCCCTAATGGACCCCTTTTGCCCTAATGGACCTAAGGGTCCTAATGGACCCTAATGTGCCTTGGATGTCACAGACTGGCTGGATGCAGAGGACTGGTGGGAGGCACCGGCTGGGGAACCCCCAGGGGAAGAAGACTCAGAGCCAGGGGATTGATGGTGGGATGGTGATGAGTGGTCAGAGGGAGAAGGTAGTGTCAGAAGCTGAAGATGCAACAGAGTTTAGGAAGCAGGAAGAAGCTGGGGCATAGAGCAGTCCTGATTCAGAGGCTGGAGAGGAGGGGGGCAAGGAGAACGAGAGGAGCCTGGTTGCTGAAGAGTCCAGGGAGTTTCCTCCTCCAGCTGCAACCAGCTCCCCTACTCTCTGGTCTCCCAGAACAGGCAGAGAAATGAAAAGAGCAGAGGAGAGGTTTGTTGCATGCAGGCGCAGTCTCCGATTGCTTGGGGAAAACCTGGAGAGGAGGGGAGTTAGGCAGTTGTGGGAAGGTGGGTACCTTCAGTCCTTGCAACTGCCTCATTGGGGGCAAGACCTACTGAGAAGAGTCATTAGGATCACTAGGCCTGCACTATTTTGGTTTCTTTGAAGAAAGAGTCAACTTCATTGACACTGGTGGCATTTTTAAAATGCTGACCTTCACCTTGCTCTGGCTTTTAACATTAGGTAATGAGGGGCTTGGCTTTCTGCAGCACCCAGGGGACGCAACACACTGAATAAAAAGGAGCTCTCTTTAGGGGGTAATGCTAAGTGCTTTGAAATGTGGTAAGCCAAGCATTTGAGGGCCTTGCTGCTCCAAAGTCATGCCCTGACGGCACCACTACTCATAACAGCACACAGGATGAAACTCACAAACAGGGTTTTGTTTTCACACACAAAAAGCTCCCCCTCTTCTTCTTCTTCTTCTTCGCACTTCTCAAAGAAACTGTCTGTGCAAATTAATGTCAGAATTTTAAAATGAAATTAGTTCTGATTCCACATTAAGAACATTCTCAGGCAGTTAAGTTGCCATTCATTAACAGAGTCAGCCAAGGCTCACATTTTGTTAAGAATCTGGTAGCTGACAAGGTAATTATCTGGCTCTTGGCATTCCTAATCCCTCATTTTCCCCCTATGCTTTTCTTTTTAAGCATTCTGCTTTCCTTCCAGACGTGGATTTTCAGAAAGACTTTGCCTGTGAAAAACCAATGGTTTCCTAAACAGGAGCTAAGGAGAGAGCAGACACCAAAGCTCTATTGGGTCCTATGATAGACGTCAACGAAATGTGGAGTCGCAGCTCAGTGGTAGAGTATTTGCCTTGCATGCAGAAGGTCCCAAGTTCAATTCCCTGCATCTCCATGCAGGCTGGGAATGTCTCCTTGCCTATAGCCCCAAAGAGCCACTGCCAGTCAGTGTGGACACTACTGAGCTATGTGGACCAATGATCTTCCTAGGATCCCTGTGAGATACTTCTGGGATGACCAGAAGCAAGGGATGAAGGCAAAAGCCTTCCCCCCACAATGGGTGTTCAGGGGCATGCATAGAACTTTGAGAAGTTTACAAGGGGGACCTTCAACAAAGCTGTTTATCCTTCAATCCATCCTTCAAATTATGAATGAATAGGAAGCAGCCCCATTCTATCCATGTCCTGAACCCTTTCCTACCTGGCAACAGGGTCAATCCAAGAATAAAGTCCAGCAGTTAGGATACAATCCAGAGTCCAGCAGTCAGGATACAGTCTGTAGAGGTCCAGAAACATCCAAGTCAAGGTCCATCAACGTGGGCAGCTGAGCAGCTACAGCACCTCTGCTCTACTTCTCTTTTGTACTTTGCCTGCTGATTGCAGCATCTAGACTTGATGAGGCGTGTGACCTCCACCTGTTCCAAGCCTACTCCAGCTAAGGAATCACATCCCTCCTTCTGCAGCTAGCGACCCTCACCTGGCCAGCTAGGGAGCTGGGCTGTGGGCCCTTGCCTGCCTCAGCTTCCTAGAGTGCCCCTCCAGCTGCTCCCTACGCCTCTGAGACCCCTGTGTTCATGGGGACATAACCCCTCTGGCTCTGGTAATGGGTCCTGCTTCTCTGGTTCCTGTGCAGTGACCTCCATCCCCTTGCCATCATCCACCACCCTGTGAGAACTTCCTTCCCCATCCTCTGCTTGCCCCAGTGTGTCCCAGTCCTGGCTACACCCCTCGCTGGGATCCTCTTCCTCCTCTTCGCCATCCTGCCATTTCATGACAATCCATTCCCATGGGGAGAAATTCCCTCTATTTTTGCAAGTGGAATGAACTGTAAATTAGTGTAAATCGGTTCAACTTTTCACTCCTATCCTTGGCATAGACTGCATACCCACCTTGAATTTAAAGCAACACCCCCCCCTCAAATAATCCTAGGAACTGTAGTCTGTTAAGGGGACTGAGAATTCATTTGAGGGATATGCTACAGTTCCATTATTCTTTGGGAGGGCAGGAGGGGTTGATTTCAATGTATGGTCCTTATTCATCCATAGTCTGAATTTTTTCTTACCAGGATTTGCAGTGTTCGTATACATAGGATTCTCAACACCCCCTTCTCTCACTCACCCCAGCAAAAGCAATCATGTGATTTCTCATGGCGAAGCATTTAAATTTTTCATCTTAAAACATGGGAAAATACAGCAATGTCTGAAGCCCTGTTCTATGAAGTCAAAACAGAACCCTATAAAAATTGACAGTACAAAAATGACTTCTGAAGTTGTCTAATGATATCTTATAATTATCCCTCTGGGCACTTATAATTGTTCTCATGACATGTAATTATGTAGATAAATTTAAGTGTAAAAAACCATTAACAGTGCTGGTGTTTAACATGTGTGAGAGGGCTGGTAGTGCAGCTCTCACTTTGCAGAAATCAAAGCTTATATAAATGTCATCATATGGAAATATATTTTTCTATAAGATTATTATACACATGTTGCTTAGAATTTGAAATCAATAGTGGGAGGGCTGATCTCTAGAAAGGGATTTAGGGCTGCAATCCAGTACACTTCTTCCTGGGGGTAAGCATCATGGAACTGAATGGAACTTACTTCCAAGTAGACAAAGATAGGCTTGCGCTCTAGAATGTCTAGAACTCTCATGCCAGATTTTGAAACACCACAGTATTTTTGATTATCTAGAAAAAAGATATAAACTGCTGCTGAAGAAGAAGAATTCTAAACAATGTACATAAAATATAATACAGAATAACAATCAGCAATACACAGATAAAATTAGCAATATTTTAAAAACAAGTATGCAACACTTAATTATATGCCCATGCAGCTGAAAATAGTTTATTATTAAAGAATAGTTTATTAAACTTGCTGAAGTAAGAAAGTTATTTCCTATGTACTGTTAATAGGCTAGGCATTTCAGACTACAGGTGCTGCCACACAGGATTGCATCTGGGTCTAACTCACAATATACTTTTGGAATGTATGTTATCTAAACTACCATCTTAATCATTGCAGTGACCAACCTGTAAGGGAGATCGGTTCAGATGGGAAGCTGAGACTGCAATTCTGCATGCACTTACCTAGGAGTAAGCCCCACTGAACTCTAAGGTAGCTACTTCTGAGTAGATAGTGAGTGTTAGTGAGATGATGGCAGAGATGGGATTTGAACTGGGGGCATAATGGTTTTAATGACCTTTTGGTCTCTTAATTACTACTCTCTGTTGGCTCTCTTATTGTTGATAGGTGTTTTCAGCAATGTGTGTCAGTATCTGAATGTAGAAGTGAGTTCAGCTGAAGGAAGGCACAGCACTGGGGTGGGGGGCATTTGCATGGGGGGAAACAGTAGGCGTGGAAGAGTTAAAATAGCATCCAGTCCCATCAACTCTCAGGAGATCAGACCAGATGCTCACCCAGTTTAGAATCCTGTTTCATGCTGGGACCAACAAGTGCCTCCTATCCTGAAAGTAGCATGTAACCATCATGGTCACTAAGAGCCTTATCTTTCATGAATTTATCAAATCCCCTTTTTAAACCATGGAAGTTGGGGGCCATCAGCACAACAGGTGGTACCAAACTTCACAGCTGAACGATGCCTGGCAGTAAGACATGCAGTCTGTTCTGGGTGGGATTATACTCCCCTTGAAGGGATAGGTACATTCCGTGTGTGTGTGTGTTTCGGTGGGGTGTCTCCTGGGTCCAGCATTATCACTAGAGGTTCCAGCTGAAATGACTGGCACAGAGTGCCTTTTTCCACCTTTGGATGATTTGCCAACTACCATAATTTCTGAACATGGATGGATCATCCCTGCCACAGTGATTTATGGTAACCTCCCAATTGGCTTACTGGAATGTGTTGTATGCAGTGGGTCTGGTAGGATGGAAGGCAGGGAGATCAACACTAGGTGGTGCCAGAGCCAATGAGAGGCAGCGCCAGTGATTCTACTTTTTCCTTTCCTCCTTCTCCCATTGGCTCTATATGGGGTTCCCCTTGAAAGTGACTTGGGAGCTTCAATTAGTGCAGAATGCAGCTGCCAGACTGTTAAATTAGTTCAGGTGGGCGCATAGATTCTAAAAGAATTATATTAGCTTCCTGTTTGCTCTGATTTGAAGGGAAGGTGCTGGTGCTTACCTTGGAAAGCCTAAACAGCTCAGGACTCAGATGCCTGGAGGTGCACCTCTCATTAGACCAGGGCTGCTCATGTCCAGAGATCCTCGAAGGCGGCTTTTCTCCATATTCCCACATTGTGTGAAGCTTACTGTGAGATGACGTGGGATTCAAAGACTTCTCTGTGGTGATGACTCATCAGTACAATGCCCGTCCTTTGCAGATAGTTAAGACATATTTGCCTGCCTGGCCAGCTTACGTTTTGCCCAATGGTGTATTTTAAGTATGTATATTTGCTTATTCTATGATTCAGCTGGTTGATTTTTATTTGGTGTTCTATAACCTTCCCCGGTATTGACGGAGGGTGGATAATAAATACTTTAAATAACCATGTGATATCTTGCCACACCCATGTTCTTGCTTTTTGGGCTAACACAGATTTAGGAACATTCAGCCAAGATGCAAGGTCCATTTTTAGCAGAATCAGTGTTTTCAAAAAAGGGAATGTGGGAGTCTCAAGTGATGCTGAGAACATAAGCAGAGCCTGCTGGAACAATTAGTAGTCACCTAGTCCAGCATCCTTTTCCAATAGTGGACAATGAGGTGCATATGGGAAGCACACAAGCAGCACCTGAATACTCTTCCCTTCCATGGTTTGCAGCAGCTGGTTTTCAGAAGCATTTCTGCCTCTGACCATTCCTTCAACTGTTCTCCTGCACAGCAGTAAACCAGGCAGTGTTGCGTTGAGTGTCATGCTTTTCAACTGTCAGGTGCAAGCTGCAAATGTTCCTACCTACTACATATGGTGAGCGTAAGGCCATTTTTCAAGATTTAGCCGTTTTTTCTCCAATTCATGTTTACCACTGATCAGATACTAATTTTTTTTTTTTTTTAAGAAAACCACCTTGCTCCAGTTCTTTATTGGTTACATTAAGCGAAGCTCCCTGAATGACTCTGCACCTTGGATCCTTGGCCCTCACCCCTTCCCGGTTGCCTCTTAGATTAGGAGTAGAACAAAAGTTAGATTGGGATCTATTGGTAAAGCTCTAGGAGATTTGCAGTAGGTCATCGAGGGTTTCTGACTTCCATCTGAGCAATAGCAACTGCTGGACAATAGTAAGAGGAAAAGGCATCACCTTCACCCCACAGAAAGCAAATAAAGTTGCTGAAACAATTATTGTGAAGTGGAGAATCAGGAGTAGATTTCATGTATGAAAAGACTATGAGAAAGTGAATTGCCGGGCTCAGCATTCTCAGAGGTGCCCTGCTTCTTAAATCAGGTATGCACTGAGCCAGTATTTATAAAACTGCTGCTTTAATACTGTTAAAAATATTTGATAAAAATTATTTTTTAAAAAAAATCTAGGGTATGATCATGGTTGGAATACTGTGTACTGTTCTGGATACCTCATCTCAAAAAGGGTATTGTAGAGTTGGAAAAGGTTCAGAAAAGGGCAGCCTGTAACCAAGATGATCAAGGGGATAGAACAACTCCCCAATGAAGAAAGGTTGTGGTGTTTGGGACTAGAACACAACGCAGAATGTATAAATTGAGTGGGTGCAACCAGCATTATTCAGGCTGACCACATTGCACTGAAAATACAAGTTCTTGGGTGTTAGCCCTCAAAACAAGAGTTTATGACACTCTCATTGATCGTCATAGAACTACATGGACTGTAAAGCCAGCTGCTTTCACAGAGTTAACTCTTATAAGGAAGCTATTCATTGATTAGTTAGTTCAAGTAATATTTGGATTATTTGAACTTGGGTCAATTCTCTCAATTGTTCTTGCAATTTATTTATTTTTGTTTGTTTCTAATAATACTTTCAACTATTTTCCATCACAAAGATAGGCGCAGCCAGCAATTCACAGATCCAAACACTCTCTGTATTCCATTGGGTTTTGTCCAGCCTTTTATACTACATCAAGATTTGGTATTGACCTTCTTATAAATTTCACCATGGAAGTTATTTTCATTATGTGGTCAATGTCTCAGATTTTAATTAGCCACTGATGCATAGGTAGTGCTCACTTTCTCTGTTGAACAGGGTTGTGTGGGAATAGGTCACCTTCATCATGAATAGCTGAAACATAAAAATAACAGGAACTTCGGGTTTGAAGTGCAGCTTATTTTGTTTATTTATTGTGAAAGACCAATGGCAAAGGGAGGTATCACAAACCTGGAGCCTGCAAAGACTTTCACTGGTGTGCCTGGGCAGCGGCCCAAGACTGAGCGTTCCTCAAAAAGAAGAAAATCTTTAGTCCTCCTAGAAAAAAAGTTACGGGGAATATGTGCAGGCGATCTCTGTGAAATGAGAGTGTGGTGTGGCCACCTTGTATATTTTTCCTAGTACTGAGGTATACTCCCTGCTTCTTTTGACAGCAAAAAAATCTGTGTGTATGCGCACAAAATCAATACTGTGCAATCTCCATATAGTCAAGCCCAGCAGGGCATAGCTGACTTCCATGGCATGCATAATGTTGATGAGGGTAGCTGTCTCTCTAATTTCCCATGGCAGCCATTTTGTGTTATGTGATGCCCCACCTCATAGCGCTTGCTTTTGTGGCAGTACCCCCAACATTATCAACATCTGGAACATTCCCACTGGTTCCAAAAAGGTTGGCGAGCCCAGGGCTACAGGAAGACTCTAGTTCCAGATTACTATTGCAGTTAAGTCTTTGAGGTGGAGAACTTACTAAATCAGGAGAAATGAGAACTTACTTAGGGCCTATCCATTTATTCCAATATGTGGCTTATCCTGTCTAATAGATTTGATAGGATTTGGGGAAGCGAGTGAGCAAGGAAGCAGTGAATTTACATGCCCAAGCTTTTCAGAGAAATATCCACTCAGCAGCAAGAGATGTGCTTAATGCAGTGGCACCAAATGTTTCCATAAACATTGAATGACTGAAGCCAAAATATTGCTTACTGATGGGCTTACTATTAACAATGGTTTTGGCCTATATGAAGGCTCACTAGTGTCATGGCTAAAATGGCCACTGTTTCTTTAATGCGAATAAAGCTGGGTCAGCATGACTCAGCCGTTTGCACCAGGTTGTATATATATATAGTGAGAAATGTTAGTCTGAGACTGAGGCTGGTGTCTGGAGGTTGGGTTGGTTGGTTAGTGCTGGTGTGTATAGTTATTCGGTAGTGTTTTGCACAAGGACCTTTAAGAATAAAACTCTGCAAGGATATTCTCGTGGACTCTTTTATGCAGACAAGGGTCCGAGGACCAGGCTGAAGAGACAAAGGGAGGTCAGAACCCTTTCCTTCTTTTTTTGCTTTTTACAAACACTGACAACTAGATGTAACAGTGAACGTATGGTATGTCCCTCCTCCTAAAATAGATTTTGCTATCTTAAAGCTTTTCCAAGTAGATCTCAGCTACAGCTAGTCCTAGGAGCCACAAATTCATGTGTTACCACCAGTACACATGGAACAACATTATATGCTGGGAGAACACTTGGAAACTGAGGTCTAGCTCAGAGGAGTTCGTTCTGATGGTTGCCTCCTAGTGAGAAGTGAGGTTGCTGGCAACTGGGCTGAGGGCCTTTTCAGTAGTGGCACCCGCCAGGTGGAACACTCTCCCATCAAATGTCAAAGAGATAAATAATTATACGTACAACCTTCCATAGACATCTGAAGGCAGCTCTGTATTGGGAAGCTTTTAATGTGTGATGTTCTGTTGTGGTTGTGTATATTATGTTGGAAGCCACACACAGTGGCTGGGACAACCCAGTCAGATGGGCAGAGTACAAAAAATAAATTATTATTCTATTATTATTATTATTATTATTATTATTATTATTATTATTATTGCTATTATTATTATCACACAGGCCTTCAGAAATTAACGCCCGCTGTGTCCTGTAAAGAGTTGTCCATAGAATAAATAAAAGATGGATAGCTCAGAATTCACTCATAAACCCATTCTGTCCTATTCATGCATCAATCTTTGATGCACATTTTATCTCAAAATATGTATCGTCTCAGTGTGTGCATTTCTAAACTTGTATTATCCTAAACTATGAATTTTGGTGCACTTTTGAGCCATGAACTGTATTGCAAAATCGAAAAAATGAGAAATCCAAAGCACAATGAATTACTCTGTGGTCCATGCAGGAAGACCAAATGAAATTCTCTTCCATCCCTAGAAAGAGTGTATAATACAGTATATGTCAGGATACACAGTGTTCCTGATTCACTAGTTAGATATTAACGTTTAGAATGGGTTTCATGTACATCTAAAGCACATGACAGACTCCTATTGGAATTTGGATGGCAGGGGCTATTCCTACAAACCATTCCCATATATAACACAAGGGATTAGAATCTCAGAGTTAGGTGTGCCAACTCTGCAAGATAATGAGTTTCCAGAGGCTTAAGTCATGTTCCACAGAATTGTATGACCAAAGAGCCAGGAGACCTTTTCTAATTCATCTTACCTGGCTTCCCTCATTACAAATTCTTATGGGCAAGAGATTAGCATAGACCTAACGGTCAGGGGTCCCTTTACCATTTTAGGGTTAAGAGACATATCCCATCTGATAAGTTACATTGCATGCAGACATTTGCCTCCACCAAACTTCACACACAGCAGCAGTACATGGACTTCAAGACTCCAACACTCATCCAATGTATTCCCTTTATTGAACTGTATTAGTTAAATGCAATCAGATTAAGTCACATTTATAAAGCAGACCATCCAGTTGCACTGAAACCGATGATATTCATTACATAGGGTATTATTTTTTTTAATCACTGTCCGGTGAACTGGCAAATCCAATCAAAGCATTAGTCTTCAATTGTTTAAAAAAAAATAAACCCAAAAAAGTGTAAAAAAAAAATTCAGACAATAGCCAAGCCATCACATCACGACGCACAATTACCTAAAATCGCAATTAAAAAGCAGTTAAACGGGGGAGAAAAAACTAAAGGAAAGGGGAAGAGGGGGAAAAAAACCACTCCTAAAATCTTGGACTATCCGTATAATACAAGAAGCAACAAAGGGCAAGAGCATCAAAGCAGATTCCTATCTAGCAACTATAAATTCAGTCAGAAGCAGAAGCTTTAAAGTACACTAAGCTCAAGCAGGACAATAAAAAATACTGCGCATGGAATACTTTTAATCTCTTCCATTAATATTCATTTCCAGCTGCTTATAATAGCAGCGCCTCATGGCCAAATCATTAGAGTTTTACATCTGGGTTGCAAATGACACTTTGATTGGATGTAATGTTCAAATGGTCCTCCCCACTGAGCTTCCGTCAAGTCTTCTGCAGAGAGGTGTCCTGTAGTGCCAGGGGCTCACGGAGCGTGCTGGCTCAACGTGTGGTTCTGGAAAAAGATGGGGGAAAGGAGACATGCGTGAGGGGCAGAATAATAGAAAGCAAGCCCGTACCCTCCTACTCAGTCGCATTTATGCGGAACTCAACATAAAAGCTTTGCAATTATTACAGAACAAAATGCAATAAAGAGGAAGGGGGGGAGAAGGAAAGAGAGAGAAAGAGAGAATGCTCCTAAGTAACAGCTGCCAATGTGACACATTTGCTTTGTACTGATAGATCTGTTAATGCTGGCATGAACTTAAGGAAGAAAATAAGGGGGGAGAGAGAGAGGAAGAAAGAAACACACAACGAAATGGATTGCAGTTAGCCAAGTAGCACCGTGAGGATTTCGCTGCATTTAGGCAAAGTGGTAACGCTCTGCAAGGGGTGCCTGCCTTCTGGGACTTCCTTAACTGTAACAATTAAACAATATTCTCTGTTGCACAGGGACACACATACACACAGGCTGCTGCTGCCGACGCCGCCTTTGCCATATCTCCATTTGCTGTTCTCACTTGGTGCAGATAAGACAGTCTTGGCAGAAAGGGACGCCAGATTGCAACTCACAACACTTCGACAGTTGGAGAAATAACTTCGGCAAGAGAAGCGCACCAGTTGCTGCGCTCTGGCCCATCCTGAACCTGGCACGGGGAAGGTGCGCACAGGCCTCCCGAGCTTCATGGCATGACGGAGAGGGTCAGTGCGCCTCCCCTGTGGCACATCCAGCTACACCTGGCTCCCGCCATTAAGGAGTCCCAGGTGCACAGTAAAGGGAACTTGCACAGGGAACCCAAAGGGGCATTGAACGCTCCCAACCTTTACAAACAGGGTCGTAGCCAGCGATTGGGCTTTACTCAGAGCAGACCCACTGAACTTAATGGATCTAAGTTAGTCAGTAGCTCTACTCTGAGGCTGACTAGTGCTGTTGACAGTGGAGTATTCTGGCGGGTATCCATTTCATGGCAGAAAGGGGTTAACTGCGAGGGTGGAGGAAGGTGGTTGTGGTGTTGTTCAGTGGTTCGAACTTGGTGAAAGGATGGCATTTACCACACACCTCTGCAATCAGCTTCCATCCCTTCATAAAGGGAGCTGCAACTTCCCCTCTAGGGAGACATTAGTGTTCAGACATCCTGTCTGTCATTTGCCAGCAGGCTAAATAAATCCTAATGCTGTGCAGTAGTTGCATATCCAATCTAATGCAAACGGAAGTCGTGTCTCAGAGTTACAAGCACCTCAGGGACGGCGTCTGGAATCTCCAGCTCCAGGAAGCACTGGAAAGATCTCCTGGCCACTCTCTCTCATCAAAACACTCTGCAACCAGGTTTACAACTCCTCCAAACACAGTTCTTTTCTCAAAGATCTGCTGAAAGACATGATCTCATGCTGATCTGGTGGCACAGAATGAGAGACCATTCAGTTCTCATTCTCCTGAAGGGGGATTCAATCTGAACCAATAATTTACAATTTTGCTTGCATGAGTGCAAGCTACTCCTGCAAACAGAAGATTGTGGTCCTGATTCAGAGAAAAAGAGTTATGCTTGCCTCCCACTGAACTCAAGCCAGTCACCACTAATTTGCCCATTCATTCTAAGAAGGATTTGTATGTGCTTTCATTCAAAGCTTCTGTGCCTTTTCACCTTTGCAACACAAAGGTCTGAATGTTTACTCCAAGGTTTCATGGCAGGTTGTTGGATTTCCTGATTATGTGCATTTGTGTGTTTAGGAATATGTTCCCTTATAAGGATGCATCCTAAATTAACTGATACAACAAGCTTAAATGTTTGCCTTGCAATGCCTATCTGCAGAGCTGTCCAACTACTCTTTCAAATCAGCAGAACATCAGACAAACACACAAATATATTTAACTCTCTACAGATCATTCACTTCTTTCTAAGCAACTCAAAGTTATTCTCCGCACAGGAAACTCGTCCTGAATCCATTATTATTGAGATGACATCAGTCTAATGAAAATTGTCTGGTGACAACATCTAACTAATGGAGGATCCATTTGCAGGCCTTGTCTCTGGAGGTAGCGGCGACCCCATTTAAATACTGTACACTAAGTTGCTGAACTGTGCACTTCCCCAGAGTGACCACCAGGTGTCACAAGTGCCGTGGCATTTCTAAGTCGTATCAAAAGTTGTTAGCAGGCATTGTGGCCAGTGGGTTTCTTATGAAACTACACATAATAATGCTCATTCTTTTGCACACCACATGACAAAAGGTTAAAGGGGGGGCAAGCATACAACACTGCTATGTAGAAGAATAGGTACAGCATTTTTTTTAAAAAAAATTAAATATAAAAGAGAAATCAGAGCTTCAAAACAGCAGGGCAATTCCACCAAGAACTGTATTGTAGGAGAAGGAGAAGGTGGCTGTTCATTTATTGCAGTTATGCATAATGGTGAGCATTTAGTTCAGGGCTGGGGAACCTGGTGCCTTTCAGATGTTGTTGGACTACAACTCCCATTAGCCCCAGCCAGCATGGCCAATGGTCAGCGGTGAAGGGGGTTATAGCCCAACAACATCTGGGATGGGGGGGTGAAGCTTTCCCAGCCTAGATAAAGACATTTAAAATGCTGCTGTTTCTCACTGGCACAGCTATTTCAAAACCTCTTTCGAGTTTATTAACGTTCTCATTTATTAAATGTATGCCCCAGACTCTCCATAAAGGATGCTCAAAGCGGCTTAGGATAATAAGAACTACATAGCAACAAAGTATTTTTAAAAAATATATAAAAGAAAGAAAGCCACAATAAATAAAAGCAAGAGGCAATTAAAGGGCAGGGCAAGGATACAGGATACGACCCAGAGTCTTGGTATGCCTTTGTTTTCCTTCTTTTCTGTAAAGGTTTTGCATTTTGTTGCATAAATGTTTTGTGTTTGGTTTTTTTTAAAAAAAGCTTTAAAAAATAAATAGTAGAGGAAGATAAAAGCATCAAAGAAGAAGAAGAGGAGGAAGAAGAAAACAGCCCCCTCTGTAAGTCAAAGACCTGTCTAAATAAGTAGGATTTCACCTGCTGGCATTGGCCGACAAAGTGAGGGGCTAAACTGGCTTCCTTAGGAAGAGAGTTCCAGCCCTCTAAGAGCTGCCAACATACCTTTCTTGTGTTCCTGCCAAACACACCTCTCCTAAAGCTCTTAAAACTTGGCTTGCAAGCTCTGTCAACAGCCTTGTAATAACACAGGGACTCAAGACGATCCTACTGGATCAGGCTGATGGCCCGTCTAGTCCAGCATCCTGTTCTCACAGTGGCTGGCAAGATGCCCTGAAAGGGGAAGCCTACAAGCTTGCCACTCTGCCCACCTACCATTTCTAGCAGTGGAGAGCTGCGGTCAGTCTGAGCAGGCAAACAGTCTCACCTGCTATAAAGCATCTTCCTATCTTGCTATGTCTAGGCTGCACATGAAAACACAATAACACTGTCAGTTTGGGCACATCCCTGGGAAACTGCAAATATTCTCAGGGCAGCAAAAGCAGTTCCTGGTCTGGGCTGTCCATCTGTGCAGACATTTCCTGCATGCACTCACATGGGCAAAACCATTGCTGTTCAGACTCATTCTCTAGTCAACTAATTTATTTTTTTAAAAAAACCCACAACCAAGATTCCCTTTTGCCTTCACAACCCACTGCATGCACCTCATGTCCCAAGAAACCAGACCTCATCAGAAACGCAGCAGCGCATGTTTCATGTTACTACACCTTCTTCAGTGCAGCCATGTTTCTTGTTGGCCATAGGTTTCAATTTCTTCGGACAGCCTAATACCAACTTTCCCCTCCTTTTTTCTTAAAAACAAATGCAAAAGATTTAGCATTCTCCAGTCGAAGCGAGGGCTGTTGGTGCTCAGCAGATCCATACTTATTTAGGCAGTATCATTTAAAAGATAATGCACAATCAGCACTAGCGGCAAGGCGTACGTTCCACAGGCCGAGAACATGATTTCCAACCTGTATGCCTGCCGCATTGATTACACCAGGCAGGTCAATAACAGAATGGTATGCGGCTCTAAATCTTATAATGAAGCTCTCCTTGTGAACCTTCTCTTCTCATACACGGGTTAATAATACCTTCTGCACACAGCTAATATAAAGAGCATGCTGTTTTCGTAAGCAAGAGGCTGGGCAAAGATGCAAGGCTGATTACGCTCAAATTTGACAGCAATTCACAAGCGGGGTCACTGTTCAGCTCCCTAACAACCCACGGCCTCAGCCGATTGTCATGCCACCCATCAGTCCCAGGGCCTCAGAGTAACATTTGCAATGAATAAAACTAGAGAGTCATGCAAATAATATTATTCTTGGGGAAGCCCTGTGGGTTGTATGGAGAGCTTTGCACAAATGGCCTTTCAGAATTCTGTCCCTTATTTGTTGGCAGGGATGTCTGGAGTTTGTGGGGGGTACCATATCATCAAATTTATCTATGGAGAAGAGAAGTTCTCCAACTGCTTCTCAGGGGTAAGCCATCTCCTGCCACCCCCCCCCAAAAAAAATAGTTGCCCCTCTACTGCTGCAACTTGGTGGTTCCATAATACAGTGGCACCTGTATTATGGAACCACCTTCTCTCTGAACTTAGGTGGGCATCCCAATTAATCACACTTAGGCACCTGAAATTTGTCCCCCATCATCGTATGAATGACCACATGCTCAGAAGGAGATGGGGCATGTAGTTTCCAGGGCACCTGGGGATTGGGTGCCTTGGGAAAATTACATTTCCCAAGGTCTCTGGGGCCTGAGTCACAACTGTTACAGTGCTTAAGCTGCCAGGGGAGCACATTAGAATCCAAACCAGAGAATAACTTTAGATTAAATGACACTCAACTCACAATGCACCTGAACATTATAAGCGTATTCAAAGGCAGGTAATTGTGAATTCTGGTGACATGACTAGTGACCAGGTGGTATAGGTAGCCATTCACCTTTCCATATGATTACAAGGCACCACACGGTACATTTTAAAAATATTACTGGCTGGCTGAACCTCTTTCATTCATACCTGCAGGCTAAATAGCAGATTCAGACTAAGTGAACAGTACCTTGCAAAATGCATATGCCAGTCAATCACCCGGTGTGATTTACCTCCTTATGGAAGTTCAGAACATATGTTTGCGGTGAGCACACCACCTTCAAGAACAACTTTATTCTTGTTACTGAGCATATACTAAATGTATTTTTAAAAAAGGCATGTCTATAAATGACACTCATGCTCTGCCTTCAGAACAGCAATAAAGGCAGTGAGTTTTAAGAGGACCAACAGAGAAGCATAGCAAGGCAACGCTGGCAAGCCGGAAGAGCCAAGTGGACGAGTAGGAGGCATGGGTGGGGGGCGGAAATGGAGCACAGCTAAAAAGCTGGCACTCGAGCTGGGAATCTTCCACCCTGCAATAACAATCTCTGCCAGCAATCCACAGGAGTACTACAACAGGAGCAGGTGAAAAAAATTAAAATGCTACCGGGAGGGGAGCAATGGCGGTTTGAGACAGCAACACGTCCATTTGATGGTGTGCTCCACATCTGTTATGCATCTTCCGTGTGCCAGGTAGGGTCTGCTGGAGAGAGCTGGAGATTTTGGAATCTAGGTGAAGGAACATGGACTCAGCCAAGGCTGTATTCACATGACCAGAGGCAGATACTCAGGGAAGGGGCACAGTTTGGTGGCAGAGCATCAGGTTCAATCCCTGGGATCTCCAGGTAGGGCTGGGAAAAGACTCCCATCTAAAACCCCAAAGAGCTCCTGCCAGTCAGTGTGGAAAACAATGAGCAGGATAGAATAAGGCAACTTCCTATTTAGGTGGGCTTAGGGTGTGTCTAAGCTTTGTCCCTCTAGCCCAGTATTAGTTACCGTACTCTGGCTGACAAAAGCCCTCTAGAATCCCAGGCAGACATCTCCCCCCCCCCCCTCTGTTACCTGATAGACCATGGAACCTAAGGTTTCAACTGTGGTTTCCTAGCTCACGGCTAATATATGCCAAATATACCTTAAACAAACAAATCTGCATCCAGAACCTAAAGGAATCACCCCCCCCCATACTTTGCTTTTTGGGTGTTTCCTTAATTGCAAATGTTACCCATTACATTTTATTGTTTGTTTGATGCAATTAAGAACAAACCCATCACGAGGATCAAGATCTTTTGTGCTTTGGCTTTTCATGCAGATATTTTTCATTCGGAGGGGAAAGTACTTGCCTCAGCCAGCAGAGCTTATATTACGGGGGTCCTCCAGGGACCCCCCTGCCCCACTCCCAAGAGCCTTAGATTGGGACTGTGCTAATCCAAAGCTTGAGATGTGACAGGCAGCAACCGGCTTGCGGCAGGGAGGGGGTTGCGAATCAGAAAAGCCTGCAGAAAAGAAAAAGAAAAAAGAAAACGGGGTGGGGGGGGAGAGCTGAGAGCGCAGAATGACCACTCATGGCATTGTGCTGTCCCCCGCCCCCTTTTCTCTGTCATAGAAGGAAATTGCGGGAGGGGGAAATCACCTTTGCACTGCTGGGCAGTTTGTATATATGCTTATTTTTAGAACGACCTGACAATTATCCAAGGGTCTAACACTAACAGATGGCCTGTCTTAAAGACTCATATGCTCGCTAGCATGCACTTCCGACAAAATGGTAAATGTACTCAAGAGCGTGCCATAAACAGCTTTCAATGAGTACTCCAAATCTAATTTAGTTAGCACACTTCATTAAAACCGATAGCGGGTAACCAGAGCTTCTCCTAAACCCAGGCATCAATTCCCAGCCCGGTTGTTCCAGGTAACGCGCAAGTGTGGTTCGTTATCTGTCTAGCTCTCAATTTCCCAAGAAATATGTGGCCTACCCTCATTTCCTTTCTCAGCTGCTAGGGAAAGGATGAATCCTAACCTATAGAGCAACACTTGGGGAAAAAGCAGGAGGGGGTCTTCTAGGAATGAGAGCTTGCAGCTTCTAGTTCTATTTGGAGGAACCCTTAAAGCTGAGGAGGATGAGAAGAGTTGGACTTGCCCACTGATGAATTGTGGATTCTTAACAGCAGCATCAAAAAGGAGGTCATTATCATACGTGAAGTGCAACACCCCACTAGATGCTATACAAGAAAACCCAGTCTTCACAAATGGCAAGAAAAGTGATGATTTGATCCCGATGTTCTAGATCAGTGTCTCCCAACCTTTTTTGGGCAAAGGCACACTTGTTTGATGAAAAAAATCTCGAGGCACACCACCATTACAGCCCCGTGACGTCAGCGCGCAGCGTCGCGCCGGGAGGGACGCACGGAAGTGTAAGTTTCAATTATTTTCCCTCCCCTCCTGTGTAAAGGGGAATGCACTCTGCTAAGTAAAGGCACTTGCCACAGCAGCGTCAACGTCACAGCACCCACCGGCACCCAAGAGAGAAGGGGTCTCAGCAGCCCTTTTGCCAGGAAGAGGAGCAAGAATGAGAGGAGGAGGAGGAAGAGGAAGAGAGTCCCCCCCAAAAAAACATTCTCCTTTTGATCTTTCTTATTTGCAATTCCTCATTGCAAAACAGCGGTTGATATATAGCTGATTTTTTTGTTATTACAGTCCCCACCCCCTCACCTAGAAAAACACCACCTGTCAATTATTATTATTATTATTATTATTATTATTATTATTATTATTATTATTATTATTATTCCCCGCCACTCTGGGAGGCTGAAGCCCTTTAAGGCTTCCTTCTGTCCACTCTCTGTGAATTACCTGCCCGGAGCGTCACAAGAACCGCACCAGACATTCACCAGACCCCAAATCTTTCCCCCTTCCTGGCCTGAGAGGCTGCAAATTCTACCTGCCTTCCCCCCTCCAATTGATCAACACACAGAGATGCAGGTGGCCAGGGACCCACCTGTGCACACCTGAGCCTGCAAGGGGCAGCCAAGCCCCCTTCACCGCCTGCCCCCCCGCCAGCCCCCTCTCCCCTCCTCCCTAGGCGGCAGCTCCACCATGACCACAAACGACGGCGGCAGCAGCAACCGCGCGTGGCCCGGGCTCCCCTCGCCGGCCGCGGGAGCCAAGGCGCGCGATAATTTTCTTAAATTATGTCAGCGGCGCCCGGCAGAGCAGCCCTCTCGGCCACGGCAGCCCGGCTCTCCCAGCCCCCGGGGGCCGCCCTCCTCCCTCGCGCACCCGCAGCGTTCCCGCCCGGAGAGGCGGCGGCGGCAGCAGCAGCCGCGCGCGGCCCGGGCTCCCCTCGCCGGCCGCGGGAGCCAAGGCGCGCGACGAGGGAGAGCCGCGAGGCGGGCGCTGTGGACTGAAGCGCTGCCCGCCGAGCTCGCAGGCAGCCAGGCAGGCAGACAGCGAGAGCCCCGCGCTGGGCGGCCTCTCCTCGCCGCCGCCGCCCCGCCTCTCGCCGCCCGACTCGCCCGCCTCCCTCCCACGGAACACAAGGCAACCTTCCACGGCACACTAGTGTGCCGCGGAACACCGGTTGGGAAACACTGTTCTAGATGAATGCAAAGGCTCTCTTTGCATAGCTCTCAAGCTCTCTCTATCCCCTTGCTTTAAAATCCACTGTTCCCATGAAGTCTTTGCCTCTACCTGTTAGTCTTCATACCTTACGAAATTAAGCCTTGGTTTGCGACACTGTTTTTTTCTGCATATCCCCCCCCCCCCAGATACTTATGCTATGCTGTCTCTCCCTCTGTTGACATGTAGGGCCATAAACATCTTGAGGGCAAGGACATAGTTTCACACCTCTCTAAAAAGTACCACGCACACTGATGGAACGATAATGAATACAGCAACATCTTTATCATTACTATGGGGAAGGTTTTCAGCATCCCTGTGTACCAAGGCGACCAACCAAGCTGGTTTCAAATAATGATCCCAAATTACTCCCTCTAAAAGCAAGCTCAGGTGGCTAGTGCTGACACAAATGGAGCCACCGAGAAACAAGAAAGTAGGATCAGCTTGTTTGGGGGAACCCTGATGTTTGTAAAAACATGGAAATAAATAAAAGCTCTAATGGGACAATGCCCCTCAAAAAAAAAAAAAAAGAGCGCAGTGAACATGCTCAAAAACCATAGAATGCAGGGTGTTAGATTGAAATTAAGAAAAATGAAAAGTGGAGGGAGTGAAATTCAAGAGGTTTAAAGTCCTGCAGGATGGGAGGACCTCTGGCTGGAACGATGAACAGCAGCATTTCTATTGAGAATACACTGCAGCATCACATTGTTGCAGCAGGCTGCACTTATTCATGTACCAGAGTTAGACTGCCGGTGCAGTTCTCCTTAGTTTTCCTCCTCAAAGTATTTTGTGCAGCTCCAAATCTTGCTATTTTATCACTTCTTGTATATTATGTTAAACAAACTGTGAATTCTTTGTGCCAAAGCAACCCCCGCCCCGCCCCCCGTGTGTGTTTATTTGCATATGTATTTCTTCAGTGAGAATAAAACTCGAAATATCCCAAACGCAGAATTCCCAAACATTTAAAATGTGGATTTATTGAAAGGGCATACATATATATATATATCTGAAAAGAGGGCTATTGCTCTGAACAGATACACTGCTGCTCTACAACTCCCATCATCCATGACCACTGGTCATGCTGATTAGGGCTAATGTAGTTCAAGAACTACATCTGAAGGGCATGATGTTGACCAAGGATACTTGGGCATTACTAAATGCCATACAGTGGTGCCTCTGGTTACGTACTTAATTCGTTCCGGAGGTCTGTTCTTAACCTGAAACTGTTCTTAACCTGAAGCACCACTTTAGCTAATGGGGCCTCCCGCTGCCGCTGCGCCGCCGGAGCACGATTTCTGTTCTCATCCTGAAGCAAAGTTCTTAACCCGAGGTACTATTTCTGGGTTAGCGGCGTCTGTAACCTGAAGCGTATGTAACCCAAGGTACCACTGTACTAGCATCTGGAGGCTACACTTTACAAGGGAGTGATGTGATGGCAGATGATGCCACTATTTAGATTCCGCGCATCACTTGACAAAACCACAAACCACAATCATTACAGAGATTCACAATGTGGAATCTCCCTACTTTCACATTATTTGCATTTTCTTCAGGAGAAGCCAAATCCCTAAGAGGGGAGCTCAAATACATTATTTTTGGTATGGGTCCTATCAAACCCCTTTAAATGCTGCATCCATTCACAAGCAGGAAGCACAACATGCAGTACATGTGAATCTGACTTCACCACTTGATTGCAGCACCTGCAATCAAACAGCACATAATAGCCCTAGTCTGCAACATCTGGAGGCCACTGTGTTGGCAGCTCTGCCTTAGTCGAAGATGGAATTTGAGCTTTTGGTTCAAAATACAAGCAATCCATCCATTGTTGGAAACACACCATGCACTTAATGAAATAGGAGACAGGGAAATGAGCCATGGATGATTCACAGTATGGTGAACAGTGCTCTCAATTCCAGGCAGTGTCTGAGTGAAGCATGGAGTTGGGCTAGTTTATCTCATAATAATTATCTACCCACCCTTCACTCACCTTAAAGTGGACTACAACACTGAAACAAAATAGTAAAAAACAGTTTAAAACAGCTTTCAATCACAAAAATAAGGTGGGTCCTTAAAATATGTATCTCAAGTGTCAAAGGCCCGGGGAAAGAGGTATGTCTTCAGCATTCCTGGAAAGCTGTACAGTGAAGGCGGCAGACTCAGCTCTATGGGGAGTTTCACAACTTGGGGACTGCAACAGAAAATGCCCTCTCCCAGGTCACCACCTCACCCCTGCGAGCTTCTGAGGGCAGTGGACCTCCTAAGAGGGCTCCCTTTGTCCATCTTAACACCCAAGAGGATCTTCAGGGAAGAAGACAGCCTTTCAGATATTTGGGGCCTATGTTTAAACTTTAAACAGTAACAAGAGCCCCTAAAATTGGGCCCAGACATAAACTAGCAACCAGTGCAGTAGTTTCAAAACGAAACCCCAGCCAGTAATCCGATGCACATTATTCCAGAGAAGCCACCAAATATACTTCACAGATCTATAGGAAAGCCCACTGAGAACACCTGACAGCCATGGCCTGCTTCAGAGGCAAGGCTGGGCATCTGCCAGGGCCCCAAGGCCAGTAGAGAGCCTGCCACCCATTCAGGACTACCATTTCCACTTTGGCACAGAGTATCTAAGACTGGAGGATGCAACTCAAGAAAATCCTCGATTTGCATGTTCCCCTCTCTTCTGGGCTCCCATGTCCAAGCCCCTTCCCCAAATCCTGGAGCCAGCACTGCTGGTAGCTGAAGCACCCAACATGTTTGGTCAAATGACAGGGTCCGCGGGCCTCGGAGGGCCCACTACAGCTGCCAGCCTGCTACAGTTGCCAGTGCTTTTCTTCACAGCACTGGACTGTGAGAGCACTTGGTGGTGGGTGCTGTGTTGCTTCCAGTCCTGCCATCCAGTCCTTCTGCCACCAGCTGCTGCCCGTCCCCTCTGCCTCCTCTGTAGGGCTGGGAGAGGCACTGAAATATACCTTGTTTGGGGTCCCCTCAAACCTGGTGCTTCCCTGAGTAAACCTTACGTTTGGGGTGGGTGAAGAGTAATTGTTCTCCAGGAAATACTGTTCAGCAAGGCAGTATTTCAGGAAACATTTTTTTCTCTCTCTCTTTTTTTAAGAATAAATTCCCCATTCTGTCTCTCCTTGTCCATGTTCCACAGTCACAGTGCTGTGATAACAGAATTAAGCGATGAGCTGACACTGGTTAGAATATGCTCCAGTTCAGTCTGCTCAGAGCTCATTAGTTTGATGTTCTTCCATAGCAATGGACTGCAGGAAAGGGGCAGGGGCAGGTGTGGCAGGTCTTGTCACCTGCTTCCTGACAAACAGCTGTTCAGTGGGCTCTCAGCTGCATCGCGGGAGACAGGTGTACGCACAGTGCTGATGTCATCATGATGCCTCCCTGGCAAGGGGAGAAAGAGAGAACACTATTGGCTGGAGAAGATGGGAAGAGTGCAGTTGATTGGAGGAAAAGACCCTGGAGTTCTATTTTCAATGTGTTGCTTGGTATTTATAGGGATAACAGACCTGGAATTATGAGCAGTGCCAGGGGTTCTGGAGCCTGAAGAAGGACCTGTATGGTTCAAAACGTGGAAGGCTTAAGAACTCTTAAAAGGGACTCAAAGACTTCAGAGCATGCTCAGTCCCTGGTAGCTGGCTAGGCTCTATCTGCAGGTGCTGCAAGTGTGTGTGATACCAGTCTCTGCAACTGGATGGTAGTACAAAGCCACTGGACTGATCAGGTGTACTTTAAATAACAGGAGCCTGACTTTCAGCTTGGTCAATCCAGCAGCTGATTCTTGTTGTGCAATCAGTTGCACAATCATCTGCAGTAAGCTATTTGTGTTTTCCACTGCACAACAATGTTCTGTCTGTGCAACAAGGATACCACTAAGTGACTTTAATTTTAAATACAACCCTTAGTTCTAGTTCTAGGTCCTGTTACTGAACTTGGGGACTAGATTAAGGCACTGCCTTCAACAGCCCTGACCAACGACAAGATAGCTTAGCTCCAGCAATCCAAAATTGGTAATGCCATTGATATCAATGGCCAAACATAAGGTATTTCATTGTTGGATGGACACCCTTGACCTCAGCCCATATATATTTGTGTTCTATGATGTACGTATGGCTCTTGTGCATGTGTTTCAATCGTGGGGTTAGCAAATTCACACCTACGAAGAAGTGTGCACTGTGTCCTCCAGTGAAACGAATGAAGAAACTCAATTTGTGAGCTCTAACACCTAGAACAAATGGCTGTGCTAAGCTGATGTCTTTAAAGTCCAGGCACGGCTACCCATTTCTCTTTACTGTCCCTTTGAACCCCAGGATGAGTTATCAGGAAAGAATCCAAGTCAATCTCTTCCTAGTACATAGCTGGAGCAGGCATTGTCTCAGAGACACCTTTAAGAATCACATTACAAGGACTGCGTGCTCCCTATTTTTTATTTTTTTATTTTTTAAAAAAGCCCCACTGGATAAAATGCAATTGTGAAGAAAGGTAAAGCAAAACTCTAGGGAAAATTTCCTTAACACAGCACTTCGGAAATAAATAAAAAAAGCATGAGAGAATACATTATTAAGAGATAAAGAGAAGTTCTCTGTTAGAAAGAGAGGGGGGGGGATATATGTAAACACACCATGATTCACTCAGGCACCTATTGAAACAAGGCAACTAATAATACCCTGTCTCGAGAGAAGGTGGGCTCCAGAGAATTTTTCTCGCAAAGGTAGATACATCACCCTGTCTCCAGTTTGTACTTTTGGGTACCCCATGCTGAAGATCAAAATAAACTCAAGAATGAACCTTGCATCCCCTGCCCGACAGCCTCAAAATGCAAAAAGAGAAAACGAACCAAAATTAAATTACTATTGTCAGAAGCACACGACAATGGAATATTTTTAGAAATCTTTAGCACTTGTGTCATTCTTTCCCCCCACCCTCAAATCATTTCCATCTGACTGCGTAATGGATTTTTTTGTTTATCTGGAGTGGAGAAGGAAGACAGACAATGGAGGATCCCAGCGCACAGCCTGGTTCTGTTGACAATAGTTGCCCTTTTAACCTCAACTTGGACAGTCTACAATCTTCTTGGGGAGTTGCCAATGTGCCTGCTTCCTTGCCCTGGTCTGAAGTTCTCAAGAATGGCTTCACGCACAAAAGAGCTGGCTTCTGATCTCGGATCCACTGGCATGCACCGCTGAACACATTGTAATAATTTGCATCCATCCCAACACAGACTGATGTTCAGCTGCTTAACTGTGAGATGGCAACTGGGTGGGATTTGGACAAGATAAGAAATCGCCCTTCCCCAAACTATTATCAGCCTTGAATTTAATGTTGGGATGTAATAGCTGCAGAGAACATTTAAATGATAGCCAAATCCTGTCATTTTAGGACTAAACAGCCCCTTCCCACAAGGTAATGGTAATGCCAATAGTAGCTACACTCCTAAGAAAAGCAGAGTGGACCTGTCTGCTTTGAATTTAGAAGGTTCACAGTGAGGGCATCCTGCATGTTTCCCCCCAGAAATAAATTCCACTGTACTCAACTCTTATGTAAGTTTGGCTAGGACTGCAGACTGAGATGCATACCTGTTCGATTCTTAGTCTTCTTGTACTCCATTGGTCTTTCTTTCCTTCCACTCACGACTTTCAAGAGCCCCTGCCCACCTTTCCAGTACAAAGTCAAAAAATTCCAAGCCAGTGTTGATGTTTTTTCTCCACTTAGAAGGCTAATCTAACACAACTCAGATGATTTTAAAAGAGGATTAGACAAAATCTGTGGAATTTAATAAGACTATCAATGGCCACTAGCCATGACAGCTATGCTCCACGATAACTGTCGGGAGACAGTATGCCCTCTGAATGCCAGCTGCCAGGGATCTCAAGTAAGGAGAGTGCTGTGCAGAGCAAGCATGCCACAGGCATCTGGATGTTGGGCTAGATGGGCCATTGGACCAATCCTGCAGCATCTTATGTTCTTACGAAAATAAACCACCTCTGAAGTATTCTGTTAAGGGGGGACTATTTCCCTCTAAACCTTGTTGACTGCGCTTGCAGTTAAAACGTAACAGGAGTTGCCAATGTGGTGCATTTCAGGTATTTAATGGGCTACAACCTTAATCAGTCACAGCCAGCATGGCCAAGGATCACGATGATGGGAGTTGTAGTTCCACAACATCTGGAGGGCACTATGCTGGCTACCCCTAGCAAAGGGAGAGGCAACTGAGGCACATGGAAGTAAATATACCCCATATTTACACCATACAGTTTGGGTTCAGGGCTAGATGAACAGCATCCTTCTCATCTAGCCTTGCCCTACAGCAGTCAGTGCTGCAGGATAACTGCATTTTTGCATTGAGAGTGCTGAGATCCTGGGGTTAGTGAACAGAAAGCTACTACTAGCCCCATAACTCAGCTATAATGTGCTGCGTGATGGGAGAACTTCCTAACTATAATCCTCTGTGTGATTCCTCACAGACCTCAAAATTTACAGTTCTAAAAGCAAGCATTACATGGAATCTTAATTGCATAAAAAGCCAGCAACATTATGGTGTATTTGCACATTCAGTTACAACTTCTGCAGTCCAGGGTTGCATTGATGTGCAAACATCTGACGATCAACCTGACTCCAAGGTTTCAGTGGGATGTTCTCACACACAACACAATTGGATGCACATTTCTAAATAAAGTGAATCATGTACTTATACTGAAAACATGCACCTTTAAGGGAGTAGCAAGATGAAATTAAAATGTCCCATTGCTCTGTAAAGATGAACAGGTTAACCACCTTCCATATGAATGCCACTTCAAATAAAGCCCATAGTGGGCAAGATGACATTCAATATATAGAAACTTGCAGTGAGATATAGTGAAAAATAACCAGAAAATAATGAGCAAAGGAAGGCAAAGAACATGCCTGCATAGCCGGAATATGAACCATTAATACAAAACATAATCTAGATACAATCTGCATTTTTCTGGCGCATCAGAGCATGAATACATAACAACTGCTCTAGCACCAAATGGGGGACAATGACTTTTTGCAGCAAAGCACCCCTAATCCTTATTTAAGCCATGAGATACGGTGTCACATTGGTTAATTAATCTGAATTCTGCAGCTTCCCGTTCCATCTGTCCCTTGAATTTGGGCCAGCGTTTTCCGCTTGCAAGGCCGCCGTAACTTCATTACAATGGCAGATGAGCATCGTATCTTTGCTATGTTGCACGCTGCAGCTGTTACCATGTCCCCCAGTTTGCAAGTCCCAGGGCCAATTCACAAGCCTTTATTGTTTCTTCCAATTTATGGGTGGTGCACAGTTGCTGCAAGCTGACCATTACAGCGCCATAAAGCAGACTCCTGACTGTTTCGACACGTATCAAAGCTCATGAAAGGTTTAGCCAAGGCAAATGTAGCTCAGACCTGGGCTAGTATCAGCCATACCAAGCAGCAACTACTTCAGGCGGGCAACGTGCCTAGCCATGATAGTTGTATGATACCTCCAGTTTCAGAGGGAGTATTCCTCTGAATTCTAAATGCAGGGCGGCAGCAGTAGAGAAGGGCTGCTGCCTTCAAGTTCCCTTTGAGGGTTTTCTAAAGGCATCTGATTGGCTGTTGTGAGAAAGAGGATGCAGCACTAGATGAACCTTTGGTCTGATCCTGCAGGGTACTTCTCACATCTCCCTCCAAGAAGCAGATTAGCGTTCATCTCCCCTGTTGTACGGCTTAATCAATTAATGCTGTTTTCTACTGAACATTTGTTAACCCACTTTGATGTAAGGCAGTGGTTCCCAATTAGCTAAGTACTGCAGACCCCCTGTTTTTCAAAAGCTAAGCCATGGACCCCCTACTTTTGAAAATTTTGGTAACCTATTGGGAACCACTGATGTAAGGGAAACCAAGACGTTGGAGCCGAATCAACCTGGGCTCATGGTTGAGTTCACCCTGGACCAACCACAAGTTGTAACCAAGGTTCATTCTATGGCTTATGGGCTATGGTTTGTTCAGGGAAAGCTAAACCATGAGCTCGGGTCTGGTTTACAGCATAAGCCTAAATAAGGATGAAGGAGGAGCACCGTGGACACTATCTCCACTTGCATTCATGCTAAGCCATAGTTTGGTTTAGCACAACGTGTGAACCAGGCCAATGCGTACAAGGGCGCTTTTGTGTTATTACTAAGTGATCAAATGACCCTCCATAAATAATATTAGGTCACATTATAATTGATAATCTCACACGAATTCTTCATGAGCTTGTGCAATCTATGTTTCCAAGTAGAAACATACAGAGTAGGGTGGGATTTTTTCCTCCATTAAAAAAAAGGGCCTCCTCTTTTATTTTTAAACTATGCCCCTTTCTTTTGTTCTGCCTGACCCTATCCAAATCCTCATTCCTGGACTCGAGAGGCCTCTGGCGGCTGCTACTACCATCCATCCAAACAAGGGCACAGAAGGGTCTTCTCTGAGACCAGCGTGGGCTTCCTTTAATCACATCTGCTGTTGAGCAAAGCCATGCCAAGGAGATGCTACCACTGCAGCCTTGCTTTGAGAGCCTAATATTGTGGGATGCAGAGGCCCCTTTGCTGCAGCTGCGTCTTGACAGCCTAGGAAGAAGGAGCCTGGTATACAAATTCTGGCTGTCACACTGAAGTGATAGGAAATAAACTGTGCCAGCTTTGAACCAGCATATTTGTGCAGGGGACACAAATACACACATCAAAATCCACCTTTTCCCTTTCCTTGAAACAGAATGCCCTTTCATGGCAAATCCTCTCTGTAGCAACAAAGCTTCAAGAAGTGATTACACAAACACACACACACACATTTAGAACTTCTTAATTAGCATTTTGCACATTTCTGTGACCAGGTACCCACTAAACACCCGCATTTATTATTTGCATGGAAAAGGAAGCAATAAAGTGTTGATTAAATGAGATGGTGAAGCCTGCCTAAGTGATACTGAGAATGGAATTTATTTTTTATTTTGCAATGGCAGGTCAAACAAAAGAGCCATTCTGATCAGAACAGCTGTTCTGTTTAAAAGATGATCTCCTCTGCTTTCTATGTTGCTTTGGCATTCGGAAGTGATGTCTCAGAGACAACGGAAAAGGGTCCTTGACAATGCCATGTTCCTAAGTGATGTTCTGAGTTCGCTCAGTTAGCATGGCACGTTCAAGGCCAAAGTAATGAGGACATCAGCAGACTCATTTCTTCAAACTCAAGTATGCTCCAATTACATATGAAGAGGGGAAGATCTGACTTATATAAAAAAAGTAAATGGGGTGTTAATGCCTCTTCCTATGCCCTCATTTCTCCTTGACCAATCTCAGATAATGGAAATAAGCTTTGCTGGGAGATGAGTGCCTGGAAAGTGGAATGAAAAAGTCAGGCAGCTTTGTGGCCCTTCTGAAGCAGCGTATCTGGGTTAAAAGCAAACAGATCTGCAGACATGACATCCAGATGGGCTCTCAGAATGTTCTGATTTTCATTTCACTGGGCTGTATCCAACTAACTCCTACTCAGAGAAGACCCACTGAAATTAATGGACCTAAGTTAGTCAGGACCATTAATTTCAATTAGTCTGATTTGAGCAAGACTGACACTGGATATAACATGCCGTGACTGCTGATGAACCCCTGATGTGTTACAGTGGTTTCTGGGAGACAGGTTCAAGTATACTTCCAGTTCACACAGAAGGCTTCTCTGGGTATCTTGAACCTCCCTCCCCCATCACCATACATGCGAACAGAGAACACTCTCTAAAATGCAGTCCTCATGCTGCCTTTTTTGGTTCACAGTGCAGAGGAACATCCAAGGCAGTGATCAAGTTGTCATTCAGGGATGCTTGTCCACTCCTGCCAATTTTCAAATAACCAAGTGGTTCAGGAAAATTACCCAAGATCCTCCAATTCACTTCTACTCTGTGGTCTATGAAGGAATTTCTCCTGCAAATTCCAAAGCTCTCAGAAGCTTACTCTGCAGTAACTCAGAGCAGAGCCTTTAGTATAGCTGCTCCTGTTCTGTGGAATAGCATCCTGTCAAATTACGACAGGTGCCTACTATCTGCACTTTCCAGAAACAACCAAAGATAAATTTGCTCCAGCAGGCTTTCCCCGTTAGAAAAATGGGTCTTTGCCATAAGTGTCTGCTTCTTTGGGTTTCAAATGCTTCTTTGCATTTCAATTTTAAATGCATACATAACTTTTGTGTTTTTAACTGTTTTTAACCATCTTATTTGTAAACAACCTTGAAGTGATTGTTTAGAATTGGAGTAATAAACCAGTGGTGGTGATGATGATGATGATAGCTGCTGTTGTAAAATAGAACATGGTCAGCCATTACCAATCACTGTCTCCTTTCACAACAGACAATTATTCCAATACCAGGAGCCAGACAAGAATGTGATAAACTTAAAACTGGTTCATCATCCAGATTAAAAATAAAGGTGTGTTCTCACCCTGAAGAACTGTGAGATGAGAGTTACAAGGTATTCAGGTTGTGGATTAACAAACCAAAAATAAAGAAGTTTTGATTTGTGTGCATCCCACATCTTTTTCCCTGCAAAGAGTCTAACGCTAATGATTTATTTCTCTTAATGCAAATTTCAGGCTTGAATGCAAGTAACTGCAATTTGAAAATACCAAATGCTGGTGCCTGCTCATTATTTGAGGGTGACAGCAACTTGAAAAAGCATGTTGCTGCTGCATTAAGCCGAAATGATTCCATCAAGGGAGTCAAATGGTGAGGGATGGTGGAGAGAGCAGGATGCAAATATCCAGCAAGATACATCATACACAAAGTTAAAAATATATGGGCACTGAAAATGATTCCTCAACAGTCCCACAGGGATTTAATCACCACGGAGATGTGGATTTGGGGTTTTGTTCCCGCAGGATCATGGAGGGAAGTATTCTTCAACAACCTTCCTGAGGCTGGCACCCTCCAAATTACAGCTACAACTCTCAATCACCCACTACCATTGACCATGTTGGCACAGCATTCAGTTGGGGAAGGCTGTTGCAAGAGTCCTAGTCCACAGCCATCATCTCTTCAACTTGCCTACGTTAAATAAAATCGGGGCAGGAGAGTAATTCAGCCTAAAGGCAAGTGAAGAAAATCTGGTGTTAACACAGCTGTCTGCTCTTGGTAACCAGCCACAGAAACATGCCAATGTACTAAAACAGAACAAAAGGCCACATTGTTTTCCACTTGTAATACGGGCTGATTTGCACATCACGGCTCTGGTCAGGGACTGAAGTTCAACAGGAACTCCTTTCTGATCCTATCAAGAACTTAAGGGGCAAACACCATGTTGCCAATTGACTCGTTCCTGTGGGAGCTAGAGACACAGTCTAGGCATCCCTGAGCTAGACGGTTCAGCTAAAGTCGAAGGCAGTTTCACCTTCAGTTGCTCCCTCTGACTTGGGATCCTGACATGGCTGGCTCCAGGTCTGGGGGGTCCCTGGGAAGGGTGTCCTTTGGCGAGCCCCCTTCTCCCTTGGCAAGCTATGGTATACATAACTGATGGCAGCAGCAACAGCACAGAGCAACTGCAAAAACCCGCCGAACTTAAACCAGCCCAAAGCTTTACCGCTTTTTCAATAGCTGAGTGTACTGAAAACACCAGTTTGTGTTTCTCCCCTTGAATGGCCGCTTCCCTCCCTCCCCCCCCAAAAAAAAACTAAATAGCAGAACACGCCTTTTCCCTTTAAAGGTCAATCTCAGCTCTTTTAAAGAACAAATAGCAAGTCAGCAAGTCAGAGGGACCAAAACTCCAACCATCTAAATGCTCTGTGTAATGGCTTTGAACAAAGGTTGCTTCAGGTTTGTCTTTCTTTGCTTTCCTTTTTTCTTTTCAAAAGGGGTTGTAGTATAGCTGCTGGCACAAACAGAATGAGATGTTGGAGAGTACATCTCTCTGTTTTCTGTGGACAAGAAATTCACTAAAATAGATGAATAATGAATGTGGCCAGGGATCTCAACAGCTACGACGGCTAGTTCTGCAAGATGCTGGGAAAAGAAACACAGAACACTCCATATTTTTGCTACTGATGATTCCTTGTTCTTGCACAACAATAGATATCTATGTTAGAATTGCCACACATCTGGATTTTCCCGGACATATCCGGAATACTGCAGTCAGAAGCAGTGTCCAGTCGGAAATCGTGGAAATGTCTGGGAAAATCCAGACCTATGGCAGCCCATGTCGGCAGTGCCGTTTTCCATTAAAATAGCTCAAAAACGACATTTTTTGGGGTGATTTTGCCCAAAAAGCTCAACAACATTTCTGTCCGGATTTTCACTGTTTGAAATATAGCAACCCTATCTATGTGAATGCGTGACTGTCTATATATTCGAAACAGTTTTCTGTGGCACAGACAATCTGAGCTCTCCAAAAGTGCCGGCAAACAGCATAAAGATAAGTTACGAAGACATACCTAATTTGCTGTGATGAATTGCGTGCATGCTTCAGTGATCAAAACTGCAGCTGAGACCTATTATATTTAATGATCTAGATGGTTCCTGTGAAAACACTCAGGCACAGATTGTTATGTCTGGACAAGCAGCCTAGTTTTGCTCTGGTAGTAGCAAATGAAGAGAGTGGGGTGGCAGTGCCGCAGCTTTCGTGAGCTGCTCTAGCCGTAATGGTGGAACGAGGTGGGACTCCTTCCCTTTTTGTCTACACTTCAGCTCCTTTAGAGAATATAGGAGATGTCCTTATACTAGGTCAAGGCTTTGCATCCATCTAGACTAGTGCATTCTTACTGTGACTGGCAGCTGCTCCCCAGGGCCTCAGGCAGGGGTCTTTCACATTATCCACTACCTGATCCTTTTAACTGGAGATGCCAGTCATTGAACCTAGGACATTCTGCATACAAAGCATACGTTCCACTGCTGAGATACAGTGCTGTACCTTTGACGCAAGGCTCCATTTTCTTTAAAAACTGAAAGAGAGTTTCTTTGGAATAGTGTGGGGCTTCCAGGCAAATATTTCCTTCAAATATATACAGAGACAGAGTGAATAATGGGAAGCTGGAATATTAGGCTGATGGAGCGGTTCCTGCATAAGGTATTTAACAACAATCTTAGCCCGACTGCACTGCCAATTAGTTTCCGGGCCCAATTCAAAGAGCTGCTTTTGACCTCTAAAGCCTTAAATGCTCAGGACTGCAATACTTCAAGGTCCACCTCTCCCCATATGAACCAACCCAGATGCTGCAAGCATCATCTGAGGCCCTTCTTTGTGTGCCTCCTTTGTGAGAGGCCTGGCAGCATGAGAACGGCCTTTTCTGTGATAGCTCCCTGCTTGTGGAATGCTCTCCCTAGGGAGGCTCACCTGGCACCTTCATTATACAGCTTCAGATACCAGGCAAAAACTCTTCTGCCAGGCCTTTGGCTAATTAAACAATCCATGGCCTTTTAAATGGGAGTTGTTTGTTATTACAGTATGCGTTGGGGGGGGGGTTATATTGTAAACTGCCATGTGATCTTTGGATGGAGTAGTAGTAGTAGTAGTAATCTTTGCAAAACAAAGATGTTGCAAAACTTCCAAAACTAATAATAAAAACCAATATTTAGTAATTTCAAGTATTCAAGCATTTCACATGCATGGGCTGCATTCGCACAAACAAGTGCCAGTTTAATAAGCCAAGATATGCATGAACTCCATGTACCTGCATGCAGCCTCTTCGCTCCTGCTTTTTCCTTTTCATGAGCAGAGAAACAAACCAGGAAACAGCAAGCTAGCCATAAGCTAAAGGTAAAGGGACCCCTGACCATTAGGTCCAGTCGTGACTGACTCTGGGGTTGCGGCGCTCTTCTTGCTTTATTGGCCGAGGGAGCCGGCGTACAGGTCATGTGGGCAGCATGACTAAGCCACTTCTGGAAAACCAGAGCAGCACACGGAAACGCAGTTTACCTTCCCACTGGAGCGGTACCTATTTATCTACTTGCACTTTGATGTGCTTTCGAACTGCTAGGTTGGCAGGAGCAGGGACCGAGCAACGGGAGCTCACCCCATCGCAGGGATTCGAACCGCCAACCTTCTGATCAGCAAGTCCTAGGCTCTGTGGTTTAACACACAGTGCCACCCGCATCCCCGAGAGCCATAGCTTCCCATTATATCCAAAGAAGGTCTGGTTTAAAGCCGGCTTCCAGAACCTGTTTTTTTGAGGGGGGGGAGTCACTAACCATAGTTCCTGGTGCAGGTGTAGCAGGAAACTATGGTTAACTGTAGCTTCCTGGCTTATTCACTCATGCAAAAGGAGGACAGATAGAAAGAGGTGGGTGGGAGGGTGTATGAAACATGCACATATCCCAGCTTATTAAGCCAAGATTGCAGTGTGGCTAATAGCTCCACCATCTTTACAAAACCCCTGTCAGACATGTCTGTCTCATTGACCCCACAGTACAGGTGTTGGGGGAGGATGCTGAAACCACAGCAAATTTCCTTAAGGCATGAAATCATTCCTAAGATAGGATTTAATTCAGGCATGACAAGTCACTATTTCTCAAAGTTTTAGCCATTATGCCACACCAGCCTTCCTTCCTGCTTTGAAAAGTAATTTCCTGATTTTGCCTATGTCTCTTTTCATGAATGCTTCCTAAACAATGTTATTTGGCACTGGAGGTAAATTTGGCAAAGATCTGGAACTGACCATCTGCCACACAGCTCAGCTCAGCTTCACAAGCCAAGTGGATGCATGGAAAATTGTTTCAAAGTGCCTCCAGGACATCTTCCCTTAATGCACCTTTGCAGAACCTGAGATGTCAGATCAAAGCAATTTCAAATCCTTTGAGGTTTATTTAAGATACGTTTTGCAAAACCTGAGTCAGTAATAGCTCAAGGCAAACCTTGCAAGTGGATCTCAAAGGAGAATTTACTATCAGAATAAAGAGAGATCTGCAAGGCTGATCATCTTAATGGTTTCCTTTGATCATAAATTTAAGAATGTTATTTAAAAGAATGCAAATATTCAAAACATCTATATTGGTTTTTTATTCAATAAAAATCAGAGGTCAAATAGTGGGGACTTTTAAGGTCAATTGAAGGACCCCCAAAAGCCTTAGAAATGTGGAAATCCACATTTTGCATTTCCAAAATATGACAACAGGCAACAGGACATCTGACAACCTTAACCTGCATCAACTTTGACTAATGGTAGCAAATGCTAATCGGAAGCTAGGCGAGACTGAAGAGAATGGCAGAACTACCACATTAGCTTTCCCATCTATTTGCTTTCCTCCTCTCAAAACACAGCTATCACAATACCTTTTGGCCTTCCACAGCAGCATGGGATGTAACTTGCTTGTTTAAGACATATCCTTCCTAATTAGGACTTAGTAAGAACAGGGGCCTCTGGCATCAGTGTTCGTTATTCTCCCCTGCTCTCCATTTGTGATGCACTAGACAGCTGTGTTGCATGGCAGCCCGTATTCCTATTTTCAGTTGTGCTTCCATAGTTTGGGTTACTGAGTATTTTTAAAACTTTTTTACTTTAAAATCTGATGTATGTGTGCTCACTGTGGATTGGCTTAGTTCACTGTGGGCTGGCTATGCAAAGCATCAGCTGATCACCAGGTCTTGCAAAATGCTGTGCATGGCGCTTTGTGAGTTCCAGCAATTAAGAGATCGCTTGGTCTTGCAGGAGCCATCTATGCATGGGACTTCACAAGACACAACAATCAGCAAGTCGTTGCCACTCTGCAGGCTGTGCCTTTGGCCCCACAATTTTATTTCTAACTGGGTGTACAGAATGGATCACCTGATGTCATTGTGATGCCAGGTGATTAACAGGTAGGCAATTCCTGTGTGTGGCAGTGGAGGGAAATAAAGGTCTGGCCTGCCCACTAGATCCAGTTCCTCACCTCTGCTATAGTCCCTTGTTCAAGCACTGTCTCAGCACTGTCTCTGTTAAGGCTTCTCTCATCCTCCAATACTGTGGAGCTACTTGTTCCTCTGAATCCCCCCACCCTCTAATAAACACCACTTTTGTTCACCAACAAATACAAGATTAACCTTTTCTCCAACATAAGCCCAGCCACAGATATTTCAGATTTTAGTCAACTGCCACGAGAAGAGAACCAATAAAGAAGACAATTGCCACTAAGAGATGGCAGGGCCTAACTGTCTTTTATATTATATCTTGAAAGACCTACATTGGCTCCCAGTACGTTTCCGAGCACAATTCAAAGTGTTGGTGCTGACCTTTAAAGCCCTAAACGGCCTCGGTCCAGTATACCTGAAGGAGCGTCTCCACCTCCATCATTCTACCCGGACACTGAGGTCCAGCACCGAGGGCCTTCTGGCGGTTCCCTCACTGCGAGAAGCCAAGTTACAGGGAACCAGGCAGAGGGCCTTCTCGGTAGTGGCGCCTTCCCTGTGGAACGCCCTCCCACCAGATGTCAAAGAGAACAACAACTACCAGACTTTTAGAAGACATCTGAAGGCAGCCCTGTTTAGGGAAGCTTTTAATGTTTGATGTATCATAGTATTTTAATATTCTTTTGGAAGCCGCCCAGAGTGGCTGGGGAAACCCAGCCAGATGGGCGGGGTATAAATAATAAATTATTATTATTATTATTATTATTATTATTATTATTATTATTATTAGTGACAAAAGTCAGAGCAGCTTCAGATATTTAAGAAGTATGACTGCACCTATACAGAATGCTTGCACATTTCCAGCATTTCATGCATTTATTTTTATACAATTACATGTGATGGAAGTGAGCAAATAAGTACCTGTGCCTTCTTCTGTGTAGATGGGGGCTTGCTACATCTCATAAGGCCTTGTGTTAAAACGGGGATGGGGAACCTGTGGCCCTGCACATGTTGTTGGACTACAACTGCCATCATCCCTGATCACGGAACATGCTGGCTGAACATGACGGGAGTTGAATTCCAGCAATATCTGGAGGGCTACAGGTTCCTCATCCCTGTACCTCTTGAGGGATCCAAGAAGTAAAATGACAGCAAAAAAAATCAGGCTGCTCATACATGCTCGGGGAACAGCACCTAGCTCAAAGGGAGAGCAGTTGTCTTGCATGCAAAAGGAGCTGTGGCTAATGAATTGCCTCTCCATCTAAAGGAGTTCTAATACCATGGCAGGAAAGAACCTCTGCCTGAGACTCTGATGAGCTGCTGGTGGTGAGAATAGTAGACCATCTTGGATTTCGGAACATAGGAATATTCGTCCATGTAGCTTATCATTTTCTATGCTAACTGTCAATGTCTCTCCAGAGTTTCATTTGAAGATTAAGGGGACTTTCTGCACGCAGAGCATGCACTCTACCACTGAAGTGCAGCCCTTCCCTAATGGCCTAGTTCAGCTTCACCTGCATCTCAGGCACAACCAGGATTTTATCAGTATAATAATCCTAAATAGGAAAGCTTTTTCTCAGGCAAAGAGCCCATCAATTCCATGCATGTTTTCTACATGCATGCAAAGGGGAAATTCCTTTGCAAGCATCTGTTTGAAACCTGAAAGTGTGTGAATGCCATCGTGTGAAAATGCTCAAGCTGCTCCCCATCTACAGGACTCCTTCTTTCTTTTCTTTTTATATATAGGCTCTAATGAGACAGACAGATAGACAGACACACTAACACACACACACAGAGAGAGAGAGAGAGAGAGAGAGAGAGAGAGAGAGAGAGAGAGAGAGAGAAATCTGCATTTGTGCTGCCACGTCTGGAGGTGCCATAGCTCAGGCCAGACATTTGGACATTTACGAGAAGGAACTGCGCTTTCAGTAAACACAAGTGATGCATATACATTGCCTCTTGGCCGCTTGCACTCCTGCCCATCTGTTGGTATGGCAAGTTGCCTGCACAAAACTTGGTTGGACCTTTGCCCCAGGGGGCATAAAATGCCAGGCAACAATGGGTTTCGACGGGCAGCCTGAACATCAGCTCCACGCTCCATCTCTCGCCTGTTGGAAGTCCCTTCTTGGTGCCAGCCCTGCCACACTGCAAATACATGCCTCCGTGCACTCGATCACACATGTTGACATTTGGGCGCACTTAAGTGCATTGACGGCTCAACCAATGGCTTTCACCTGGCTCGCTTTGCCCCCTCCCCCACTTCTGCTGGGTTTTTGACACATGCTATAATGTGGAGTTATGTGTGTTTTGGTAGTCAGAACAGCCAGCACTGACAGTTTTCAACACTTTGCAGTGGGAGAGTCTGTTGAAAAGACTGGTTACTGCCCAGCTAAATCAGTTCTACACTGAAAACTGATGCACAATTTCTCTCTCTCTCAAAATGATACAGGGCACAGACAAAAGACTCTGTGTGGTGGATACATCGATTAATTTGTACACCACCCTTTAAAGCACCCAAGGCAACATAAGCGACATCATAGTATTTTATCTTCATAGCAACCCCATGCGGCAGGTCAGGCAAAAAGATAGTGGCTTGTGCCCAGGACTTCATAGCTGGGTGAAAATCATGCCATGCATCAGAGATGCAGAAGAATGATATACACACAGAGAGTGACAAACACATCAAACCAAATCAGAAAGATTCCACTACAGTTGCTCTTGGTGATTTTGCTCTGTGGGGTGGTATTGCCTTACACTCCACTCCACCCCACCCCCCTTGCCATCTGGTATACATTCAGGTTACATACGCTTCAGGTTACAGACTCCACTAACCCAGAAATCGTGCTTCAGGTTAAGAACTTTGCTTCAGAATGAAAACAGAAATCGTGCTCCGGCGGCGCGGCGGCAGCAGGAGGCCCCGTTAGCTAAAGTGGTGCTTCAGGTTAAGAACAGTTTCAGGTTAAGAACGGACCTCCGGAACAAATTAAGTACTTAACCTGAGGTACCACTGTAACTTAGAAGTTATCCAATGGAAGAGGACCTGCAACAAAATGTTGCAGTGCAGATAGGAGTGATGACTAGGTCTCTACCAAGAGTGTCTGTTTTGCGTTGTGTTTAAAATTATCTGCTGTTTACTGGAAGAATAAGAGATCGGGATGAGAGACTTTTTAAATCAGAACTGGGGAAATATGTTGAACATATGAATACAAACTGTAAACAATTAAGAATGTTAGCAGGATTGACATAAACACGAGCAGTAAGAAATAATTAAAAGGGAACATAAAGGATAACTTTGTAAATAGGTCTGAATTGTTTATGCAGTAAGAATATGATATAAAATAAGGAGCCGCGGGGGGGGGGGGAGGAAAGTCGAAGAAAACGTAGGTTGAATTTGTTTAGATTTAATTTTTGTTGTTAAAATATTGTAAAACCCTCTATCTATCTATCTATCTAATCTGCTGTTAGTTTCTGTGTCATTTTCAGCTATTTTTGTTGTATTCTGTACATCGCCTTGAGACATGTGTGGATGGCACAATAGTCACCACCTTTGTGGGCTGATTTACAAGTTTGGTATAATAGCTGAGCCCTTAAACTAGGGCTGGGGAGCCTGTGGCCCTCCAGATGTTGGACTCCCAACAGTCCCAGCCAGCATGGTCAATGGTGAGGGATCATGGGAAGCAGGGATCATGGGAGTCCAGCAACATATGCAGGGTCACTAGTTCCCCACCCCTGACCCAATTCAAGCTCTGATCTGTAAAAATGTTCAAAGAGTGAATGAAAGGATGTTGCAGTTTTGAAAAGAGGAAGAATGCCACTGGTATTAATTCCAGGGGTTTTCTGTGTGTGTGGCTTTTTCAAAAAAAACAAAATGCCCTTTTTCAAAGCCATGAAAGTACTAGTGAAGCAGAATGCCTTCTAATATGTAAAGGATTTGCAGCCAAAAACAGACTAGAAATGATGGTTAAACGCCTAGAGCACTGTTAATTTTTAATTAATGTTAGTTATAATTATCTGACGGTGCTTGACTGAGATCCAGTAACAGGGCTGGAATGGATTTTGTTTTCCTTGTAATTTATTAGTTTTATAACTAATAATAATTAAAAATTAAATAAAATGCTCCAAGTAGATCCTGTAATAACCCCCCCTTTCTATTTTTAAATGAAGAAGTAACTGATTATGGTTATACCAATTGACTAATTCCGATTCTAAGGAGATGGTGATGTATTCTCTGATTGGGGGGAAAACACAAGTTTATGGGTTTTAGGGAATCTTTTCAACCGTTATGTGGAAACAGATTTTAAGGTGTGATGGGTAGGGAGGTAGAGAAGCCATACCTTCCTCGCAAAACCTATAAAAACTGCATACGGAATTAATGCCTTCTATCAAATGTAGAATGAGTTCATGGTTTGTTTCCAAAAAGTGTCTCTTGAGGTTTGATTTCCAAGCCAAGCACAAATTGTAAAATACAACACAAATTACACTAATGAACAAGCTGCTTATTCTCACAGTCATAATTTAGATTGCATGAGGGGCTGCTGGGGAGGGGGGGGGTATTAACTAAATAAAAAACCAACAACAACCACAAAAACAACAAGGTATTTGGTGCCCACTCCACAAACAACTCAGGTTTCTTTTACAAACACACCCCTACCCGAGCAAGAAGTATGGCGCCAGCATATGGCACCCTCAGGCAGTTGCTAGGGGCTCAGTGCTCTGGCAGGCCCCACTGCTGATGCCTGCCCTAGACATCCCCTCCCACTAAATTATTTTTTACAGACGTCTGGAACTGGGAACTACCATTTTAATTACCTGCAATTAGGGTGGCCCCTTACCTATTACCCCTGGACAAAAGGGAACACTGCCTTTCAAAACATTTGTCTGTGCTACTCTATAAGAGAATCTATATCTATATCTATCTATCATCTATCTATCTATCTATCTATCTATCTATCTATCATCTATATCTATCTATATCTTACTATAATTTAAATAGAAATGCAATGCACCTCACCTTAACAGGGAGAACTGTGACCAGGTGGACCTGTGTAGCTGTTAACTCAGGTGCTAATGGCTGATGGGCAACTTCAAGGCCCTTGCAGGTAGCCTTCCTTATGGTTCTTTACCTTTAAACCACACCTGGACCAGAGGACCCTTCAGAGTGAGGACTCCTATTAGAGGACTGTAAAACAGGTCACATGGCCACCCTAATTGATATGCCCCTGACACAGTGTTTTGCTAGGGCCCATCAAAGGACATAAGTCTAAAGGGGTTGTCAACCTGGTCCCTACCACCCACTAGTGGGCATTTCAAGATTCTAGGTGGGCGGTAGGGGGTTCTACGGCACAAGCTGAATCCTCCTTCCACCAAGCACTGGTGGGTGGTAAGGAAATTTTACCATCAAGAAAGATGCATTAGTGGGTGGTAGGTATAAAAAGGTTGAATACCCCTGGTCTAAAGGCTCCCTCATATTTGGAGCCAACCCTACTGGCCACTTTGGGAATTTGCAAGCAACTGGTGTAAAATAAAAGTGTACTAGCACACAGCTAGCTTAATAAAAGATTACTAGTACACTATTAGCTAGGTATAATTAGACGTACAATGGACCCACTGGAAGTTTCATATTAGTACTTTATGAGATCAGACAACGCTGTTTTGTTTTGAGGGAACTTGGAAAGGCAGCTGGACAAGGAAGAGTGTTGTGCCCTCTCCAGATCTCTAAGTGACCTTAACTCTCCCAACTACCACACATCTGGTCAAAAGTCTAAAAACATTACTGCATTGTGCAAGCACACAGAACTTGCAAATACTTCTCAGCCCAGTCAAAGGACAAGACTCCACAGAGATCTGCACTGGGAAATGCCACCTCACATCCCAAAGGAAACTTTGAAATAACCCTCCAGTAGTTTTCTGATGGAAAAGTATAGCCTGTCCCCCAACCCAGATCTTTTGGACTACATTCCCCATCTACTCTGGCCATTGGCTGTGCTGGCTGGGGCTGATGGGAGCTGAAGTCCAACACCACATAGATGGGACCAGGAGGAGGAGATTAAGTCATTTGGCTGATCTATATCGATTAGGGTTACTGTGTATATATTGTAAACCTGGAGATGTTAGGTTGATAGAAAAGAATGACATTTTTAAAGTCACCAGTCATATATATCATATGTAAATGCCCACTTGTAGCTGACCACTTTGTTTTGACCTCCTCTGTCTCTTCCCTTTCGCTCCCCTTCCCTTCGTATCTTGCCTTTTTAGTTTGTAAGCCTGATGACAGGGCACCTCTCTTTTTTGATGTGAACCATTTGCGATAATATAATGGCCTGAAAAGTGGGATAAAAAACAGCTTGTAAAATAGTAAATAAATATATGTTTCTATGGCATCCACCCTATTTCTGATCGTTGACGTCAGCTATCCGTCATGCTTTTCAGCGCTACCAAGATGCTTTGTTGTGTTTGCTGCAGCAGACTAACTCAGCTCACTTTCTGGATGTTATATGGGAGAAGGAGATGTGGAGTGCCTGGTTTCAGAGACAGCTGAGAATTCCCATAATATACAGTTTTGGCCTCAAAAGGAGAGTAGGTTCCTCCAGAGGAGCTCCAGCAATTTTGTGGTTTGACTTGCCTCCAAATCTGAAAAAAAGATTCCTAACAAGCGATCAGACATCATCACACCTGTGCTAGGAAGGAACTGGCAGGTAGCCTGCTCCCTCCATACCTGCCTCATCGGTGGGCTGCTCTATCCTTGGCTTTAGCTTCCCTTGCTCGCAATCATTTAAGAGGAAACTGTATGATTAGCAGCACACAAGCAAACAGCAGGAACTAATCCTTTAAACACAAATACTTCAGTGGCTACGCAATAGTTCCCCACAAAACAGTGGGGAGGAAGATCAGAGACAAACCCCCTCCTCGAGTTTCCTGTAAATGCCCTGCTACTCATTCACAATTTGCTTAATGCAGTTCTTAAGGCAATTAAGGACGTTAGGTTCCACCATTCTGATTGAGCGCTACAAGCTTTGTCTATGATGATTTTCCCACCCCAGTTTTGTTTGTGTGTCTGTGTTTGTGTGTGTGTGTTTTCCTTGCAGGCTGTCAAGGCTTTGGGCACCTCAACACCATGGCTGAAACCTGACCTGATCAAGTGACGCTTTCATGTGCTGATGCTGAAAGACGGAACTGAGATGTGGGCAGTTCATCTAGATATATATTTTTTGCTGGCCATTCGCTTGCCCTCATCCATCATGCAACTGCCGTTCCATAAAATGGTTATATGAACAGCATGTGAAGCCTCACAAAGGAGAGAGAAAACTAAGAACCCTAAAGCCAACAGAACAGAAATGGGGACGGAGGGTAGGCGATGAGGATCTATAGTGAAAAGACAGAGAATGTCTTTCAACCTAATGGTAAACTGAGTAATGTGAGCTAAACATTTCATTTTTGTCAGTCACCAGTGTGACAAGGAAACAGAAATCTGAGCAGAGCTATATAGATGGAAACTAAATCATCTCTCAAGGCCTCCCCATTGAGCTCCAAGGGGTAAAGAGACTGCAATCAATGACAGTTGGCAGGGGATACAACCTAAGACCCCCAGTTCCTGACAACTCTGCCATTTGTTCCCCAATAAAAGGGGACTCACAGGAGGACACAGTATACAGTGCAAATCCCAAGGATCCCTTCAGTTGATTTATCTCAGTAATTTTTGGCTCTACTTTTCTATGTAAAATAGTCAAAGCAACGTAATAAATTCCGTCCTTACGAAACGATAACTATGAAATAATCAGACAGGAAGTAACTAGCATCAAAATAGCAACATCAAAAAAGTGTGAATTCTGTACAGAATTTTCTGCTGGCCTCAAAAGCAACTTCAACAAGCTAAATACAGTGGTGCCCCACAAGACGAATGCCTCGCAAGACGGAAAACCCACTAGACAAAAGGGTTTTCCGTTTTTGAGCTGCTTCGCAAGACGATTTTCCCTATGGGCTTGCTTTGCAAGATGAAAACGTTCCAATTTTTTCCCGCTCCCCCCCTTTTTTCTAAGCCGCTAAGCCGCTAATAGCCTTTTAGCCGCTAATCCGTTAAGCCTTTAATAGCCGCTAATAGCCTTTTAGCCGCTAATCCGCTAAGCCTTTAATAGCCGCTAAGCCTTTAATAGCCGCTAAACTGCTAATAGCGCTAATCCGCTAATAGGGTTGCTTCGCAAGACGAAAAAACCGCTAGACGAAGAGGCTCGCAGAACGGATTAATTTCGTCTTGCGAGGCACCACTGTAAAAAAGGCAAGCGACAACAAAAGCTGGAGGGTCTTCCCCGGGGAGGGCATGAAATAGTCTAGGAAGTCTCATCTCTTATACCTACCTGCCCACTACCTCTCTGGGTGTTAGGAAAGGGCTGTAGCTCAGAAGTAGAGCATCTGCTTTGCATGCAGAAGGTTTCAGGTTCAATCCTCAGCATGTCCAGGTAAGGCTGGGAGAGACTTCTGTCTGAAACCCTAAAATGAGTTGCTGACAGCCAGTATACACAATACTGAGCTAGATGGACTAATGGTCTGGCTCAGTATAAGGCAGCTTCCTATGTTCCACAGGTTTTTAATCAGAGAATAATGTTCTTAAGGTATTCAGACCATGTTGGGCTTTAAGGGTAAAAAAACCCTCCAGCACTTTGAACTGATCCCAGAAACAAATCGGCAATCAGAGGAGATGACATAATACTGAGCCCTCTATCTGTTCCCCTGGTCAATCATAATGACAAACGTTTTGCTAATGAAACTATAATGTATACAGTGGTACCTTGGGTTAAGTACATAATTCGTTCCGGAGGTCCGTTCTTAACCTGAAACTGTTCTTAACCTGAAGCAGCACTTTAGCTAATGGGGCCTCCTGCTGCTGCCGCGCCACCGGAGCACGATTTCTGTTCTCATCCTGAAGCAAAGTTCTTAACCCGAGGTACTATTTCTGAGTTAGCGGAGTCTGTAACCTGAAGCGTATGTAACTCGAGGTACCACTGTATTTATAAGTGGCATGTCAGGTTTATCACTGATACTGCATAACCATATTTTTTAAAAAAACCATAGAAGGGTAAAGGGACCTTGGCCAAAAGAGTGGCATACAGTAAATAAACATTCTTTTCTTCTTAAGGATTGGCTATCAGCCCAAGACAACCATTTTTGCTTGGCTTATTGAGATTGCTGTTGGGCCAGCATATATTCACAATGATTTTGCGTGCACAGTTCTCAACTGTAATTTGTTTACAGATCTCTCACGTACCAATACCCTTCCCCAACGAGCCTTTTCTGGTGGATAATATTTGCCTAGAATGACACTGGCAACACACTGCTCTGCCTTGGATAAATCTGATGCTGCTTTTGTCTATGTACAAGTTCTATGACTCTATAATAAACTAAGGGCACAAGCTAGTACTGGAGTTATGCCAGATGAGGGACTTTAGGCCTCAGGGGGAAACCAGCACCACCAGAGAAGACGCCACAGAGATCTCTTGCTTGTGGCGCCACAGCCTGTTTGCAGCTTTGTCCTCCATCTGGGAGCAAGGGAGACATGTTTTTCCTATAGAGGGATTTGAACCAGCAACCTCCATTCTTTGTGGCTGGCTTTAACAGAAGACAAGGATCCCTTGATGCTGACAGAGGCTGCTGCCTAGTTCTCTGTGCATTGTGTGCTGGGGGCATGCCCCCAGGCCTACGAGGGTTGGCTCCCTCTGTGTCTGCATGGCATGTGGGTGTTGCTGCCAGGACCGTCCCCAGTTGGTGAGAACTGATTGTTTCCAGGGATGCACAGGACTGCAGTGCATGTCCTTGTGGTAGAGGATTTTCAAGCAAATCCTACCAATGATCTGGTGGCTTGTAGGGGGATGCTTGAAAGCAGCAATGGATCAATTTGTAAGAGAGATAAGTAGAAATCATTCCCTTATTCAGAAGACTTCCTTTTGTCTCTCTATTGTATGAATAAGGATAAATTCATTTTAAATTTTACTCAAGAGCTAAGTAGACATGTTCCCAGGGTCATTAAATACATTCCAGTGTGAGATGTTGAAGAATTAGTGGCAGCAAAGCATTACCAATTACGGGTAAATTTGCTTCCATGATGAGTGACAAGTCTTTTCCTAGCAGAATATTTTGGATCACATTTCTGATATCTCATAGCCCTCTTCAGTCATTCACATTAAGTCAACAAGAAAGAAAAGGTATGGGAACAAGAAGCAGCTCTGTCCCCATTGCACACTGATTTTTTAAAAAATAAAACTAGAGTTCTAAAATGTGTGGAGTGCCTCCCAAAGTACAGGAGCCTTCCAGCTTTCAACAGGCACCATTCACACTGATCAGAATTTTGATGGGGGTGGATGCCTGCACCTACAACCCCCTCCTGCATGAACACCTAAAGGATACTAGATCTTAGCCTGAGTAAGAAGGGGGAGAAGCCTGGTGCTGGCAAAAAGCATGCTAGACAGAAAAGCAGCCACTACTTTAATTTCTCAGGAATCCCCTTGGGCCCTATGTGAGAACCCAGAGATATTCTGGGGGTAAATGAAGATGATGTCAGGCCCTAAAATACAGAAGTATTAAAAAAAAAATCAAAGGGATACCAGAGTCAGCCCAGTTGGTCATTCTAGACCCTGACATTTGCCCTACCATGCCAGGTGTTGAGACTCTGCCAGCCTCCATACATTTGTCCAACCCCTTTCTGAAATCATCCTACGCCTACTTGCTTGGCTGGAAGGAGTGGGCTGTACTGGCAAGCAAACCACTAAGCTTAAGGATGAAAATGGCCACTTTATAAAATGCAAGGCACTTTATAAAATATTTATTTTTGGTAATGAGATTAGCTAGTTTTTAAATGTCAACAGAGTGACACAAAGAAATTATGATGTGCTTATGAACTATCCTGCCATTTTGATTATTGCAGCAAGACACTTATAGTAGGAGGAGAAAGAAATATCTCTACCATTATTATTCATCATCACCACCATCATCATCTTCATCAAGTTTGCTTTTTTACCAACTGTATTGTTGGCTTCCTTAAAGACAGGAGATGCAAAAGCAGAGAAACAAACAAACAAACAAACAAAAAACTGCTGACTTTACTGAAATATTAACAAGGTATAGTTAAAACTTTTGTACACTTATGCAAATGAGTTTGCTAGAACAAGGGGAAGGAAGAGGGTCCCCCCAGGGGAAAAATAAAATAAAATCAACAAAGTGAAAAGATCAACCATCCCTTCTGCAGCATGACAGCAAGACACAAGAGGCAGCAGCCTGGGAATTGCAGAAGATGAATTAAAAAAATAATAATACACACACACAACTCTCCAAAGTTGAAGTACATCATGGTTTATAAAGCTAATAGATTTAAATGAGGCATGGTGCACCATTCCATAAAATGATTATATATACCAGGGGGCTGCAGTAACATTTTGGGAGAAGCGTTAACCTCATAAAATACGTATGATGCGGAAGGCCGAGAATGAGAGTATTTTTGGTGCGTCCCTTAAAAGTTAGAAGGCTGAGCTGAGAATTTCAGAAATGGCAGAAGTTCAGGATTAGAAGTGCAATGGTAATCATAGTGTTGACGATGTGGTGCTGCATACTGTAGCATGTTCCACACTGAAGGTCAAAATGTGAGCTTTTGAGTGTGTTCTGTCTACAACTGATAATATCAAGCCTACTTTCCCTAGAAATCTCCTTACATTAAAAGCCAAAACCGCATCTGTTCAGCCACCGATTACTGGAACAGGAGGGTGCCGGCATCCAAGAGGGAGTTCCCAGAGTCCTTGTGCCTGAGGGCTGGCCTAAGGTATCTGGGAGCGTCAGGGGACTGTGGACTGCAGCCTGCAGCTGTCACCACCACCCCTGCCGAGAAATTGCAATGCAGGCTTTCACCTGCATATATGTGAATGGCACATCGTGCAGAGATTATGGGGTGTGAACCAGGACGTTTCAGCCAGCTCCTGCTTTGTTACTAGCTAGAGACCACTGCACTTATTTGGGCAAAGCAATGCCCAGGTGAGGTAGTAAGAGCCACTGCCACTCGCTGGGTGTCTTGGGGAAGAAACAGAATTGGTGTTATAGAAGCAAGCTGGAAAAACTAGGTTGCAGAACTAAGCTTAACATTGTTTGGATGTCACTTAAGACACCTGGCACTGTCAGACAACAGGTGAGGTGGCAACTCTGTGTCTAGGCTATACCACTTCAGGTAGGAGAGTGGGGCGGGACGTCACCTGGCTGAATGCTCCTTCGTACATACGAAAAAAATCCCTGAATCAAGAAAACTGGTGCTGGAACCACTTCTTCTTGACACCTCGCTCTCTTTGTGCAGGTAAGAGCATTCAATCAGTTGACTGCCCTCTCAAGTGGCAGCAGAATTTACCCTCCTCATCTGAGGTGTGGCAGACTCCTTACTCAACCCTGCTCAGCTAGCACTGAACAAGGCAGAGCTGCAGATATGGTTCCCTCAACCTCCAGATATGGCTGGACTCACCCCTGATTTGGCTGGCTGGGACTGATGGGAGTTGGGACTCCAGCAACATCTGAAGGGTCACAGGGATCCTCACCCTCAAACCTACCACCTCCCAATTTCCCAGCCTTCTAGGTGCCTAAGAGCCAATGGTACATCCATGGTCCAGATTCCGTCATGCTTTTGCTACAGGCCTCATCCTGTCCATGATTTGCATCTCCCAATCCTGAACCCATACTTCTCAATCACACCCAAGCTGTAATGAAAAACGAAGAAATGTGCTTGGTTGATTGGTTTGTTTGCTTGCTTGCTTGCTCTGGGTTTTCGAAAGGGAGCCACAATTGTCTTAAGTGTGTGCTTATAAAACTGGGAAAGGGGTGGAGGGGAAGAAGAGATGGAGGATGTCAAAATGTTACTTGAGTTTTTGTATGCTAATCTTTCCTTAAATTATTAACCAATGGGAAGAAATTATTTACATTGTGCTCGGTGTGGACGTGGCAGTGCGTTGTAAGGCGTCCTGTCAAGTGAAATCCTCAGAGCGAATGATTAGAGTTGTCGGGTCTTATTTATTTATGCTGCCCGTACTCAGAGGACTTTTTTTTTTTTTTTTTGAGATTGCACCCAGAGATAGAAAGAGAGGGAGAGGGAAGAATTTCTGATGTTGCAAGGAAATAAGCATGGGTTGGGGGTGTGGGGGAGAGACGGAAGATGCTCTTGATACTCACTCAAAACGAGGTTATTTCCCACATATTATAACAACTGGAACAAATGGCATAGGATGTTCCAACTTAGATTTGCATGTAATCTTTTTTTAAAGGTACCTGAAGCTCGGTCTGAAAGAAGAACTTCTGTGGACACTGGGAACAATCGTAAATTTTATCCTCTTGCCCGTGGACAGCAAAGATATGTTGCTGCAATTTATTTGCCTGTACAAAAACTAGAAGAACAAAAAAGAAGAAAAGAAACAGCAGCGTTGTCAGAGAGAATGACCAGCATAGTCGAATTCATATGGACACCTGTGTGCCTGTACCTTTGGCCTGTTGCCAAAGATACAGGAGCAGGCTTTGTCCTTCTCCTCCCTTCCCATTCCATTTATTTACAAATTGTGTGTTAGATCCAGACCCACGCTACTATTTACTACTTTATTACTTCTTAATTTGTAGACCACCTGTGAGGGTTTGATTAGCTGCTTGTGCGTGAAAACGTGCTCCCTCAGAGTTTGTGCGCCCCCACAAACCTCCGTGTGTGACGGAGCTCCTCAGACATGTCTGCTCTAGTCACTAGTAGAGTCCGACAGTGGCTGTCTGCGGAAGCGTTTCCAACAAAGAAGTTCCTTAACGGAAACGCGTCTCCTGGACTCACGGCGTGACAGTTTCCTGCGAGGTATGGGTCTCCCTATGGGAGACTCCGATACCTCCCCACTGTTCTCGCTGGAAGCCTCCCTGAGCCCTCCCTCCTGCTCGCATTCCCTCAGAGACCCACTCCTCCCCCTGCTGGTCCCTGCTTCAGCAGTTGAGTCTCTTTCATCCTGCCTGAGTCCCTCCACCACCTGATGCTCTGATGGCAGTTCCCTGACATCCACCTCCCCTCCAGGGCCCCCCTCACCCCCTCCCAATTCCTCCCCCCTGGGAGGTGAAGGGCTAAAACCCCGAAACGGATCTTCCTCATCTTCTGACGTCTCGAACAATTCTCTCCATCGATCGTCGTCCTGGCCAGCTGAATCCTCCTCCTCTTCAGAATCTGGGAACCCCTCCAACTCCTCTTCCTCGTCGGTGGTGGCAAAGTATTCCCTTCGGAACCTCGCTACAGGCTGAGGTTTACGTGGGAACCTCTGATGAAAAGTCTCTATTAAAACCTCGTCATTGACATCCTCTGCCCTAACCCAGGTGTTTTCCGACTCCGGTTCCCCTTCCCACATTACCAAATACTCTACTTGATCTCCCTTCCACCTGGAATCGAGGATCTCCGCTACATGGTAGCTGTGTTCCTTCTCCTCCATTGCTGGTCCCCTAGTGACCCTCCCCTCACTGTCTCCTCTATACGGTGACAGCAACGACCTGTGAAAAACTGGGTGCAGCTTCATGTGGTTCGGTAACCGGAGCCTGAAAGCCACTGGATTGACCTGCTGTATGACTTCAAACGGACCCAGCCTTTTGGGTCTTAATTTCTTACAACCTCCTTTGAATGGCAACCCTTGGGTTGACAGCCACACCTGGTCCCCCACCCTGATGCTTTCACCTTCCCTTCTGTTTTTGTCTGCTTGCCTCTTATATTCCTCCTTAGCCCTGTTTAAGTTGAGTTGGAGCTGGCGATGGATCGCTTCCATTTCTTCCACGAACTGTTCTGCAGCTGGAACGCTCCAGTTCTCCCCCTCCCCCCCTGGGAAGGCTCTGGGATGGCACCCGTGATTAGCCAAAAAGGGGCTCATCCCCGTGGACACGTTCTCTGCATTGTTGTAGGCAAATTCTGCCAACGCCAGCTTCTCCACCCAATCATTCTCTCTGTCATTAACATAACACCTCAAATATTGTTGGAGAACCCCATTTGCTCTTTCCGCCTGCCCGTTGGTTTCAGGATGACGGGCCGTCGAGAAATTAACCTCTACATGCAGTAAGCTCATGAGCTTCCTCCAGAACCTGGAAGTAAATTGTTTCCCTCGGTCTGAAACCACCCTCAAGGGGGCGCCATGCAACCTAAACACATTCTCTACAAACAATTTGGCGGTTTCTTCTGCTGTAACCGCATGTGAGCAGGCTATGAAGTGGGCCATTTTAGTTAACAGGTCTACTACAACCATGATGGCTGTTTTCCCTCTAGACCTTGGCAGATCAGTCATGAAATCTATTGCCACTGCTTCCCACGGTCTCTCAGGTGTGGGCAGTGGTTCTAATAAACCAGCCGGCGCCTGCCTCTCCCCCTTGGCTCTTTGGCATTGTTCACACCCTCTCACATACTCCCGCACATCTTCCCTGACCTTGGGCCACCAAAATTCCCTGGTAACCAGCCACATGGTTTTGTGTTGCCCAAAGTGCCCTGCTGTGGGGCTATCGTGCAGCTGCTTGAGTACTTTCTCCCTCAATTCCCCTTCAGGTATATATAACGCTCCCTTATAATACAATGCCCCATTTCTCTCCTCAAAACCACCGGGTTTGTCTTCCTCCCCTCTGAGATCCCTGAGTTTCCCCTGGGCGTATGCATCCTGCACCGTACCCTCTACCAATTCCCTTTGCCCCACCAAAGTCGCCCCACACACCCAGCGGTCCTCTGGAATGATATGGGTTTCTTCGGGTGCTCCCTCCCCCTCCAAATATTCAGGCTTGCGTGAGAGAGCGTCCGCCCTAACATTCTCTGGGCCTGGCACATAACAAATCTCAAAGTTAAATTTGGAGAACTCTTGGGCCCATCTCAACTGCCTTTGGTTGAGCACTCGCGCCGTTCTCCAGTACTCTAGATTTTTATGGTCCGTGCACACTTGCACTTTATGTTGTGCACCAACTAGCAGATGCCTCCATCTCCGGAACGCCTCATGAATAGCAAGCAGTTCTCGGTCGTACACCGTGTAGTTCCTCTCGGATTTGTTCAGCTTCCGCGAGAAGAAGGCACACGGACGCCACTCCGACTCCTCCTTCCCCGGCTGCAGAAGAAGCACCGCCCCTATGGCTCTGTCAGATGCGTCTGTTTCAACCCTTAGCTTCTTTCGTAAATCCACATGCAGAAGTTGTTCTTCAGAGGCGAAGGCCCTTTTCAGTTCCTCAAACGCTCGCCCCGCCTCCGCCGTCCATACAAACTTCTTCTTACTGCTGAGACAGTCAGTGATGGGCGCCGTCAGATGGGCGAAGTTGCGGATGAACTTACGATAAAAGTTTCCAAACCCTAGGAACCTCTGCACATCCTTCTTGGTTTTGGGTGTTTTCCATTCCAGCACTGCCTGTACCTTGCCGGGATCCATGGCCAATCCCTTGTCTGACAGGCGGTACCCCAGGAATTCCACCTCCTTGGTATGGAACCGACACTTCTCCAGTTTGACCCACAGCCTGTTGGCTTGCAGTCTGCTCAACACTTCTCTGACGTCTCTCACATGTTGCTCCTCATTCTCAGAATACACCAACACATCATCTAGAAAGGCAACGCAATTCTTGTAGAGCAAAGGGCCCAGCACGTGGTTCATAAAAGATTGAAAACACGCGGAGCCTGCTTGTAATCCAAATGGCATAACGAGGTATTCAAACGCCCCCAAAGGGGTAAACATGGTGGTTTTCCATTCATCCCCTTTCCTTATGCGTATCAGGTTGTACGCCCCCCTTAGATCCAGCTTTGTGAAAATCTTTCCCTTCCTCACCATGGTCAAAATATCATCAATTCTGGGCATAGGGAACGCCACCGGTTCAGTCACTGCATTCAGCCGCCTAAAATCACATACAAGTCTCGGCTTGTCCGCATTTTTTTTGTCCACAAAGAACACTGGGCTCCCCCCTGCTGCTTTGGACTCTCTGATGAAGCCTCTCTTCAGGTTCTTGTCAATGAACCCTCGCAACTCCTGCATTTCCCTGTCTGACATGGCATACAACTTGCCCACGGGAAGCTGTGCTCCAGGGAGTAAATTGATCTGACAATCAAAGGGTCTATGAGGTGGTAGTTGGTCAGCTTCCTTCTCGCTGAACACGTCGCTGAGATCTGCATACTGTGGTGGTACCTTCACCTTCCCCATTACTTCAGTCCCTGCTAGGGTGGCTTGGGCCCCTACTGAACCCTTCTCCCCTTTGCAGTGTTCTAGGCAATGTGCTGAACCAAAGGACACCACTCTTTGATGCCAGCCAACCAGCGGATCATGTAGAGCTAGCCAGCTCATTCCCAAAATAATGGGAGCGCCTCCCAGGGTGGCCACATTAAACGCTATCAGTTCTGTGTGCCTTGCCACCCTCATTATCATTGGGACAGTCTGCAAGCGGACTCCTCCTCCCAACAACTCCCTGCCATCAATCGTGGTCACCTGCAGGGGGTTGCTTAAAGGGATGGTCTGTATCTGGTGTTCAGCAGCAAACTCCTTGCTCATAAAATTGCAGGAGCTGCCTGAGTCCAATAGCGCCTTTATTTTTAGGGGGTGCCCATTCTGCAACTCTAGCGACACTTCAATCACTAGAGCAGGTCGAGGAGCTTCTGGCACGGGCACTTTCACTGCTCTTTGGCCTGGCTGCAGTGCCCCAATTGTGGCAACCAGGCGTTGGCTTTTCCCTGCTCCGCTCCCCCTTCTTCTCCCCCCTCAACAGCTCCCACCATCCCTTGCCATTCCTTCCTCTGGGGGCAGACTCTGGCAAAGTGGCCTGGCTGTTGGCAGAGATAGCATTTCCGGGGGCCCTTTCCCTCCTTCTTAGCTCCCTCGCTGGTTTTTGAAAATGCGCGCGCGCGCGCTGTTCCGATTTCCATCGGCTCTGCCGGCGGGAAAGCTGGCTCAGGAATGTCTGGAATGCGGAACTCCTTCCAACGTTCCCCTCTCCCTTCCCGCCTCTCCAAGGCTCTTGCCTCCTGCCGCGCTCCTATGGTCAGCGCAGATTTGGTCAGCTGATCCATAGACTCCGCCCTGGGGCTCCGTGCCAGCTCGTCTTTCACCCCCGAAGAAAGACCTTCTTCAAATAGCATTTGAACGGGTGCCGCCGATAAATCCCAACTCAGTCTGTGAATCAGCATGGTAAACTCAGTCCAATATTCACGGACAGATCGACTCCCCTGCTTACAAGCCATTAGCTGTCTGCGCACCACCCCTTCCTCAATATCGCTGGAAAACATGATATCCATTGCACGAAAGAACTTCATTGTGTCCTTTAGTATGTCATTGTGCGTTGCCATTAGGGGTCGCACCCAGTCTCTAGCCCCTTTCTCAAGATGCCCAATTACAAAAGCAACTCGCGATTCCTCATCAGGGAACTCATCGAACTGCACATTAAGGGCATATTGCATCTCTGTCCTAAAAGCATGGTAGTCCTTGGGGTCCCCCCCAAATTTCTGCACCAATCCTGGTACCTTTCTGGGGAATTGAGTGGCTCTCCCCTTCTTGTCTGCATCCTGAGCCCTTCTCTCCTCCAGCCTCGCCGTCTGCAGGGCCAGTTGAACCTCCAACGCTCGGTATCTATCTTCCAAGCTTGGACCAGCTCCAGCCCCTGCTCCTCCGGTTCCGGTTGGTTCGCTCATGATGCCTTCTCTTGCACAGGCAGCGTACAAAGACTGTCGGACTGCTGTGAGGGTTTGATTAGCTGCTTGTGCGTGAAAACGTGCTCCCTCAGAGTTTGTGCGCCCCCACAAACCTCCGTGTGTGACGGAGCTCCTCAGACATGTCTGCTCTAGTCACTAGTAGAGTCCGACAGTGGCTGTCTGCGGAAGCGTTTCCAACAAAGAAGTTCCTTAACGGAAACGCGTCTCCTGGACTCACGGCGTGACAGTTTCCTGCGAGGTATGGGTCTCCCTATGGGAGACTCCGATACCTCCCCACTGTTCTCGCTGGAAGCCTCCCTGAGCCCTCCCTCCTGCTCGCATTCCCTCAGAGACCCACTCCTCCCCCTGCTGGTCCCTGCTTCAGCAGTTGAGTCTCTTTCATCCTGCCTGAGTCCCTCCACCACCTGATGCTCTGATGGCAGTTCCCTGACACCACCTATATGCCAAAATGGCTTCTAAGCGGTCTACAACAATACAACCAATGCATAATTAAAATGCACAACAACATTAAAGCATCGTTAATTAAACTATATCATAAAACAAACAATTAAAAAGCATAGCAATTGAATCTATTTAAACAGTAAAATCGTAAGTTCAGTTCAGGGGGATGCTTGCCTAAACAAATGTGCCTTCAGAAGCCAGGGCAATGGCAACACTGATTGGGACCTCCTGTCTTTTAGCAGAGACACAGGGAGGGCTTTCCACAACACACACCGGTGCCACCAGTGGAAAAGCCTGCCTCTGTGTTACCATAAGCCAATAACCATCAGGCAGTGGCAAAACTCAGCACTGTCATGGTATGTGCCTGAAAAGCAGCACCACTCCCTACCTGGGCTGCAGCATTTTCAGTCACATGCAGGATCCACTGAAATGCATTGGGCTTGAATTAGGCATGTTTAGTGCAGATATACTGATACCCTACACTTTATGATGACAAATGATGTCATGGTTTGGGGAATTTTTTTGAATGTGGGGGATGAGGGAAGACCTGATTCTGCAGCCTGCTCCCAGTCTCTTAACCATGGTTAAGATATAAAGATCATTATGGCTACCCCAATACACATGCACATGGAAATGAAGGGGTGCTTTATGAATGGCTGAGAGAGTTGCCCAGATTTCCCACGTATACACAGTCATGCACTGAGTATAGCACGAACATTTACTTTACACTCCACCCTTGGATCACTTGTCAAAGTTATTTAGAAAACACACAGAAGAAATAGAATATCTAGACCCCAGCAAATAGTAATTATAACAAGAATCATCACTGTGGTCTGATGGCATAGGATATTCCAACTTAGCTGAAGCTAAGTAAGTCTTGGTTTGGGCAGTGGCTGGATGGGGGACCCCCTAGAACTCTATGGATGCCACTTTGGGCCAGTGCAGTCATAACAACTCTAGTGTAATAAACCATACTTTCTTGAGCTCAGATTCCTGCTTAGCATTAACTTCATTTAGATCCTGGTTTCATAACTTGGGGCCTAGACAGTGATTAAACCACAGTTTCTCAGTGAAGATGTAACATAAAACTGTAGTTTAATGAAGAAAGGAGTGATGTGTGCATGCAAGCTTTCCCCCCCTTTTTTCTTTTTGGTGTAATAAACCGTAGTTTACTAGAATGAGATGGTTACACCTTAATTTGATCCTCAAGTTCCATGATGGAAGAAAGGCAAAATAGAAATCAAACAAACAAACAACCAAAAATGCTTAATACACCACTTTTAACACTGAATATGCATTATGAGCATTGCACATTGGCTATTTTATCAATCCTGTAAGAGTGATCACTAGTACTCAATTTAGAGATGGGGAACCAGGGCTTGGCATAAGTGACTTGCCCAGGAGAGTTAGCAAGGTCAAGGCTGTCAAGGAACCTGAACCCAAGTCTCCCACATCAAGATCCAACACGACCACACCGTAAAATCACTGCACATTGGAATACAGAAATAATTCTAAATGTTCCCACCAGGAGGTTTAAATGACTGTGGAAAATACTGCCCAGTAAGAGCAATGAAGGGGAGAAAGGCCGCCCTTCCAGGTAGCTCTGGTTTGTGAGATCATATTCAAAAGCTTTTCTGGTAGTGGTTTCCCCCCTTCCAAGGAAAGGAATACTGTATTTTAAAACTCCCCTGTGTGTCATTTCCGGATCAAGCCATGCACACAGAGGCTTGTCTGGGTCTGACTGTCTTACCTGTAAAACAAACAGGGCATTTGAATGTGCCTCCCATCCCCTCGAAGCTGTGCTCAATCAGGTGACACAGGAGCTTTGCCGGAGAGTCAAACATCTGGTTACACAGCTTGCACTCATGATTGATGCCTTCCTCTGCAAGGTTCAAATGATACAACTTGTTAGTGACACAGCAGATTAGCGTCTGAAATGCAGTAGTCGGCGAGAAATCACAGCACTGGATTGCATGGTTTCCGGGACCCAAAGATGCTGTACTTGCAACACCGCCTTCCCCCCCACCCCTTTACAAAAGCATGCGTTAGTATGCTTGTAGTGTATTCAGGTGTACAGCCGCAAGTCAAATTTGAGGGGCATTTCTATTTACAGCCCTGATGGAAGTGACATTGTGATCAAACCACCAGTAACATACACTCCTGTTTCCTCAGGCTTGTGACACAATGCCATGCCTCTACGCTCCGCGAAAACAGAAGGAGAGACACCAGACACAACAGCACTGCTGCGGGCATATAAAACACACACACATATATATTATTAAGAATACTCAAACCCACATCGAAAAGTGCAGGAGGTTCAGGTGAGGCCGTAGAAAACGGGAGGCCAAAATGCTGCTACCTTCAACTCATTTTGCATTGTAACAAATTCAAGAGAAGGTGTTGATGCTAAAGGAACAGCAGGGATCCTGAAATGAGGGTTTGAGCCAGCCAAGTTAGGGGGGAAAAATCCATTCTAAGTGGGGCAATTAGTTCCTCCCTCAATGAGGATTTGTATTTCCTATATTGTCCACGAAAACAAAATGTGTTTAACCTTCCACAATTCAGGGACAGAGTACACAATATGAGAACAACAACAAAAACTCGTGTGTGTGTGTGTGTGTGTGTGTGTATGGTACTGGTGCTAGGGCTGGCAACCCACCTGAATCAACTGTTTGCAATATTAAGCCCTATCTGGAAGCACCCAGGTTACTCTCCCGGAGCCAAAAACAACAGGTAGGGGGAGGGAGTTCAGAGCAGGAAAGGCTGGGGGCTTTTTAAAGCCCAAGGGCCACATCCACTTCTGGGCACCCTTCTGAGGGCCACATACCAGCGGGCAAAGGGCACAAGGGCACGGCAACTATGTAAACTTTACAAGGAGGGGTTTTTCTACACACACTCACACATCCCTCTCTATCCTCTGTCCAGACAAGCAAGAAGCATTGTCACAGTTCAAGGGTATGTCCCAGCCAAGCAAAAACACTCAAGGAGGATGCAAAGCAGAGCCAGTGAGGGGTATGGTGTGGGGAGAGTGCCGAGGGCCGGAAAGAAAGGCCTGGAGAGCCACACTTGGCCCGCAGGCCTGAGGCTTCCCACCCCTGATCTAGGTTCCTTCCAGAGAGATATTTACTGTGGGATGGGTGCTGCTCAGGCATGTATGTTTTTTCAGAGTACACAGAACACTATGGACATCAAAATGTCAGTCCATATCTCCCCCCACCCCACCATAAGCAGATGTGGCCCTCAAGCTGATAAATGTTTTTTAACCCCTGATATAAAACATATCTGGTCAGGGGTCAGCACAGGTGGGGCAGTGCTGATAGGGGTCCCAGCCACTCCCCCGTCTAGGTCTTATTAACGTCAATATGTTTGCTGCATCATGTGCCTCCAAGACCATGTCCGGTAGCATAGTTTCTTCATGGCTTAGAGAACTATTATTTAAGCACATTGGATAAAGATATGGAGAGTGCAATCTTTTGAAATGAAAAGAAACGGGTTATTAGCCACAAGCTGGGATGAGAACTGAATTGCAATCACCACTACCTTCATATATATCCATTTCCAGAAGTCATGTTATTCCATTGAAGCAAAAATAACCAAATGCCTTGTGGCATCTTAAAGATTAACAAATTTATTATGCCATGACTTTCCACAGACTAGAGTCTGTGCATGAAGTGCAACTGGCAGGCATTTACATACAGAACACTTTTGAGCTTCACATACATTAGATCACTAAATTCCTTACAACAGTCCTGTAAGGTAGGCAAGTATTATCAGCCCCATTTGGCAGATGCAGGGCTGACACAGAGTGTTTCTTAGCTATGGCTACCTAATGACATCACGACACAGGTGGTCTTTGAACCAGGGGCCTTTGTGTTTCACAGCCCACTCCCATACACTATACCTGCTCTCCTCACAAGCCAAACAACCAAACACATGTATGGGAATTATATTCCCAGTTTTCACATATTTGGTTAATGCTAATTGTATACCATTTGGGGGCAAGTCTGGAAGTATTTCAAACAGTTAAAGCTACGACAAACAAAACTCAAACAAAGAAATAAAATAAAAACATAATAGGTTCCCGCAGATGTGGAAATTCGTCCCACTGGAGGCAAGACCTTTTGATTTGCAAATCCACTTCTGAATTATAAGGCCTTCTTCTCACCAGTTGGGTTTTTTGTTGTTGTTGCACTCCCACAGGAGTCTATTATATATTTTCTATGTCAATGAATCCATCCAGAAAGAAATAAAAAAGGAAGGGGGGAGAGAGAGTGAGTTGAGTAAGAAAGAGGAAAAAGAGAGGAGAAATTCCTATGATTTAGCATGAGAAACAGTTCCCTTTTCTCAAATTCAAAATTAAGAAAAATACCCCAAAGATGTGGAGAGGAATTGCCGATACTTTCTTAGCATCATACTGTGGTCAATGTAGCGCAGTGGTTCTAGAAGTTTGGATTATGGGGGCTTCCAAGTTCAGAACCCCACTCAGAAATGAAGCTCACTTGGTAATGGTATTCCATTCACCTTCTGTCAGTCCAATCTACCTCACAGGGTTGTTGTGAGAATACAATGGTGGGGGAGTGAAACACGTGTGCAACCTTACTGGAGCAAAGGTGGGATATAAATATGCTAAGCAGAAAGAAAGGAAAACTGAGAGCTAGAACCATGGTGAACTTTGGAGGATGGTTTTCTCAGCTAAAAGACTGCATGTGGAAATGTTAAAGAAGTGGAACGGTGCTGGCAACATAGTGACTGGACATGCAGCACTAGGGTTTTTTTCATAAAAGAACACACCCCGTTATTTCCTTCCTGTGCCTGACATGTATGGGAGGGAACGGCGTCAGATGGAAGCGGCGTCACAGGTATTCATAGGAGAGACCAGCCTAACAGGTAAAATATGGAACCCATCTCATTTTTAACATAAAAAAGCAGATTGCTACCACTTGCTGTGCTGGTGTCTCTCCATATTATTCTCCTTAACCCCGCAATCTGCTTGTGGATCTATTGATTCAGTGCTGAGCAAACACGGCATCAAATCACAGATTCTTAAGGTCTCTTTCTCTGTCTCCCAAGTTCAGAATAATAAGCATTAATTTTACACTTCATTTCTCTGCACTGGGGGGGGGGGGAGAGACAGAGAAAGAAATGTGGTCCTTGTTTAAAACAAGCAGGCCTGCGGGATTTTATCAGGCAGAAACTATGTCAGGCCAAAAGAGGAACAGAGCACTTTGTGTAAAAGTGTCGTGGGGAGATGATAGTATTCTGTAATGTTCCCAGTACCTACTTTTGTCTCCAAAAGCATTTGATCCCTGGCAGACACATATACTTATTTCCATACAGGTCTTGAGGGAAAGCCAGTAGGAATGAGAGCTGATTATCTGAATCCTGAAGGTGAAACCTGGGTGGTGCCCAGCAATGCTAAAGGCAAGCACAGGGGTGAATATGGAGGTACATAATTTACTGCCTGTTGGTGAGGATTAGTGAGTTGCACTGACCCGGATGAACTGCAGTGGCGAGGCTCCGGCTCCCATTGTTCTTAAGTTCAAATGCATTTGCATGGTGTTGATAGGACCACGCTTTGCTGCTGCACTTCCTACTCTCTCGCGCTGCCTTGATTAGTGCAGTGGCACTGCCACGCCTTGACATTCAAGCGATTCCGGTGGCAGAAAATGTGCACCTGATGCAAGTTGCAATGAGTCTCTGAGCCCGTAAGAGAGATGACAGTGGCAGCCTCCTGGCAAGGTCTCCATATAATTAATAATATCGTGTGGAGCCCATTCACTTGTAGCCCCTGAAATCCTAATTATAAACTGTATTAATGGCAATGCAAAAGAAACAACACAAGTGGCATAGGCTGACACCCTATCAAACCAAGAACAAAGGAGAGATGTGCACATGTAGGAAAAAGACAATAGCCTTTACTGCTACTTTAGAAACAAATCAAAACCACGACCTCTCCAGACTGATTTAATAAAACAACATTCTCCCTTAAGGGAAAGGGTGGGGGGAGTAGCCTCCTGCTTTACTGTGAAGACATTTAAAACAACCTGACACTCATTTTTGACACCTGGATGTAAATCACACACTGTTTCCTTCCCAGAACAGCCCATTTCTGCTTCATTGCAACAAATTAGGGTAATGAAAGCAGATGAGCTTTACTTGTAGGAGTGAAGCACATAAATCCCTTCCTTAACTACACTTCCAATGAGTACAGGGATGCTGAAATCTGGTGCAACCAAATGTTAAATATCTATAACCCACCCAGTTCAAAGATAACGTGTCTTGTCCTGTTATCTTGTATATTGTTGTTTTTTTAGAGGGTCAGCAAGTGGAACTTCAATTGGCACTAGAATAGACAGTGCATTAGTGTTATCAGTTACGGAAGAAGAAAATGATTTGCAGATGTGATTCCAGGATTTTGGGGAACCTCATTAATGGCACTAACATTGGGCCTCCCTAACCTAGAAGAGGCAGAATGTGCACACCAATAATTCTCTTAGGTTGCATTTGATTTACTTGGCCACAGTGTGCAAAACAGGAAATGGTAGCACTGTTTAAGTAGTTTAATGTACAAACCGTTTCAGGAGTTTACCTTCCACAGATGTGAGCAGGAGAATGAATGAATGAAATCAACTTGTATCACAAAGGAGCCTCTCTAAAGAAACCTGAACGAGGGAAGCACTCATTACACACTCCAGACAGACAACACAATTGCGGTATTGATTTGTCATTAAACACTGCAGTGAGGATAACGGGACCAAATTCTAGGCAAAGAATCGTTTAGACCATTGGCAAGAAAGAAAGCCTTGGCTCAGCTAATCTAATTGCTATTGCCATGTTGGAATGTCAGTACTTCCATTTTTCATTTAAGAAACCCCTGTTTTTACAATGTCAAGATATTAGCCTGTTTTCTATCCCAAAATGTACCATGGTCTTGTTACCCCACTGAAATCGAGGAAGAAAGCTGCATCTTCCTCCACTTTCTGCAACTGTTCCCTAGGGCCTGGATCAGGTATCGTAAACCTTTTCAAACTCAGGACCCACCTTTTAACCCAAACATGTATTTGAAGACCCATTTTCTAATATTTTACTATATATTTACACGGTGGCAGTGCTCCTCCCCATTCCAGGCAGAATTGGCTGATTCAGAAACTCTTAAGTGAAGAGGGCATTTTATACTGTATTTCCCCTCCTCCCCAAATGCTCCTCAAAGTATTCCAACTTATCTCCTGCCATTTCTTCTCCCCTTTCCCAATTAACTTGTACCCTGTGCATATGCCTGAACTGACAGTTTCTTTTATCTGTGTTCCCTGTTCCTTGTGGTACATTCACTTCCCCCTCCTCTACCAGCTTCCCTGCCTTAACCCCTTCCTCTATTCCCGGTGTATTACTGCTACTTTTGGAGCTGCTGCTACTAGGATCTGTCCAACCCAAAAGCATGAGCAGGTGGTGGGCTTCAGGGCAGAGGCCCATTGGTGGCCCCCAGCTCACAGTTATTAGGCATATTCGAAGCCTGCCCTTCACCACTGTCGCTCTCAGGGAGGGATACAATGCACAAACTACAAAATTACATAAAATCAACGAAAAAGAGATTTAAAAACGGCACCTCAGTTCACCCATAACACTCTCCTGGCATCCTTCTGGGCCCCTTCCTCTGAGCATTTTCTCAGCCAAGTGCCTTTGGAAATCACAAATGAATTCGGGTGGTCTTTGCGTGGGACCGGTGGGACAAAAGCAACTGTTCAGAACAGAACCCTGACAATTAAGGAGCCTGGGTTTTTGAAGAGCATGGGATTGATGGCGTGGACAGCAAAAGCATCACCTGGGGAACTGGGTGTAAGTCCTCCGAGGGTTGATGGAGGTCAGTTACTATAGCAACAGAGAATGAGCTCAACCTTGTAACTGACCCTTATCTTTTTTTGATCTGTTGGCCACTTGGGGCCAGAGCTGGAAATCAACTGGAAAATAATCCAGTCACATATCATAAAGAAAACTATCTATACTTATTTAGCCAGGTAGAAGCTGAAATCCTTTGCTTGGGTGGTTTTGCTATACTTAAGTGCCTCTCACCTTTAATGTCCGCGCAGCATTTCACAAGCCTGCATATAAGTAATCTGCATTAACAGACTATGCAGGGACCCACCTACTATGCATGCTGAGAAATTCAGCACAGCTGCACCTATCTGGATTTATGCATTTCTTTAGTTAGCTAATTGGGAGGGTTACAGTCTGCCTTCTGACATTCAAAAAAAAGTCCACAAAGTAGAATGCAAAAATAAGAAATAACAGGGGGTTTGTTTTGCTTTTTAGACACAATATAAAATAGAATAAATTCCTGCACTTATAGAAAATAAAGCACACTAAACAGGCAGGGGTTTAAGAATATCAAAAGCCAAGTGCTTTAGGAAATAAAAATATATCATCTTGACATCTGAAGGGGGGGAAGGGGGTCCCAATGAACTTCTCTAGGGAGGGAACTGCACAAATGGGGGCCACCACCGAGAAAGCCCATGTTCCCCAATGGACCTCAGGATATGAGAGGACCAAATGACTGCAATAACACCTCCAAAAAATGCAGAGCTAGCAACATGGCTCAGCATCTACCAAGGGTGCATACTTCTGCTGGGCACTGACAAAAGCTTCCTAGACCTGCTCCTCTTCACCATTAAAACTGCAAAAGGCCAGTGAGCCCCTGTGGCTGATAACATTACCAGTGCCTTGAACCCTCAGGCAGCTATGCTCGGGTACCATCTTGTCCCATACACACACACACACACACACACACACACACACACACACACACACACACATATATATATATATATATATATATATATATATATATATATATATATATATATATGCTGGAATTGGTTAGTTTACCGAGACCTTTGCTGGCCACTGTTGCAAGTTATTCGTCATTTGTGTTGATTTATCTTATTGCTGTTATGGTATTTTTAACAGGTTTTATTGTAAACCAGCTTGAGAAGTTTTCATAACAGGTGTGTGTGTATGTAGATCAACAGAGAGAAAGCATACACTGCAGTTCAACATCTGGTGGGACAGAGGTTCTCAACCCCTGATTTCATTGCTACACAAGTGTTACATTTTGTCATTCATAACTCAAGGAAATTTCATCTGGTATAATGAGTAAAGTGCTGGATATGGAAATCCCAGCTCAGTCTTGAAGTTCACTGGGGGGGGGGGCGTTTGGTGAAGTCTCCATCTTTAGCCTACCTATCAGAATTAAGGAGGCTCACATCCATATGATCATAATTTGAAAAGCTACCTTCATATAAAACATTAGAAGAGTCCAGAAATCCTCTTTTCCACACCTCGTCTCCCTCTCTCTGACTTGCTATCCAGTTCACACATCTCTAGCCAAAGCCTAACATACTGTTGGTACTGAATTAATGTTACATTAACGATATAATCTTTGTCATCTTCCTCATTATCTTGACCTGGAGGAATTAAATGAGTGAAGTCACCGGAATGGAGAAGTTAACAGATTGAATTCCAGGTATTTGACAGCTTTGGATGCCTTTTTAGATTTTTAGAGACACACACATATTGGTGACAGGCTACTCAGTCAAGATTTTTTGTTTCATTTTAGAATAAACTGTCCTCAGAGACACACAGCAATGGTATGACTTGTAGGTAAAAAATGACATATTCTTGTTTCAATAAATGCTTTCCTGATGTGTAATGTTTATTATGCTAAAATCTGCTTCCATCAGTACTGGCCTGAAACTGTAGCTAGTGCTGATAATCAGATTTAGTCCTGAATCTTGTCATACTTGGGACTCACCTTTAGTCCAAACAATTGGGGTGGGGACTCAGTTTTTAAAAACCATTTATTTGTATGGTGCTGCTGCTCCTATTCTTAACCCACCTTTGGTCAGGCTGTGACCCAGTAGTGAGTCCCAACCTACCACTGTAGACCAATGAGTAAAAACACACCATCATTCTTATGTACATGAATGAGGATGAGAAAGCATAGAAAAAAATATTGAAGACTGGATTCCTGCAACACAGTCTATGTGGGGCTCCCCTTGTAGTTGGTCCAGAAGAGCAAGTTAGCAATGCTGCAGCATACTGCACTAACAGGAGTGAGATCCCACCAGCATACAACACCACGACACATCTGCTGTAGCTGTCAATTTGCTACTGGTCTTACTATCAGCAAATAAAGCACTTAACAGCTTGGGACCAGTGCACTTGAGGGATTGCCTTGCTAACTCAACTGCTTCTTGCAAGTACCGTATTTTTCGCCCCATAGGACGCACTTTTTCCCCTCCAAAAATGAAGGGGAAATGTGTGTGTGTCCTATGGGGCAAATGCAGGCTTTCGCTGAAGCCTGGAGAGCGAGAGACATCGGTGCGCACCGACCCCTCTCGCTCTCCAGGCTTCAGGAAGCTATCCGCAAGCCTTGCAAGCCCGGTGGGAGTTCCCGCGGGCTCACAAGGTTTGCGGGCAGCAGCCTGCAGCCCCCGCGACTGTCCGCAAGCCTTGCGCACCCAGCAGGAGGTCCCACCGGGTGTGCGAGGCTTGGGGCGGCAGCCTGTCGCCCGAAGCACAGGGAGCCCTCCGGAGGGCTCCCCGTGCTTCGGGCGAGTGTCTGCAAGCCTTGCGCGCCCGGCAGGAGGTCCCGCCAAGCGCGCGAGGCTTGGGGCAGCAGTCTGTCGCCCGAAGCAGGGGAGCCCTCCGGAAGGTGCCCCGTGCTTCGGGCAGGTGAGCGCAAGGCTTGGGGCGGCAGCCAGGGCAGGGGGGGGAATAATTTTTTAAAATTCATTTTCCCCCCAAAAAACGAGGTGCGTCCTATGGGCCGGTGCACCCTGTAGGACGAAAAATACGGTACCACACAATGTTCAGTCCACATCTGCAAGGAGTCAAGCTTTTCAGTGTGGCTGCACTTGTGTGTTTGGAAGTCCCTACCTATTCCCATCATGTAGGCACCCTATTTCATTTCAGACACCTGCTAAGCACTTTTCTCTTTTGACAGGTCTACCTAGACATGCAAACAAGTTTTCCTGGTATGTGTGTGTGTGTGTGTGTGTGTGTGTGTGTGTGTGTGTGTGTGTCTTAAATTGGTTTATGTTCACTGCTTACATATTCTTTGGTTTATATTATTTTATATAATATATATAAATGAATAAATAAATGTGTCTGGTAACTTGGCCCTGCTGAGCTGCAGCAAAGATCTGAACAGGGTGCTAGCTCTACTCACACAGGCTTCTCTACACGACTGTGTGACTCTGGGTCTTCCTGACTGTGTGGAGGAGTCTGCGCAGGCACAGCTGGTTCCCCCTGGAAGAGTCCTTTTTCTGAGTTCCAGGTTGGTGGAACTGGCTAGGAATGGGACATCAAAGAGTGAGGGCTAGGTCTTGTGCACATGGAGGAGATCTGAAACTGCCCAGCATTGAAGAATCTCAGCTTGTGCGTCAAAGAATAGAGTGCAAAGCCATACGGACCCCGAGAGAGAATTGGCACCAGAATTGGCCAGGATGAGCCCTTTGCCATCTTGTAACAGAGAAAGGAGTTTCTGTTTATTATTTTATTATTTTTCCAACCGAAGAGGGCACAGGCTTGTTTTCGCCTGCTCTGGAGGGTAGGACTCGAACCAATGGCTTAGTTACAAGAAAGGGGATTCCAACTAAACATACAGTGGTGCCCCGCAAGACGAATGCCTCGCAAGACGAAAAACTCGCTAGACAAAAGGGTTTTGCGTTTTTTGAGCTGCTTCGCAAGACGATTTTCCCTATGGGCTTGCTTCGCAAGACGGAAACGTCTTGCAAGTTTGCTTCCTTTTTCTTAACACCGTTAATACAGTTGCGACTTGACTTCGAGGAGCAACTCATAGAACGCGGTGTGGTAGACTTTTTTGAGGTTTTTGAAGACTTTGGTGATTTTTGAAGCTTTCCCAAAACTTTCCCGACACCATGCTTCGCAAGACGAAAAATTCGCTAGACGAAAAAACTCACGGAACGAATTAATTTCGTCTTGCGAGGCACCACTGTACAGGGAAAACATTCTGACAGTAAGAGCCGTTCGACAGTGGAACAGTCTCCACCAGAAGGCTGTGGACTCTCCTTCCTTGAAGGTTTCTAAGTAGAGGTCGGATGGCCATCTGTCACGGATGCTTTAGCTGAGATTCCTGCCTTGCAGGGGGTTGGACTAGATGATCCTTGGGTCCCTTTCTACAATCCTGTGACTCTGTGATTCTATTCCTCTTCCATAGGTGGGGCTAAAGCACGAATTATTAATTTATTTAACATACAGAGTCACCTAACAAGACTCTAAAGAAAAAGCAAACCAAGTCCTTAAGGTTGCCTAGGAGCTTCCAAGGCCTATCCATCTACAATCTGAACCTTCTAGGGATAAAGAGAAGAAAAAGCTTTGCCAGGTGGGATACAGCCTATGAATCTTGCACTGCGCATACCCCTTATCCACAGCTCTTTGTGGGCATGCCATTTTTCATTGGCATCATGTTGCTCATATTCTTTGAATCCCTCTGTCTTTCAGCTGAAATATAATTTTGCATTCAAAATACATTTATATGATCTAGGCTGGCACAACACTGATGTATTTTATGAGCTGAAGATTCGTTAATAAAATCTTCTATGCCTACTTCAATCTTATGACAATTTTACTATTATGTTTTCAAGGGATATGAAAGCTGTCCACAGTGGTTAGAAACATCACTTTAATGAAAAATGGTAACGCTGGGAGTTTGATACGTCTAGATATTGCCAAAAAAAAAAAAAAAGTAACAGAATGAGCTGCATTTTCAAAGTGTGCATTTGGCTTCAGATCAACTTCTTGGTGGAAGAAATTAATTATGTTCCTTATTCAAGTCTATGTGGTTCGTGCTTTCCTGCAATACAGGGGTTGGGAAAGATTTCACCATTAGGCTCAGGCAACCAAGATAGAAAACCTGGTTTTAGAAAGGGCCCTAGGTATCCATAAGAAGGAATCTCCAAACCTCTGCAAGTTTGGCTGCAATTAGCAAACTATCCCCTGTTGCATTTATGCAATCCGCTCTGTCATGTATGATCCTGAACAGCACTTACAATGTGGAAGAGAATCTGTACATCTCCTTTGTTGGGATGTGCACGAACTCCAGTTATAGAAAATGCTCAACTTCCCTTTCCACACACTGAAATTCGTGGCAGAAAGCACTAAGGCAAGTCGATTTAGAGATGAGTAAAATCTGTATTTCCAGCCCATGCTAATTTAGCAAGTTTTTACCCATATTTCTGCTGTTTTTCAGCACAAATCTCTATGGTTTAAAACAGGGGTCAGCAACCTTTTTCAGCCATGGGCTGGTCCACCATCCCTCAGACCATGTGGTGGGCCGGACTATATTTTTTTTTGGGGGGGGGGCGGTGAACAAATTCCTATGCCCCACAAATAACCCAGAGATGCATTTTAAATAAAAGCATACATTCTACTCATGTAAAAACACCAGGCAAGCCCCACAAATAACCCAGAGATGCATTTTAAATAAAAGGACACATTCTACTCATGTATAAACACAATGATTCCAGGACCATCCGTGGGCCGGATTGAGAAGACGATTGGGCCGCATCTGGCCCCCGGGCCTTAGGTTGCCTACCCCTGGTAAAACAACTACTACTGCTCCTTGCAAACCAAAGACCAGCACTTCGGGCAAAGAGCAGGAACACAACACTTCTTCTTGCTGTACTACTTATCCATTTGAACATAGAGGACTCAAAGCCAGGATCCACCACCCAGAATCTTAAGTGGTGCAACCCATTCTACTATCTCAGATTGACATCGCTTTCATGGATAGACCAGACTGAACAAAAAGATGGACTCTGGGAACAGTAAACTTCAAACAAAATGCCTGGAAAAACAACCACAACCACACACACACACGGAATAAATAAAGTATTTCCAGAGAGTTTCAGGTTAATCAGAAATGTGGTGCACGTAATCTCTTGTTGCACCAAACACAAATATTTAGAAAGAGATTACCAAATAATAATAGTAAAAAACACAAAGCTACAGTATTTGTATTTTGAATGTTAATTTGACATAAAGAAGTGTGCATGAGGGAATGTTTATAATCAGAACTCCAATAAACTCACAAATGACTCTAGTATTTTATAAGCTTGTTAGGAACAAATCACTCCCTTAGCTTATATTTACTTACTGATGAATCATAAAAGGCCTCAATACACAACGAGTAAATTCAAAAAAGGGAAAAAAAGGTTTTCCTCTGGTTTTATCAGCAAGATGTATTCTGCAAACCTTGCAAATGGCACTGTGAATTCTGTCACCTGTCATGTGACAAAAGAACAGCTCCCCCTAAGTTCAACATGGGAACCTGACCTATGTTGTCTCTTCCCCTACCCTACCAGCCGCAGAAGAGGCATCCTAGTTTTCAAAAGCGCAGAACTAGTTATCTCCCCTTGCCTCCTGCCCTTCTGTTGCCTGGAGAGCAGTCTTTGGGAGCACATCCAGGCATCCTAATCTGCATAATGATGGACCTCTAGAGGGATTGTTCTGTCTTACGAAGAGTCGGAGAAAATATGCACTGTCCTCTAAAGCAAGTGCGGCAGAAACCAGCACAGAATCTAAAGGTGGAAATGGATGCTACACAGAGACCTGAATGGGCCTCCTGTTTGGTCCCCCCAACATATAAATCCATAGGGCATAGAAAATGTGCGACACTTGGGCTTAGTGCCAGAACCAAGGCTCCCGGCTTTGTGTACAATTTTCGAGTCAGATGAGTCAGCAGGGCTGTGGAGTGGGACATCTCTAAAGAGGCTAGGGCAGGGGTAGCTAACCCTTTTTTGGCTTGAGGGCCATACTGAGAGTTCATCCCTCTGAGGGTCAAATGCCAACACACACACACACTTGCACATTCACAGAGCACACAGCACCACACACTCATCCCGGGGGGTGGAGCCACACATACAGGAAATACGGCACACACCCTTTAACAGAAAAGAATGAATTTCCCTGGTTTCACTTTAGTGGAGGTGCTCTAATGGAATATTCTCCCTAAGGAGGGAGCCCCAGCACCTACTCTACAAGTTTTTAGACACTATGTCAAGACATTTGTATTTACCCAGGCATTCTAAATATATATAATTATTATTTAGATTTCTATTCTACCCTTCATCTGAGGATTACATGGAAGTTTAGAATATAGAAACACACAAACACATAACGTAGTAACAAACAAAAACAATTACCCCACCCCAGTTTTAAAGGCCATAGATTGTTTAATTAGCCAAAGCCATAAGAGAAGAGGAATGCTTTTGCCTGGAACCTAAAGATATGTAATGAAGGCGTAAGGTGAGCCTCCCTAGAGAGAGCGTTCCACAAGAGGGGAGCCATTGCTTCATGATTTCATTGCTGACTTGCTGCGCTGCCGCCGAGCAATTTCTGTTCTCATCCTCAAGCAAAGTTCTTAACCCGAGGTACTATTTCTCGGTTAGTGGAGTCTGTAACCTGAAGCGTCTGTTACCCGAGGTACCACTGTATATAAAACCAATACTCAGACAATGGATTGATGTGTTATCAAATACAAAATATAGTCGTACATTAAACCTCAGTCTGAAGACTTGTTTGATGATCATCTGCAACCTTTATCTAAACAAGGTTAAATATTGATACTAACACACACCCACACCACTAAATATCCCAGACATAAGCTAATGACATGACACTATAAAACTGTTTTTGAATAACCTTTTACAAAAACATATCAAGGAAAGATCTGTTGGTGAGTCAAATAACAATATCAACCAGCACGTCAGGAATCATGGGAACTACACACTTCCCATGGTTCCCAATGCCCCTTCACCCCATTCTTCTCCCTTCTTCCTGAAATGCTTGCTCACAACAGCTTGACACCTACGATCAATGGCAATTACAAAGCCTGCCTCTCCATCCAGGGGGAAGAGCTCTTGGCTTGGGGTTGCTGGGACCTTGCAGGGAGGCTTCTAAACGAATTTGGAAGTAGCTCAATTTGAACATACATTCTTCAGATTTATCAGAATCTTCCCCATGCCAGTTGCATACCAAATTACTTTGAACCACAGAACTAAGTAGGAACTTTCCCAATATGGCTCCAACCCTTGGGACCTGGTCACACGGAAGCAAGATGAAACACTGGGAACACTATTTGATACAGTAGACTCATCTAGTTCTATCTTTACATAGAGATATATAAAGATGTGCGTATCTCAACAGGCTCATAAGCAATATGTTAATACAAGTTGTGTATGGGGAAGAAAGAGCTGGCACAAGGGTATTTTTCAGATAAATGTAAGTAAGTGATCTGCACAGTAATGACTGCATTAGGTACGTTTGCCTGGCACTCTTATTTATGGGGCTAAACTATTATTGGGGGTTATCAGACCATGTGTTTTATTAAACACACACTTAAAGCACCTAGCAAAGCACTATGCAATAATATCTTGTGGTCTCGAAAGATGGATCCACTTACAGCCGCCATAAAGTTGCTGGCTACATCTAGTCTTTAGTGTTTACAGCAAAGAAACAGTAGCTATGTAACTGAGGCAGGTTTAACAAAAGTTATGGGAAGTGCGAAAACATTTTTACTCAAATTTCCAATTTTCATCTGGAAAACTCATTCGTCATAAATGTTGCTGTTTCCAAAAATCAAAATTCAGATGGTGTTCATTTTATTCTTAGTAAAAATTATATTATATATTAAAAAATCAGATAGTGTTTTACACAGGTATGCTGAGCAACAACTTTCCCTAGCACTTTTTGCAGGACCCAAACATGCATCAAAATGCATCAGTAAACATTCCAAGAGGCCTACAAAGAAGGCCAAACCTCTGCTCATATTGCAGATGGGAAGGGCAGAATGTGGCTGGTCTAGGAGTGAAGACCTAGTAGGTTCATAGCATGGCAAGATCTGAACTATGAACATCCTGAGCTCACAAATTCACTGCCACAAACCTATAACACTACAATTGAATTAGCATGGCTGAGGCTGTTAGAAGCTGCAGTCCGAGACATCTGGAGGGCACCGGGTTGGTGAAGGCTGCTACGAACTGTCAGAGTCGCTCTGGCAAAATTTACCAGCATTATTATATACCTTTGAAACTGCCACTACAGACAAATGTACTGCATTAAAATTTGGCCTAGAGCTCCCTTGAGGAAACATTTGCTGCGATTTGTATAACAGTTTATATATTTATGCTATTTAATGGTACAAAGCAATAATTATGACTTCATTCACTGATAAGCAACAGCATTACATAAATCTGAGGCGGATTTGGAAAACGCCAGCTTTGTCAGTGGCCCGACTAGTTGTAAATTATGTTGCTGTTAAAAAAAAATATTCTAAGCAAATATGAGGGAGCAGCAGGAAGCTAATAATGTGCCTCCAGCTGTTCCAGTTAACCTGCAAATGTGGCCATCTGCACCTCAGGAGAAAAAACGAAAAGAAGAGATAGAGGGAGGGAGAAAAAAGGAGAGAAGCCACCGCCAAAGCACGCACAAAGCCTAGGCCCAACGCAGTAGGAGTGACCTTGCTCCTTCTGACCAGACAAGCGCATACACAAAATCAGAAAAAAGTTACTGAAGAATAAAAGGACCTTTTCTCCCCCTCATATCATATCACATCACATAGAAAAGAGATAGAGAGAAAGAGAAAAGATTCTCTCTCCAAGGCTTTTATTCTAGAACATTCTGTCTTTTACCTCAGGGGTTATTATTTACTGCATTGCAGGCCTGTCTAGTGAACAGGTTTTCCTCACAACTTTAAACTGCAAGTTTTCAGGTGTTTTCTTAAAAAAAAACTTTTTAAACACCTCTTCACAGAACTCACCTTGTGTTATTAAAAGAGGAACAGAGGCAGAGAAGGAGTAGTTATTGTAATATATTTCATTCCTGCTACAGATGATTCAAAATAGATCGGCGGGACATAAAGGGCAACCCGTCAAACAAGACAGAGGTTCGCAGATATAAAAGGCACAGATCTCCCAATGAACACAGAGGCTTAGTCCTAAAGCTTTAGATTTGTGGAGAAAAGGAGATCCTTAAGTGGGGACCTGTGAGTTGCTTTTGGGAAAATATTATTTGAGTTGAGATGCTGAATTTTTAAATAAAAAGATTTGGGTCACGAGAAATTTGTACACACACACACACACACACACACACAAATATCTGGCATTGGCCTTTCCTTGATGAACCTCCTGGGACTGAAAAGTATATTTTTTTTCTATAGCTACATTTTAGTATTCTGTTAATAATACGCTTACATACCCTCCAACATTTCTCCAATGGAAATAGGGACATCCAAAGGGAAATAGGGACAATCTGGGATCAAATCAGAAACTGGGCAGCTTCTGTAAATCCAGGACTGTTCCTAGAATATAGGGACACTTGGAGGGTCTGTGATTAGTGACAGTCATACTGTGCCCACTCCCATGGCGTCTTACACCTAACACCAGCCAGGCAAACTCTTCCCCCATCTCTTTGCTTGTAACTGAAAGCCTATATAGTGATGTTCCCCAAGTCATGGTTCAGGAGAGCCATAAGAATGACAAAGAAAGCAGGTGGAGGGAATCCTCCCATCTCTTCCAACCAATGCCATGCGACTAAATTTGCACCAGATTTGTTCATTGTGGCAGCGAAGCTGTGCAGGGAAGGAAAAGAAGGCTATGTGATGGAGTCAAGACCTGGTTGCTAAAACAACAGGAGAGCAGTCCACGAGGTAGCTATAGTATGCCTGGCTTACGGTGGCTGACTAATCGCCATTTTTGTTCTTGGGGTCCAAGTGGGTGATCACAGGAGGCTCTGTGGCAAAAGTGGCATGTCTCTGCCCTTGGATCTGGTCCAGTCCAAGGGCAGAGTGTGTTCCATAGTCCCTGTCCCACCCAGAATCTTCACTGAGAGATGCTGGCTCTTCTAGGTCCCATCTTGTACTGGGTGTGTGAGAGAGTCTGTGCCGGGCCCCTCCTTCTCTACCAAGGTGGTCCTCATCTGACTGAGTCTCTGGGAGCAGGTGGACCCTGACTGGTAGTAAAGCCATATGGGCAAAAGCATCCATAGCTGCTGCACGTTAAAAGCTGATAAATTATTAATAGTAAGTTGGAGTGGTGTTTCCAATAAAGGAAGTATTAAGTTACTCAAGGCGTCTTACAGACCATTCATATCTAGGAAGGAATCCCTGGAGAGCAGGTGATTTTTCTAGAAATCTTACAGCAATTCCCGGGCATGGCAGGATGAGTTCCACCTTGTCAGTCCTAATATTTAGCCTTCACTGTGATTTCTTCCTAGTTTTAGTGGGTTGCAAAACAGGCCTGTAGGCTGAGAATAGCTTGAATGCAGCTTTCTCCACCTATCCCCACCCCCCTGTCTCATTTTTGGAGGTATTTTTTTTTAATATGAATATACTGTCAAGGATCTGAGATATTAAGAATGACAATACATTATTACTGCAGCAGAGAGATCTCTAGGGCACGAAAGGTAGGATTTTAAAAACCAAAGTGAAAAATCAATAGTAATGCACAAGAATTCATAAAGGAAACGTGTCAGTCTGCATCACCGAAGACAGGCTTTAAGTTGCGTTTTAAACAAAAATGACAAGTACAAGTCGTTCTAAAAAGGAGGTGGTGGAAGAGGAGGAGGCTTAAATGAGAAGGTCTTTAATTATTACTGGGGAGCTCTGCCGCTGTGAACCAAAGAAAACGTGTGGCAATTAAAATAGAAATTTTCAACAGGGGCTGAAATTTCAACAGGGTGAGGGCAGCAACATTGGCTCCGCCCAGTGACTAACCCCCACTGCAGCCCAGACAGGGGCAAAGTGCTCTCACCCAACACGAATAACAAGAGAGGCTCTGGCACAGCTTTTCACACGCCAGGTGGTGTTGTGTGTCCAATCTTACAGTCCTCTGTTGGAAGGGTTATCAAGTCCAAACCCAATTTAATGATAAGGGACTCCTGAAATTGCTCATTAACAGTGACCACCTGGACAGCGCATTGGAAAGGCACACAACTCACCTACCTGGTGTATTGAATTTCTATTTTAATTATATTGATTACAGTGGTACCTTGGGTTACATACACTTCAGGTTACAGACTCCACTAACCCAGAAATAGTACCTCGGGTTAAGAACTTTGCTTCAGGATGAGAACAGAAATTGTGCTCCGGTGGTGCAGCAGCAGCAGGAGGCCCCATTAGCTAAAGTGGTGCTTCAGGTTAAGAACAGTTTCAGGTTAAGAACGGACCTCCGGAACGAATTAAGTACTTAACCCGAGGTACCACTGTATTTCTAAAATTTACACCAGCACGTATACATTAGTTAATGCAACTTTTTATGCCCGCGCATCTCAGCATCATTTCCCCCCCTACCTTGGTTTATACAGCTGAGATGCAAAATAAGGGGATGGGAGCTCTGCCAAAGAGACAAAGTAAAAGAGCCCTTTGCTTGCATTTTATTCTGGAAGAAAGTGGTGAAGGTGAAGAACAGTGTTGGGGGGAGGGGAATCCTTGGGATTAGAGGTCAACAAGGAATCTGTTTGAGGCTATTTTCTGATTATTTGCACCTGTAGAATCCATTTAAGTGTACGCAGAGTTAATAGAAACAAACACACACACACACATCCGCCAATTTCACTAGTCTTCTCAAAGGAACTCCCAGCCTACTGAAGACAAGTTTCCCTGTGCACTTTTCAGCACCTGCTGAAAACATATTTGTTTAGACAATCTAATGATTGCTGTTAATTAAGTTTAAATGTTTAAATTGTTTTTTTAAAGTTTTTCTTGATAATTTTAAACTGAGAGGTTTTACTGCAATCAAGCGGTACATGAATTTCTTTATATAAAATAAATAAATAGTTGTTTCATAGAAAGGGCTTTTCCACATAGCACACGGACGTATGAGAAGGCAGTGCTTCAAAGCTCAAATGCTTGCTCCCACCTGATTCTGCCCACCCAATAAAACCAGAGCCTGCGTTGCTCTGATCCATGTTCCTTCACCATCTGACATGGTGGTTGGGGAACACATGGGGCAGGGTCTTTTATGTTCTGGTGCCAAAATTTAGAACTTCCTCCCACCCACACCTTCCCTCTTGATCTTGTTTATACTGACCTTCCTCCTTCCCATGAATCGCTCTTATCTGGCTGCACTGTGGTTGGTGCCCCAGAGAGATTTTCCCGCTGCTCTGTTTTCTATAATTATTTTTATATAGCGTTGTTGATCATTATTGTATGTTGCTTTGAGGACTGTGTTGGCTGAAAAACTGGCTTTCGAATTTTCATAAATACATGATGAACTTTCCAGGTGGCGTCAGGCAAGCTGTCCTCTTTCTACCGCAAGGATCTGTTTGAAACATGTACATAGGTAATCATACCCACCTTATACAGTTGCTGTTGCCATGATTACTGAGATAAAGGCTATACAGCGCTTTGGGCACTAAATAAGGTGCATTATCATAGCTCAAAAGGAACAACATGGCAGCCTAGCTCCATCTGTTTTCAATTAGTTATTAAACGGATTATGGGTTGATTAAGGAGACTAGAGCAGGGTTCCTTTTATTCTTTCAATATCCATGAGTGCACAACAGAAAAGCAAACAAACAAAAAAACCAAAAAAAAACCACACCCCCCCCAAAAAAACCTGCCATATTAAGTGCATGATCCAGCGTTTTCTCACCTGGCCTACTTCTCACAAACACAGGTGCAGCATCAGCTGATGGCCCATTTTCTACTGTACATACAGTGGTGCCTCGCAAGATGAAATTAATTCGTTCCGCGAGTTTTTTCGTCTAGCGAATTTTTCGTCTTGCGAAGCACGGTGTCGGGAAAAGTTTTGGGAAAGCTTCAAAAATCACCAAAAACCTCAAAAAAGGCTACCACACCGCGTTCTATGAGTTGCTCCTCGAAGTCAAGTCGCAACTGTATTAACGGTGTTAAGAAAAAGGAAACAAACTTGCAAGACGTTTTCATCTTGCGAAGCAAGCCCATAGGGAAATTCGTTTTGCGAAGCAGCTCAAAAACCGCAAAACCCTTTCGTCTAGCGAGTTTTTCGTCTTGCGAGGCATTCGTCTTGCGGGGCACCACTGTAAAAGATGTGTGGTGCAAGTGGCCGATGGCTGTCGTGCCAATCAGGCTTCTTTGCCACTGGAGAGGCAGTAGGCATAAAGCAGCGGAGGAGGGTGGCCTTCAGGACCACTTTGTGTGTGAGGTTGATGTTTGTGTTTGCTCCTCCATATACAGAAAACTTTTGCCATAGTGCAATTGTTAAAAATATAGAAGAGCAAGCGAAGGAGACCTGGCTAAGCAGGGGGCCTACAAGTTTAGGTTTGTCAAGCTTAAGAGTGGGGCTCAGTGTGCACTTCCAAGTGCTGTTTAAGGCAGCCATCTTGACTCACGTTCACTTAAATTCAAATTAACAGCCAAGGCAGGCAAAGTAAACAAGAATGACAGAGCACAGCAGGTGACTGCAGCCTTGTGAACCTAGTCTTGGAACACATTTGAAAGCTCAGATCCAAGATTAGAGATTTCTAATAATAATAATTCTGAGTAAGATCTTTTTTTCCTTTACAGAGTAGCAATCTTTTTCTTCATGAAAAACAAGTTTGCGGTGATAGGTGGAATATAAATTTAAATAAATATTTATTTCAATGTGCTAAAACTCGACAAAGGCTGCAGTCCTATAGCCACTTACACTGGTGTAAGCCCTACTGAATTCAATGGGGTTTATTTTTGAGTGGAATAGATAGATAGATAGATAGATAGATGATAGATAGATAGATAGATAGATACGATAGGCAGGCAGGCAGGCAGGATTGCAAAGGGCCTAAAATCAACATACCCATGACAATTGAGTTTCTGAGTGGTCATTGCTACAATATACTGTACATACATGTGTGTGTGTCCCCGTGAAAGCATGTGTGAGTATTAATATATAGGGCACAAACAGATTTAGCGACTTGCAGTTACTGCCTTATCCACAAGAGAGCACAGTAACTTGAGCACTCCTGGAATTCTTTGGTAAATGCCTTGTATACTTACTGAGTGTGACATAACTCAAAAATTATAATTAAAATGTCTCAGCTCCTGTATTTATAGTAACATTTAAACTACTGCGCTTTCCCGAAGTCAGAGTCATTTACTTGCGAACAGTACACTTTATGGTGAGCAGATCTTTGAAACTATACCACGGGGATACAGCACAACCACATGTAACTCAATATATGTCAACAGCTGTAAAAATATTGGAAAGGGGGGAAGGAGAAGAGGAAAGCCAGGAGGGCAGATCGAGTGCCCTCTCTTCCACATCTGTTTTCAGATGTGCCCTTCTCCCCAACATGCCGCCTCCTCCTCTCTCCCGCCCGCCCCCCTCAAATAATTGGCCAATTTTGGCACAAGCTGTCATAAAAAGCCAAGGCTTCTTTGAGGTTGGATGATCAAAAAGGTTATAAATGAAAATGATTTCAATGTTGGAGGCCTAGAGAGTGGACCAAGGAGCTTGCTGTTGCAAAAGGGTTTGTTCTAATCTTACCAACTGCAAGGCTTTCGTCAGAGCCTGTTCCTAGGGAGTTCACAACTCCCCAGGGCGAAGCTACAGTAAATTCTGGCTTAATCCCCTCCGCATACAAATGAGCCCCTGGTAAGAGAAACTGCAGGGCCAGACAGCTTGCGTTCAACAACAATTCTGTACCTTAGCAGAAAGGAAAAGAAAAGAAAACCAACCCACATAATACACAAAGATGGTACTGTGACACTGTATTTTCAAATTGAGGGGAAGGGCACGCCTTTAAAACTGCTGACAAACTTTGAAATGCTGACTACAGAATGGGAGGGGAAAGCACAGAGGAATGGGGGGGGAGAACACACATCAAAAAAGTCAGCCCCTTGACATCTTTTTGAATTGGAAGGTACAGTTGCTTTATGTTAAATGCAGCAAGAAAATGGAGGCAGACTAAAATATTTATCAGCCCATTACAAAATGCAGATTCTAATACTGACTCGGCCTCCTTGGTTGTCATCCCTGCAGCAGAATATGGGATCGCCTATATTAATTCCTTGGCATTTCAGTATGGTCCTTGAATGTGTGCATAAGCATCCATTACTGCTTTCAAAGTCCTATGCATTGCTCCTCACATAAATAATGTAAACTGGGATCAGGTCCGCCCATACAAGCATAATTAAATCACTAAGGATCATTTCTCATTACTGCCAAAGATCTACAAAGGTTCTCCTTGTCTTGGAAAAATAAGGTATGCTCTTTCAGAAATGTACTAACATACAGAACAAAGTGACCACCAGGGAGGCATCTTGAGAACCCCAGTGAGCTAGCGTATTGCAGCCAATTCATATATAGTTTTGCAGGCTAACTATAGCATCTTGGACCCTATGAAACCTGTTTAATCAAAGACAAAAGTGGGTGAAAAGAACATGCTCCTACACACAAAGGGTGACTCCATAATACCACAAATCAATTATCTTACAATCTGTGTTGTACAGCTCCAGCTTTTTCTGTCTCCCATCCATTGCCATTACCTGCATGAAGGTGGATGTCGTCCTACTATTTATCTGCAAGCTCTACATTAATGCACACATTAATAATAATCCAATAGCAATAAAAGCAACAACTCATGCTGCAGGATACCTAAGCCACTACAAACTACGGGGGTGATTCGGGATAGGAAGGAATGACAAAAATAAACTTAGGAACATTTGTGAATTACAGCCAATGGCATTTAAAACAGCAATAAAAAGACTCCCACTAATAAGGCACTTTCTGTTTCGTTATGTTTGTATAATGTGTGGCCAATCCTACTAACGGTATCTGCAAAGAAAACTAATGTTAGCATACACTGCGTTAAATAGGATTTGTTAAGTGAATAATTAGAATACCACTAGATCATGTAATCAAGTACAACAGCCTTCTCCAAGAGCTTGCCTAGAAAGCTTGAAAATAAGGAATCAAGAATATGTATCAGAAAGGAACATAGGATAAGATGTGGCTTTTTCCTTTGAAGAAACCAAACACACATGGAACATCTGCTACTTGTGAATGCAAAAACCTGAAGCACTGACAGAGTTAGAAAAGGCCTTCACAATGATTCCGTCTTCGCCCTCCACCCCCCTGCCCCTTCATCCTCCTGAATGGGAAAGGAGCAAACAGAAGCCAAGTTCCTACAGTCCGAATTCCTGAACACAGTTTCCAACTATTCCAATCAGCCATCTCTGTGGTTGGGCTGGGATTTCAAACTTGCCACAGTATGAAGTCCAGTTTGGGCTATATTCCCTTCTCTCTCTCAGCTTGATGAAGGCTTCCCCGCAAAATCAAAAGGCTTACTGTCAAGTTTTCGATTGGTCTGGGCTTCATGCTATCATATGTGTGGCGATGGACAAGGAATACGAATGCGGCTCTGGCTCCACCATGGGGCCTTGAGGTTTCGTCCAATTCATCCAGGGACCTTATGAAAGTGGAGCCGGTCTCTTTTCATGTATATTCCAACTGCTGAAATTCCCTAGTGTGAAAACACCATGTGTGTGTGTGTGTGTTTTAGAAAAGGACGAAAGAATAAGAACGAACAATAGCTTAAGAAAAAGTGAGGCAAATCTAGGCAGGGTTTTTTTTCCAACAACAAAAAAAGATAGCCCAGAAAATCATCATCATCGTGAGTTTTTTTTTAAGTCCAGCAAAAGAGAGCTCACTGCATTTGAGCGATGGTAAGAATGCTCATGGTATTTGGAGAAACATGAGTGTGTACATTTACTGTATTGAACAATTCTGCAATTAACAATCTTGCTATTTGCTCATGCATATGTTATTATATGTGGGGCAGGGGGGCTGGTGCTATTTTCGTGCAAGATGGAACCTATAGACTCTACAGCTAAAATTGTTTTATAACGAGAGCTGCCTGCAAGATAATATAAAGTGGCTAACAGCCAGCTTGGAAGAAGGAAAAAATTAAATTAAATGCATTTTCCTACAAATTGTTATTACCAAAAATAGGAAGCACAAGCTGCCACACCCCCTGCACCCCCAAAAAAGTGCTGAACAGCTAAAGCTGCTCTTGCAGTCTTCAATTTCAGGTATGTTACATAGGAACGGCAATGTGTATTATTTAATTTTATTATTAAGAAAACTGTAATACATGCATTTTCTCCAAAACTATACTTATTAAGGACATTCATCCCCATGGCTTGTGAATCACAAGAATAAAACACTACTGGTTTAAAGGGGGGAGAGCAAACCCTTAGCAAGGACTTTATACAATTTTCATGCCAAGAAAGTGCTAGCTTGCTAATGCTACGCACTAACTTGACCTTCATGAACACCACACGAGTGGCTATGCATCAATATGGTCTGCCTGAGGCCGATTTCATCCAATGTGTCTATAGGAAATGCATGGCAAGATGGTTGACTTGGTGTCGAGCAGATGGTTTGATTTGCTCTACCAAAACACACAGCAAAATGTCACCACATCCAATTATCTACTCACCGATTCATCTTCTCTGAGTGTGTGTGTCTCAGAACTACCCCGAGGGGTTCCAAGATTGGGGGAATACAGGAGAAGGCAAAAGACATATTAGGAACTTGGAGCTGAAGAGCAGGCTGACTATGCAGTTAGATGAAACTCCTGCTCAGTCCATGCCAGACCTGTCTTCTCCAGATACTCCAGTCCACAGACACCCAGGCTATTTTAGCTCCTTTGTCTGGCCACTGCTTTCCAGGGAACTGTGTGTATATAGCCTGCTCAAATTTATATTTCATTTTCCATAAAGAAGCTGCACTGTTTGTCCAGGTTCTCTTGCTGACATTTTCCCCTTCAGCATTTACATTACTCATTAGTAACAGCCCACAAATTCACTCAAGAGATAACGGGTGGCGACCACAAATTTAATTTTGGCAACCAGTTGGGAAAGCCTCAAATATACTTCATCACACGAGCACAATAAAGTTTTCGAAGTCATCTGGCAGCACAGCAATGAAGAGTGTATCTCTTTCAAAATTGTGCCATGCTGTGATTTGTTCCAGAACACAGCAGCAGTGTCATGGGCTGGAGGGGAGGGGTTATCACACATGCACACACTGGGGGGGGGGGAACCTTTGCTAGGAAGTGGGTACAAAAGGACACATTTCCTTTGCTTCTGTTAAATAAGAAGCAAGAAAGCTGAGCCTAACTGGTTACAATGGTTTGGATACCAAATATAACAAATATTTGAAGCCTTCTGCTTGAGAACATTCCATGACATCACAGTAGCCCAGCTAATGGAGAGGTGTGTTCACAGACAGGCAAATGCATTCTGTTTTCAGCTTATTATGCACATAGGAAACAATTCTGGGCAACAAGCTACTTTATAGCCCTGTGAAAATGTTTTCTTTTAGAATGCAATACTTAGCCACTGAAATCAGTGGTGGCCTTTGACACTAGCTTCATAGGAGACAGATCACCACACCTGTTATCCTAGGCTTAAAACCAACCCATGTAATTGCACCGAAGTATTTATCTAAATACAATAGATGCAATCCATCAAGCATAGCTTTTAGTTGCAGAGCTTCCAATCATTTCAGCTGGCTTATGCAGGCGTAATCATCTGTGGCACATTCTTGGAAGCCCAGTCTGGAATGAGTGTGTTGTAGACCTACTTGTCACTGAGACAGTAAAGTTATGACTGGACTGTACCACAGGCTGTAGTGGGAACCTGCAAGATTGGCGTTCCATACAAAAACAATTGCCTACATACACAAAATCATGTTAGGGAAAAGACTTTGGAGCATAGCCTTCTCCCTAACATGCTAGTTTTTTTATGTGGAAAGAATCCATTTAATTCAGGTGAGCATCCTTCTGCCCGCAGTTTGAAGCTGAACAGGCATGGGCTTGCCACCTCAGAAAGAACAAGGACTGAATGAAAATGAAAAAGAAAAAGAAACCAGTCTACCTGTCACACTTATTTACAATGACCATGTTCACATGCAATGCTAAACCAAACTATGGGAAAGCATGAACAAGCAAGCATGTGCATACTAAAGAGCAAAAATCACAGCAGCTTGCTCCTCCTCCAATCCTGCTGTTAAGTCATGGTTTGGCTCTGAAAATGGGCTGCAGGTATGTCTCACTTCAAAGAAACCGCAAACTGTAGCAAAAAAAATTGTTTCTGGCTGACTGCTTGTGGGGGAGACAAAACAGGAGCCTAGCTTCAGAAATAAGGCTATGCCGAACCATGGCTTAGCTCCAGAGAGTATGACGGCGACAGCAGCAGAACCAGGGGAGGAGTGAAGCAGCTACAAATTTTCCTCTGAGTCCACACATACTTGTTTTTTCACACTTGGCCATGGTTTCACATGGTTGCACTTAACACTAGCCGGGCCAATGTGCTTTGGGAATGTATAGTTTCAGATGAGAAAGATGTGAATTAGTCCATCAAACCAAAGAAACAGGCAAACAAAAACCAGATACCTCAAGCCTAAAGCTAATACCTAACTTCCAGTCATGGCATTGACAACACTGGGTTGTAGCCAACTCAGTTCTACTCAGAGTAGACCCATTTAAATTAACAGGACTAAATTATTCCTGTCAATTTATTTCAATGCATCAGCTCCAAATAGAACTAACCTTGCACTATGGCCCACCATTTCCAAAACCCAAACAATTCAACATCTCTCATATTTTTGAAGCTCTGTCCTTCATTCATAAAAGAAGGCATGTTTGCTTGTTTTCAAAATAACATTTCCCCAAACATCAGTTCCCCCAGCAGAGGCCTCACAGAACAAACAATCCAAGGGAGTGTGCGGTACAGAAAAGGCATGCTGCCCACTTCTGAGGGATAGTGTAGGTACTTAATTTATGACATCTAAAGCCACAGATTTCATGGGTGGCATAAAGTTAATTGCTATGTTATGCTGCTCCTTTGTCCAGTGAACTGGCATGCTAAGGGCATGCCAACATTTCCCCTTTTTAACCACCCTTCACTTCCGTGACTTTAATGGCAGCTTGTTCCAAAGCATTATCACCATGGAAAACTTTGCCCGCTGATTTCTGCTGCTCAGTGTGTGATTAAAGGCAGTTCCATGAGCAGGGCCAGTGTGGATATATTTCTGGTCAGAGCACAACTTCTGCCCCAAACTGGGGAGAGGCTCATGTCCAGCTCCATTCCTGCCCCCATTCACCCTCAGGTTCCCCCAGCTCAGAAAATTCCTCTCAATTTTCCATTCTCTGTCCAACAGCACAACCACTGGTACAGCTGACTCGCATCTTGCCACATTTACCGCAACTTGCACAAATGAAATGCATGCAAGGCAGAGCGATTAAAAGCAAGGCTCACTCGGCATACCAGCTTTGGAAAAGTAGGGATTCTCACACAGTTCCAAGGGGTGTTTCGACAATTTCGGCTTTATGTGCAATCCCCAGAATGTAACCCCCTTGGAAGTTGTGAGGTAACTGCATTTCCTCATTTGGCATGCCAAAATGGCCGCCACAATGCTTTAAGCAGGGCCATAGACGTGCCCTTTGCGTGCCTGTTGTCCTTTCTGAAAGTGCAAGGCAAAACTGAACACGGACGGCTGTGTGTTCTTTCAAAACACATTTTTCCATGCTCATCGTTAAAATCTGTGGAGATGCCCCAGGCTGCTGTGTGGGGAAGGGTTAGCGGAAATCCATATTCTCTCGCTGCCAACACTATCAGCTGCTTTTAAGTTGAAGGTGTCTATATTTCGTTACTAATTGATCCTCCTTATTTAGAAGCATCTAACTTTGCTCAGAAAAAAGTTGCATCCTTTTCCTTCAGAGTTCAGTTGGAAGCTTGGCCTAAGTGACAGCTGCGCAGGCCTCGCCCCAGCTTAGCTCCGCGGGAGCCTGAATGTACTTCATTCTGGGGTTGGGAGCTGCTTTTAATCTATCAGCACGACACTGCAGCTGCTGTAAGCTAACTGAAAATTGTCTGCATACAGGGGCTTAAAAAAAATTGTAACCCTTTTGGTGGCAAACTTCACGCTAAGGCAGCAATTCAGACATTCTGCCACAGAGCACTGGAGAGTTAAAGGGGAAACTGGAGCTAACAGCCTCCGGCATAGGGAAGGGGGTGAAAAAAAATGAATAAAAAATGGGAGCCCTTTGAACCATTTGGGAGTTGCCTTGAGTTCAAGAGATCGACTGCCAGTTACCATTGGAAGGAAAAATAAAAGAAATCTGACCGCATTATATCAGGCTGCATCTGGTAGGGCTGGTTGTGATGGTTACAGTATCAGACAGAAGAGCCAGCTTCTAATCTTTACTAAACCATGAAGCTCACTGGGTGAACTGGGCCAGGCACTACCTCTCAGCCAAGTCTACCCCACAAGGTTACTGTGATTAGAAGGAGGACATTGTGTGAGCTCTTTAGACAAAAAGATGGCATTCATCCATATAGACCAGTATCCTATTCTGACTGCCAGCATCTATCTAGGGTCTCAGACACACCTCCTGGCTATCTGATCCTTTGAAATGGAGATGCCAGACTAAGGAACTTTTGCACACAAAATTTGTGCTCTACCACACAAAGTGACGTCCCTTTCCCTAAATCAGATCTTGCCCCACCCACAGAGTTCTCAATAGAGTTGGACTAACATGGGATCAGGTCCTTTAACAGTGTTGAGCCTAGCCTTCTCCCTAACATGCTACTTTTTTATGTGGAAAGAATCCACTTTAATCAGGTGATGTTTTAGCATATGTGGCCCTACAAAAGTTGTGGATTACAACATCCATGATCCCTGACCACCAGCCATGCTGGCTGGGGCTGATGGGAGTTGCAGTCTAACAACATCTGGATGGCCGCAGGTTCCTCATCCCTGCTTCAGCAGTTGGGGAAAATTACCAGTATCAAGAAGGGAATCATCACTGCTGCCACAAAAGAATACTGGGGCCTTGTGACTTGGATTGGCAGGTTTGCTACCCTCCTCACCTGACAACTCCTCATGCACTTATTTATTAATTTATTTACAGTGTGTATTTTTATTTCATTAAATGTATACCCCGCTTGATTGTAAAACACCTCAAAGTGGTTTACAAAAGATAAATATACAGCTTGGATTTGTTTTGTTATTGCTTAAGGGGTTTATAATAAAGATAGGCCACATTTGCTGAAACCAGGAGAAGGGACAGAAAGGGGTGGGAAGGCAAGAAGAACGGGATAAAAACAGAATTGTAGAATATTCAGCAACAATGAAAGTCCTACCTCACATATAGATGAGAAAGGTATAAGGGGAGCTTTCAGAACCTACATTCTCTCCTTTCTACTCCCCTTGTCTCTCCTTCCTCACACCAACTCTTAGTCTGTAAATTCCCTGTCTGGAGAAATACTCCAGACCACCCTTCTGAGTAACACCCCTCCCCACCTTCTCACTATATAGAAGGATCTGGCAACTTCTGTTTCAGTGTATCTGAAGAAGTGTGCATGCACACGAAAGCTCATACCAAGAACTAACTTAGTTGGTCTTTAAGGTGCTACTGGAAGGAATTTTTTTATGGAGAAATACTGGTATTGTTATTGTGGATGGTGCCACTGCCTGCATTCAAATGAAACTGCACAGCTTCCATGGTGGGAGAAGGCTCAGTTCCACTCATCCCCAACCCTGTTTTAGCCCTTCGTGTTTTATGTAGATACTGTTTTACTATTTGCTTCTAAAGTGCTTGCAGTCCAGTTCCAGCCTCAATTCAAAGTGCTGGTGTTGACCTTTAAAGCTCAAGATGGCATGGGACAACGTTACCTGAAGGATCGCCTCCTCCAAAATAAATGTACCTGGACCTCTACAATCTTCAGCCGAGACCCTTTTCAAAGTGCCCTCGTCAAATGAGGTGCATCAGCCAGGGGGAGGCCTTTTCAGTGGGTGCACACAGGTCACGGAATACTCTCCCCAGAGAAGTTCACCTAGTGCCTACACTGTAGTATTTTCAGTGCCAGATGAATATATATATTTATTTTCCAAGCTCTGAAATACAAGCAACGATCATTTTAGGCGTATCCAATTGATGCACGGCCACCAATGTTCGAGTCATTTTGGACCCAGAAGAGGGGGGAATGGGGGCAGGAACAGGGTAGGGAGGGGCACTCTGCCAACACATACTTTGACTTGGAATGCAACCCTCATGGAAACAGGGAGCTGCCGGTAGTCTTACGATCCTTTAGTGCTTACAGTTACTTCTGGAGTTTTAAGGGATTTTTTTTTTATGCTGCAGTGAGTTTGTTGTACAGATTTAATCTTCTGCTGTCGGCTGTATGCTATTTTGGATTTTATCATTTTATGAATTTATGTGTGCATGTGATTGTTTAACTTTTGTTGTAAACTACCCAGAGAAATGTGTTGCTAATGGGTGGCCTATAAAATTAAGTAAGTAAAGAAAAGCTAGGGAAGCTGCCTTTATTCCCAGCTGGTGGAAATACAGCTTTAAAAAACAAATATACAGTTCGTGCATTCTAAAGTTACCAACTACCCTTCCCCTTCCCCCAAAAAATACTTTTTTTTTGTTGCTGTTGATTTTGACTTTGGCCTGGTTTCCAGGAAAACAACTAGCAGGGTCAATCTCCCAAACCCCAGCTGTTTTTTCTTCTTCGATAGTTATACACCTTAGGTGAATAGGCAGCTTTTGTTCTGGGCTCTGCTTCCAGACCTGCCAAAAATAATTGAACCCTACTCCCTAGGCCCACTCTGAGCTCTGCCCCATAGCATCACCCAGATACCAGATTTTTTTTAATCTGGAGAGCTGACAATCCTGTGGATCTGCATGTGAGTTTAACATTATTTTCTATGTGAACGCACTTCCCTAGTAGGGAAATCACAGTCCACGAAGGAGCCCTTAGATACTAACCAAAAAAGCACGTGATAAAATTTCTTAGCCTGTAATGAGGTAGGGACACAGCAAAATGCCCACCCACTCATACCAATGTTTCCTCTTCCTGTAGCCTGGCATATAAATAAACAAGACACAGAGAGAGCTGCCTAAGCTTCTGTGTTTTTATGAACATAATCCATAAGGAGCGATAAAAACAGGCAGCACAGTGCTCAGTTCCCCAGTTGCCAAAAGCTTATTCTGCTCTCCAGTGAGAAATGGTGTGGGGCAGAGTGGGGGAAGAGAGTGAAGTAATTACACCTGAAAGTCATCTTTGTTATACGCATCTTAAAATTAGCTTGATGTTTCCACCTGCTTTGGGAGGCGCCGTGGAAAAAAAATACCCACAAATCAAAGGGCAACTCCAAAAAATCTCAGATCCCTCAAAGAATTGATACAGCAGCAGCTGTATCTCTTTAATTTGAGTAATTATCATATAATTAAGTGCATGAATTACAAGAGAGCCAAGGCATTAAATTAAAATATTTAATGCTTGTAAATCTGAAAATGATTACTGTGCTGATGTGCAGCTACTGAGCAGTGAGTCTAATGGAGATGTGGCAATGCCACTGGGTTACTCTTATTCCGTGGCAGCACACATTCTTTTGAGATCATCCACTTTCTAAAACATGTGAGAACATGCAGCACAGTTCGCACACTTAAGGAGGGCTAAACACATCTACTACGTATTTTGGAAAGTTGTTTCTCTGCTTGCTATGCATTTGCACACCTTTTAAGGTATCCTAACCAAATTCTGGATTATGTCTCCTGAGATCAAGCAGCAGGTTTTCATCTATGCTTAGGTACAAATGGACATTCTTTCAAATCAACATAGTGGATCAAACCTTCCAAAACTGCACTGATATTTGTTTTGTTTCTTAGAGCAAACTGAACACAGGAGCATTAAGGACAGCCCTGCTAGATCAGGCGAGTAGCTCACCTAGTCCAGCATCCTGTTCTCATAGTGGCCAACCAGATGCCCATGGGAAGTTTGCAAGCAGGACCTAAGTGCAACCACACTCTCCCCTCCTGTGGTTTCCACCAACTGGTATTTGGAACATACTGCCTCCAACCATGGGGGCAGAGTATAGCCATCATGGCTAGCAGCCAATGATAGCCTTTGTCCCTCCATGAAATTGTCTAATCATCTTTTTATACCATCCAAACTGGTGGCCACCACTGCCCTAGGTGAGAGCAGGTTCCATAGTTTAACTCTACACTGCATGAAGAAGTATTATATTTTGTCTGTTCTGAATTTTCCAATATACAGCTTTATTGGATGTCTATCAGGGGTGTTTTTTTTGGGGGGGGGGATACTTTTCTCTATCCACTCTCCACATGCCGAGCATAATATTTATGCACTTCTATCATACCTTACGGACACGGGTGGCACTGTGGGTTAAACCACAGAGCCTAGGACTTGCTGATCAGAAGGTCGGCGGTTTGAATCCCTGCAATGGGGTGAGCTCCCGTTGCTCGGTCCCTGCTCCTGCCAACCTAGCAGTTTGAAAGCACGTCAAAGTGCAAGTAGATAAATAGGTACCGCTCTGGCAGGAAGGTAAACAGCGTTTCTGTGCGCTGCTCTGGTTCACCAGAAGTGGCTTAGTCATGCTGGCCACATGACCTGGAAGATGTACGCTGGCTCCCTCGGCCACTAAAGCAAGATGAGCGCCGCTCCCCCAGAGTTGGTTACGACTGGACCTAATGGTCAGGGGTCCCTTTACCTTTATCATACCTTACTCACCTTTTCTCCAAACTAAAAAGCCTCAAATGCTGTAACCTTCCCACATAGGGGAGTTTTTCCATTGCCCTGACCATGTTGCTTGCCTTTTTCTGAACCTCTTCTAACTCTTTTTCTAACTCCTTTTTGAGGTGAGGCAACCAGCACTGCATACACTATTCCAAAGGTGTTCGCCCCATAGATTTGCCTAATTGGCTGACCATCAGCAAATTCTTCTCAGACAAATGGAATTCGGCTTTCCTTGGCTCTGTGAACTAAAAGCAATGGTGTAGCTTTCTTTAAACAACCCCAAGAAAACAACCCCGACACTATTCTCTGGGCTTTAATGAAGATGGATGTAACTGGTACCTGTAATTGGATATTAAAGAGTGTCCCCAATTAACTGAATTTCTGACCCCACCAAATAACTAATTGAATTCAGATACGTGTTTGATGTTCTATATAATATTTTACAAGTTAGCTCTCTTAAGGGAACATATTGATTGAGGGAGAAAACAGATGTTACGGAAGATGTTTTCAAGATCGGGGGAATGAGAAGGATGTCTGGAAAGTTGAAGAGATTATGCAAGAGCAATGATTTTATTTTATTTTTTTATTATTTTTACAAAGGAGCAGGAGACCCACTTGGGCTTCATTCCCCTTTTCATCAAAAGGCTAATTTCCCCCACTTTGCATTCTGTTTGTGTTTTATTTTATCAAGTCCCTTGTAACAGTTTCCGATTGTGTATTCAAGTGAGCACGTGTAGCAAGAAAGTCATCAAGGGACCACAACTGACATTGCAGCTTGAGTTAGAAGAGCAAATACAGAAAGGTTACCACTGACATAACCAGACAAGGCTGTTTTTTTGCGTGTGTTTTTGTTTGCAAAGCTTCAGGTTTCCCTGATTGACAGGCTAAATTTGTGCAATTGCCACTTTGCCCAATATAAATGCCTATTATTTTAAGGCCAACGGAGGGACAGGAAGGATCGCAGGCCAACCACAGACATGAGCTGTCCACATCTGTGTGTGTAAAAGAAGAATTAAACAATTCATGGAGGTTGGGTCCTGCAGTGGTTATTAGCTATGAGCGCTAAAAAGAATCTGCAGTCAAACCAGAAGACACGATTGGGTCCAGGAACAATCCAGATTAGGGGGCACAGCAGAATGAAAAATCAGTAGAACATGCCAGGAATTAGAACTGAAGAGTTATCAGAATCAGAACACTGGAGTAAGTTGGGAAACTGGGAGTGGGGACAGAAGAGAAATCCAGATTGCAAGTGGAGAGTCTTGGACCTGGGGACAAAATGTAGCCCTACAAACCTCTTTATCTGGCCCTCTGAACTCGCCCAGTACTCACCCTTCCCCAGCTACTTTCCCTCTCCCCAGACCATGCCCCTCACTGGCCTTCCTTCACACCTTTGTTGAGTTTTTTTTTTGCCTGACGGGAAAAGTGTCATTGAGCTGTTCTTGCCTGCCTAGATGGAGGACAGAGAGGGGTATGTGAGCATGTGTAGAAACAAGCCTAATGGACAAAGGTAAAATTCACATTAGTTGCTCATAGGGCAAACCAGAAGACAAGGTTGGTAGAACAAGTCAGGAGCCAGGAACAGTCCGAATCAGAGGGCAAAGCAGAAGACCAAACGGGAAGAACAAGCCAGGAGTCAGAGGCATCAAGGATCAGATGGCAAACCAGAAGGCTGGACCAAAGAACAAGACCAGAAACAGAAGACACACTAAGGCTCAAGTAGAGCTGTTTGTTGAAGCAAAGCTCCAGTATGACAGGAAGTTGTCTTATACAGTGGTACCTTGGTTTATGAACTTAATCCGTTCCGGAAGTCTATTCTTAAACCAAAACCATTCTTAAACCAAGGCACGCTTTCCTTAATGAGGTCTCCTGCCGCTGGTGCCCTTCCACCATTCAGATTCCGTTCTTAGACCGAGTTCGCAAACTGGGACACTACTTCTGGTTTTGCGGAGTTCATAAACTGAATCGTTCATAAACAGGGCTGTTCTTAAACCAAGGTAGCACTGTACTCCTTCCTGTCCAGAAGATGTAAATGACCAGTCTGGGCACAGCCAGCCCAGAAGGTTCTTCCCCAAGGGACTATAGTGACCCTGCTTACCACATTCTCCTTCCTCAGCCTGATCCTAAGCTAAATCCTAAACTCAGTGAGCTGGTCAAACTCTGGAGGATTAAGTAGCAGTCATATGTTTATATATCACTGTATAGCTACATGTGTTTTACATATTTTTAATTACTGTTGATTTTAATCATCTGTTGAATATTTTTAAAGACCAGATTTTATCAATAATTTTAATATTCTGCTTTATATTTTTGTAAACCATTTAGTGGTGGTGTGTTGTTGTTTTTATAATCAAGTGCTATATTCATTTTGTTATAGAAATGAAATAAAATAAAATAAATAAGTGGCAATCAAGAACCTAAAGGTCTTCAGGAGAAGCTGAGATCAAGCATAGGGCAGCAGTCCAAGATTGGTTATGGTTCAATAGCAAGGCCATAAATTAAGGCTGAGGTCAAACTTGGTGCAGCAGGTCAAAGGTATGCCACTTTCGAAGAGCAAGGTATAAACAGGGGCTAGTATGTTGGGAAAGATTGAGGGCACAAGGAGAAGGGGCCGACAGAGGATGAGATGGTTGGACAGTGTTCTCGAAGCTACCAGCATGAGTTTGACCAAACTGTGGGAGGCAGTGGAAGACAGGAGTGCCAGACATGCTCTGGTCCGTGGGGTCACGAAGAGTCAGACATGACTAAACAACAACAGTAACACAGGGCCAGTCAGTCTAGGAAGCAGCAGCAAGAAGCTGGGTTGCACAGACTTTCATATCTTCTTCTCTTCTTCCATTAGGAAACCCAGTTCTGTCAATATTCTGAAAGTAGTTGGTGCACTGGCGATCAAATGAAATCTCTCAGTTGATCTGATGTCTGGAAGCCAACATATCAGCCATGCTCAGCATACCCCAGATCCACATCCAACAGGGGAAGGAGAGGATTACAGCCTATACAGGTAGCAGTGCAATGTTCATAGGGTAGGGGTGCCGATCTTGTGGCCCTCCAGATGTGGTAGGACTACAGCTCTCATCATCCGTGGCCATTGGCTGTGCTGGTTGTAGCTAATGGGAGTTGATGCCCAACATCTGGAAGACCACAGGTTCCCCATCCCTGCCATAAGGCTGAAAGCTGTTGGGCAGAAACCCCACTCACATCGCCATCCCTTTTTCTAAGCACTGTTTTCTGCAGGTTTGTTTTTTCCCCTTTTTGTAAGGGATAGCACCAAATTGGATGGGCAGGAAAGGTTGGTACAGATACACCCACAGTCAGCAATGAGCAACACACTTCCTTGCACAACAAGGGGGCTTTGTTTTTCTTTTGTTCTTTCAAGCTTTCCTCCTACTTTCTCTGTCTCTCTCTCATTCTCCCCTCTCTTATTTAGACAATCCATTGTGCAGTCTGCTGCTTCATCAGCTCTTGCCCCCAACGCCCTCACAACAGCTGTGGGCTTAATTATCAAAATAACATTTTAATAGTCTCATAACTGAACTCCCTTCAAAACATGCCAGCGGAGAGGCAGCAAAGGGTTCTTTTAACACCTTTCCACTAAACTTACTAATGGGCTACATTTAAGTGATTAAGCTGTCCTGATGCCTCGCCATTTACTAGACGGAGCACCATCCCTCCCACCTTGGATTGCTCCTTGCTGTCTCCAACTTCCAGAGCGTCTTTATTACATGTGAGAACTGCAGTGGTCAGATCTCCCACACAATGGGCCTCAGAGAAAAGCACAAGACCAGGAAATTATTAGGAAAGTATCTCTGACTTTCATTATGTAATAGAGAGGTAATGAATTCTTCAGCACCCAACCGTATCTCCCGCAAGACAAGGGAAGAGCTAAGAGCATTCAGATGAATCCTTTTGTTTTGCCAACACTTTTAATACTTTCTAAAACAAAAAAAGAATTTGCTCAAATGCCCAGCATTTAAATGAGGTGGGAGAGAGATCTTAAAACTCCATTGTTTCTTTTTAGGAGTGAAATACTTCTAAAGCCAGGGTTATAAACAGACTTCCAGCGACCTATCTAGTTGAGGTATCCACAACCTTAAGAGGGATGTACCCAGAGTTAGTTTTACTCAAAGTAGACCCATTGACACTGATGCCCTCCATGATACGTTGCGATTAGACCACTAATTTTGTGTCACAGCCAAACATAAAGAGTTGTGATGGTAGTAATATTAGCAATTAATGGGATAACCTTTCTGTGCCTTAAAGCAGTCCTGATATTCAATATCTATCTCCCCCATTTTTAGATACCCATTCAAAGAGATCATCTCCAAATAAATTTTGCTGGACAAATCACATTTCTAGAACACCGTTAATGGGCAAATCAATCGATCATACCATGTGACCTTTGGACAGTCATTCATGCCTATGTGACCTCAAGGCAAAGTTAAAGATTGCCTTGGTGATTATCAGCAAGAAACTTGGGTCATAACCTTTTACGTAGGTAGCCAACTTATTCTGGATTGTTTGTATTTATATATGTTAGTAATTGTGTTCTAGCTGGCTCTTATGGCCTCAGGCTGAAGCAATGAAATGGGCTAATTAAAAAAACAGATATTTGAAGATGAACTGAGATGGAACATCCTCTTGACTGAACCACCTATACAGTGGTACCTCAGTTTACGAATTTAATCCGTTCTGGAAGTCTGATCTTAAACCAAAGCCATTCTTAAACTGAGGCGCACTTTCCCTAATGAGGCCTCCCACTGCCGGTGCCTTCCGTTCGTAGACAGAGGTAAAGTTTGTTAACCAATCACTAACTCCGGTTTTGTGGAGTTCATAAACCGAATAGTTCATAAACAGAGCTGTTCTTAAACTGAGGTACCACTGTACATCCTGTTCAAACTGTAAAGGCCCATACAGACTATGGACCTTGCTTGCATTAGATGTGCACTAAAGTCCAAATATGAATATTTCACTTAAAAAACCCTTTTACTCTCATTCTTGCCCTAACCTGCAAACACACACACACCCAACATTCAATAGCATTTATACTTGAGACAAAAATGTCTAGATAGCAAACCCATCCATAGCTCCACATAGAAAAGCCTCATTTAATACAATAACAGTTTCTGGCACATAACTATGAACATTAGAGCAGCTTTAAGGAGAAGCCTTCTCTCTCTCTCTCTCTCTCTCTCTCTCTCTCTCTCACACACACACACACACACACACACACACACACACCAGTCAATCAATGTTCTCACACTTCTCAAATTAGATCGCATTTGTAATCTTATCAAGGTGATGTGGGCTGCAGAAGGCCCTGGTTTCCCATTTGAACCCAACCCCCTTCTTTTCCTCATCCTTTGTAGCTTAGTTTGGAAATCTGGCTTTGAGCTCTGCTTGCCTGCTCCACAGTATGCAGAGTTCACTGTCCATCTAGCAGATGGGGAAACAAAATTGTCAGACTCTACAGATGGAGTCTTTTTACAGTGCCCTTGCTTAAGTCTGCTGGGAGATGACCCACTAAGAGAGCCAAAAGTCTCTAATTTGTCTTTACCACCATTTGCTATTGGGATTCTTCACACTATATTAAATAGCCCTAGCAATCAAGAGGCAATAAAAAGTGAAATGGCTTCTCCTGTTAGCTAAATAATACAAGCTCCTACCTTCACTCGGGAAGTCATTTAGCACATCCAGTTTTCTGTGCTATTATACCTGCATGAATGACAAGAGCACCCATTCCATCACAACTGGATTCCATAGGAGAAATTCAGCACATATCTACTCTGCTTCAGCAAAGGTTGTGGAATATTCCCACTCTCAAAAGCCTATGAAATAAACAGAAGCAATGCAGCTTGGTGGCACCCCCACCAACAAAATCAAACAGCACTCACCACCCTAGGATTCTTCAAATTTACAGGAATAAAGCACAATTAGTATTAACACTTTCATCTTGCATAGGAAGAGTTTCAGCTAACTAAAGAACAAACAAAAGTCTGTATGGAAGGTAATCCAAAAAATGTAATAAGCTGGGGGCGGGGGGGGCAGGATCTGCAACTGCAGAAATTGAAATGGAACAAGGGGATTAAATACAATGCATAACAGTGGATTCCTCCAAAAGACATTGTGCAGCAGTGCCAGATTCAGTTTAGATAACCCCATCAATTATACACTATTACATAGACACCCATCTTGTCCACTCCCCTGAGTGCTGGCTTAGCTGCTTGCTTAACTTGGGTATTGAAAGCCACCTACCATTTGAAATTGCCACAATGCCCCAGAGCAATGACACATCAGTGGTTCCAGGTTCTCTGTGGGAAATTTAAAATGGCAGGTGGCTTCCCAGCTGTTGACCTCAGGTAAGTCTGCTGCTTCTTGCTGTTGGTCAATCAAAGGAGCTGGTGCTTCACACGGCACAATTCCCTTCTGAGACCAAGGGATACTCAGTACTGGGTAGCTAACTAGGCTAGAGCCCAGCCTCTGACCATTGTGGTTCACAGTTCTAGCCCCAGACCACACCCAAAGGATGTGCTAAGAAGAGGCTCAGTGTGTTTCAATCTGTCAGAACATCTCCCATTATTAACAAGAAGAATTAAAAAGGTGATTCTTCCCTCCATCACACCACCAAGTTCAGCAAAACAAGAATTAAGGAGAGAGAAATCTTGTGTTTTTAAAGGTTTTTGCAGTCTGTGCTCCAGGGAAAAACAGGCACTCATCTATGACTGAGATTGCTTTGCAAAGGCGTACTTCTGGGCCCATGTTATCCCCACTCCACAGATGAGCAGAAAATATAGTTTGCTTTGTTTTGTGTGCTGTTGTTTTTTATTAAAATTCCTGGTTTGGTGTCTGTGGCTCATTTAGTGCTCCAAGATCCTGCAATTTTATTGAGAATAGCCAAATAATGTTTGCTGCTGAATACTTTAGTAGAGACTCTGTACCCACTCACTTACTGCCTCTATATTTTTTAATTTCCTGCCCTACCACCCTGCGCATCTATCAAAAAAAGGTTAACAATATATTGATTAGACAGAATGTCAATGACTCTTTGTACACTAAGGGATGCTATGCCCAAATTTAAAACACCCAGGGTTCTCCCAGTAACTTCACCCTTGCATGAAAAATCATGAAACTGCAACAGCGCAGACAAAGGAGATGCACAGGGTTGAATTTCAGAAGCAGTTCTAGAATTCATACATAAGAACCATTACATGTCCCACCCCCACCCCAGCAGTTGTACTGTGGGATATTTTGTCCCCAGTGCTTTTTAACAGCTCTGTGAAGCCAGAGATGGGAGCAGTCATTGGGGCATTTGGGGGCACAGGACCCTTAATAAGTTGATGACACGCAACTCTATTTCTCTGTTAACATCTGAATCAGGAGAGGCCCCAACTGGGCTGAACTGCTGCCTGAATGAAGTGGTGGGTTGGATGAGGACCAAACAATATATTAAATATTGTACACTGCTTAGCTATTTTAGATATTAAGCGGGTTAGAAATGATTTCATACCAAATAATTAAACCTGCATATAAGAATCTTGTAAATTCGAATGCAGAAATGCCTTGGGTGTAGAAATTGTATCATGAATGAAACAGCTCTGGGTATTGCTCCTAAGTATCTCTGGAGTGCAAGATTTTTCATGAGACAGTTCGGGGATTTTTCCTTTCATACTCAGCATGGGTAAGGAGTAGTTTCCCCCACTATCTCTCAAAAGAGATATTTCTTGATGTGCATATGAAACCCAGCATCATGTAGAAAAAGCCTATGCTTCAAAAAAAAAAAAAAAGTGCCAATAATATTATAGAGGAGTGGGAGCCCACAGGTGTCCAAATGCCAGTACTCTGACTCTCAACCATTTTGTAAAGCTACCAGCAGCAACATCAGAAGGTCAGTTACTTTTTTGGAGCGACTCACCTAAGACATCATACCAGATTCCTCTACTGAAGAGCTATTTGCTCAAAATGCATTATGATTTATGAGTGAAATCTAGTGCACAGTGAGCAGGCATCAGCTTGCCCAATGGGACTTCTCCATTCTCTCTTCCTCCCACCACCACTGCAGACACGCCTCTCTCCTGTTTGCTTCCCTGGGCTCCTTGGCAAGGAAGCACAGGATGTAAATTCAATAAGTAATAATAAAATCAAACCAATACATAACTCATTGCCGAAATCTAGCACTGGCATTTCAAAAGCTCAGAATGATGATGCTAAGAACCAGTGCCACGTGGTCAGTGCCATCGCCTTCATTGTCAAGTTCGTCAAAGGGGCACTGTGTTTGCCGTAGTACGTTAAATTAAAATCATTTCCCCCGCTCTCAAGATCTGTTAGCACAGGTGGCGCAGCGGGTGCTAAAAACGGGAAGGTCAAATCTGATCCTTAAACAAAGAACTCAACTTGCAGTTCCAGCAGCAGCAGCAGAGGAGGAGGAGGAGGAATAAAGAAGGAAACTGAAAGAAAAAGAGAGGAGGAGGAGGAAGAAAGTTTAACTTTCATAAGGCATAATAAAATATTGTTTAGGATGATGTGATGCAGGAGAAAACTCATATGGCGAGCGTGCAGCGATCTCTTGATAGTAGCAAGAGGGACCACCAGAGCTGTGACTGGAATGCAACTCTGCTGTTTGAACTACAGCAAGGTTCTAGGAAGGCCTTGTTGAATCTCATGCAATGAAGAAATACCCTGAGAGCTGAGCGGCAAAGAAGATTTATGCCGCAGCCGTGATATTTATATTAATAAGCCAGTCAAGCCGTCGCAAGGATCACTGCTCAAAACCATTTTGCCTTAGGAAATGTGGACAAACACACAAACAGACACACACAGAGGGTGTGTGCGGCCGTGTGTCTTCCCCACCCCAGCTTTACCAGCAAAGGTTTACACACTACTCTAATGTGATCAAACGCACACACAATTTAAGCACTCTGAGTCTCCTCTCTTTTTCCATGGCTGATTAAGCAGTTGGGAGAAGAGAGTTTACTGTGTGTGCGTGGAGGGGGAAGGAAGCAAACAATTATATGCTATCTGAGGTAAACATTACCTTAGTAATGGAAGCGCCGCTTCCAACCCTTATTGTCAGTAGGGATTAGCATTATAATACTTAAAATAACATTTATAACACTTACTGAAATTACAAGAATGAAGTCTGTGGAGACATAGAAATGAAATCAACTCAATGTGTTTTTATAAGAATACTGAAATCTAAGTCCCTTAGAGGAAAGATATAGACATTAACAGGTTTTTTTTCCAGGCTTCCATTAGCTGTTCAAATTTGAATACTCTTTCTTAGGTGAGCCCTAATCTTCTTTGAATCCTCCGAACACATTTTATCTGTTTTTTTTAAAAAAAATTGTAGTTAAATTTTTAGTTTGATGGAATGATATTAAAGTGCTTTTCTTCATCTACTCCCTAGAAGAAAAAGAAAAGCCCTTGAGAGATGAGGCGTAATTTGTTCAAACGAAATAATATTTTCGTTTTCCCCGGTTCTCTTTGTTGTCTCGTGTGATGAAAGTAACATTTCTTTTCTTTTCAATCCTATTAAATGTGCCTCTCCAAATGTGAGCCACTCAGTTGAAATAGAATCTGGCGTCCTTTCACTGGGCTTTCAAAATGGGAGCTGCCAAATACAGGAATTTTGATTGAAATGTGACATGCCATTGGGAAGAACAGGCCTGAAACAAGGCCTGCTACTATTTCTTCTAAATAAAGGGATGTGGGGCCTGACGTCCAGGAGTTTGGAGCTCTCTTCTGCAGTCCTACACAGCATCGGTTCTCAAACTTTAGGAAAACAAGACAATGTGTTTGTTGTTGTTTAGTCGTTTAGTCGTGTCCGACTCTTCGTGACCCCATGGACCAGAGCACACCAGGCACCTCTGTCCTCCACTGCCTCCCACAGTTTGATCAAACTCATGCTGGTAGCTTCAAGAACACCATCCAACCATCTCATCCTCTGTCGTCCCCTTCTCCTTGTGCCCTCCATCTTTCCCAACATCAGGGTCTTTTCCAGGGAGTCTTCTTTTCTCATGAGGTTGCCAAAATATTGGAGCCTCAGCTTCACGATCTGTCCTTCCAGTGAGCACTCAGGGCTGATTTCCTTAAGAATGGATATGTTTGATCTTCTTGCAGTCCATGGGACTCTCAAGAGTCTCCTCCAGCACCATAATTCAAAAGCATCAATTCTTCAGCGATGTGTTATACTGGGTCAAACTACTCCTCCATCCAGGCAAAATGGACTGTCCCATTTCAGGCTACAAGTGAAGATTTGCATGATGGAACGCTCCTTCACAAAACACATTCCTACACACAGAGAAGCGGCATGGGAGGGTGAAGGCTAAGTTAAGAACACTTTCATTTGACACATCAGTCATCTATGCAGTGGGGATTTTATTGTATGAAAAACCATCCGATCACAGCTTTGTAAATAAGCTCACAAAGGTCACTAGCCTGCAGAATGTATTATTTCCCAACTTTTTCTCGAAGGAGCTCAAGGTGACATTCATAGTTCTCCCTCTCCTCATTTAATCTGCACAACAGCCCTGTGATGTTGGTTAGGCTGAGAGGCAGTGATTGGCCCAAGGTCATCCAGGGAGCTTCATGGCTGAGTGGGCATTTGGACCCTGGTCTCCCAGGTTATAGCCCAACACTCTTAACCACACCACCACACTGGCTCCTGCTAGACTGCTGGGGTCTGGCAGAGCACATATATGGAGCTCCATTCCTCCTGCAACAGCATTCTTATACCGAGATGGGTAAATCTTTCAGTATTCATTTCTCTTTGTTTCTCTTTTTTCTAGTCTTAAGTTCAGTCTTCCGCATTAGTTTGTGATTTTCTTTTTTTTTAAGTCCTCATGAAAATTCATCCACATTTTAGGGCAAATTTCTCCTAATATGCACATGCTTGTGTGTGTGCAATTTAGCCGAATGCACACATTTCTGCAAAGCGGTTTCCCCTCATATAATGCAGGTTTTTTAATGTATTACTTGGCTGGACAACTGCACTGTGAAACTGAGAGAAGTGCAAATTTGAAGGATGGCTTTGTTCCATTCTACGCATTGTTTTGAAAAGTGCAAATTAGATAGGTTTGCCAATAAATGCAAACTGAATTGTGTGTCCTCTCCCCAATCCCCAGGTTCACAGGAGAAGAATCCCCTCCTCTGGCAGCCCGCCTGTTTCTTATGCAGGATACCCAGGTGGGAAAGATATGCTCCAGCTGCCCTCCTATCAAGCCCACTCACTCACCTGCACGGAATCCCTTGTCGCCTATGGCTACCAAGGCTAAAACTGAATTACAAGGCTGATTTGATTGCACGAGCCTCACCTGCAGGTATGCCAGCATGAAGACTAGATGTGTCTGCATCTACTGGGGAACAGAGGAAACCACTCAGTCAGAGGGATGGTCTCACTGGCAATCAGTTGGACCATGCCGTTTTAAGAGTATTTCAAAACTGAGATTTATCACCCAGTGGTGCTGCATTTGGGAAGGTAATCACCGTTGAAAGGAAAGACCATCTGGACAACTAATCTATTCTGACCCTGAGGAGTAAAAGGAGAATTTCTTGGAAACTACTGAACACCCAACTCCCCTGGAATTCAGAAGCATTTCTATAATTTCATTAGAGATTTTGTACCATGTGCTCTGCACACAGCATGCAGTGATCACCTGTAAAAATATTTCGGGTCATACCGTACCTCTTTTGTAGGAATCCTTTGTTTGCACAAATAAAATAAGTCACATCTACCACATTGGTTTCACCCTCTTCCAAATTTTAGAGTTGAAACACTCAGTAATTTACCTTTCTTACACACCCAGCTCTTTCCAGTAACGCTCAACCAATGAATCCATACAATGCCACTCTTTTGGCATTACCTTTAAACAGAAATAAGAAGGGGCCTTCTTAGTTGTGGTGCCCCATTGGTGAATACTGTATGCTTCCCAAGGAGGTTTGCCCACTCAGGATTTACTTTGAATTGTTCAGTACTGAGTTTTGTTTACTTTGTTACCTTTTTAGCACCAGGCAAACCCCTCTTCCTTTTCCCTAGCCCTTTAAAGGTTTTGCTTCCTCTAATTCTTTAACCTGTTTTTATTTATTATGAATGTATTTTATTATACTTTATATCTGAAAGCCACACTGGAAAACATCTTTTGAAGAATATGTTACATTTTAAATAATAATAAAATAACAGCAATTTTAAAGTACAGTGGTACTTCGGGTTACATACGCTTCAGGTTACATACACTTCAGGTTACAGACTCCGCTAACCCAGAAATAGTACCTCAGGTTAAGAACTTTGCTTCAGGATGAGAACAGAAATTGTGCTCTGGCGGCGCGGCGGCAGCAGGAGGCCCCATTAGCTAAAGTGGTGCTTCAGGTTAAGAACAGACCTCCGGAACAAATTAAGTACTTAACCCAAGGTACCACTGTTAACTTGTGTTACTCATAATTCCACAACTGGAGGCTTACTCCTGGTTATTATCCTGATAGCTCAAAATGTGCAGCACTATTTACTTTGTACTATCCTCATCATCATTCCAAAATAATACTTTTCCCATTCCAGAGGATCACATGTCTGTCCATAACTGCCTTTTTTTCTTGCCCCATTGCCAGTAACACAACATTTTCCCAACAGAAAGTGAACAGGACAGATTTGTGCACCATCTCTGGTGTGCAACACACAAAATGAAACCATACTGCAAGCAAAGAATGGTGCAAAAGCCCAGGATATGTTGCCTATGAATAAAGGCACAACCTTCAAACCCATCACCCTGTCCTGATGGAACCAGAGCTTCCCCAAGACATTTGGATGTTTGAGGCCGAAAATCCCAGTGGCATCCCCCATAGTAAAACTATGAACTAAACTACTGGCAATTTTGCTGCCTGAGATGGGCTGCTTCATCTTTCCTAGAGGATCATAAAATTATGTTTGGGGTGTGGAGAGACGTGGACAGAGAGGAGTTTCTCTCACGGGGTCACCCAAGGACACTGGCTGGCAAGAGTTTCAGGAGGAGGAAAAATATGTGGTTTTTTCTACTCAAAGCATCTGTAATGTATGAAATTCACTGCTGCAATTTGGGGTTATGGCCACTAGCTCAGAAGGCCTTAAAAGATTAGACAAATTAATGGCAGACAGGTCCACTAATGGCTATTAGGTATGGTGGTCATATGCAACCTTCAGATTCAGAGGCAGTGATACAACGGAAGACCATTTGCTGAAGGGCAACATCGGACAAGGGCCATTCCCTTCATGACTGGCTTGTTGTTTTCCCAGAGACATGTGGTTGACCACCATAGGAAAGAGGATGTTGGCCTACATGGACCTCTGGTCTGAAACTGGAGGGCTCTTCTTGTGTACAAATAACCCATTGTATGTACACTGGAAGAATGAAGGTTTCTGTGTGTTGATAAATACAATCTGTAGAGGCCAGTAACATGGTGTAGTTTGGGCCATTCTCTTCCACATATAGAGTACTATAAAATTAAGAGTAGAACATGGGGAGTCCTACACCATTCCAAGTGATTTGTCTGAAAGTATTCTCAAGCACCGTTGTGAAACACGTTGCTACCGAGGGCATATTTTTAAATCTGATTCAGCAAATTAGTTAACAGACTGTTGAGCCTAATGTTATGCTACCATTTTGCCTCTTGTTAGCAACACAAATTGCTAGCAATTAGCTGTCTGCCTGTTCAAAGGCAGTTCAATTTCTTCTATAAAGAGAATTATATAAGGGCCTAATCTATCTATCAAACACAAGAGGCCAAACAAAATTAACCATGTGAATACACTGAGCGCGTCAATGGGATAATGACAAGGTGTCTATTGCCCCAAAGCACATTACAGGCGCAGCGCTACAATTCCACCCCCCAAATGTTTTTAAAAAACCACACACACACACACCACCCAAGTTATCGAAAGGCGGTTCTGATCTCTCTCTAGAAAGGCAGAGCTAAATGCAAAGTACTGCTTAGCTGTAGCTAGTGGTAGGGTTGGGAGAACAACCGGCCAACCTGTCAGCCAGCAAAATATAATGTGGCTGGATGAATTTCCAGATTCCAAACAGCAGCACAATGCCAAGCAATGCTGCTATTTAATTACCGAGTTTAAAAGGGGAAAGAAAGGTTTGTTGTTGTTTTTTTAAGAGTGGGAGGAAGAGATCGTAACTAAACATTTTGTACGCTCCGTTTCCCCAGAATAGTAGGCCATTCCCAGAGTATTGGTTGTGTATCTATAATTAAATAATACAGGGGTGTTAAAAAGCCATTCTAAGTACACATAAACACACCAAAGGTTTGGGGGACTTCCTAATTTCCAACCCCAGTTTAGTCAAAGTCAAGTCCCTAGCAAAGCTTCTCCTTTCCCTTCCCCCCACTCCTCATGCTAATAGTTATGCAAGGCTGCACAGCCAGCTTTCCCTCTTGCATGCCAGCACACCAATAAATTAAGATATTCCTGGCCGCATCTGCACAGGGGAAATTAGAGCATTACCTGTTCTTCGCCAGTGTGCCAGCTTCCTAGCTGCATGCACAACCCATGCTGAGCGACCAGCTGTCTGGGAATGTGCCACTCCGATCGGTACACACCGAGCCAAGGGATCTCTTAGGAGAGCTGCTCTAATATCACAACTGCTTCGCTGCAGGACTGTTCCCTTCATAGCACAATATTCAAACACTTCTCCCCCCCCCTTCCTTTCTCCACCCCAATCCAGCGCTTCTAACCACCCTCTGCAGCTCCAGCAGAAAACTGGGGTGGGGCAGGGGGGTCGGGATGAGGAACCAAAAATCCTCAGCCTGCTCCCCATGTGGGTGTGCAGGTTGGCTATTTTCCAATGCCTTATAAAGAACCCAAATTAAAAAAAAAAACTTCAGTCCTTAATAATGCGGCTGAACCAATGTGCTCTGTTCTGGAAAATGTTAGAGTGGCTCTGCAACAGAAGCATGCAGCTTAATACAGCTGATCTAAAACTGACACGATTCTCCCTTCCCAGCCATTAAAAATTAATCATAATAGAGAAGAGGAAACCCTTTTCAAAACGCAAAGCAAAGCAAAAGATAGGCTAAAACTAAAGCCCTTCCCCCACTGTTCTGAAGCATTGTGTTATACACACACATACATATACACAGCCAACAAAAGGAATCAGATTAAGCTCTGCTCAGTAAATGGATGGCACAGAAGGTGACAAATCACAGGCGCAGGAAGTGCCTATGGAAACTGGGCACGCTGCCCTGTCCCTTGGATTCACACCTGTACGGGTATGCTGGCAATTTGCATAACCCAGAGCTTGCGGGGAAGGCATTTCCCTATCGACCCGGGTTTTTTTGCATCTCCAAAGACAGCTAATGCAATGACATCACAGCCCCCTCCTGTGCTTTTGTGAAACATGTGCACGCAGTATCAGCAAGAAGGTGGGAGAGATGGATGGAACATGGGGGGACAGGAAGCTTTTATGCATGAGGAAGGGGCAGCAGGAGGGGGGGGAGAGAGAATATGCTGGCTGCAGCATGGGTGTGCCTGGTTCCACAGACAGCGCTTTTACTCCTTAGCAGATGAAAAATTTGGATTTCTGTCGAGGGCTGTTACCATTATGTTATTAATGTACTTGGCAACAAGCAACATGGAAAATACCCAGAGGCTTTGCTGACTTTAGAGAACAGAAGAAACTGCCTTAGACTAGCTCAAACTATGGGCCCACCTAGTTCAATATTGTGACCCCAGCAGTGAGCAAGACACAGAGGCTTGAGGAGCCAGTGGTGCTGATAGAGGGGGCTCTGGGACTGAGTGTCACCAATGAACTAGAGACCCCCAAGCCTGAGACCAGAGACTGCAGCATTACCTCCAAGTGCCTTATATTCTGCAGAGGCTATGTGCCTGTACAGGTAGCATGCCTGGACTAAGCTCCTGGAAAGGTAGCAGCAAAAGATTTTGGGCCAAGCAGCCCTGTACACCTCAGCAAGAGGATGAAGCTAGAAAGGCTGAGGGAGCGTCAAGGGACTCAGCTGAAAAGAGGTTCTTGTCCAGAGACCCTGTTTGGGTTCCTGAAAGGCCTGCCACTGGCCTCCGTTGCCTCTGGACATTTTAACCTTGGCACAGCCCTGCCCATCCACTTTCTGCATGCCTGCCTCTTCTGTATCAGACAACCTGCCAGATTTGTACCATTTTGACTCCCTTGTCAAGGCATGACCCTCTGTGACTAGCAGTGGCCCTCCCAGGTCTCAGGCAGAGGTCCTTCCCAACACCAGGGATTGAAACTGGGACTCTCTGTGTGCAATACCTGTGCTCTAACGCTATGCTGCGGTCCCTTCATACTCGTTTTTCTTTGCACTGGTGCGGACAGGGTAAGAAACAGATATCATTCCCAGCACTGCTACCATATTGGAATGCAGTGTCTGCAACATGAATGTTCTTCCTGCAGAACAGGCCACCTGGTTTGGGTCATGTTCTTGGTGGAAATGCCCCTGTAATATGGAGCTGAGATAAAGAGAAGAAGAAATATGGTTGAAGAAAATGTTACAGAGAGAAATGATTCCATGATTCTAAGTCTTATTTATCTAGCACCAAGATGGTCTTAGAGAAAGTACAGGAGCACAAAAATGTGGGGTCCTGACCAGGATAATGGGATTCTACTTGCCCCTCTGCTTCAAACTCTGAAGGGCCATTCCCGTATCATTTTCAGTTATCTCTACAAATACAAGGTCTAGAGCAAACACACCAAATCATTTGTGTGAAACCATAATTGGTTTATAGAACTCATTTCCCCAGTTGGGTTACCATGGGTGTGGCCAATAACTTAAGTGGCTTTTTAAAAATGTTCAGCGTTCCCCATGCTGGTGCCTCACTTTCTGATGAGAGTTGCAAATGTTCAAACCTCAAATGTTTACAGGCAACACACCAGGCTTTTTATGAACTGGTCAACACTGGTGACTAGAAACTGCCCTCAAATGAACTGCTGGAGAATCAGACCCTGGTTTTCTGCACTTTCCCCACCTCTCTAGCCTTTTAAAAATAAAAATATATAAATCTGCTGGATATGCTGTGCTCAGTGTTGATTTGAGTGCCTGTCAATTATTGAATCAATCATATAGCAGCAGAATCCCCCTGCTTCCTTTTGCAAACTGTGGCTCGTATCATTTTTGCACTGATCAAGAACCAGCAAAGTAAGACTCAAGACTCAATGGATTGTCCTACATGCATGGTTTTTGTTTTTGTTTAAAAAAGGAAGTTGCTGTTATATTCATCAATTTGCCTATTCTTTGCTCTGAAGCTGAGTCAGAAGGAAATGTGCGAAGTGAACTCTAATTATCTATTTGCATTTGCTACAGAAGCTGCAGCTGTTTCCAGAGAAAACAGCCTGTTAACTGCTTATCTGTATAGTTCAGGGGCTATGAAAGGCTCCTTATGGTTACTCAATGAGTAAAACAATGACAACACTGAGAGATGATCTATCAAAGGTTCATAAGTTCTTGGGCTGAACCCTGGCAGCAAAGGCAAGTTCCGGTCTGAGTTCTCAGTTCAAATTAGAGATGGCAAGGAGAACAGATACGCATGTTCACCTGCAAAATCCTGCAGCTTTATTGTATGCAGATGCTAGTTTTGGCAAAAAGAGATTTTCTTTTGTCTTTGGGTCAATGAGAATCTGTGAAAGAGAATCAGCAACTAAGTGCTCCAAGACAACCATGGCAATGATTTTCTATATATTCCTTTGTGCTCATTTGAAGTTGTTTTAAGGTTTTTCTTTTCTTTTTTTTCTTTTTTCTTTTCTTTTCTTTTAAAAACAACAACCTCCAAATACTTTTGCCCTGAGGAGAGTCATCCTTTTCTTTAATTCTGCAATCCAAGACAACACCTGGGTTAGTTAACCTGCCTTTTCTAAGGTCTGAGATCGCAAGCTACCCCCTCGCGAGAAGTGGTTTTAATAATTCACATACATATCCATAGGAAGGCTGCTATATTCTTTTGTATGCTTATAAAATTCTGTGAACATCTTTGCCATGATGCAGTGGACTTCTGATTATCAAACACTGGAATAATAAACAGGTGATGATCAATTCCACCTTTCTCTGCTTATGAACTTCTCAGAGGCACTGTGTTCAGAATGTGCTGAGCTTATAGGAGGAAGATTCAGGTAGGTAGCCGTGTTGGTCTGACGCAGTCAAAATAAATTTAAAAATTGTCCAGTAGCACCTTAGAGACCAACTAAGTTTGTTCCGGGTATAAGCTTTTGTTTGCATGCACACTTTTTCTCCTGCATGATCTTGGCCTTTGGCCTGATCCTGCATGACAACTTTCTATGGGCCCATATTCAGCCAACAGTAAGTACATTGCCTACGAAATAAGGAGGAGCCCTGCACAGTTGACAACCAGATGACCTTCAAGAGACCATAAGAAGGGTAAGAAAGCAACCACTCCCCACAACTTTTGCTCCCCAGCAACAGGAAGTTGGAGACACATTGCCTCAGAAACTGACACTTGCATGCAGCCATCAGGACTGATAGCCATTGGTAGATTTTATCTTCCATGCCTGCCCTTCAGAGGGTGGCCTTAATCAAGCCTTGATTTTAAGCACCCACTTGTTGGCCACCAGGAACCTCATACTGGCTACTGCATGGAATTACATGCAGGCCAATAAGCAGACGGTGGAGCTGCAAGAGGAAGGAAGACCCAGCGCTAAAATGCACCCAGCTGTTCCAGGAAGGAGAACTACCTGTCCCTCCTCTGTCAGCTCAAAGCAAACTGCTGGGGAGGGGAGAATAAACAGATTTTGTGGACTTATTTGCAACATCACCTTGCCGACAAAGGTCCGTATAGTTAAAGCTATGGTTTTCCCAGTAGTGATGTATGGAAGTGAAAGCTGGACCATAAAGGCAGCTGATCGCTGAAGAATTGATGCTTTTGAATTATGGTGCTGGAGGAGACTCTTGAGAGTCCCATGGACTGCAAGAATATCAAACCTATCCATTCTTAAGGAAATCAGCCCTGTGCTCACTGGAAGGACAGATCGTGAAGCTTAGGCTCCAATACTTTGGCTCCAGTACCTCATGAGATGAGAAGACTCTCTGGAAAAGACCCTGATGTTGGGAAAGATTGAGGGCACAAGGCGAAGGGGACGACAGAGGATGAGATGGTTGGGCAGTGTTCTCAAAGCTACCAGCATGAGTTTGACCAAACTGCGGGAGGCAGTGGAAGACAGGAGTGCCTGGCGTGCTCTGGTCCATGGGGTCACGAAGAGTCGGATACAACTAAACAACTAAACAACAACAAATTGTACTAACTCAGAATTCTGGCTTTCCTCGTCCAATGAATTCTTGCTGGCAGAGGTCTCAACTAATCCTGTGGTAGCTCAGGCACAGGGAAGAGAAAGTGGGCAGGGATACATTTTTCTGCCTCTCTCTTAATAGCAGAATTGAGGGCCACCCAAGGAAAGTGATCAAAAGTAAATTCAGGAGAAGCAATAGAAATATCTTTGTCACACAGCACACAATTAATTTATGGAGGGGAGGAGGTGGAATCTCTGAGTCAGGAACTAATTGTGGCCCTCCAAGCCTCCCTACCTGACCCCTGGGGACTCTACTCAGGCACAGTCCCAACTGACTTTTCTCCAGGCCCTCCTCAAGTGCTTCTGCTTGACTGGAAAGCGGATAAGTGTGTGTATGTGTGAACAAGAACCTTTGTGTAGGTGGAATGTGGCCTACACTGCCCAAAAAAAGTGTCTCAAGAGAATGAATGAAAATGGTTCCCTATCCCTGACTCATGTAATTACCGTATTTTTCTGTGTATAATAGGGGGGTTTTAATTATAAAATAATACCCCCCCAAGAAAGCTCAATAACTCTGGGCAATCTCCACCCCTCCACCCCAAAAAAGCTTAACAACGCTTGGCAATCTTACCCCCCCCCCATTTTCTTAATTTGGAGTCCCAAAAATAGGGGGCGTCTTATACACTGTGGCATGTTATACACGGAAAAATACGGTAGCTGCCACAAGACTTGGTGACAAAATGTCTCTAATTTAGATTGATCTGAAAAGGCAAACAGACAAATTAATGGAGAATGAACAGGTTAACCAACTGCTGTTATATCACAGAACAGGATCTTAGAATTGCAGATGCAGCAATATGCAGTTGTTCCATATTGGGATCGAACCTGCAACCTTGTCATTACGAGCACCACACTCTAACCAACTGAGTTAGTCATGATGGTTGTGAGGAACGAGCTCCAGCTTCAGAAGCAGTAGACCCCTCAATGCCAGTCGTTGGCCCAAGGCCACAGTGGGAGTTTTTGTGCTCAAGTCCGGCTTCTGAGCTTCCCAGAGGCATTGGGCTGGGCACTTTGGGAAGCTGGGCTTCTCCAGCAAGGCTTTTTCTTACATCTTGAGTTGGGGGCCTTCTCCATTCAAATTGGGAGCTCTGCCGCTGATCTACAAGCCACCACCCCTAGATCAGCAGGAGCCCACACCCTCTCTTAAATAACACAGCATTTCCTTTGCCAACGTTATACAAAATCCAAGGAAAAATGTATTGCTGCTTAAGCACTGTTACTCAAAACTCAGCAATAGCTCACCCAACAAAAAGAAGAAAATAAGGATGGAGATGCACACACACACACACAGGCGAACTAATGGCAAGCATCCCATTTATTTTAAAACCTATATTATTTTCTGATTTTTGCTCGACTCCATGCTTAAGGAGACTGACTCAAGACCTGATCAGAGTATCACTTTTCAAATGCCTAAATCCCTGTAAAGGTTTAGTGTCTGACTGTGTGCATTTTGCTCAGTATTAACATGTTCAATGGAGTACTTTGATTTTTTTTTTTTATCTAGACGCCAGAAGCTGGTGAATATATGCTTCATAGCTTCAGATAAACCTTTTGTTCTTCTGGGGCTGATCAGCTGGTACGGCAGTGAGAGGGAGAGGAGGAAGGAAATTCACAGGGGCTCCACGGTTTCAAAAAGTCAAATTACCTCTGAGCCATGGCATTGCTGATAATTTAAATGAAAAAAATGTGTGTGTGCACGGACGCACACCCACACGCACACACACATAGAGGCTACACCACACAACATCTCTACTGTTAGGACTTTTAATGAAGCCCCAGTTGTGATGACACTGAAGCAGGGAACGCTACGGTGGGATAATTACTTGGCTCCCTCACAGCTGAGTTTCACAGATGCATTATTAACGGCGCATTCCTTGCCATAACGAGCACCGACTGTAGGTGGGATTCGCAAACCCCGGCATCCGCCATTAGCGGGTTGGCGCAAACACAAATGAGTGTTTTCACAAAAGCATGCAAAGGTTGTGAAATTCCAATGAATTCTTTCACCGGGAAGGGAAGGGAAAGGGGGGAGGAACGAAGAGGAGTGCAAGCTTCCATGACCGGGTATGTCACCTCCCAGGGCACCCTGTGCTCTGAGTGAGGCACCCTGGGAAATTATAGAATCAGAATGCATTGATTTCTCTCTCCTTCTCTCTCTAGCAAAAAGAGGCAGCAGCCCTGATGAAGAATTAAGGAGGAAATGTAATAACCTAATTCTTCTCCAATCTTCCTCGCTCCCTAGCCTCCCGCCCCGCGTGCACTTACGGCGCCTGCCCACCTCAATCCCTTTCCTTGTTTTGTCAAACAATTATGAGGCTTAGCAGTGTAAGTGGGTGAGACACCCACCAAGTTCGAAGGGAGCCGCTTGCCCTCTTGCACCAGGAGTCACATTGGCCCACTTTCCGCCTGGATGTCATTGGCTTTGGCGATACGGCATTACTGGGCAATTGCTGCTTTATGGCATCGCGGCTCTTCGTGACATTCATCTGTTCCCTCCCCCGCCTTCCCCTTTAAACATTTTCCCCTTAGATGCAGAGTCCTAACAGGTTTTCTCAATAGAATACTGCATACGGTATATGAAGCTATTAATAATTCTTCCTCAAACCACACTGTATGTGGCTGAGAAGGGGGGAATAAACTCAAGAGACTAAAAGGAGGAATTCTCAAACACATTACAGGGAGAGAGGGGGAAAATAACATTAATGCCTTCCACTCGCATGAATCCAGGCCAGGCTACAACAGCATAGTACACTTTCCTCCCACACCTCATGCCCAGCTAATACGAAGACCAATCAATTGCAAAAAAATAATTTTTATGGTCAAGCCACTGCTCTCTTGCTGTTTTAAGAAATCTACTTGGAGCAAGGAAGGTGTGTAACCCTCAATCCTTTGCTGTTTTTGTCTTTATCCCCTCTGGAAACCCAGAGTTCAAGGTGACCTTTGCTGAGAGGTAGGTATACCTATTCTTTCTACATGCATTCTGAATCTTCAGCCTCCCAATAATTAACGCCAGAGCTTAATGAAGTCCAGCTGCTGTCATGGCACAGGAGAAGCCCACCCTTATTTTATTTTCCAAATACATATTTGGGCTACTCTAATTACAGCCTTTTTCTTTTTCCAAACCACCAAATTGAGATACTCTTGGCCTGGATCTCAAAACATGAGTGTTGCCAAATGAAGACAAAAAAGATCAGAAATTAAATTAAACTTTGAAGGGACAGTTTAAAATTGGCAAGAGCTGGAGAAAAAGGACTAGATTGACTTACAGTGCTGGGAAACATAATGGCATCCAGCACTACCAAGTGAAAAGGAACTTGTACCCTTTATCACTTTTGATCAGTGTTCTGATAACCTGCAATGCTTGTATTGTGTCAACAGGTGCCACTATAATGTAGCATGTGACAAGCCATTATACAGTGGTACCTCGGGTTAAGTACTTAATTCATTCCGGAGGTCTGTACTTAACCTGAAACTGTTCTTAACCCGAAGCACCACTTAAGCTAATGGGGCCTCCTGCTGCCACCGCGCCACCAGAGCACGATTTCTGTTCTTATCCTGAAGCAAAGTTCTTAACCTGAAGCACTATTTTTGGGTTAGCGGAGTCTGTAACCTGAAGCATATGTAACCTGAAGCGTATGTAACCCGAGGTACCACTGTAATTATTAGTCCCAATAAAAGACATCTGCAAATATCTGCTTCTTCCATACTACGTCAGTGGTAAAGTAGGAGGGTGACTCCAGTTCTGTGAACAGAGAAGAGCCAACCAGAGGGAGAGTTCAAAGTGAGTGAGGGGCACGGCTTCATTTTCTCACTCTTGCCACCTCTTGCAGTTCAAAGAGGGCAAGTGAAGAGGTATCTATAACAAGCAGAGGCTCCAGAGTAGACCTGCCCCCCATTTCTGTGGTGCATAGCTCACAGGGTGCCTGATGATGCCAAACCACTAGCACCAGCCTCAACAGTGACTCCTACTTCTCAGGGAACTATTGTTAGGAGGCAGTGGGGAGGAAGTGGAAGAGAATAAATCTGACAAAATTCCCAGCACACTCACCATTGCAGTATTCCCAGGATTCTTTGGGGATTGGCTTTGGGAGAAGCCACAATCATTTAACTAGAACAGAACTCTCTGAACAGTACACATACTCCTTACATGGGCTTGGGCAACTCTCTCCCCCTCTCCTCTGACAGCTAAGTAGACATGATATCAAAGATCCAAAATTCCTGCAGCTGGGACCAAGGCAAGTGAAGGCTCAGGTTTTAAAAACAGTCTAAACTTCCCATCCTCACCACAGGCCTAATAATCCCCCTGCCAAGAGCTATTTTTAAATTTTTAAATCAACAATAACTAAGATCTTATTTACCTATCTTCTCCTTTGGCCCTCTGACAGTTACCTGGTCCGCCTCCCAGGACTGCAGTTAAGTTAAAATGAAAGAAGGTCAATAAAGCAATTTGAGCTTTTAAAAGGGTTCTAGACACAATATCTATTTAGCATATCAAAAGGAAATAACACTCTGATCTTATCTTCCTTAGTACCTATTTGTTCCTGGTCCAAATTGAGTTTCTAAACCAACAAACCGAAGCTGGCTAAAATCTGGATTACTTAATCCTACCCAATTTTTCATTTTACTCTTGGTAACTTTTACACAAAGCACAAAACTTCATTGACTCTGAGTAACAGTTGGCCTCCCGTGAGAAAATGCTGGACCATACCCTGAAGGGAAAGCTACTGGCACCTCAATAGGATTTATTGTCGATTGCAGATTGATTATCTGCACAAAAGATAACAGGCCTGAGTTCTCCTTCATTTAAGCTGCCTCTATAATGAAGGGCAGAGCTCAGTCCTCCCCCCCCCCTTCTTCTTTTTAGTTACTGCTGTGGATAATGATTTCTAATGTGATAAAAGGCCCTTAAAGAGGCATCATGGAAGGAAGCAGGCTAATTTACTTTCCTAGGAACCAATTTACACGTAGGAACCACATATTAATATGCATCTGGAATCCCAGCCTCCCACCAACTAGAGGTTAAACTTCACCCACTAACCAACATGGCAACAGTTATTGCAAGTCCAGTTCTACTATGGTTGGACGTAGTAAGTGATGGGGGGAAGTACCTCCCCCCTCCCCCTGATTAGGTGTAGATATCTGTAATCTTGAAAACACATGATAGCATCAGTTCTGCCAATTCAGAAATCCTACCCTCTGTGCCCTATGCGCTGTTTCCCTGGGGTTTGAAATCTATGCAATGGCTGTGCTTGCTCACCACAATCGTCCCTTTAAAGAGATGTGAGACACAAAGTAAGTCATGTTGAGGTTAAAATACTTTGGTCTGGTGGAGCCCTTATTTGAGCTTTGGATGCTAACGGTCAAATGAGACATGGCGTTAATTTTTATGTGCATTTAATTTAGCATGGAAAAAAGCCCATCCATGTTAAACAGGAAAGGCATCAGCTGGGCAGTGGTGTGTGGTGTGATCATATGGTCAGGATCATAGCAGATGTGGAGGGGGAATTTAACTCTTTCACCCTCTGTTGTGATCCTGATTATAATTGCTCTTCCATAGCTACTATTTATAGTAGCTCACAACTGCAGAGAGGAAAGAAAAATTACATTCCCCCATAACACAACTTGTAATGTCAATGATTATTGTCCCCCCTCCATTGGATTATATTTGCATTTTAAAAAAAAGCCATGTGGATTAAATGCAAAGGTGCATTTAACATAAATCAGGATTGGCCCTAAACGAGGACAGCAGAGAGCTGGAGCTTAAACCTATGTCTGCTAGATTCACACTGCCTAAGGAATGGGCTACCTGTTGTTTCCAATACAGTGGTACCTCGCAAGACGAATGCCTCACAAGACGAAAAACGCGCAAGACGAAAGAGTTTTCCATTTTTTGAGTCGTTCCGCAAGACGAATTTCCCTATGGGCATGCTTCGTAAAACGAAACGTCTTGCGAGTTCTTGCGAGTTGGTTTCCTTTTTCTTAAAGCCGCTAAGCCGTTAATAGCCGCTAAGCCGTTAATAGCCGCTAAGCCGCTCATAGCCGTGCTTCGCAAGACGAAAAAACCGCAAGACGAAGAGACTCGCGGAACAGATTAATTTCGTCTTGCGAGGCACCGCTGTACAATAAAAGTTGACAGAATGTGGATTCAGAATGGCAGCTATTTCCTCTTAACAGAGGATGAGAAATACCAACATGTCAAGAAGTCCACAAAGGGACTAGGGTCAGGAATCAGAACTGTGTCGCTGGCTGACACCTGCCTGAGCCCCAATTCATGTGATTTGTGCAAAACTGTGACAACTCAAAAAGCAACACTATTCCCAGCAACTTTGAGCCAGTCCTCAGTATGGAGGTGTCCTGTGCCTTCACCCACAAAGATCTGATTTCTAACTGTTCAAAGGAAAATGGGTCATCTGTCACTGTGACATCAGGTGCTTGACAGGTTGGACAACTTCCCATGGGGAAAGTGGGGGAGATAAAGATCTGGCTTGCTGGCCACTTCAAGTTCCCTGCCACTTTTTTTAAAGGGAAGCAGGATGTGCAGTTGTCTAATTCCTGGACCTGGGAACTGCCCACCCACAGTGTCTGTCTTATCAGAATTCAGCCTCAGCTTATTGACCCTCTTCTAATTGATCACTGCATCTAGGCTTCAGTTCAGGCTCTCCTGGCTCAGATGACAAAGCTGGGAGATATCAGCTTTGGACAATTCATGCCAAGTATCCCAGTGACTTCTGTCAACAGCTTCATATAGATGACACGTAGCACCAGGAACAAGATGGAACCCTACAGCACCCCACAACATAACAGACACTGAAGCCAGGTATAGTTTCCAACACTATTTTCTGGAAACAGCCCAGCATGTAGGTGAGGAACCACCATAATGCCATACCTCCACGTTAACCCCATATTCATGCCAACTCTCTAAAAAGCTGTAACCTTTCAATTAATTATTAACCAAGGATTTCCATTTATTTGACCATCTTAAACTTTAATTTGATCAGAAATCATGTGAATTTATTCAACAGCGATTTTAATTTCTTGCTGCAGTTTAGACACTTACAGTAAGAAGCTTCCACTCATCTCTGCAAGCATGCCTAGTCTACCAGATTGAATGCATGCTCTTAAAACAAACATACAATCCTTTAGACTGGGGGAAGTGCGGTTCAGGACAGCCATGAAAAAGTATGTTGACAAAGTAGAAAATTCAGAAGCATCTGTTATCCATAATGAGGCTTTAAGCAGCACAGCTTTTAAGGGTTCCTTAGCTCCCCCTTTTGTTCACTTTTCAAGCCTGCACTAATCTCCTGTATGTTTTCAATTGTTTTGCACACATTGTATCAGAATAATGAAATAATATAACATTGTTTAAAAAGGCTGACTACAACCATGGGGGGGGGAACCTACAAACTTTTCAAAAGCTATATAAATTTCAGTTTTAAAATGTGGCTTTCTTGAAAGGTTGTTTTAAAAAAAACCACTTGTCAAGAAATTGCATGAAAATCCAGGAACAGAAAGATGTCATTTGAACATAATACCTCAAACCCTGAACTCCACAGATCAGATTTATTTCTGGCCAGAAAATCTGAGAAGTTCCATTTCATTTTGAAGGCTGGGGACAAAAATCAACTATGCATGTGGCTCAATGGCAGGGCATCTGCTTTGCATGCAGGAAGTCCCAGATTCAATTCCCAGTAACTCCAGGTACAGCTTAGAAAGACTCAAAAAAATCTGGACATGTGCAACTGGTCAGTGGAGACAACACTGAGCACTTACCTGGCAAAGTAGAAGGCAGCTTCATGTGAGATCTATAGTACAATAAGCCTGCAACTTACACACATTCAACTTTACATATGTGGCCAAAGAAAAGTTAGAAACTAAAAAGGGACGGAAAAGGTGCATGGTTCCAAGGAAAATGACTTTGGCATGCCCACCCGCCACTGAAAACCGCCAAAGGGCTTTGACCATACACCATTTTGGTTTAGGTGCAATCCCCGGAACGTAACCCCTGAGTAAGTTGCCGGCTGCCTGCAGTTCAAAGAAAATCCTCATTTGAGAAAATGCTATTTTTCTCAAAACACCTTTAAAAAATAATATATACATATGGTGGGGACACGGGTGGCGCTGTGGGTTAAACCACAGAGCCTAGGACTTGCCGATCAGAAGGTCAGCGGTTCGTATCCCCGTGACGGGGTGAGCTCCTGTTGCTCGGTCCCTGCTCCTGCCAACCTAGCAGTTCGAAAGCACAAAGTGCAAATAGATACCTCCGGCGGGAAGGTAAAAGCCGTTTCCATTCACTGCTCTGGTTTGCCAGAAGCGGCTTAGTCATGCTGGCCACATGACCTGGAAGCTGTACGCCAGCTCCCTTGGCCAATAAAGCGAGATGAGCGCCGCAACCTCAGAGTCGGCCACGACTGGACCTAATGGTCAGGGGTCCCTTTACCTTTGCCGTTATACATATGGTAAAATGGAAAGCAAACACCGTGCTTGGGACATTTGAATATATGACCCATGTGAACTCTATACTTACCTTTTTACCTTACCCGCATTTCCTGGTTAAGTTTTAGGGCAAAATTGTTCTCTGTGTTCATTCTAACTGTAAGAACTAGAGATAACAAAGCTGGAAGTGTCTGGTGAATTTTATAGCTACATATTGTTTAAAACCAAAGCTGGGCAGAAATAAATATAAAGGGAATGAAGATAAGAGGGAAGAGTTGCCCACTGGCAAACACGGGGAGGAAAGAGTTCCCACTGGTAGTTAAGGACTGTTGGAAGGGGACCCTCAGATTCCCATGCCAAGGATCACCTCCAATGCACAGCCAGTCCTAAAAGAAGTCAGTATTAGTCCTCGCCCCCCTTACTGTAAAATGAGGAAGGGAGGCTTCAGGAGGCTCTCTCATCCCAGGACATTGAGTTTAAGGTGACATTTGGAACTGGGTGGCGCTGTGGGTTAAACCACAGAGCCTAGGACTTGCCTAGGTTGGCGGTTCGGATCCTCACGACGGGGTGAGCTCCCGTTGCTCAGTCCCTGCTCCTGCCAACCTAGCAGTTCGAAAGCATGTTGAAGTGCAAGTAGATAAATAAGTACCACTCCAGAGGGAAGGTAAACTGCATTTCCGTGCGCTGCTCTGGTTCACCAGAAGCGGTTTAGTCATGCTGGCCACATGACCCGGAAGCTGTATGCCGGCTCCCTCGGCCAATAAAGCGAGATGAGTGCCGCAACCCCTGGACCTAATGGTCAGGGGTCCCTTTACCTTTACCTTTACTTCCAAGTTCAGAGCTCAATCTCTTAGCTGCCGCAATGCTAACTCAAGCTCCCCACAAACCTGGTTATATATTTTGATTGATTTAAATACTTACAAACCACACTTCCATATAAATTATTACAGAAAAACAACAACATGGTATTACAATAAAAATGACAGACACATCAGTACGAGTTGGCTGGCAAAGAATTTCAAGTTTGAAAGGCCTGTCTGAATAAGACAATTTTTCAGAACATTTCTCAAGAAAAACGAATTGGGGTAGCTCCTGCCGAACCTCTATCGGCAAGTTGCTCCATGGGGCAGAACTCTAAATGCTCAACTCCTCATAAAGGCCAGCCAAGCTCAGGGGCATGGGAGCCCCTAAAAAGTGTCCCATCAGAAGACCTCAATGATCGAGGTGGAGCATATTGATGGACTTCAACTCCCAGATAGCACAGCCAGTGGTGAAGGATGATGGGAACTGTAGTCCATTAAGATTTGGAGGGCCCCATCTGGGAAAGCCTGCACCAGGTTCACATATGCCTAAGATACACATAAACGGAGGAGGGAGGGAGAGAGAGAGAGAGAGAGAGAGAGAGAGAGAGAGAGGGAGGGAGGGAGAGGTCTTCTGCCTTTGCTGCCTAGGAAGCGAAAATACCAATTGACTTCCTTAAAATCTCAATAGTATTTTGTCAATATTTTTTATTGCAGCAAAGCAAGTATAAATATTTTATTGTAAACCAAGGACCTAAAATAAACAGTTTAGTAAATAGATATTACATTACAAGGAGGGAAAGGGGAGGGGATAAAAAACATCTGTGGAAAAATGTTTGCTATGTAATTATTATTGCTAGTTTACATTCACTCTCGACGTGTGTCTCTCTCTTTCTCTCTCTCTCGCTACACCGTCTCGCTTGTTCTAAATCTTCTTTCTTGTTGCTATTATTAAAATCTTTAAAAGGTGCCAAATCTTAAATGAGGAAAAAAAATGATTTGCTAGAAATTATTCATATCACAGTGAGCCTCTACTAAACCTGGCAGGGGTGCAATATTTTCGGCGAAATTAACATAAAATATACAACTGCAAATTATCCAGGAAATAGCTATGTTCTTTACAACACGCATTTACATTTGGGGGGAGGGGGGGAGGAGAAAGAAGTGTTCCACTTATCTGTCTAACACAAAGCTGAAAACTGTCTTTTCCAATGCCTGTTTTAAAGGGGAAAGTAATAGATTTCCATGGGGAGCACAGCCTTTAAAGATGATATAACAAAATATGTGGTTGGCAAAAATCGACCTTAGATAATTACTGGAGACCACAATCAACAGTGGACATTCTCCAGTGCTTGTTGCTCGCAAGTCCATTTTTAGATTTGTTTTTCCTCCCAGCAGGCAAAATGCATTTCCTCTCCTAGGCCTAAGCCTTTCCTGCACATACAAGGAGACCAAAGGAAGAAGAGTAATACCATGTAAAATGCAAATCTTGTCGTAAATATTTTATAAAATTGTTGCATACATCCCAAAAGCTATAGGTCTTAATTGAGAGGAGGCTATGTTTCCAGTCAATATATGGAAATGGAAAATGCTAATTCATGTTTTTCTACTTATGAAAAACCCTAGAGGACAGCAAAACCACAAATGCACTCAACTTTAATATTATAAATATAATTTGGCTCCCTCTTTATAATCCCCAGCGTCCTGGCTTTTATCTCCCAGTGGCTGCAGAGGAAGAATTTGCACAGGCGCTTTTACATCATCTGCACAGGAAGTCAACCTTCGAGCTCTGCCAGCTTGGCAGAGGAGCAAGAAACTGAGCTGAGGAACTTTGCAAACAGGAACTGAAGCAAGATATCCCTGCACCCTTGCGTAGGAAATAAATGATGGATGACACCAAGCCCTATCAGAGCAGTGCAATGGTGATAATAGCCCTCTGCCACCAAGAATTGCCAAACTTCAGCAGCCGCCACCATTGCTGAGCTCTCCTGTTCTTCAAAAGCATCGTCCCTTCTTCCAGAACATTAGAGGGAGGCACCATCTCTCAGTGATGGATCACATCCTTTGCATGCAAAAGGTCTCAAGTTGAGGGGAAGAATTCCTACTTGAAACCCTGGAGAGACACTGCAAGTCAGTGTAGGCAAGAGGTGGCTAAACTGTAGCCCTCCGGATCTTGCAGGACTACAACACCCACCATCCCTAAACACGGGACTTGTTGGCCGGGGCTGATAGGAGCCAAAGTCCAACAAGATAGTCATCCTTGGTTTAAACCAATGCCATACACATTTTACAAACTGAAAAGCACCTCAAATTTAGAAAGCCAAACTAGATGCAAGAGTAAATGCATGCCTTTTGCATCTAGAACTTCAGTCACATGCCCTCCCAACAATCTCTTCTCTATCATCATTCACCTAGTATGTTCTGTTTCTCCATGCCACCAGTATACCAATAGCTGTTAGTAGCAACAGGGAGAGGAAACATTGTGACACTGCAACACAACTAAGTTCTATTAACCATCATGGAAGGTCAGCAGAGAACTAGCAACTAGGGTGGCAATGACACATTTACCAAAGCAGTCTTCATGACAGAAGAAAGGGAGAAATGGAAAGGTGACTGAATTAGTTACTTTCTCTCCATAGTAATAATTATTCACGTAAAAAATATATTGACTGTTATTATATACTATGCACATAAGCAAATACCACAAATCCATATTAAATTAAAGGGTTGCAGCCACTGTTAGTCCAAGTCAAAATAGACCCACTGAAAATAATATATGTAACTAATTTAGGTCTGTTAATTTCAATGGTTCTACTTGGAGTGTAATTTGGCTGCATACAGCCCAAAGAGAATAATGCATGCAGTCTTTCCACTATGAATTTCCTCACAAACTGAATGCCATACATTTGTTTTTCTAGCACACCTATAATAAAAATTCATAATTACTGCCATGTCCTAAATTCTTAAAAAACAAAAACAAAAAACTAATGCAACAAAGGAAATGAAATCCTTTTCCCCCCTTCTAAGCTGCAGAAATTTTGGCAACACATAATAAGTTGACACCATTTCCAAATCTGTTATTTCCAGGAATCCCTTTAAATTATTCAGAAGAGGTGTCATTACCCAAGTCCTAAAATCTGAATAGCAGCATTCCCCACCAATCCCCTTGACTTTCTAAAAGTAATTTATTTTCCAAAAGTATTTGACTAGCTACTGGTCTTCGGTTGCCTAGCATGATTGAAGAAGAGGCAATGCCAGGCCCTGGGTCATGGTGCAATGATTTCTTAGTAGGCAAAAGCAGGACCCAAGCACAATAACACTCTAAGACATGGGTAGGCAAACTAAGGCCTGGGGACTGGATCTGGCCCAATTGCCTTCTAAATCCAGCCTGCAGATGGTCTGGGAATCAGTGTGATTTTACATGAGTAGAATGTGTGCTTTTATTTAAAATGCATCTCTGGGTTATTTGTGGGGCATAGGAATTCGTTCATTTTTATTCTTATTTTCAAAATATAGTCTGGCCCTCCACAAGGTCTGAGGGACAGTGGACCGGCCCCCTGCTGAAAAAGTTTGCTGACCCCTGCTCTAAGAAGTATTGCTGCCTCCAACCGTGGAGGCATAGCACCACCATTGTGGCTAATAGCCTTGTAAACTTCCCATCAGTCATTGATCTGGCCATTTGCATCCCTGACAAATCAGTGTCGGCCAGAAGATTCTGTGTCTGCAGAGACCATCTTTGCAACTAGGCAGCATACTTGCCTTGTGGAGCAAGAAAGTTTGGTAGACCATGCCTGGAGATCAAGGGAAGAATCTGTATTTCCTCCAGGGTTAGGGGAGAGCAAACATGTAAAGAAGAAAAACAGACTGCCAGATGGCAGTTTAGGGAGAGATGGGAGCTATAATCTGTTTAAGTCCATACATGTGATTAAAGAAATGGACAACAACTGCTTGCATTTGTCATGTCCCAATGGAGAATCTACATTGAATAAAACAAGAGGGTCATATGTGTTCTCATCTATTTGACTCCTCACTGTTTGCACTACAATGTATGCACTACATCATTTGTTTCTTGAAAAGTACAGCAGGGGTGGGTGGGGGTGTTATAGGCGTTTGGACACTCAAATGGAAATGTCTTCTAGTTGTATTTCTTTCTAAGAGAGACTGTGACTGTGATACATCTCCCAGTATACTGTTACGTCTTTTCCCCAGTGTGATCTTTTTGTATTTTTCATCATTCTAATTGCATTTCCCATTCATGCACCTGCTAAACAAGACAAATATTTAATCATTCCATCAACTCAAAGAACCCAATCTTTTTTAATCCACTCACATGAAGAAAATTCAGATTTTCAAAGCTGTGGAGTCAAAAGACAAAACTTTTTACAGGGGTCAGAAAGCCACAGTGAGGAGCCTCCTAATCAGTGGAGACGCAACCTGGGAGTGTGTAACCAGGGTACTTTCCTCTCTGTTTACAACAGAAGTGATGCTGTCATCTGATGATGATGTAAACATGAGAGGGGGCATTGGACAACAAATCTGGCCGGGCACATGAGCCCTTTGTTTGATAAGCTAGGCTCACAGTGACTGGAACAAGCATACCCAGTGAACTTCACAGCTGAGCAGGAATGTGAACCCAGGTCCCTACAACCAAAGTCCCAGATCCTAACCAACACACCACCCTTGACAGCACACTATTATATTAATCTTGGCTAATCCTAATCCACTGGACTCCTAATCCATTGGCTATGAGGGCTTTCATTATGACCTCCTGCACTTCAAAATGTACCAGTACACCCCTGCACCTTGTTTGTACCCAATTAAGACCCAACCTGGACATTTACCAGTTTCATTTAAGCTGCCCTTTCATCAAGGAAGATGTTTTAATCGAGAAAGTAAGCAACTAATGCAGCAATTCAGTTTCAGAACTTCTCTAATGTAAATTAACCAATGTCTTCTAGGAACTGTCTAATAATGTGAAAAACAGAAGACATATTCATCCTACAAGCGGCGGAGGGGGGAGAGAGGGAGAGAGAGAGAGAGAGAGAGAGACTGTACAAACAATATCAACTCCACCCTGTGTCCAGGATGTTGCAGTGAGTTCTTCTGTTCGTATTACACAGTGAAAGGGAGATGAAGAATTGAAAGAAATCGAGGCTTTTCTTCTTCTTCCCAGGTGCAGATAACCATGAAAAACTGAGTGCTTGCTATAAAAGTAGCATAACTGTCTATGTTGCCTAAACTTTGGCAAGCCAAAGCACCTCCTGAGAGGGCAGTTGCTTCAAAGATTTGAGAAATGTTCATGTTGGTATTTCTAAGCACGAGGATTTCCAGTACCAGACCCTCTCCAGGGGCAAAAGAGTCAAAGCCTCCAATACCAGTGGGAGTTTTAGAGCCACTAAATATTTTAGTTAGATGGGGTGACATGTAAGATGCTTATTTAAAACCCCTGGCTTGCACTTAAAAACCCCTTTCCCCCGACCTAGGTTACTCTGCAGGTGCAGCAAGGTTTGCTTTTTGGATGGGAGGGGGTTAAAACCAATGGTTTCCTAAGGGCTTTTGGCAGGAAAAGCTTGGCGCTCAAGTACAGAACCCCTCTTTGCGCCATTTGAGACTAATAGCTCCAAGTGGACCCTAAGTTGAAACCTGGAAAATCTGCAAGAGTTACAGGCTGTGACAAGAGATATTAATGCCTCCCACATTGACTCAATAAATCAAAACAGATTTAGAGGAACTATTAAGGCTCATGACAAGAATCCACACTTCTCTTTAATAATTCCCTATTAACATATTTAACTGCTGGGCTGTATATTTTAAACATTTCTTACTTTTGGGTATATAAGTAATTAGTGGCTTTTAAAAGATGCATTAACACAGAGAGAGGGGGGGAACAGATAAAAATATTCAATTGATTTTTCAATATTCTAGTAGAAATCCACATTTGTTACATAACAACTCAGCAACATGGTATGGTGCAGTTGGGTATGTTTTGCTTTGGCTCTGCAATATGAATCAAACTTAAACCTGAAGTTATAGCTGTTCCAGGATGGGGAGGTGTGTGACTATTTATTATTTAAACGAGAGAAAATGCACAAAGGTCATGGACTTGCCTTGGATCTTAACTTCTCTTCTACTAACAGAATTAAATTTAGGTCATAAAAAGTGGCTCTCTCACATCCTCCCACTTCTCTTTGCACCCACACACCCTGCCCCTGAGGAGGGGTTGAGGGATCATTCGGAACAGCATGGCTATGAGTGCAGGAGGCTGCAACAAGAGGGGGCAGCAGAAACCACCCCCTTCTCCTTGTGCAAGTGTGGGCTTCCCATGGAAATCTGGTTGGCCCCTGTGAGAACAGAATGCTGGATGGGCCACTGGCCTGATCCAGTGTGGCTCTTCTTGTATTCTTAAATGCTCACATAAAGGTACCTTGGGTCCCAGAGCAATGTGTACTCGTGTGTGTGTGTGTGTGTGTGTGTGTGTGTGTGTGTGTGTGTGTGAAACATGAATGGGTTTCTCCATGCCACCTCTTTATATCAGCCAAACCACACAGAGAGAAAGGATGTAGGTGTAGGTGTCTGTGTGTACAACACTTTCATCATGGAAGCTTTTCATTTTAGCATCTCCCATTTCAAAACATATAAAAACAGCACGCTATTCTTAAAGCTAACTGACAATGCTACACAAACTAAAATGTCCTGTTAACATGTATTTAAGACTACAGATGCAGAGTGATCCAGAGCTGGTCATATTTGAATGCATGACTAGGTCCAACCCATAGCAGCAAAAGAGTTTTAGAGTCTTAGGATCTGTACCTCTGAAATGCCCTTTACCGTTTTAGGGTCCACTTTAAAAAAAAAATCATTTCAAGATTATGGCGATGCTTGCTTTTGAAGGGAGAATGGTCTGAGGGCTCTTTTAAACATGAATACCATGTTACATCTCCTACCTGTAATAGCATTTTTCATAATCCTCCTCTCCAGTAATCCAGGAGCTGGAAAAGAATGCAAGGCCTCACCATTTGGGGCTGGGGCTGCACCTACAGGAGACAGGAGGCAGAGACACTCAACTCCTCCCCACAAGGCAAGGAGTTGTTCATGGGTGAATTCAAAAACAAAACCAAGAAAGGGTGCAGAGGAGGAGGCATGCGGAAGTGACTGGGTTAGGGGAGGAGGCCTATGAAAAACACCATTACTGGTTTCCTTGCGCTTCAGTCGTCATCCATTTCAGATATGGAAACAAAGACCCCAGAGCCCTCGCTATGGGTGGTGGTGGAGAAACGTAACTGATAAATGCAGCATGCAGTAGCCTCTTACCTTCTCATTCTGGATGTATTTTAAAGTTTCAGTCCATGATGTTTACAAGTTTATGACAGGCATTTTTAAACAAAAAACAAACTATACGTAGATATTTTCCAGGGGGATAGCTGTTTAAGTCTGTTACAGCGAGAGCAACAGAGTATTGTGGCACCTTAAAGTCTAACAAATGTATTCTAGCATAAGCCTCCGTAGACTACTAGTGTTGTGCTAGCATCTGAGAAAGTGGGTTCTAGCCTGCAAAACCTTATGCCAACATAAATGTGCTGTTTTTATATGCAGACAGCTTTTCTCCCACACTTCTGTTCAGAGCGCGTTTGTCTTTGGAACTGTTTATACACTCCAAGTATAGTGAATCTCTTGTTCAATGTAGAGCCTAACCACGGAGAAAGATTATGGTACAACCCTCAATAGGACTGCACCACTTCAGTACATAAGAACAACGTGCCGAGTAAAAATGGCAGTCCCATTTGAAATTAAGGAGATGGGACCTGCCACAACCACCAGCACACTCAGAGCACCTCAAAATATGGGTCCTGCTTGATTGAGTAGGTGTGGGAGCTGCCAGAGGCTGATGTGAACTGCTTTAGCCCCCTACCACAGGGCAAGACCACTGTGGGAAGGACAACAACAAAAGGAAAATACAAGGGGAAAACCAGGGAGATAAACTTTTTAAAACTGTGTGTGTGTGCGCGCGCGCGCACGCACGCACGCGTGCACACACGCCCGCACGCACACACACTCCTGGGAAAGAAGAAGGAGAATGTCAAGACAAAAAACCCAGGGATATCAATAAACAGTATAGCAATCTCACCAGATAACACACTCCCAACCCCAATACTATGCCACACAAAACAAGGATAAAAAGAACAAACCCACAGACTAAACTATTAAAGAAATTTGCTCCCAGAGAAGATAAAGAGCTGACCTATCTTACTGGAGGCTGGGAAGATCTGAAGGAGAGGAAGAGGAGGCAAGATATCATGAAGTCCCTGCCTATCAAGTCCAAAAGTGGGCATCATCCTACTGACAGCGCAGTCATGCAAATCAAGGTGTCTGAATGCCCCTTCATGTAAAAAAAGCCTTTGGCTGTTGAAAAGCAGCAGCCCAGGGAGAAAGGTTTCTAGATTTCTACATGCAAGAGGGCTTGTTTTTGTTGTATATGTAGGGTCACATTAGAAAACATTCAGTTACCCAGGCTGCTGCACTTTGAAGCGATACTGTTTCAGGAGAGCTTTCTCTAACTAGCTATGCAGGTTGCCTCTGAGAAATCTGATGACCAGTGGTGCAAACTAGCATTGATTTTCATCTACTCTTCAGAAGGCCATGACCTTTGGGCTAAACTGGCATGTTTCCCTGCCCTACAAACAACTGTTTCTTCTTTAAATCACTTTGTTCGTTAAAACAGGTTTTGAAATTACTCGAAAGAGTAAATTGGATGGCAATTCTTGCCAACTCTCGATAGCGTTAGAAAGAATGAAGCAGCCTCCATGCATCAGGTCTTTATCAACTGTTCATGACTGAAAGTGGAAGGAGGGGCAAGTAAAATTGCCTAAGGAGAAAAGCTCCTTGATTGATCAGAAGCACTGGCCACCCTTGCCTGCAAACCGAGAGCAACATTCTACTTTAACTTGCACACAATGAGTTTGGCAGCAATAGAATATAAAAAAAAATGCAGTAAAGACCATCTCTAACAGGCAGCCTCATAGCTTAAAGGACCAGTTTAAAGTCTCCCCGAGGTTTGCAGTTCAATTTCTGTTGACCTTTAATTAAAGACGATACAGCAAATTGACACCAAGAGAATTAAAACTACAATATAAATTCGGGTCTATAACTAGCATCCAAACATTTTTTGTTTGCTGCTGAGTGCTCAGCCAAGTTGCAGGCTGAAAATCCTCTTGCTTTAGTATAATGGTTGTAACAGCAACATAAGAAATCTTTACTCATCCTCATCCTCAGAAAACGTCCAAATTTGGCTACGGCTGTTCTGTACCATTGACAGGGTGGGACAAGGGAAAAGGTGGAGGGAAGGACAGAGAAGATGGTCCTCAGTTATTAAGAATGGGTTTCCTTGTTTGCTCAGACTGGAGAGCAAGCGTGACCCAGAGGCTTTTATAGGGGACAGGGAATATCACCTGACGGGCTCTACCCTACTGGTGCAAGGAGACTTCCTTGGTGGGTGAGACTAATCTCTCTGTGGTACCCTCACTTGACCAGAGCTAAGCAGTGATTTATTGTAGAACTCCCCACCTGACACCTCATTATTTGCCAGTTCAAGAGCAGTTGTAGACTTGTGGGCTACGGGGGCACGGGGTACACATACAAGTCTACAGTGGTACCTACAGTGGTTACATATGCTTCAGGTAACATACTCTTCAGGATACAGACTCCGCTAACCCAGAAATAGTACCTTGGGTTAAGAACTTTGCTTCAAGATGAGAACAGAAATCGTGCTCCAGCGGCACGGCAGCAGCAGGAGGCCCCATTAGCTAAAGTGGTGCTTCAGGTTAAGAACAGTTTCAGGTTAAGAATGGACCTCCGGAACAAATTAAGTACTTAACCCGAGGTACCACTGTATATGTATGCAAGAGAGAAATGTCCATTCTCACCCTACATTGTGGAATTACAAACATTCCAAACAGGGATCTACTATGTCATCTTTCTGGACACATAGAGTAGCCATCTCTCGAGCCAGAGACTGACAACCTGTGGCCCTGCAGATGTTTCTGAAGCACAGCTCTCATAACCTCTGCTCATTGAGCATGCTGACTGGGGCTGACAGAAGCTGAGCTCCAACAACAACCAGAGGGCCAAAGATTCCCCCCATCTGCCTTACTGTAAGCAGAACTTCACAAATGAGACACAGCTGCTTTTCTCTGTGTTGAACAGAAAGTCTTGCTGGAAACTAGCAAAGGAGAAGTTGCAAGTTATTTTCCCCCTTGCAGGTTCCAGTGCAAATCCCGCATGATAAGAATCCGCCTCCCTTCCCAGCTGGTGAGTTGTGGGGCTTATGAAGAAACATATGATTTATAGTCACATAGCTTTGATAGTGATAACGAAACTTGCAGAAAACATCTCCCTCATCCTCCCCAGCAACCCATAATTTTCATAGTAAATAGTGGAAGTAAAAAAGAATAGGTTAACACATTCTTGGTTGTTGTTTTTTAAAAAGTAAGTAATAAGAGAAAACTCAGCAAACTTTAAGGGAAAGTCTCTGCTCTGCCATACTAGTTAGCAGATGTCGAAACATCCCACATTGATGGAGATATGTGCTTATGCTAACTTCAGACTCGTCACACTGAAGACTCAAACCTGATTACAGAAAAGGTGTTTCATCAGCCACTCCGCCTTCCCCCACCCCCTGCATTTATGTGCAAATATGAAACCACCAGGAAAATGTTTAAACAGGTGTAATCACAACTGCACATGAAAATTGGGTTGGAGGGCTGGAAGGAATCTTAACGTGGTTAGGAGGGAGCAGAAGCAATATGAAGCTGTGATCACGGCCGATTATGAATGTATCATGCAAAAGGAGAATGTTGTCATAGCAGCTATAAAAATGTCAGTGAAACTGAGCAGCCATTACCAAAGTAGTAAATGAAAGGGGATGGGGGGGATAAAATGCAAAAAGGAAAATGTGACTGAATATATTAAGGGAAATTATGTTTCACTCCCAGAGTAGATAAAGAAGCAAAGCAAAATAATATTTGCTCTGAACAAATATGCACAGATAACAACAGGAAAAGAACACACACAGTGTGACTGGGTGGTACAGTTAATATTTTAAACAATGAACTTTGTTCCAGAGTGGAACAATGGCAAGATGTGTACAGCTAGAAGTAAAGTCTGCATGCCTAACACCATGCGCACAGATTGCTCTGTCATACCCTCCCAACATTTCTCTGATGAAAATAGGGATGTCCCATTCCATAATGATAATTTTACTATTTATACCCCACACACCGTACTGGGTTGCCCCAGCTACTCTGGGCAGCTTCCAACACATATAAAAACATAATAAAACATTAAACATTTTTTTAAAAACCTTCCCTATACAGAATTGCCTTCAGACGACTTGGGAGTTAGATAACTCCACACCCTCCAACATTTCTCCAATGAAAATAGGGACATCCAAAGGAAAAGTGGGACATTCCGGGATAAAATCAGAAACCAGGGTGGCTTCTCTAAATCAGGGACATCCCTGGAAAATAGGGACACTTGGAGGGTCTGCTGTGTCCTACACAAAGAGGTATCCCCATTCCTTTAATCAGAGAGGGCAGTTGTGTCTGTCTGTATCTTTCCATATACAGTAAATAGCTGCCTCTTTCAATTAAGTTAAGGGGTGGGGAAGGTACGGTCAACATGAGCTGTATGCACTGTAGACTTGCTCGCCCATCCCTATTGACAGCCAATCTTAACAAAAGAACGTAAGAAGAGGTCGCTGGATCAGGCCAATGGATCAGGCCATTTAGTCCAGCATCCTGTTCTCACAGTCGCCAAACCAATGTGTCTGCAGCCCAGTCAGAGATCACATCCTGTTTGGTCCTTAGCCTTCAAGAAAGTGACCTTGCTAAGAATACACAGAAAGCCATATAGAAATTTAGCAGATCTCATTCTTCAGTACAAAGGGCATGAGAGCTGCATGGCTAAAAGATTTGGGTGGTGTTTTAAAGTTGTACAAAGGATTTCCTTAGTGGCAAACCATTGTATATGCATTGTTATCACTGCCAATTAACATGTCAAACAGCTCAAAAAATATATGGTTTTCAAAATGAGAAATTTGAGTGAAATGTATTATTCGGTCAAACTTTTCCATTGATGATTTAAATTGCCTTGATTTGAAAACCAACCCACTCTAATCCCATTAAAGTTTACAGCCAGGACCCAAAATATATTAAAAACCCCAAAGGCTTGGGCACTTCCAGCAGGACTTTCACCATTTCCCCCACTCCCCTTTGACCATACCATATCAGAAAGTACCAATACTGTAATACATAATATTTTGTATAGCACTTTCAAGTGTTCAAAAGGTTTGGCATGCCTTATCCAACTGTAATACTATCAAGAACCCTGTAAAATATTATTATTCCCCATATTGCAGATTGAGTGATTGAGAGACAATGGCTTGGCAAAGGACGCCTTGTGACTTCGTGCTATAGGAAAGATTCAAAGATTCCTCCCACCATCAAAAGTTTGCAATACAGCATGACATTAGAGAAACACAAGGTCAAAAATCCTTTTGCAAACATAATACCCGTTACACAACGCTATGGATCTCAGTTAACATATTTAAATCTGTAGATTGCATGAACTACTAAAGTATGCTAACTGTGATGAGTCCCCCAAAACTGTACATTTAAAAGGAGCAACAATTTGAAATATGCATTAAAGAAAGAAAAAACACTGGAGAGAGATTCAGAGTTCTTAATGTGTCCATAATTAATTCACACATTCAGCTGTGGAGTCCAGAAAATATGTTCCTGCTGATCATTTGCATGTAATACTTCAAAAACAAATCTGTTACACTTTTTATTTTTATCTGCCTTAATGCCTTAAACGCTATTACAAAAGTTATTGCTTTCAAGCAGCAGCCTCAACTGCTACCACATACAACTATTAGACTAAAGAGTTCTTCAGACATTTGACACAATCAATGAATATCTCCAGGAAAATTAACTTATTTTAGCAAATGGCAGCTTCTAAAATTGCAAGAAGCTGAAGTAACCAGGAACAATGGAAGGATATTTAATAAACAGTCAATAAAACCAAAGATAATGTTCACCAGCCAACACTGACTAACTATCCCAATTTTAGGATCCATTCCAAAGCTACAATATTTCCATATGGAAGGAAATTCCTTGCTGGAAACAGTATATCGTATGAATCCTGCTCATGGCCAGTCATTTGCAAATAATTACACCTGCAGATTTTTTACTCTATAGGCTGGATTGGACTATCATATTTCAGCTGAATGAGTAAAAATATGAAAGAGCCTTGCTGGCATACCTGCAGGCCCTTGACTCCTCCCTGTGGAGCAGGACTGAACAAAGAAGGAACTCTTAAATTAACTACAGTTTCCCATTTCATCCAAACTGGGAAACTATGGTTAACAGCTTCATGAAAGCCAGAATATGACACAAACTTCAAACCATATTCAATATATTGTCTTGTTTCAAACCATTAGCCAGTTTCCCAGAAATAAGTAACTATGGCTAACTTAAGAGTTTCTGCTTTCTTCACTTGTTCATATAAAGGGAGGAACAAAGAAGTTGTGGGTGCAGCCAAAAGACTCATTCATACCTCAATATTAAACCAATATGTGACCTATAGGTACCCATTCTGGGACACTATAATTGCACATAGAGGGAAAACATGACATGCGATTGTCATATATGACTGCCCCAGGATGCATCTTTCCTACACAGAAGCAACACCTGTGCACAAGTTTTGTAATGTGAGGCTTTCCTAAGAATTGCTCAGTATCTTCAGTTCTGAATAATGTTAACATTAAATGCTAAAAAACCCTTCCTCAGTTCAAAAATCCTACAAGCATATAAATTGAGGGCATAAATTGGTCCTTTATAAGTCCCTCATCTTGCATTCCCCTCAATTGTTCCTGGAGACTCAACATTGGAGAATGCAAAAAAGCTATGTAGATTCTGCGGTGCAAAGACAGAGTGGGGTGGACAGCTTGGTGAACTGTTTGCACCCTACGGGCTATTCACAATCCGCCCCAGGTGAATTCACAAGGCTTAAGAAGTTCTCACTTAACAGGCACCACATACATGTGTCCCTGAAGACTACTAACACGTAATGCATATGCATTCAATCTGAGGTAATACAGTAATACATTAATGCATTAATGCATTAATGCATAGGTTGTGTCAATTAGCATTTGGAAGGCAAACAGAAACTGAAATGCGCCACAACTTACTTCCTATTAAATGTGTTTAGGATTGGAATGTTAGCCCACTAAGGAAATGGTATGAATGGCCTTTAATTCAAGCATTTCTATTTAAATGGAATGTACCTTTGCAAACGATAACTGACAACACCAAAAGGACGAACTATATTATTATTATTATTATTATTATTATTATTATTATTATTATTATTATTATTATTATTACTATTATTACTATTATTACTATTATTACTATTATTATTATTAATCTAATTTCGGTGCAATTACTTCATGCTAACCACTGTTAGATTTTGGAAATGGTTTTTCCTGCTCAAAGAAAGCACACTCTATACAACAGTTAACCTGCAGATTTAGCTATTCTTGCAAGAAGACTCCAGGGATTAAAATCTTTATAGACTTTGTGTGAAACTGCACCATCTTTATGGCCTGATGACTGTTGGGAAGCCCAACAGGACTACTACCAGACAGTCAAACCATTTATACCAAAATATTCAATCAGATTCGTTTGGTTGGAGTCACTTAAGGATCGCAACTTGTGTGCATAAAGAAGACCAATATCAACCACCCTTACTCCAGCTGTTCCAGCTGTGAATGGCATCACTTACATAGCCAAAAGGACACTCACAACCCAGGCACAAGACAGAGAGATGTCCACATTCCGAGGAGCACCAAGGTTTGCAAAAGTGAAACAAATCTTCTCAACGACAACAACAAAAAAGGCTCCCTTAAGCACCTTCATGTGCATGACTATGGACAATGGGTTGGCTTCCCACGTCAGTAGAAGAAGAAGAAGAAGAGTTTGGATTTGATATCCCGCCTTTCACTCCCTTTAAGGAGTCTCAAAGCGGCTAACATTCTCCTTTCCCTTCCTCCCCCACAACAAACACTCTGTGAGGTGAGTGGGGCTGAGAGACTTCAAAGTGTGACTAGCCCAAGGTCACCCAGCAGCTGCATGTGAAGGAGCAGAGACACGAACCCGGTTCCCCCAGATTACGAGACTACCGCTCTTAACCACTACACCACACTGGCCAAAACATTTATGTTTAGTTGCTCCCTCCACCACTGGCACGGAAGGTACTGTGTGTCATTAAGCGTCTGCTGTGATCCCTTCTGCAGTGTGGCTGTCCTCTACACCCCCTGCAGAGCCAGCTACTGAGCATGCCCATCCTTCGAGGGATCTAACAGACAGCACACATCAGAGGCAGCGGAAGGTGGTGGGAGGGAGGAATAAGCGGGTGGGGGGAAAGAGAAGGGGAGAGAGAGAACAAATATACTTTAAACATTACCAGGTCAGCACAGGAGGAGGCAAGTAGAACAGAGGCAGCCAGAACTGCTCAAAGTTTTTTGATATACTCCTGGGCAGACTCCCCAAAGTCTGAAAATGTTTCAAAGAGGAGAAGGGAGGGGATCCCTTTTCTCGACAAATTAAAACTAGCCTCCAATCAGCTAAGTTCTTTCAGGACTCTCCTGTTCTCTAGGTGGATTTTAAAAGGAGTGTGTGTGTGTGTGTGTGTGTGTGTGTGTGTTGCTCATCAACACTGAAAAGCTATGGTTCGAAGCATATTCCCCAACAGCCCTCTTCCATCCAGACTAAGAAGGGGTCTGTTCTTTCGTTAGAAATGTTCCCAGAGGCCCCGGTATGAAAACAAAGCAACATGTTTCCCACATCTTTCCTCTAGGGATACAGCCAGTCTGTTCAGACTCTAGGGATGACACACAGGACCCAATATGCCACTGTGTTTGTATGCACGAACGTGTATATTATAGATACACAGAGCAAAAAATGCAGAAGGGTAATTTTTCAAAAGGACATGTTGTGAGAGCTACTGAACATTCCTTGCATGCTATTTTGATAAATGTAGCCATATGACTGGGGAGCTGCGAGGGGGATGCTTTTCTATAGGGAGACACCACATCCAGGCTCCCAAAACACTTGATTCTCATTAGGCTGAAGGGCTGTTTGGTCACAAGGAAGCAGAGCTTCCAGCGCAACACAGAAAGCTGCCTTTATGCCAGACAGGCATGCTCTGCCCATTGGTTTAGCCTAGTCTTGTCTGCTCCAGGGGTGAGCAATGTGGTGCATTCCAGATGTTGTGAACTACAGCTCCCATCAGACCCTGGCCAGCATAGCCCAAAGTGTGGGATGATGTAAGTTGCAATCTGCAACATGCAGAGGGCACTAAGTTGCAGCAGCTCTCCAGGGACTTTCTTAACATGCGGACCCCTCTTAATTAGGGATGCCAGAAACTGAATCCAGGACCTTCTACATGCAAAACGTATGTTATTCTACACAGCTACGATCCTTCCAACTCAGGCTCCAGAATACTGGGCCCAGGCTATGGTACGTCTGCATTTCTTAATGACTTCAAATAAGTGGGGCTCCTCAACTGTTCAGCCTAAGACAACAATGTGTATTCCCTAGCATCAAATCTGAATCTGTGCCACTTCAATCATATTCATGTTGGGCAAGGGAAGGGGCTCCCTCCTACCATGGGGAGCTGGAGTCTCTGGATCAAAAGGGCAAAATGGGCATCATTAGTGATGAGTCTTTACAAGATGGAGGTCCAGTTTGAATAGACGGGCTGAGCACAGTGGGCCACAGCCAGCCCTTACTAACCGAAGGGCACTGCTAACAAGGGCCAATGGCAAAGCCACTGTTAGTTCTATATACCCTTCTTGCCTCCAACGTGACAATTTAGGTGGTAAACATGTTAGAAGATGGTGCCCATGGGTGGAAGTCAGAAAGGGAGCAGCCAGAGGAGAAGGCTGTGGCCAGGCAGTTTGGGATACATGCAGAGCCAGTTTAACAAAGTAGCATCACATTGCTGCTTTACCGATTGAGCCCAACCACAGAGTATAATCTGCAAAATAATGTGTTCACTGCATATTTCTAGATCACAAACAGCCCCACCACCCTTTCGCAGTTTTAATTTAAAAATACATAGCCAGTTGTCTAAGAATACGTCTCTTTCATACAGATTTTACTAAAAGAGTGGGATGAGGAGGGGCGGGAAATAGAGAAGGAAGGCGGGAAGGAGTTGAAATCACCATGGTCCAATTAGCAAAGCTCTCACCCTTCACACCTGCAAACAAGAGATTGCATTAACACCTGCCACAAAAGCAAACATTTTTAGATAACTTCATTTTAACCTCCCTGACACTGCCTGCAAGCTCCCTGCCTAGCGCTACCGTGGAAATTACGATGAGTGACAGTACCTATTTTTCTTCCAGGGAAAAAAAACGGTTTTCCTCTAATCTTCAGTGTCAGCGTTTCAAATCCTCCCTTCAACATTTGTGCATAATTCCCATTAATGATAATGGGCGCTCCATACGTGGAATAATACTTCCTTTAAATGCTAAATTGTTCAAGGGAAATCATTATGATTATCAGAGATGGATGTCGCACGCGAACACATAAAGAACACTGTAGGGCCCTTGAAGGATCTTCAACGACATACGTCTGGAGTGGCATGTGTAAGGAACTCCTCTGTGGTCTATGCATCAAAATAAACTAAGCTCTTGAGCCTTCACATATATTTATAACATCTGTGCAGATAGAAGAAGTAGTTCTCCACATTTTTCAGGAAAGGGGGAAAAAAGAAAGTCAGCCCTTACAGCTGCATCAGAAATACAGCCCTTTTGATTGCAGTAACATTTTTTTTACTAGATCTCATTCCCATTATGACCAGGCTTGAAAACAAAAAAGGCCCTGGGCTCAGAAAACAGGAACACACACACACATCTCAAAAATCTAAGATGCTTAGGATATATATATATATATATATATATATATATATATATATATAGCCCCCAAAGTGGTTAAAAAAGACATAAGGTTGGCTGGAATAAAACTTCTTAGGCATTTTGTTTTGACAATGTGCCTCAGAAATTCACCACTTTTAAGCTATGGAAATGTGAGCAATTCAATGTCATGACACACAAAATTGAAGCGTAATTGCTTCTAAGTGGTTGACAACCAGCAAGCACTTTTCGTAGTCCTCCCCCCTCCCCTTTCCCAGATAAAACTGAAAATGTATGGCATAAAGTGGAAGCTCTTGTCAAAAGTTTCATTTTAACATGAGCAAAAATGGGGCAGGAAAGCAACAACGTGGCATTGAGACATTTTAAGCGGCTTTTGAAATGAGGAGAATTGCTGCCTTCTGAAAACCAGGCGATACTTAAACACTGTCAGTGGGAGACTCTTAAAGGCAAGAAGAACAACTGTTTGAAACACATATCCCAAGTGGCAAAATTTAAGACTGGGAAAGAGGAAGGAAGACAAAATGGATATATATATAATGGCATGAGCCTGCAACATAGTTTTCAAATTCCTGGAACCTCAAGAAACAAAAGTTTGTGGGGGAGAGATAACTGTCACGTTTCTTAGTTCAGTTTGGATTCTAAGGCAACCTTAAACTCTTGTGAGGACCATCAGACTTATCTAGTGGTTTAACAAACACATGTACTAGGGCCAGAATCAAACATTAACACAAAACCATGTTTTGTTTAGCCATATTCTGGTTTCTTTTAATAACTTACCCAACCCTATCTACAAACCATAGTTTGATTGGGAACAAGAAACCAAGATCTGAAAGCACAGTCTGAAATGGGTTTATGCTAAACCAATTCACAGACAAGCGACAAACATCCATTATGGCCACTGCTTTCCCTCCAGAGCCTGCTGGATGAAGTTGCGAAGCAAGCAGATGCGAAGCCAAAGCTAACAAACAGCTCTAAAGCATGTTTTCCTTACAATACATCTGGACGCTCCAACTACGGTGTGAGCTTTTCAGTATGGTTAGCACAAACCATTGTTGCTCATTACATGTGAACCCAGGCTAGAAAGGATCAAGGCAAAACTCAACACACAGCCCAAACTCTCCACATCTCCCTAGTGAGCATAGCCTCACATTCTAAAAACTACCCATACAAACCAGATGTCCCGTGAGTGTTTTTTCGTCCAAGTGCTTCAATGTTGACATGGGAAGTAACTACAATACTCGTGGATGGAGCAGCATGGGGGCCAAACCAAGCAGAATTGGCAACCACAGTCCGTATTAATCAACCCTGGGGCTGTTTGCATTTATTGCAACAATATTTGCAGAACAGCATCACAAAATATAAAATAACTGAACAGAGAAGTCAACATCAACCATTAAGTAGCCTATGAGCGACAAAGCTGAAAAGGTTCTTACCAATCATATGATTTGCAACATGGATCTGTATCTCTCTTTCATTCTCAAAGGTCATTTGACACTTGATGCACTGATAGGTCTTTTTCTGTTTAAACAAATAAAAAGAGAAAAGGTAAGAGAGCTTTGTAGGCAGCAGAAAGTAAAATCACACCTCATACCACCTTCTGTGTTTTAATAAGATCAGAGTTTAAGAATGATGCAACGAGCAATGGGAAGATGGCTTGGCTACTGGAACTTTGACAAATCACCCTGCCCCAACTGGCTCTACACAGGGCACATTGTATACGTGTGTTGCAAGATGTTTGCGGCCATGTCGTGTGTAAAAGCAGACTACCAGGTTTCCTTGCTACCAACCAAAATGCCTGCGACCTGGTTTTCTCCTGAAGCATCACTGTACTTGTGAGTATGACCAAAGACCAGAGGTAAATAGCCATTTTTGCACTTCTTTTTATTACTGTCACTGTTGTGAAGCAAGGGACAGAAACTGAAAAGACTGTGGTAAAGCAACAAAAAATTATGCGACAACAAAACGAATAAACATTTTAAGCTTTCATAAATAGAGCCCACTACCTGAGAGGCATTATGTGTTGTTCTCAGCCAGCAGATATGTGTGTGTGTGTGTGTGTGTATGGGGAGTGTGTGTGTGTGTGTGTGTGTGTGAGAGAGAGAGAGAGAGAGAGAGAGAGAGAGAGAGAGAGAGAGAGAGAAAGGTTGAAAGCTTTTGCAGCTAATCAGATGTAATAAGAGTAAGGACCATGGGTCAGCAGTAGAGCATCAGCTTTGCATGTAGAAGATCCCAGGTTGAATTCCCAGCAGCATCTCCAGGTAGGGCTGGGAGAGACTCCCCATCTGAAATCCTGGAGAGCTGCTACCAGTCAGTGTACACATTACTGAGCCAGATGGGCCAATGGTCTGACACAGTATAAGGCAGCTTCCCATGTTCGAATAAAACCAAGATATTTGTTTAGCATTATTTTCAAAGTTTTATTAATGTTTCAACGTATTAAGAAACCGAAACAATGACCGCTCCCCGCTTAAAAGGGGGGGTGACCTTTGCGTGGACGCGCGCAGCCCTGGATCTGGAGTGGCCCCCATCAGCATAGGCTTGGCTTTGCCTTCCCTCAGGTGGGATACCTGAAGGTCTCCGCCTACCTCAGTCAGTTGTCCAATCCCACCTGGGGGAAGTGTTGCCAAGGAGACCAGGCCAGGTAGGGGAGGGATTACCTGCCCACACAATAGAGGGAGGATCTTACCTGGGAATCCTCACTTGGCTCCAGAGCTTCTCCCACCCTACCCACCCTCAGTTAATGTCTTCTTTGCAGGTTAACTTTTCTTCATAGGTTTTACAGGTAACTTTTCTTCACAGGTATGCAGGCGCTGCTACGTTAAGGTCGCTGTTAAAGGGCCGGAAAGGAATTTCCCTGCATTGGCAGGTTTCTCCTTTCCCGTAGCAAAACGTCACAACTTTGGCGGTATCAGGCCTTGGGCGGAATCCTTTAGTCCATCTTCCTCTTTGCTGTAGCGATACCAGGGTTCCCCGTTAAAGGGGTTTCTGAAGGGAGGCTTTGACCGCACGCCGAAAGGTCGTCATTGCTCTCCCCTGCGGCAGCGGCGTAACGGGGGCGGCTATCTCTGCTTGAACATATGTTCTCCAGAGCCGGCCCATCCCCCCCACACACACACTGGATAACCCTGAAGCTCCCTAGGTCCCCGGCTGGGGACTGGGGAGGGAGAACGCCCAATGCCTGAGCCAAGGTCTACCCACATTTGAAATTTAATAAAGTTGTGGCCAATTTAATCCCATAGCACGTTGTCTTGAGTCGTTATTCCACATGACGGGGGGGGCTGCTCGGGATCTGGGGACTCCGCCTGTCCACGCAAAAATGTGCCATTGCTGATGGCAACAGAACAATTTGGGTTTAGTGTTATGAATATGAACCTTGGTCTTGCACTCTCTGGTCTCCCCGTGTCCACAGCAACCATATATGTTTTAGTTGCAAACTATATTTTGCTGTTCTGTCAGATCCCAGAAAACAATAGGCTGCATTAACCACCATTTGCCTACAAACTAGCAAAACAAATCAGGCTGAGTCTTCAATTTGCAACCCTAGCTTCCAAGCAAACAATGGTTTAGCTGAAGTGGCAAACTATAGGGTGCCACCAAAACAGGAATAGAGAAGCAACAACTAGGAAGAGGAAAGAGAGGAGGGACTATCTAAGCCTGGGGGCACATATTGAAAATGCCTAATTGTGCACAGGTGGGAAACCTGTAGCCCTTCAGATGTTGCTGCACTATCCCTGACTCTATCTGACTGGGACTGATGGGACATGAGAGTCCAGCAGCACCTAGAAGGCAACAGATTTCCTACTATTAGTTTAGCATTACTGAATGCTACCAGTGTACATTCCAGTAGGAGAAAAATGGAGTCAGCAAAGAGCCAGTTTTAAGTGGAATACTAGGAAACACAGATCTTTTAATTGATCGATCATGGACTATTGGTAGCTGAATGCAGAGATTTTTTTAATGGTTTTGTTATAATTCAGAAATGTAGCATTCAAGTTTATTTCCTGGGAGAGGAGTTGCCGACCGTCACACTTGCATACACTTTAGTGGGGATGTTTAATTGATCGATGTGCTTGCAAAATTCATAAGATGCCTTTTCACAAAGTTTAAGGTGGGGTCAATAAAGCAACTGTACTAAAAGCAACTTGATTAAAAATTAAATGGAGAATTGGCTAAAAATCAGCAACAATAAAGCAATGCAAATGATGAACAGAAAAAAAGCAGAAAAGTGAGTAACTAAGAATGGTTTGTAGATTTAAAAGGTATGATCCATCTATCAGGAAAAAAATGATATAATGACACTGGCTGAGGCATGCTTGACTGGGATGCAGCAGTAGGCCTTCCCTAAGGCCATACCTAGACTTTGGAACTCCCTGCCACTGAAGAGCCATTCCGCTCCCACTCTCATGGTCTTTCACCACTTTTAAAGTTGCTTTTATCTGCTATAGGCACTGCAAGGACTACAACTGCAGTGAAAGGGGAGGATGCAAATGTTTTCAAATGTATCAGCCAATAGCCAAGCCAACAGAATGGGTGCTAAGATGGAAAGGCCTCTGTTGTACAAACCAACACGCTCCATTTCACAAACAAGAATTTCGGCATGAGATCTGAAGGAGAAGGCAGAACATATGGCGGAGGGAATGAACATTACAGCACTTTGGGTCTAGGCCAGCCAGCGGTTCTCAACCTGTGGGTCCCCAGATGTTGTTGGACTACAACTCCCATCATTCCTGAGCTCTAGCCATGCTAGCTAGGTTCAACAACATCTCGGGACCCACAGGTTGAGAAAAGCTGGTCTAGGCCAATGGTAGTATTAACAGAGGAGCATGGCAACGTTCATGTTTAGACACAGAGTTGTAGGACCAATTCACCATCTCAGAAGTCGGAAATCCAAACGGAGGATGGAGCAAAGACCACTCCTGGCTTGCCATTTAAATGACTATGCACCAGAATGCCAATGCAGTAAAGTTGTTCGAAGGGCAAATCTGCATTCAAAATGCTGCATAACCAAAAAAATTCTAACAATGCAAAGGAATACCCCACTACAAAGGGTGATGGACAAACAGAAGCCAGAACTAAGCATCAACAGCCCAGCCCTACACATTGAGTTCAATGGGCTTAATCACTATTGTTTTAGTCTTAGACCAGGGAACAGAGCCTGGGTCCAGATGTTACTGGACTCCAACCACCTCTCCATCCAACATAGCCAATGGTCAGGGATAATGGGAACTGCAGTCCAGCAACATCTGGAGAGCCACAGATTTCCCCACTCCTGCTTCAGTCAGTCAGTGTAATCAGATTCATTTATATGTTGCAGTAAAATGTGCTTTTCAAGGAAACAAGACTTCTGGGCAAGAAGAGTGTAATTCCAGAAAAAGAGCATGAAAGAAACCTCATATCACCCATGGACCAGTGCAAAGGAGCACTTGCGGAAATAGAGATATACATTCCAGAAATCGTGGAAATCTTCAGTGGAACACGACTCTGATTTTCCTTGACCAATTGCTATACACTTCCTATGTCACGCTAATAAGCTTAGCTGCCAAAACAAGGAGATAGCATTAAGAAGCAATTACATGAGCCACTTGTTCTATGGGAGAAGATTGGGTTTGTATTTAAGAGTGGCAAGGTGTGTCTTCTTGGTGATGAGACATAGGGAGGGGAGAATCCTAGGAATAATTTATAGGGGTTAAAACGGTTCTGAAGGGAGGAATTCCATTAAATAAACAAAGCCTGTTGCCCCCCCTTTTTTTAATAGATGGCTAAATCATGGCTAAATTAAATGGCTGGCATGCCTGCTGCTTACGAACAATGCAAAGGAAAATACCAGATGTAAACTGCAGCAATTAACATATGTGTTCATTTCTGCCTTCCCCAAATCCAACACCTACCAGCAACAGCCAGCATGGTCAATAGGAAAGGACTATGGAAGCTGGTGCCCAAAACATCTGGGGGGCACCAGGTTGCAAAGGGGTTTGTATCCCATTGAAACTAATAGAACTAAGTTAACCATATCCATTAACTTCAATGGCCCATGTTGCAGATCAAGGCTGAATGAGAAAACGGCAACTTGGGCTACCCAGTGAATTTAAAAACTGAAGTGGGATTTGAAGAATGGGGGGCTTTCTAGCTCAAGACATGCAACTTTTTTTAAAAAAAACCCTTTTCTATTTAAACAAGATTTGGCTGTTGTTTTTCATTATAGAAGTATCTTTCCTCATCTGTTCACCCATAATTATTTCTCAATAGACTCTCCCAGTAACCCATTTTACTTCAGTGTTTACTAGGGCCTGGGGGGGGGGACATTCTCTAAGCCTCGTCTACAGGATTACGGAAGTGCACTTATTAGCAGAGCATTCCTGGCATCTAGAGGATCTTCTATATTCCGAACGTACCTTTCCCTCTTGAGCTAGAGATATCAATACATCCTGGTGCTTACTGAAACATGTACTTCTATTGTTTTCAATGTAAACTCAATGTAGCTTCTCTCTGACTATATATTTTTCTAATCCTCTGCTGTTAGGCTGTGGGTAAAAGGGGGAGGGGGAAGCAGGGGGAGAGAAGAAGAAAAATCAATAACGGTCCAGAAAGAAAGAAAGAGGAACTGGTCAAGAATTATAGAGTAGTAATGTCGTTTGGACAGCTGCAGGCTGCTCAGTTTGTATTACACACATAAGGCAGGCAGCATAAAAACTGCATTTTACCTGTTGTACTACAAATCAACAAGAGATTACAAAACAGAGAACAGCATGTTGTTCAATTTAGTTTGCCTGGCTATATTTGAGACATCTTTTTTTTTTAACAAGCTTCTGAAAGCTATGGTTCTTTGGAAAGGATATGAGCATTCAGGGGCCTTTTCTGTAATCATGAAACCTTCTAAATCTATGGGGTTAGTTGTGATCAATGAGCTTCAGAAATGCAGTGTGTGTGCGTGCATGTGTGAGGAAGAGGGAAAGCATCAAAATGAAAGAGATAAATAATCTATTGAAATTATCCTAAAAGGAAAAATGTGTTCCTGCCTTAATTGCACACCCCACATCTTTTCATCTGGCATTCATTTGCCTTCATCATGTTAAGGTTAAGTGTTACCAACAGTGCAATCCTTTCGCACGCTTACTCAAACATAAGGCTGACTATACTCAGTGGAACTTACTCACTGCTAAGTGCTTACAGGATTGTCACCTAAGTCCCACTGAAACCAAAGGAGCAAGATGGGAGGCTGAAGTGAAAACCTCTCCAGAAGATTTCTATTCTATTCTATTCTATTCTATTCTATTCTATTCTATTCTATTCTATTCTATTCTATATTTATCAAAATGTGTATACTGCTTACTAGGTCCAAGACCACTAAGCAGTTTACAGTAGACAGTCTAAGATATTCATTAAAAATACCCAAAACAAATGAGCAGACATTAAGAACAAATTCCATGAGAATATTATTACATGAGATTAATCTTTCGGGCAGGCAAATTTTGATAACTGGGAAAGAGGAATGTCTTGCCTTTAGAAAGAAGGTAGTCAGAGGTTTGTCTTCTTCCCCCAACAAACAAAAGCCTTTCTGCCACCTGCCCAGCCACCACCTGGTACCTGGGACAGGAGACCCCTGGGAGCAAGATTACAACATTGCTAAAGCAGCAGCAATGCTTTCTTTTTTCTGCTACTGGTTAAAAAAGGTGAGAGGACTCAGTCATTTCATCTTCAAAAGGCAAGATGCTCCAATGAAAATTCTTAAATTCCGACCACCCTCATAAAATCCACCTACTTTCATGAAAGAAAAAATGATCCTACGAAAGTAAAGTCTGCTTACTTTCACTGGAACTCATGCTGAGTTGGGAAGTTTGTTGAACAGGACCTCCAGGCAACAGGAGCTAGGTGAACTCAGCCTATATTGCCTGTTGCTTGTGAATAGGGACATCCTGATTGGACAGGACGTGCACTTCCTGACAGTTATGAAAAGGACTTCTTCCAAAAACACAGCAAGCTGACTTATGTCCAAGTCACATCAGTGCACTAAACATCAGAAAAGCTTTCTGACAGTAAGAGCTGTTCAGCAGTGGAGCAGACTCCCAAGAGGTGGTGGACTCTCTTTCTTTGAAGATTGGATAGCTAAAGAATCATGGCAAAAAAAAATTGATGGACTATGCAGAACTGGCAAAACTGACATATAAGCTACGGAACAAGGATAACTATGACTTTAAAGATGAATGGGAACCATTTACAAAGTATTTGAAGACGCAACAAAATGGACTGGACTCCTTGGCTGGCTTTGAATAAACATTCACAAACTTTTTATTGATAATAATCAGCTAAATAGTTTGAGGATCTATACAACTTTGTAACATGCAGAAAACAGCATTCTCAGAGAAATCAAAGACTGGAACTGAGGGAAGCCGAGGGGTGGGGTTGTGTGGGAGGGTGGGGGGAGGGAGGAAAAATGAGGAAAAAAATAAGGATGATATGTTTCTGGATAATATGTTCTGTTTTAATTTTGAATTTATTTATTTTTTTTAAAAAAGAAGATTGGATAGCCATCAGCCATGGATGCTTTAGTTGAGACCCCTGTATTGCAAGGGGTTGGACTAAATGACCCTCTTGGCCCCTTCCAACTCTACAATTCTATGATTCTTTGCAAGGGGTGTTTTAAATGTATGGTGTGCACACAGGAATGATGAGAAATTTAGACCAGGGGGGGCATGGCCAGGACGGGGAATAGAGTGGGGGCAATATGCCCCCTGACATTTAAAACTGGAGCCTTCTGGGGGGGAAAGGGGCATCGCAAAAAAGGCTGGGGGCAGAGGCCCCTCACTGAAATCCAAGTGTTCTTGCTAAGGGAGGACTCCACACATGGACCATGGCTCCTCCCCAGGGAGATAGGTCTTGCTTATGTCCTGTCATATGTCAAGGTTGACAGTGCCTGTGGATATAGGGCAGAACCCAGACCTAGAGCAACTTTAGGTCCAATTTTAGTCCACAGAGAACACCAAGGGGGCAGATAAATAGGGCAAGGGGCATTGTGGATTTGCATCCATCAGCCTGTTCGCGGGATAGTTATTGTTTAACAGGAAGGTAGAATGGCAGATCTGAGGCATTAGCATATATGCCAATCGCAGGCTCCTGTATAAAGTGTAATTTGGTGCAGGCCTGAATTCTGATTTTTCATTATCTTCTACAAAAGAAATCTGCCCTCTTGGGGCAAGATTCAAAGCATTTACTTTGTTGAAGAACTTAAATTCTCTCCTGAGGGAAGAGGAGGTATAGAAGCTTTGTTGAAGAGACAGAGTTAAAAGTAGGAGTAAGGAGGACGGCAACCATTTCCATTCACGATAATGGTGAAGGGGGGGGAGTGAGTACAGTGAGAGGCTGGAGCATTTTAGCCTCTGTGTGCACAGCCATACGAAATCAGAATTAGCCTGGCATAAAAGAATAGGGCTGTTCTTCAAGAGGAGCGTGAAACACAATGAAGAAGCAAGGAGGAGAAAGGCGGCGATGGGGCTAATAAGTAGTTTTGGATGATGAACTCTCAAGAGGCATCACGCTGAAGGGAGAGGTGTTTCCATTTCGTATTTTATTCTCTGCAGAATTAGATGTATAACACAGCTGGAGGCAGGTCTAGTCACCGATTCGCTTGACCCCAAGGGAGCGAGTATGTAGTTGCAGTGCTAAAGCAGCAAGTGAAACAAAGCAAAGAATCTTTCGCTCGGATTGTTTCAAGCTCCGAGAAATCCTTTGAACCCAACACATTGTCGCAGATCAGCAAGATCTACAAGACAGACTTTTAACAGCTCTATCCCAACCACATACAAGATGATGCTTCGTCGGGGCAGAGTGGGGCAGGGCGGGTGGACTTCTGGCTCACGTGGAGTGGGGGAGGAGGACCTTCGAATAGCGCCAAGCGAGTCGGGGGCTTTATGTGATGAATCAAAGGTAATTAAAAACGTTTCGGGAGGGGGGCACAAAGGATGTTATACGTGCAGCTGCTTTGCCCGTCAACTGAGAAAAAAGTGCCGAGCCTTGCTAGTCCATCCGATTTTATTCGGGACACCCAGAAACGAGCAGCCTTCTGAGCCACAAATAGTAGTTTGAAGAAATTATTTCCAAAGGCCACAAACTGCAGACATGAAAAGCTCTCTCAGAAGGTTGCCGATGTGCCGAAATAGCCAAGAATCCTATTAGTACAGATGCCAGTGGCAGACTTATCTGCAGAAACTTATGTAAGGAAGCAGCTGCTGGTTTGATCATGAGGTAGTCTGGGAATAGCTGCTACTTAATCAATGTTTTGTGTAAAGGCAACCCGGGGAAAAAAATCACTTTTTAATACATGCAACATATTGAAGAAAGTTCTTCAAAGATAAAGTGCCTACCTAACTGAACTAAGGACTTTGGGTGTGTTTTCCCCCCTCTTCCGCTACCCAAAGCAATATAGGAGCTTTTGTTGAGGGAGGGGGGCAGGGTTCTTATCCTGGTTTGTAATTAAGCTGGAGACAGGCAGGATAGAGGGTTCTGACTGATTATTATTTTTAAAGCACCAGCCCTGTGTTCTCTCTTCTTCTCCCCCCTGGAAACATCTCCTACTGCAAAACATGGCAGCAGCACACAGCATGGCTGAGCATCATGCCAGAAGGGCCCATCAGTGCTTGAGGCGAGACCCCCTTGGCTCAGATTCGCCCAGCAGGTAAAGCATGGAGCCACCTTTCTGATCTTCCCACAATGCCCCAAACTGGCACTTGGGCAGGCTATATTGTTAGAGCGTTAAAATGGGTAGGTTTTCTGCTAACCACTGTAGTAGAACTGCCTGTGCCAACAGCTGCACCACCACCAGGTCTTCCGGTGTTCCAAGGTGTGCCAAGGTACAGGGTGCACTGAGTAGACCTTTGCTGGGAGGAGGGGTAGAAGAGAGGCACACACCTGAAACGGTTTTGCATGGCATATCCCCTCCTAGTGGTGCAGCAGTAAAACTGCTAGCTCATTTGCAAAGCTAAGCAGGGGGCAGCATGGTTTCAAACTGAATGGGGCACCACATGTTGAGATTCCTGCATTGCAGGGGGTTGGACTCAGGGTCCCTTCTATGATTCGATGATCATCATGGTGCACATTCCCTCACCTCTGCTGAATTCTACTAGCTTCTGTTTACAGAGGTGAGGAAACAGGCAACGAGGTACCATTGTGATGCATGTTTTGCAGCTGCTGAAATCACTAGAGAAAAAGAGATGTGTGGTCGATGCTTTCACCCTCCCCCATCAATCCTCCATAATAGCCTACTTCCACAGCCTAAGGTCAGAAACGTTTCAGTCTCCCTTTATAGTGCATGGATGAATAGATGGGAGAAAAGCATAGAAAGTGAACTTCATATGGAGTCAAACTACTGGTCCATCTAACACATTGATATCTACATTGACCTTAGAACCATCTTTTCCAGCCCTACTTGGGGATGGCAAGGACTGAAACTGGGACCTTCTGCATGCAAAGCATGTGTTCTACCACTGAGCTACAGCACCTTCTTCTGGCATTGAGCTGCCACATTCCTCTGTGCAAGGCCCATGCTCAACAGTGTCCAACAAAAACCCCTGTCCAATCCAATGCCTGAAGAAAAGTTAACAAGTTTTTCTTGTTGAGTCATTTCAAATGTTAGAAAAAGTGGCATGGGGATTAATTTCTGCATGGGGGGCAGGGAGAGGGAAAGATGCACAGCATATATTTTCCACTGCTGGCATATATAGCCATGCAAGTTGGCATGTCTATGAGCTGGCCTATGAACGTACCAATGGAGGAAAGCATATTAGTCATAGATTCCCAATCTTATGAGGGGTAGGTTGAGGCCGCTTCCAAAAATGCTATCCACATCAGGCACAACAACTGGGTGGTGTTTTCACTGCCTGCTGGCTGTGCAAAGCCTACTAGCATGCTCTGGAGTGCTCTGGGAAGCCACCTTCTGTGCCATGATCATGCCTAGTGTAGCAAAAGGCCTAGAATCTGTATTATGTATGCGTATTGCATCTCTCTCACCTTTCCTCCAAGAAGAACAAGGCAGCATACAATGTATGTCCCTCTCCCATTTTAGCCTCACAATAACCCTGAGACAGGTCAGGCTGAGAGCGAATGAATGTCCAAAGATCACCTGGTGAGCTTCATATCCAAATGGAGATTTGAACCCTGGTCTCCCGAGTCTTAGTCTAGCCATGCTCTAGCCATTGCACCACACAGGTTCTCTGTCATCTGAAGTGGCCTCTGAGAGTGGTGTCGCTTCACAAGGCTCTAAATCAGACATGTGCAAGGAGGTCTTTTAGGAATCTATTTCTAGCTGCTATGATCCACGCTGCAGTTTGGGCAGAGACGAGCAGGTGCATTCCACACTCCGCCAAAACTTTGCTTTGTGGAGTCGCTCACCTGTGAGGCACACTTTCCCACTCTTCAGTGTTGGAACGCAGACAGAATCGCTTGTATGAAGCAGTATCCAAGTAGTGCCCAATCAATTTTTATATGAGAGTTTAAGTGAAATGACTAATTTGGAACTCAAATTTATTTATTTATTCTTTTATCTACCTTTCTAACCTGCTCAGGGCAGTTGGAACTCCACCTAAAATTGCTTTACAAAGGAAGGATGCTTACCATGAGTCTTTTATGGATATAATGCCACTGCTAACCTAACTATGACCACAACTGTGCTTGCCACTCTGTGAATGAACCAGTAGCTAAATGAGGTAGCTTTGACAGCAGAACCCTATAACTCTTTTTATAGTTGGGGGGGGGGATCACCTATACTTTGTAGTTAATTATTGTAGAGCAAATGTTTGCTGAGTTCCAACACTCACATGGAACTTGTGTATAAACAGAGGTTCCCTTATTCCCTCCTGAGCAAGGGAGAGCCAGACACACACAGAGGAAGTTTTCAATACTAAAGAGAATGGAAGCTTCAAGTGCACATTGGAGCCCTATGTCCAATGCGAGTTTCTGAAGTCAGTATCTATTCTTCTTACTATTATTCATTATAGTAAAGCTAACCTGTGGCAGTACTTACTCTGGGAACAGGGGATGTCTGGGTACCCTTCTTCTGGCCACTGGTCTCAGGCGTCAGGTCTCGGTGGTCCAACTGAAGGTGGCTTTCTAAGTCTTCAGCACTTTCAAATTTGACACTACACTCCGGGCACCTCAGGCTACCACAAGGTCTTTCGCTAACTTCCGGCGGGGTCATGCCCATGGACTGTCCATTGGTGCTCCTGGTCATGCACCCAGCACACAGGCCATACGGCAGACCGTTAACATCCAGCTTCACCAAGTCTTGCTTGTTCCTGAAGTCCTTCAAGCACAGAGCACACTTGTAGAATTTCTGCAAGGCCTGGCCGTTGGGAGAAGACGCCGCAGAGTTCCCTGCCAATTTTTGCATATGGAATGTTCCGTGGATTTTCAGCTCGAGAGTCGAGGTGACCGTCTGCATGCAGACAACACAGCGGAATCCAGTGAGGGAGTTTCTGAGGTCGGGGTGCATCTGGCAGTGCTCAATGAACTCCTCTTCGCTCTGCAAGGGCATTTTGCAGATCCGGCACGTCCCTGTATCCAAGCTCTTGCTGTGAGTTACTTTGTGCTCCGTCAGGGTCAGGAGGGACGGGAAGCGTTCCCCGCAAATGGGGCACATGTAATGCTTTGCTGGGCCTCGGTGGGTCTGCATGTGCTCCCGGAGGCCGTTCTCCGAGAAAAAGGTCCTTGAGCAGATGTTGCACTTGTGGCTCCCTTTGATGAACTCTGCTTTCTTCCTGGAACAGTCGTCCTCCCCTGGCCTGATGTTATGGTCCCTCAGACGGTGGTTCTGCAAAAGTACCTCCATCGTATAAGCCGCCCCACAGATATCGCAGCCGTACATGGGCTCTGAAGCATCCACGTCATCCTCGCTAGCTTCGTGGCTGTTTGAAGTGTCTGGATTTTTCATCAACATGTTCTGGATATCGGCAGATTCTGCCTTCTTGCTAGCCGGCACGGTGCCATTGGCTGTTCCGTTCTCAGTGCTGGCATCAAAGACACAGTGCTTCTCCCGCAAATGTTTTTCAAGCAAGATGATGGCGTGGAAGGCTTTGCTGCAGAACTTGCAGTTGTACTTTTTGCTGTGGGTCGTGATGTGGCACTGCAGCTCCACCTCGGTGCTAAACGTCTCTCCACAGAAGATGCACTTGTGAGACTTTGCAGGGTTGCCCAGGTGACTGTGCTTCACGTGGATCTGGAGGTCCACCTCCTTCCGAAAATCCCAGTTGCAGGCTGTACACCGATACATCTTTTTCTCATTGCTGTGCTTCACTGCCAGGTGCACTTGGATAGATACCTTGGAGTCAAAAACCTCTTGGCAAAGGGTGCAGTGATACAACACAAAAGTATGCATGTCCAGCAAATGTTTCTGCAGATCGTCCACCGATGAAAACTGCTTGTCGCAGCTCTCGCAGACATAATGAGTTGAGGTTGTCATGTAGTGGACAGTGAGGTGCTGCAGGAGAGATTCCTGGGAATCAAAGTCTTCTTTGCACTGAGGGCAAGACTGCTTCCTTAACAACAACTCCAAATGCAACTTCAAATGAGTCTGGAAGCTTTCAAAGCTGGAGAACTTCAGTTCGCACTGGTTACACGGGTACTCGCCGTTCGAAACTGAATTGACGCTGGCAGAAAGCCGCTGCCTTTTGGGGGAAGACACTTCAACATCAGAAGAAACTGGACTCTGCTCACCTTTGGACTTTTTGTTGTGTGCCAGTGGAATGTTCTTATGGTTTTCTTTGATGTGTTTCGTTAGCTTGAGAATAGAGCCAAAAATGGGCGAGTTTGTGCAATACGGGCAGGAATATACCTCCATAAAAGACTGTGATGGCTGAACAACAGGGGAATCCAATTTGGAGTTTCCTATGTTGCAGTGAGTTTGCTGGATGTGCTCAGTCAGAGAGGCTTCGGTCAGAAAGCCCATGGAGCACTGGTTGCAAAAGAAGGCGTTGTTGCCGTCTTGAGTTGTTGCCCCCGGCCCGCAGTGAGCAATACGGATGTGTTCCTGCAGGCTGTTGATGTCCGCAAACATCTCTGGACAATAGTTGCAGTGGAAGGCCGAAATGTTGCTGAACTGCATCATGGGATATGCGTGGTTTTTATGCACCTTCCTCACATGTTCGTTCAGGTTATACAACGTGGGCATGGATTCAAGGCAAATCTGGCACGTGTGGCTTTGCTGAGGTTTGTCCACATGGATGGTTTTCAGGTGGATCTCCAAGACGGCGAGGCTATTGAAATCGCGCTTGGTGCAGTACGGGCAGCTGTAGGAGACTTTCGACCAGGACTGTCCCTCTTCTCTCTCCAGGGACCTCATCTTCTTTTGCCCTCTCAAGGGTTTCAGAGTCGAGTCGGGAGTGGAGCCCCGCTCCACCGAAGCGCTGGAATCCGGCGTGGCACTGCTCATGGAGGCCACGCTGCCCAAGACAGGGTCGGGACTGATGCTGTGGTTGCTGGAATCAGGCTGCCGGTGGCTATCCAAGTGGCAATAGACCTCCTCCACCGAAGAGAACTGCTCTGGGCACATGGGGCACTTGTGTTTCTTGTTGGCGTGGGCTTGGTGGATGTGGGATAGCAGGGAGTTCTCGTCGGCAAACACCTCAGGGCAATGGATGCACTGCAGGTCGGCCTTCTCGGAGAGCTGCGGGTGGCGCGTCATGACGTGCTTCTCCAGCTCCTCGGTCTGGCTGAAGGTCTCCTCGCAGTAGTCGCACATGAAGTCGTCCTTCTTACCGTCCTTCTCGCTCTTGGCCAGGTGCTCCTTGTTCTTCTTGTGGGCTTGCATGTGGCTCTGCAGGGAGCTGGTGGAGGAGAAGCCCCGCTTGCAGACCGTGCACTTGAAGGGCTTGCTGGAGCTGTGGGTCTTCAAGTGGATCTTGAGGTGATCGCTGCGAGAGAAGGCTGCCTCGCACTCGTGGCAGTGGTACTTCTTGTCCCCCGTGTGCAGCTTGATGTGCCGGTCCCTGCTCCTCTTGTGCTTGAAAAGCCGGCTGCAGTAGGTGCATTTGAAAGGTAGCTTGTCGCTGTGGATCTGCTCGTGCCTTTTAAGGTAGCTCAGGCGAATGAAGGACTTATCGCAAAACTGACAGGGATACGGCAGGCCGGTCCCCCCTTCCTCCTCCCCGATGCCGAGATCACACCCATCTCCTATCATCTGAGTGGGTGATGCAACGTCTTTGCTGGAGGGAGATGAAGCCACCCAGGAGAGTTGTGGGTCATCATCGCCATCTGTAATGGGAAAGCAGAAAGGAGATTAAAAACAATTCCCAGTGCATCTGTGAAAATAGGGACAAAGCCGTTCAACAACACTATGGCCCTTCTGCTACTACAGCGTTTAAAAGAGAGAGGAAGAAAGCAGAAGAGGGAAAGATTCAATTGCAGAACAAAAACAAAACTGAAAGAACCAGCGCACGCCACAAATGCCTCCTGAATCTTAACAGGATGTTGGAGCAAAAGAGAAAATGCAGATTAAGTCTGCTGCACAAATCTATTCTTTTTAAAGTAAAATAAACAAATATGCCAAATACAGAGCATCCGTTATTAATGTTAAGCAATTTCTCCTTCTTCCACCCCCCTCGCAAGTCCCCCAAGCAGGTTTAACACCTGTCTACTGTATTGCCAAGCAATAAACAGCGAGTCAAGAAAACAAAGCGCAACATGCCTCAGAGCGATACAAACATTTCTAAGAGCTGCTGCGTTAAGTGCTTGTACGTGAGCATTTTTCAACACATACTTGTCGGAACGGTTTTCAAATAATACAGCCCGGAAAAAAAAATCGGTTCCGGCCCTGCCTCAAAATGGGAAAGGCTACATGGGAGCAGTTACAACCAGAGAATCTCCCTCTCTCAAACACACACACAGAGAGAGAATCATTCAATAGTATTGTGACATAAACAAGATGGATTTCCCCAAAGCCCACTTGCACCTGAAACAAAACTGAAATCAATGGTCAGAGGCTGGAAAAGGTAAGGTGTCAGGTGGCTTTTAAACCACCAATTAAAAACAAAAGGCACCCCCCCTCGTCAGGGCTAGTCATGCAGGGTGGGCAGCATTCTGCACTGTGCACCCAACTCTAAAGGTGATTCCATGCAGTCAGAGTCAGCCTGGCTCCGGCGCCAATTTCATGCCATGTGTGTGCCTGCCAACTCTGCAGCAAGACAGAAGATACTTCATTGGCAGCAGGGAAGGGAAAGCAGTTCCACATCGTAGCTCAGAGCCTCTGGGCCTGGCAGTGCCACGGCTTTGGAGGGGGGCACCTCCACCATATTGTGGGGGGGAGGGGGGCGTGAGCTATTGGTTTTGCCAATTTCAGATTTGCAAAGATATTTTTTCCCTTGCACACGCACACAGTTCAACTCAAAGCGCCAGGAATAAAGGATTGATTTTCTTACACAGCTGCTTTTCCCTACAAATTCATTGCAGCTGTTTTTATCCCTCTTCGCTTTCACGTCTTCCACAAATGCAAACACGAACGGTAACAGCTGCTGGTCCTTCCACCTCTCTGTGAGCTTCTACTGTCAGGCCCCCCAATTTAGTGCTAACACTCAGCCACTTGTAGTTGACCCCAGTGCTACTGAACTTTTCCAGCCACTTGGTATACTTTGCTTGGTTCTTAGTCCATAACTTTTTTGGAGAGCTGAACAGAACTCTGCTCTGTCAGTAGCTCCCTTACCTCAACAAGTAGGTTGCCCCTCCTCTACCATGCAAAGAGTGCACCAAAGTCCTCTGCAAATGGGTCCAAGGAAGAGTCTGGAAGGACCTAGTGCCACAGAACTGCTGAAGCTAAGCAGGTTTCGACCTGGTCAGCCCTGGGATGGGAGGCCAATAAGGACATCCCTTTCAGAGTGGGTCATAAAATGCAACATTTTAAATGATGATTTTTTTTAAAAAAAAAAGTTGTGCCCTCAAACATGGCTACTTGGGCCTCACCAAAAATCCCAGTACAATAAAAAGGTTTGCGTGTGCTAATAATGTGTGTGCACAGGTGCAAATATAGAAATCATCTTTGTAGTTTTAAAATAACTACAGTAAAGCTCCCCTTAGCAAGGAAGACTGAAACCAGGTGACTTGTCTGACTACTCAGTCTGTTATCCAGGTGCTGTGGATGGGCAACTTCAGGGTCCCCCATGCGTCTCTCTCATAAATGTTACTAGCCAGTTAAATAAATAAATGAATAAATGCACCTGCAGAGGGCTGGGAAAGGAGGGATAGAGGGTTCCCTCCTTCCTCTGCAGCCTGTAGAGTACCTACCGTGAGTGCAGAAGAGGATCAAAGCACCCACATGTGATTCAATACCCATACACAAAATCCCTTATCACCAACGTCCACCAGGCTACTGTTGAAATGCAAGGCTGGTAACATATATTTCATATGAATACCGTATTTTTCGCTCTATAGGACGCACTTTTTCCCCTTCAAAAATGAAGGGAAATGTGTGTGCGTCCTATGGAGCGAAGATGCCATAGCCCCGCGACCCTCTCCCAGCTGGAGAGGTGACGCGCGGCTATGGCAGGAACCTCTACAGCCCCGTGTCACCTCTCCAGCCGGGAGAAGCCATAGCCCCGCGACCCTCTCCCGGCTGGAGAGGTGACACGCGGCTATGGCAGGAGCCTCTATAGCCACGCGTCACCTCCCCAGCCAGGAGAGTGCGCGTGGGGCTAAAGAAGCCATAGCCCCGCGACCCTCTCCCGGCTGGAAAGGTGACGCGCGGCTATGGCAGGAGCCTCTCCGCTGCGCCTTTCCGCTGCTCCCTGACCTGCTCTTTGGGGCTGGTGGTGGGCTTCCCCCCCCCCCCGCCAGCCCCAAAGAGCAGGTCGAAAGGAACCTGAAGCCTGGAGAGCGAGAGGGGTCAGTGCACACCGACCCCTCTCGCTCTCCAGGCTTCCAAGGTAGCCGCCTGAACGGCCGCCTTAAACGGCACCTTGTTTTAGACCGGGAAAACAAGAGGGGGAAAGTTCTCACCCTCTCTGTGCAGCGCCTCCTGCCGCTTCACTGAAGGGGCGCTGGGCAGAGAGGGGAAGATTTTTTTTTCTTGTTCTCCCCCCTCTAAAACAAAGTGTGTCCTATTGTCCGGTGCGTCCTATGGTGCGAAAAATACGGTATATCTCAGACAGCTCGTATGCTTAATTATCTGAGGACCCTTTCTGTTCTGTGCAACCCCCTCAGATATTTACTAAAATATGTTTACTCTGGATTTCTTATTAATCTAATCACATTTGGTATGACAGGGAGGCCCGTCAACTACTGCCCTTGTCTGGCATCTGTGGTCTTTGCTGAAGATTAAGGCCTAGCCCTATTACCTAAACCTTGGGGTTGCTCTTAACATTAATCTAATCTTTTTCCAAGTTTATTACAAAAAAAATATATTGTTGCATTTTAGTCTGCCTTACCTCCTTTTCACTTGATTCCTTTTTACCGCCAGTACCTATTGTAAACTGCTTTTGGCATAGCTCCATCAAAAAGCTGTATAACATGGCTTGGCTTGGGGTTTTTGTTTTTTTTATGAAGCAGATTAAGAATAAGGTGCGCTCTCTTGCGCACAGGCCATAGAAAGATCTGGTAAGTGTTCAATAGAAGAAGAAAAAAATAATTTTTACTTTTGAAATTCATTACCTACCTCCACCCCCACCCTCAGCCTACGATCATACCTTGTGCAGATGAGAAATTAAACCTAACTCTGCAGATTGTAAATCAACGGCACTCCTCATAATGAGCAAGCTTTAAGCCTTGCCCTGGACAGCCTCTGTCTCACTCTCACGCCAGATACAATCACAGGGGGCCTTTCTCACCAAGCAAGAAAGGGGGAGGCTGCCTCTCCCCCCCCCCCCCGAGGACTTGAATTAATGGGCTCTTCTGACTGGAAGGATTCAGCTGGCTGCTTGCTCCCTGGATTACATTCAGCAGGGAAGGACCAGCAAACCGCTGCACACACTAATTCCCAGCTCATGCCAGCTGGGCTCCTCAAGGGGGATGCAGGCAAACGGGGGAAGGGGGGACCAGGGAGGCACAAGGGGGCTTTTAAACTAGGGCAACAAATGGCGAATTGGATCTCAATGTGTTTCCATATTTTTAAAATATTACACCACCATAATATTATTAGAACAACAGGAGTCCATCAAGCCATCGCTTAAAAATACAAGAACGGTAAGAACTTAGGGCTGTACATTTGCAAAACACTTTAAAATGCCTTGCTCTTAAAACACAGCGATTGCTTTAAAGCAGCCATGAGTCTGCCAGAGCAATTTTATGCACGTTTACTCAGAAATAAGTCCTATGGGGTTCACTCCCAGGAAAGTGTGCCAAGGACTGCGACCTGCAAGGAGCTGGCCACTGAGGAAACGAAATCTTGGGAGAGTTGGGGTTCAGTCACCGTGGCTCAGAGCCAATGCAGGTGGCTAGCAAAGCAACAGAATCTTCTGACATGGTTGTGTTCTAGGAATTACTCAGGAATAGATTGGCCTCCAATCCAGTCTTTAAATGAATAAGAGCCCAGTATAAAAATTTGGTGGCAAGATCGTCCCCTTGAATTCCATCTGCACCATGTTTCCAGTCGAGACCAGCTGTTTGCAATGCTTTCAGACTTGGTCCCACCTTTAACACCAACCTTCAACTACAGAACCCACTATTACTGTATTTTCCACTCTATAAAACGCACCAGACCACAAGATGCACCTAGTTTTTGGAGGAAGAAAACAAGAAAAAATATATTCTGAATCCCAGAAGCTAGAACAGCAAGAAGGATCACTGCGCAGCGATCCCGCTTGCTGTTCTGGCTTCTGAAATAGCTGCACAGCCTGCATTCGCTCCATAAGACGCACACACATTTCCCCTTACTTTTTAGGAGGCAAGAAGTGTGCCTTATAGAGTGAAAAATACGGTAATTTCCTTCTCCTCCTGCTGTATCCTTAAAGAACATCTTAAACAAGGAAAGTAACAAAAATGGCAGTGTACAATCTGCTTTATGTCACTTAAGAGTCTCCAACCAACCAGTTGAATATCAGTGATCTAAAACAGCCTGTTGTCTTCCAGAATTTAACAGCCACTATGCCTGACTACTGGCCATGTTCTATCGGGAAGTTTTTAATGTTTGATTATGTTTTATATGGGTGCTGTATTACTATTAATTATTAATTAATATTGATAATTAATATTGATAATGGAAGGGGCTGATAGGAGTACCTATAACAGGTACAGTGGTACCTCTGGATGCGAACGGGATCCGTTCCGGAGCCCCGTTCGCATCCAGAAGCAAACACAACCCATGTCTGCGGGTCACGATTCGCCGCTTCCGTGCATGCGTGTGACGTCATTTTGACCGTCTGCGCATGCGTGAGCAGCAAAACCCGGAAGTAACGCGCTCCATTACTTCCAGGTTCCCGCAGTGTGCAACCCGAAAATACTTATCCCAAAGCTACTTCAACCCGAGGTATGACTGTATTTCTATACCCTCCTTCAAATAAAATAGCCATGGAGGTTTACATTTTTTAAAATACAAGATACAGTGAAGAGTTCAAAATATTGAACAAAACAGTAAACACAAAAAGCAAAAGACATTTTGAAAACAGCATTCAAACAACTAATAAGCTTAGGGAAATAAAGAGGTCTTTGCCTAACACCCAAACACCGCAATACACCAGGTGAGCCTGTCTAGAAAGAGAATTAGTGTACCGTGATCAAGGTGCCCCTGTTCCTGGTAGCTGACAGATAAGCACACATGGAAACAAGCAGCCCTTGGTCCTCAGCCATGGAGGGCTTTAAAATAGGGGTAGGGTACCATTTTTCTGACCAAACCATTTGTCCATTTCTGACCAAACCATTTGTACCATTTGTCTGACCAAACTGCAGGAGGCAGTGGAAGACAGGAGTGCCTGGAGTGCTCTGGTCCATGGGGTCACAAAGAGTTGGACACAACTAAACGACTAGACAAACAAACAAACACCATTTTTCTGCCAACAGAAAAACTCCCTTTGGAGTCGCACACTAGGGTGGGTGGGTAGGGCCAGATTTCCAATGGAAAGGTCCAGACAGATGTGAGTCGGCCCACAGTCAAGAAGGCCACATGCAACCCTTTAGTCACAGATTCTCAGCCGTGGCTTTAAAAGGTCAACAACAGCACTTTGAATTAGGAGTGAGATATGTATTGAAGAGTGTTGTAGCTGGCCTAGTATATTGCAAGGAGGGACATGAGAAAAGCCTTGCTGGATCAGAACAAAAGCCCATCTTGTTCTTCACCAACCTGTTCTCACAGTGCCAACCAGATGCCTATAGAAAGTGCAACAATGAATCCTGCACGTATGAATCCTGGTAACTGGTACCAAGGTAGAACATATCCAGTGATAACCTTATCCTCCATTAATTTGTCCGGTCGTCTGATCCTCTTTTAAAGTCACCCAAGTTTGTTGGTGGCCATCACAACATATTGTGGGAAGGAGTTCCACAGTTTAACACTGCACTGTGTGAAGAAGTACTTCCTTTTGTCTGGCCTGAATCTTCCAACATTCAGATTCATTGGGTGGCTCCCAATTCTGGTATAGGGAGAAAAAAAATATCTCTATCCACTTTCCCCACACCATGCACCAGTAAGAGTGATACTGTTAAATTCAGATGAGGTTTCTTTTCCAATGGAATAATGATTCCACATTAATGCAATCAAAGGAATGAAGCAGAATAAGGGGGTGGGGGTGGAAATCGCTTCTCCAAAAGGAGATTAAAGTCATTAAAAGTGGCTAATCCTGCAGAGTGGGACTATTTGAAAACAGAGGAACCATGTGATTGGTGGAAGGCCATTGTCATCAACCACAGGCTAGCATCAGCAAGTATGAAAAAGGGGAAGGAAATTCAATAAAGGTTTAATTAGGAGGGTGGGTGAAGAACACTAAGCAGGTTTGTGAACGCAAACCTTCTTGAGGATAGATGCACAGGTCACGGAGCTTCCACGAAGGAACTCGATAATCAATCACTAAACAGAGCAGTCATTTAGCAACTTAATGCTCAGTGCATTTTACATGCCTGCGTGCATTCATCTTCATCACTGAGGAACTAATTCCAGAAGGGGTGAATCCTATAAATGCATTTCTTTATCTAATAAGAGCAATTTGGCCCAAATTGTCATATAAGTTACATATGTGCAACATTTATCTTTCAGATTAACGTTGACTCTGAACAAAAACCTGCGCAGGAACCAATGAGGACCATGCACCGAATATGACATGGTCTGCTTTCCTAACATAATAAAGACAGACATGAACGGTTGCTAAGACTCTTTGGTTGTTTGAGTCAGTTGGATGTTCTGTTTTCGCTACCCCAATATTGGGTAAATTGGGAAAATCTAATTGCTGTCTTTGCCACAGTTCAGCTTTGCTTGCTTAATGATGAAGCTGTTCGTTTATGTTATTTAAGGGCTTGTTTTGTAATTTTTGCATATTGTAATTTACTATTTCCTTTTATATGTTTTTATTTCATTGTTCCCTACTCTCAACTGAAATATTCAATGGAGAGTGAGGGTTATAAATACTTAGTTAATTAATCCACTTACCACCACCACCCAGGAGAGTGGGCAACAGTGTAATTTTCCAAAGCAATGCAGGCTTCAGCCAGATTTAGAGAATTGTAGCCCTTACCTTACTTAGGACCTTTGTGCAACCAGCATTTTCAGTGGATCCAATTCTTTCTTTGATTATCAAGCTACTTGGCTGAAGACTGTGCAAACTTTACCAGATTCTCTACCTAGAGCTGTGGTGCCAACAGGGAAAGGGAGTTCCCCTTCAATGCTGTTTAGTTATCACTTGACAGTAAAGGTATTTTAATGGCTCTAATGGTTTTACAGATGACCAGGCAGAAGAACGTCTATAACACTGGACAAGAGTTTGAATGTTTCAAGCCACCGATATCCCACAGCTGACTGAATTCAAATATGCAGATACGCAAGCTGAATGGAAACGTAACATATGTGATATTATTTTCAAGACTGGGGAGGAACAAGGAAAGGCAATGTTACCAATGGTTCAACCCAACTTTGGATTGTTTGATTAAAATCAAGGACTCTTTGATTAAAATCAAATGCACTGCTGGGTAAACCTTCACACCACATAAGGTGTCTGACGACACCACCCTGCCGTGTGAATTAATGCAAATCACTTTTGCAGAAGCCAAATGTTTAAGTTTCCATGTTTAAAATTAAGTGTAACACTGATGTGTTTTCTGTTTACTGTTTTAAATAAATTTGCATTGTCTATTCATGGTTCCCCTTCCAACTTTAGATTCACAGTGGTACCTCGGGTTAAGAACTTAATTCGTTTTGGAGATCTGTTCTTCACCTAAAACTGTTCTTAACCTGAGGCACCACTTTAGCTAACGGGGCCTCCCGCTGCCACTGTGCCACTGCCGCACAATTTCTGTTCTCATCCTGAAGCAAAGTTCTAAACCCGAGGTACTACGTCTGGGTTAGTGGAGTCTGTAACCTGCAGCATCTGTAACCTGCAGCGTCTGTAACCCGAGGTACCACTGTGTTGTGATTACTCAGTGGTCTGGGACTAGAAACATCTTGATTAAGAGACTATGTCTTTAATAGGCTTCAGATATCAACACTGGGGGGGCCACGGGGAGTCTGGCAGTGCCTCCGAGTGGCTCTGCATGTGACCCCCCCCCCCAGATTCAGAGGCAATGTGCCTATGAGAATGCCAGTTCCTGGGGAGCCACAACAAGGGGAGAATTATTGCTGTGCTTCCTGGGGGCATACGGTTGTCCCTCTATGTGGAAGAGAATGCTGACCTGGATGCACCTTTGATTTATTTTATTTATATACCTCCCTTCACCGAAAGATCTAAGGGCAGTCCACTTGCATCAATTTCAGACATCATGGCATACCTCTACATTTGCATGCAGAAGGTCACAAATTCAATCCCTGGCATCTCCAGGAGACAAGTTTAGGTTATGTTTCTTAAATCTGTATATCACTTCCCACTAAAAACTCTCGAAGTAGTTTACAAGCAAATAAAACACACAGTAATAAAATTACTAAAAAGGATCTAACAGTGTTGCATTCTTATTTTTATTATTTACACTTTCTGCACTCAGGCCTCTCAAAACAACTTCGACAGTAAACATAAAACAACAACAGAAGTCAATGACGTAACTAACTACCCTCCCAGTTAAAAACCGTAAGCCTGGGTAAATCAGAAAGTTTTTGCTTGGTGCCTAAAAACGCAATAGTGATGGCGCCAGGAGTGCTTCCCTGGGGAGAACATTCCACAGTTGGGGAGGTCCCAATGAAAATGTCTAAACTAATGTCACCATCCTCTGTACTTCCCTTGGAGAGAGCACACAAAGAAGGGCCTCAGATGATGAACATGGTATCTGGGTTGATTCAAGTGGGGAGAGATAATATCTGCCCAAATGTCTTTGTCTAGTGTCAAAATGATGACAATGTTGGTACCAGGCAAATCCAGTAGGAGGAAGATCCAGTGGCAGGCCTTAAGACTATGTAGAGCTTCTGCAAATCAGTACAGACAACACTGGGCTAGATAGACCAAATAGCCTGACCTAGTGTAAGGGAACTCCTTATGTTCCAAAGTCATACCTTTAGTAATTTATTTCACTATATTACTCATCCTCTCCTGTGGACTATTAAGAGGCTTTAAACACATGACACCACACACACAGGAAAGGGCCAGACTGACAGATCCTTCGTCTGCAGACCAGATTTCCTGGTTCCTTTTGACACCGCAGCTATATCTTATTAAGAGTGGAAAAAATGACAGCTACTCATAGGAAACAATGTAGAAATCCAGGATTTTATCACTGCAGCAATTTGGCAGCAAGGTTCCACTTCCAACATCGCCAAGTACAAGCAAAAACAGAAGTTCATGCTCTTTGAAACTCAGGTCTTGTGTAAAAAGGAAAATGTGGAATCTTTGAAAATGAATCCTGCTCTAGTAGAAGAGAGATAGATTGGGACTAGGTGGACATTCCATATCCCAGTGTTTTTCAACCACTGTTCCGCGGCACACTAGTGTGCCACGAGATGTTGCCTGGTGTGCCGTGGGAAAAATTTGAAAGATTTTTTTAAAAAATAATGTCACATTTTCGCCCACTAGGCGGGCGCCGGACTGTGTCCACCCTATTTTCCATCCGTCTTGGGTGGGGATCAGATCGGATGGGATCGGATGAGAGCGGACAGGCGGTCCCCATAGAGAGCAGCGGGGCTCTGACATCTCCCTCTCCGCACACAGTGCGGAGACGGAGCTGTCATCCGCCGGCTCAGCGGTGATCAGTGGATCGATCCCCGCTGAGCAGAGAACAGTCCGCAACGTTTTTGTTTGCCATTAAAGAAAAAAATATTAAACCATGCTTGAATGTCGGAACTGGTTACTAAAAATTTTGAATCCCACCACTGATGTTAAGTGTTTGTGTTTATTTGCAGATAGGTAGCCGTGTTGGTCTGCCATAGTCAAAATAAAAAAATTCCTTCCAGTAGCACCTTCAAGACCAACTAAGTTAGTTCTTGGTATGAGCTTTCGTGTGCATGCACACTTCTTCAGATACATGCACACTTCTTCAGATTCTTCAGATTCTTCAGATATCTGAAGAAGTGTGCATGCACACGAAAGCTCATACCAAGAACTAACTTAGTTGGTCTTTAAGGTGCTACTGGAAGGAATTTTTTTATTTTGTGTTTATTTGATTTGTGTTTATTTGATTCCTATTCAAGAGAATTACTTTATATATAGTCAATATAGGCACAGAGTTAAATTTTTAAACATTTTCTAATGGTGGTGTGCCTCATGATTTTTTTCATGAAACAAGTGTGCCTTTGCCCAAAAAAGGTTGAAAAACACTGCTATATCCATATTGTGTGCAACAGAGGGATTGAAGTTGACAGTTACTCACAACAGCCCTTCTATACAGTCCATGTGTGTTATATTCTCTCTACTGCAGGATTTTGGAGGGAATGGGAAGACAAGTGTCTTGCTGATAGCACTGTAAAGTAACAGAAATGCAATCCACACTTCAGAACCCCAGCACTGCAGATTAGAAAGTGGACAAGATAGTGATTAGCAACATTCTCTGTGATGCTGCCCTCTAGAAATATCCCCACATATTAATTAGTAAAACTGACATTATTGTCTCCCTCCTTCCTAAGCTTGCAGTGCATGTAACTACCCTGCTTTGGAACATAGGAATCTGCCATAAGGCCAGTTAGACTATCTACTGATCTAGTCCACTATTGTCTGCTGTTGACTTGCAGTGTTTCTCCAGGTGGAATTCTTTCCCATCACCTGATCCTTTTCTAGGTGGAAATGCCAAGGACTGAACTTGGGTCTTTGTGCCTGCAAAGCAGGTGTTCCACCACTGAACTATGATTCTATCCATTCCCACATTGTGATCTTCATGTTTCAGATGGGAGCTGAAGTTGACAATGGCATACAAAAACTCCCTAATAAATCACTATCACCTTCTTGACCTCCTATCACATAACACGCCATCAAAGATGCATGTATCTGCCGCATACTTACAGGGGGTGGGAATGCAAAGTACCACTAGAACAATTATACAGGATATACAGATGTTGCAAGTGTACCCATCTTGCTAACCACTTCCATGGGCAGTAGCCAATTAATTCATTCTGTCAATGCAATGCTTACACAGTGGAATTTCCCGTCTCCTCCCCTGTGCTTGCCCCATGCCCTCCCCAGAGGTTTGTGGAAACCCCCAGAACAGATTTAGGGGGCACATGGGAGAGGGGAATATGTTGTATTTCACAAGCAGAGATCCTTGTGCTGATGGAACAAGATAGTTGGATGCCGCCACATGTCTCTAAGTTGCCTGAAATAATAACAGCTGTGCTGAAAACAGACAGTACAGCAAAAGATTTCCCTACAAAATATATCAGGTTGCAGCAAAGGTTAAATACGGTGAATCTGCCAACTCCAACACCTTCTCCAAAACATAAAAACAAATCAAAAGCCACTGTTCAATTGAATGTAGGCAAGGCTGTTGTACATCCACTCACATGTAGGCACCTTGTGCCTTTTAGCATTCTGTGTAAACTGGACAACCCTAATCAATCTAGAAACCAGCGTATGTGTGTTAGTCCAGTCAGTTTCTCTCTTCCTCTTTCTGAATTCCACAATTATATATTTTTTAAAAAAAAAAATCAAGGAAAAACCTTCCACACAATTAAATTTGTTCAATGAATACCTCAAGGTATTTATCTGCATAAAGCTTATCTGCAAAACTAGGTAGGTTGCATCTAGTGTTAGCAATACTCAGAGCTAATCTACTGAAATTAATGGACATGACTGACTTAGGCCCACTAATTTCAATGGATCTGCTCTGAGTAGAATTTAGTTGCTACAACCTGTATTGCTCTGGACTGCAGCTTTATCTTATAGGCTTATAAATTCAGACCTTCACAAACGGGGGGGGGGTCAAATCCCCTCATTCTCACACCCTAACCTGTTTTGAACATAACGATAAGCCAAACTACGGATTACTAAGAGCAAGGAAGTTAGCTTGTGGAGAAATAGAAAACCTGGGCTGCTTCAGTCCAGTTCCGCTGCCGCCACACTTGATTTGACTTATTGTTCCATTCAAACCTGGGCTCATGGTTTGTCTCACTCCAAACAAACCATTAACTTGGCTTGCTGGAATGGGACAAACCATAAGCCCAGGGCTTCAGACAGAAACCTGTCACACCCCTACTTAGAAATGGAAGACATTGTATCTGGGACCTTGTGCCTGTAAATCCGTATGTAAATTCAGTGGATAGAGTAATAATGTAATTGACTAAAACCCATATGGTTAATCATTCAAAATTTCTTTAATTTGTTTGCCATCTTATTTTTTTACCTACCAGCAACACAGTAAGGCTGCAACCAGATTAAATGACTTTTGATTGACTAATCATATGCATTTTAGCCAATTAAATTATCACTCTATCCATTGAATTTGTGCCTGTGTTAAAGAGAAACAGGAGGATACCTCTTTAACAATATCAATTGCCATCTGCAGTTTTAAGTTTTTGCATTTAAAAAAATAAATCTACCACTTGAGTAATCATGGATAGCTCTGTACTCAATTAAAAGGTTTGTTTTATGTATTTATTCTTTGCATTTAAAAGAACTTATATGCCGCCTGTTGTTTGTTTTTTTAAAAGCCTGATGGTTCCAGTTAGCGTGCAAATAAAATATACATTGCATTGCAATCCTACACAAGCTTCCCCAGGGCGTGAATCCATTGAACTCAGCGGGGCTGATTTCTGAGTAATGCACACGATTCTGTAGTTAATCAATTAATCTAACCGATAAATTGATTACATTTTGCAGCCCTGATACAGATATAAATATAAAAGTTAAGTCACAATCTGTGTGCAATTATCCTGCAAAAATCAATCTTATTTAGCAAGCATCACACTGCAATAAAATGACTCAGAGAGGGGTGGAGGAGAAAAGTTTTATGTTAGATCTAGGAATAAACTAAATGCTTTCAGGGTTGAATCACTGTTTTCGTGCACTCCCTTTGGAACAGCAGCAGACACTATATTCTGCTGTGCATCGTGGACTTGGGACTGCAAACAGCTGCACCCTAATTACATGTAAAGTGTACCAAAACATTCCTTTTATCACAGACTGTAAATCTGTTAGCATCTGTCTCTCCTTTGTTTCTTCCACAAGATACAAGCTTGTTTCTACATTTTTCTCACCTGTAGCGGTGATTAAAATTCATTATAAATGAAAGGAGTGAACACTAAAACAAGTTCCTCTGTGTACAGTTCTAAACTCAAATTAGAAACAGCTGTTTGCTAATTCATGCAGTGATGTTTTGTCGTGCTCTGTGAATCAATAACAACTCCACCGATTTCGATGGAATTCTTCTAGGCTTATCCACATATTATTGCTGTTGTTGTTATTGTTATTATTATTCCTCACCCATTTCCTCCACTAACACACATGTGAGCAACTCAGTGATCCTTTTTTTGCTTGTTTTTCTTCCTTTCATTTTGCAAAAGGGTCAGCAACTCAGCCTCTATGCCTGCCAGCATGTTGGTAGAAAATAGTGTGCCATTCAATGGCATCACCGAGAAGACACGGAACTTCTCACAAATATTTATGTGCTAACTATGTGCCCATCACTGGGATAGGCAGGAATGGCGGAGTGGACAGAGGACCAAACTGTTTCTGAGGGTGGAGCACTTTGCATAGACACACATGGAGCCAAAGCAAACCCCTCTACGTGGACTCTTGCGTTAGCAAAACAGGTCAGTTTTTAATGTTGTGCAACAGAGGAATCCAGAGCAACAGTTGCACTAGTGGAAATTCAAAAAGTAACAGATTGTGCAATATATTGTGCAACAAAGTTAACAGCAACAATAACATTCTACTGGTGCAACATGTTGCTAAATGACTTTATTAAGCACTACTTTGGATACAGAACATACTGTGATATCCAGGGGACGGCAGGAGGGTGGTTTTGCTCCCATGTGCCAGGACTTTCCACCTCCCATGCATGAGCTGAACAGAACTTTCTTGGGATATGGAAAGGGTACCCCCGGAAACCCAACTACAAGAAGATTCAGCTTCTTGAACTAGGGGAGGATAGGATACACTACAACACTTTTTATCAGTTGCACTTGTGATATTTTTACATTTCTATGCTGCCTTTATCTTCCAAGGATATCAAGGTGGTGTACATAGTTCTTCTTCTCCCCATTTCATCCTCACAACGTCCCTGTGAGCTAAGAGATGGTGACTGGCCTAAGTTCACCCAGTAAACTTCATGGCTGAATGGGGATTTGAACCCTGGTCTCCCATGTCCTAGTCCAGCACTCTCACCATTACCCCACACTGGCCACATGTTGAGTTCCTTGTGGTTTCTCATCCAAGGGTCTGCTTAGCTTCAGCAATGGATGCTGCATGTCACATGCTCCCAGGCCATTCGGTAGGGCACAGCTAGCCACATCTTAATGAAGCGCATTGTCAGCCATGCGCACTACCCCTTGTGGGCATTGTTACCTCTTGATTGATCCCAGCATGCTTACCACTGCTACTAAAACTTTCATTTGTTGCCAAGTATATGCTAACTGCTGTAGTTAGTATCATTTTTAATTAAGTACAAGTAATTAAAAAAACCTGACTATCTTACATTAACCATTAAGACACTCCAACACAGCCAATTCTGCATCATGTGCATTTTGCACTTAGTGGTGCATTGGGGTTGTAAGGTGATCAAAAGTACTCTGGCATAATCAAAGGAAGCTTATCATCCTGTGTCTCTCACTTTACCATTTGCTTGTCCTGCACTGATAGGTTGCACGCATGGCCCCAAGAACACTGAATGGATGCATATGTTTTAACCTACAAGACACAGAAATTATAGCTGAATATTCTAGCTGCCTTGCTGACCACACAATCTATGATTTTCCTGAACCAGCGTTGTTGACCTGCAGAAATTAGATGCACAGTACATTCCCATCAGTCCCACACCCCAGTTGACCTTTGCAGATATACCCTAAGAATTGTACTGGGTTGCCTGATGTCAAGGGCATCCCCCGACCAAAGAAATACATGCAGCAGATAGTTAACTCACTATTGTCAAAGATAACATAGCCATTTCTGCAGCTCTGGAAAACTACACACATCAATCTAGCATCGTCAAGTATTCCCAGGTCTGCACTCTATGGAACAGTTGCAGCAACAGGGGACCATTTCCTCTCCATCAGTTTATTTGCATTCCCCTGACAGGCTGCGCACATGCACCCACAGACTATGCCTACACATAAAAACATCCTCCGCTCATCCTTTTTCAATCCACTGCTGGTTCTGGGAGACAGTGGTGTATAAGAAAGTCAGGAAGCACCTGGCCCTCACTTGCCTGACTTGCCTCTTTTTCATCTTCTTCCAACCTGTCCTGTGCTCCACCTTGCATCTCTGAAGTTTCTCCTGTCTCCAACCTTCATAAAACTTAGGGAAGTGCTGGGTGAGATCCAGAGGGAGATAGTAAAAGCACAACTTCAGGCAATACCAATGAGACGGAAACATGGAAGGTGCCTAAAGAAGCCAGGGTGGCTATCTAAAGAACTTTTAACTGAGTTAAGATTAAAAAAGGATGTGTACAAAAAATGGAAAAGGGGTGAAACCACCAAAGAGGAATTCAAACAAATAGCCAGCACATGTAGACACAAAGTCAGAAAAGCTAAAGCACAGAATGAACTCAGGCTTGCTAGAGAGGTTAAAAGCAACAAAAAAGGCTTTTATGGGTATGTCCATAGCAAAAGGAAGAACAAAGAAACAGTGGGGTCACTCAGAGGAGAAGATGGTGAAATGCAAACAGGGGACACAGAAAGGGCTGAACTCCTCAATGCCTTCTTTCCCTCAGTCTTCTCCGATAAAGAAAACAATGCCCGACCTGAAGAATTTGGAGCAAATGATTCAGCAGAGGAAACACAGCCCAGAATAACTAAGAAGATAGTACAAGAATACTTGGCTAGTTTAGATGTATTCAAGTCTCCAGGGCCAGATGAACTGCATCCAAGAGTATTAAAAGAACTGGCAGATGTGATCTCAGAACCACTGGCAGTCATCTTTGAGAATTCCTGGAGAACAGGCGAAGTCCTGGCAGACTGGAGGAGGGCAAATGTTGTCCCTATTTTCAAAAGGGGGAAAAGAGAGGACCCAAATAATTACCGCCCAGTCAGTCTGACATCAATACCAGGGAAGATTCTGGAGCAGATCATTAAGCAAACAGTCTGTGAGCACCTAGAAAGAAATGCTGTGATCACCAATAGTCAGCATGGATTTCTGAAAAATAAGTCATGTCAGACCTGATCTCGTTTTTTGACAGAATTACAAGCCTGGTAGATGAAGGGAGCACAGTGGATGTAGCCTACCTTGATTTCAGCAAGGCATTTGACAAGGTGCCCCATGATATTCTTGTAAAGAAGCTGGTAAAATGCGGTCTTGACTATGCTACCACTCAGTGGATTTGTAACTGGCTGGCTGACCGAACCCAAAGGGTGCTCATCAATGGTTCCTCTTCATCCTGGAAAAGAGTGACTAGCGGGGTGCCACGGGGTTCTGTCTTGGGCCCAGTCTTATTCAACATCTTTATCAACGACTTGGATGATGGACTCAAGGGCACCCTGATCAAATTTGCAGATGACACCAAACTGGGAGGGGTGGCTAACACCCCAGAGGACAGGATCACACTTCAAAACGACCTTGACAGATTAGAGAACTGGGCAAAATGGTCAAAGGCCTGGAAACGATGCCTTATGAGGAACGGCTAAGGGAGCTGGGCATGTTTAGCCTGGAGAAGAGGAGGTTAAGGGGTGATAGGATAGCCATGTTCAAATATATAAAAGGATGTCATATAGAGGAGGGAGAAAGGTTGTTTTCTGCTGCTCCAGAGAAGCGGACACGGAGCAATGGATCCAAACTACAAGAAAGAAGATTCCACCTAAACATTAGGAAGAACTTCCTGACAGTAAGAGCTGTTCGACAGTGGAATTTGCTGCCAAGGAGTGTGGTGGAGGTCTTTAAGTAGAGACCTTCTTTGGAGGTCTTTAAGTAGAGGCTTGACAACCATATGTCAGGAGTGCCCTGATGGTGTTTCCTGCTTGGCAGGGGGTTGGACTCGATGGCCCTTGTGGTCTATTCCAACTCTATGATTCTATGAACCTTTGCCTCTTAGCCAGTATAGGTCCCCCTCTTCTGAGTCAGACTCCAGCTGTTCTTCCTCTGGAGTACATTCATCAGTATCCTTCAAGTCCTCAATATCTAATCACAGGTGCAGTTTGTGAGTTTGGACCTGTTGCACCAAAAACCAGGTGAAGTCATGCCAAAGTAACATTTTGGTTCACTGTTTTGATCCAAAATGGCGCCGGGGATACAAACATTAATAAAGACACCTCTCTCTCTCTCTCTCTCTCTCTCTCTCTCTCTCTCTCTCTCTCTCACACACACACACACACACACACACACACACACACACCTTGAGAACCTTTATGTTAAGTTTGAGGACAATTTCTCAAGAGGTGGCCAAGCCAAAGTCACATTTTGGTCCACCATCGTGATTCAAAATAGTGCTTGGGGTCCAAATGACAGTGAAGTCTTCCACTTCCACCTCAGAAATTCTCATGCCAAATTTAGCAACAATATATTGAGAGGGGGCCAAACCTATGCCCTAAAAGGGGCAAAGTACTGCCAAAGTGATGTTTTGGGTCACGATCTTGGGAACCTTCATGTCAAGTTTGGTGCTGGTATCTCAAGAGGCATCTGAACACATAGAGAACAAACAAACAAACAAACAAACCACTATCAAAAATATGTTGCCTTGCATGTATATACCATCCAATCCAGTCTGGAGTTGGGATGGGAATATGAACTTTAAAAGAAAATAGCCTAAATTCCCCCACTTATTAACACAGAACAGAGAGAACAGACTCCGGGGTGGGGGAGAACATAGAACAGATTATGTCCTGAAAGGTGAAAACAAGGACTGTCTGCTTGCTTAGGAAAGCTTTACGCTCCTGATGTATGGATCTGTTACCTGCTTCTTTAGGAACAGCATCTGTCACTTTTAATGAGATTGGGTTTTTTTAAAAAAAAATGCCACCAAAAACAAACAAACAGAAATCCCTTACACCTGTTAAAAGACCTCCTTTCTTCTTGAATCAGCACTTGGCTTGCAAGAGGTGTGTACTATCAGAGGCCTTTCATGTATAAGCAGCAATGACCTGACGCCTGTGATCTGAAGACTCATCTTGCATCGCACAACAAAACACTTTGTACAAAAGACAAGTTCCTTCTTCCAACAGATCTCTGGCCTTTTCTCTCTTTTTGTTTTTGACGGGAGGAACCAATAATAAATCGCAAAGGCTCCTCTGACAGGAATTTTATCCTTCTTCTTCTTCTTCTTTCCAAAGGTGGATGAGCTCAAGTGACAAGTACAATCTTTCTTCTGATGACACTGCATCCTCATTATAATACCAGTGAAGTCTGTGCAACAATCATTCCCAGCTGAATCAGGCTTATTCAGAGCCCTTTTCATGGTCCCTACAAGGGAGGTACCATTTGGCTCAATGGACTGCATGGCAGATGATGAAGCAGGGGTCCAGGGCCCTGCTCACATCTTGTCTGGGGTAATTTACACATTGCACATAGCAGTGGGTCTAGCCAGCACACAGGGGACCCTGCTAATTGCCATATATATCAGCACACACACACACACACACACACACACACACACACCGTATTTTTTGCACCATAACACTCACTTTTTTCCTCCTAAAAAGTAAGGGGAAATGTCTGTGTGTGTTATGGAGGGAATGCCTACGGGTGGCATGCCTACAGATTTTCCTCCTCTAAAAACTACGTGCGTGTTATGGTTGGGTGCGTGTTATAGAGCGAAAAATACGGTATACAGAGAGAGAGAGAGAGAGAGAGAGAGAGAGAGAGAGAGAGAGAGAGAGCGCAGATACATCCAGCCTTGAAATTTGGGGATTTAAAGTATTATAATATTCTTGCCTAACAACCAGGCCTGTGTGCGTATAAGAACAGAATGGCTTATAAGAATGTGGCACATACAAAAATGTGGTATTTCTCCCTGACTAGAAGATGCAGAATAATGTATGGAAATCTACATCACTATAGGGGCATAATTCTGATTCAGGTTTTCTTTTGTATATCAGAAAGTCAATCCTTAAAAAACTGGGGTTAGAAATAGCAAAGGCTACCAGTGGTTTTATATTTTTTCATTCTGCACACACACACCCATGTCTTCTTTATCCAAAATATGACTATGGAGCACATTTGCCTTTAGAAAATGCAGTGGCAATGCCCATTAATTTATAGACACATTCATGAGGACTAGAAACTTGATTTAACAACAAGAACAACAGAACAGACTCTCAGGATGGTAAAAGAGAAGCAGAGGTAAGAGCTGTCTGACAGTGCAACAAACTGTTTTGGGAGGTGGTGGGCTCTCCCTTGCCGAGGGATGGCTGTCTGTTAGGAATACTATAGCTGCATCCTGAACCACTGATCCTGTATTGAGCAGAGGATTTGGATTAGATGACTCTATAGCAACCATATAAATCCCGCCTCAGACAACACGTCTCCAAGCTGTGCATTTCTCCCAAGAAGAATACCAAGGAACACAATTGTGCATCCCCCTACAAGTTAATTCCCCCACACTCAGCACACCTAATGGAATAGCCCAGTAATGGAGAAGCTTTTTGGACAGAGGGTAGGAAAGGGGAAGATGACCCATATTTTCTGGAGCCTTTTTAGCACTCAGAAAGTATTGTAAAAGGAAGTCTAAGAAGTGGTCTACTCCTGGGAAACCACACTTACGCCATCTCACTTGCAACCTGCATCGGTTTAAAGCATCTCGTTGGCAATTTGAAAATAATAAAAAGTGCACATTAAAATGGCAGCTCATAAAATACATTAAAAAGGCAGGGGGAGGGCACAACATGATTTGGGGAATCTTTTGTACAGAAAAATGGATGTGAGGGAAAGAGTCAGAAAACCTCCCCTCTCTCCCTCTGTATGCAAGTTCACTGCCTCCGATTACATTTGCAAAAGTACACCTTGATGATAAAAAGCATCAAAAAGCAACTTAAAAGCATAATTTTCTTTATAGGCATTTCACTTCAGAGTTCTTCCTAAGGGGATCGAAGTAGAAAATTTAAAACACACACACACAAATGCACCTCACACATTTCTAATGTACAGGTAGGCTAACTTGGAGAACAACCTTTAAGCAACAACTACCTTAATTCATCCTCTCAGGAGAGGCAAAATCTTCCTTCTGTCATTAAAGCATAGCAGCACAGATTTAAAGTGTGTGGCACTGTCAATTCAAGACTATAGAAAGCTTCAATTAAAAGGCCATTTTTCCTGGTCACAGCAGAACAGGATGTAAGATGTGTGAGAATTCTCACATACACAGGAGGATACTGAGCATTCATATGGGGTGCAAGCCTACCTATGCAAATGGATCACTCTACCTACAGGACCCCCTTTTCCCATATAAGCTTGCTGCGCACTCTAAGATCATCCATCCTTTGAGACCCTTCTTTATATGCCAGCAAGAGAACAGGTCCTCTCTGTAGAAGCCCCACATTTATGGTATGCTCTGCCCAGGGAGAGCTGCCTAGTACCAACCCTGTCATCATTCCAGGATCAGGCCAAGGCAGTTTTGCTTTCCCAGGACTTTGGACAGCACCAATACAGTTAAATCTCTTTTTAATGTGTTTTTGTAATTGCATTTTGTGTGTGTGTGCACACATGCATGCATACACACGCACACACTGTTTCAGGACTTTTTAGTGGGACACAATACACAAATTTAATAAACATAACGGTGTGAGAATTCAGGCTTTCTTGAATGTGGAAGGAGTACTGAGATACTCAGTGTTTGTGCCCTGCCCTTTATTCTTGCTCATCCTCTACCCAGCCACTGTTGAGATTCACCAAGAACCCACCCACCCATGTTCAAGCCTAAATTCAGAGCCATAAAATGCATCTTTGCAAGCATGAGAGCTAGGAACTTGTTATTTTAAATAGAAGATTTTGAAACCAAGCTTTCCAGGGTGCTGAAGAATGTGTCCAATGTAACAAACTATACCAGCATGGTACAACAGAAGAAATGTAGGACACATGTGGCATTGGGTATTACCATCTAGGTGTCTATGATGGGGACTATGATAGGTTTGATTGGAGAGCATGGGTGGGGGTAAAGATTATTCATAAAGTTTGCTCCAATCGAAATAGTATGGTCTGCTTCAAGCCGAAATTCCCTGCATTTGCATTTCCACACGCTCCTATGTGGTGGCATAAAGCCTGCTCCACTGCTCTTAGCTTTTGAGCAAATTACAATTAGCTATTGTAATCAGTCCTTAATGGTTTAATTCTCCTGAGTCGCAGGGAGGTAAAGGAAAATTACACAAGAGAAATATTGGGGACAATGTCAGCTTATCCAAAAACAAAGGCACCGGCTGAAAAGCAATCCTCAAAAAGCCAGTCAAGGCCATGCGGGTATGCAAAGGAAAAAGAGCAACCCTCCATCCTCACATTGTACCCAGCCTTGTCGCTTTGAACTGTGGCATTCTCCTGGCTGATAATCCAAAATATTTACAGGCCTCTTTTGCCCAAAGGGAGCTTTTTCACAAACAGCAGTTGACTCCAGCAGCAAACATATGTTTTGCTGCCTATCACAGTCATTCTTGGTGACTGTCTCCTTTCTATGCTGCTATATGAACACACAAAGCTGGTTTCTATAAGGTCAGACCACTGGTTCAGTCTGCTTTGGCTGGCAGCAGGTCTACAAAGGCTCAAGAAGGTCCTTTCACCAGTTCTGTTATCGGAGAACCTTTTAATTGGCGCTGATGAAGATTCAAACTGGGGCCACCTAGATCTACAGTGTGTGTGTTATTACTACAGTACAATCCATCTGACCAACTATAGTCTACGCAAGACTTCCCTAAACTGGCATTTTGGATTGCAACTCCTGTTAGTCCCACCCACGATGGCCGATGGCCACACACACCACTGCCAAGCGATAGCAAGATTCCAGGGTAGTTCCAGGCACTCACCCAGGGTTGTGTTTCTCTTGGGAAATCAAGGCACAGCAGAGTCTACAGTGTCTTAGAAACATGGTTTACTCACATATATTTACACCTAAAGCCTTCAGTGGAGGAGTTGCAGAACATTATGCTCCAACAGTGTCTCACATTGCGCCTCTCATAGCTTCAGCAAGCTTGGATCCAAAGCAGCAGCCAGTCATGACTCCCTGTGGCACAATGGATCTGTGTGTCCAGCTGTTAACCAGAAGGTTGGTGGTTCAAGCCCACCCAGGGATGGCTGTGGGCAGGGTTCCTGCATTACGAAGGGTTGGGAGTAGATGACCCTCAGAGTCCCTTCCAACTGTACAATTCTATAAGTTTATGATTCCCCTGTGGGGAAGGAGGAAGCACCATAGCAAATTCAGTGACTCTTAAATATTATTTGGGTTTTTTTATGGACACAGTCAACCATCTGGGTTAAGTCATTACTACAATGAAGCAGAAAGAAGAGGCAGGAAAAGGAAAAGAACTTTTTTTAAAAAAAAAACCACCACATCAAGCATCATTAAAGCTCATCAAAAGTGCATTAGAGAACACCTGATAATATACTCCAAGCATTAATGATCTTTACAGTGTACCACATTAATGCAGATGTTGTCATGTGAATTCAATGAACTGGGGTTTGCCCACTCACGCAGACATATTCAAAAAGTAGACCTATTTAAAATGCCCTCTCAAATTAATCCACGGTTGGTGGCTTCTGTGTGAGAGCAACATTTCCACAACATGGAATATCTGATCCAAAAATATATCAGAAAATGAAAATCAAAGATTGCACAAGCCTGAAGTCTACCCACCTCTGAACTAACCAACTAAATTGACTATAAACAATGGAAACTTGTTGATTCTTAGTGGAGGAAGAGCATAGGAATTAACTGCTAAGAGTGCTCAAGGTTCCTCACGCACAATGATCTCAAAAATCCATAGAATGTTCCCTGATGTAGGCCAGCATTACTATCCCCATATGTGTGTGGCAGAGAGAGCAGCACCTCAGACTGAGAGATCGTGGCTTGCCTAAGACCACTTGCTAAGTTTCTGGCTGAAGTGAAATGTGAAACAAAGACTTCCTGGTTCCTATCACAGGGCTCATCGACACTTCCGCTTGTTCCAGGATTGCTAGGCATGGGTCTGAGACGGGTTTTCTTTTGTCCCATCGCTTTCTCTGGGGAAACCCACTGTTTACCGCTGAATCAGAACCAATGTCAGTCGGGTTTTCTGTGGATTGATGTTTGTTCTAATTCAGCCATAAACAGTGGGTGTCTCTTTTACCATTCACCAGCCCACAAGAGCAGGTCCTCTCCCCACAACCAGGTCCAGTATCGGCACCCAGCATCCTTGGACAGGTGACAGGCTCCAATGCCCCACTAGGGGCCACTGCTCATGTCTGTTTTGGACCTCCCCTGTTCTGGTGAGCATACTGAGAAGCTTTTAGGTGTCATTAAAATTTTAGTGCTATTAGCTCTAAGTCACCCCACACTCATTCGAGCACCGCTACTGCTGTCTGCTACTAATATATAAGAGGAGCCCAACTGCATCAAGCCAAGAGCCCAACTAGTCCACCATCCTGTACTCATGGTAGCCAACCAGATGCCCCTTCGAAGCCCACAAGCAGGACCTGAGTGCAAACAGGTTCTCCCCACTAGTGATTCCCAGCAACCTACTGCTTTGAACTCTGGAGGTAGAACATAGCCAACATGGCCAGTAGCCATTGACATGCCTCTTCTCTATGAATTTGACTAATCCTCTTTCTAAGCCATCCAAGTTGCTGGCCATCACTACTTCTTGTGGGAGCTGTGTGCTGTGTGCAATGCTTCCATTCTTTGTCTTGGATCTCCCAAGATTTGAATGGTTACATTGAATTGTTGGCCAACAGGTTAAGCATGCCAGAGCTCATGGAGAGAGGGGTGCCATTGAGGGAGGAGGGCCACCAGATGGGACTATATCGAGGTCCCCATCAGACTCAGAAGCAGCCCTTCCAAACATGGTCGGGTAATGCTGCTGAAACGTATTGGCTCCAGTTCCCAAGAATGATGCAACCACAGCATCAAGAAAGAAGGGAGCATCTGTATCAATTAAATAGATGCAACTGTCACAGGTTTCGTGCTATAGGCATTTGCCTCTGCAAAGTGCTTTATAGTTCTTAGCTCTCCATCTCTCACAACCTCTTTGTGAAGTAGATCATTTATGACCCCATTTTTTCAGATGTGAGATGAAGATCAGAATGATCTGCACAAAGGCCACTGAGGGGTCCTTTTTATGGTTAAGTTCTTAACTGCACCAAAACTGGCACTCAAGATACATTATGGAGGATTTTGTGAATTTAAGTCAAGATCCACAGAATGCACAGCAGAGTCCACAGCCCACAGTGCAGATTGAATTTACCTGGGCACAAATGCTTAAGTGACAGGGACAATGAAGCATAATATCTGAGCTGGTCTTCTCAAAGTTTCCTATAACAACTACACTATTAAAAAACAAAATACACTCCTTTTATTGGGATATTTTTTACACACAAATACTAGAACAGTCCCTGAAGTCCCTAAAGAATATGTTTCTTTAAAAATAAAATAAAATCATGGCTAAGTTTCCACTGTTCCTCAGAACAGTTTACAGAAATATACAAAGGTGCCACTAAGAAAAGTGAGAATTATTGCTACTGGAGAGCAGGCAGTCTGAAAATTTTCAAGCACCCTCTCCAAGTCTGCTTTTTCTGCCACATGGGACATAACCCCACAAAGTATGAAAGCATTCCAAAATTAAGTTATCCTGTTTCAAAGACAGATCTATTATCACCAGAGAAAATGAATCCTTCATTTCTAAAAAGCTCAATAATGGAAACTTTAAAAAAAAAATTAAACAGGCTGTCTGTGCCATGAGGAATAGCACTATTAAACTATTGTCTTCTATTTAAAAATATGTTTTTCTGCAAACCTAATACATGCTGGGACACTGGAGTACATTTCTATTTCACTCGTGTAAGGTCGATAGAAACTCCACAGAATGGATGGCAGCAACTAGATGACCCTAAGCCAAATTTATGTCTCTTAAAGGGGCAGCTCCCCTCACCCCTAAAAACCCAGCTAAAGATAAAAGATGGATAGACAGAGCGGAATCAATGGCAACAGAACTTACAGACAGACTCTGCTGGAGGGGAGAAGGCAGCTCGGAATGCTGGCCAACAGCTCCCCATTCAGTTTTTCAAATGGCCTTCCAGGAAACCTAGCTGCTGACCAGAGCCATTAAAAAGCAGCCCAGTTTGATCATCACAACCCCCTAAATCCCCAATAAAATTCAACCCCAAGCACCTTACTGCTGATATCTTGGTTCATGCGTAGAGAAGAGGAGCTGCATCTTAGCAGCTGCAGGGTGGTAAGCCTGCCATCTTGCACCATCTTTGGAAAAAGGGGGCTGTACCACAGTGGCATAGTCTCTGCTTTGCATGAATAAGGTCTCAGGTTCAATCTCGGGCAACTCTGGGTAGGGCTGAGAGAGACTCCCTTTCTGAAACTCCAGAGAGTCACTGCCAATCAGGGCTTATCCAGACTTACCTTTCCTCCGCTCTTTCCAGGCATGGTCCGTGCTTTAAAACCATGTCTGAGCACATTTTGGTTTTTTTGCTCCAGAGCTTTGCCTGTACCTGCAAAAAAACTGCTCTTTAAAGCTCAGCCAGAGCAAATGGCAATCCACTGAAAACCTGAATTGGCATTTGTTCTGATTGAGTGCTAAAGAGTGGGTTTTCGTGGGGAAAGTTCTGAGGCAAAAACAAGCAAACACTTGGGCACAGACCTTTTTAGTGTGGTCCCTGGTCTGGAAAGAGTAGGGCAAAATGTAAGCGTCTAGACAATACTGAGAGGGTCTAACTCTGTGTAAGGCGGCTTCCTATTTTCCTATGGGCTAGCCAAATATCAGCTTTGGCCATTCACAGAAAAATGGCAAATCTAAGGCTAGTCTGGTGCCTTGACTTCATCACTTGCTTATCTTTCTTTTTTTAATTATTAAACTGCATTTTTGTGCCAATCTTTCCACTGATATATAATTTTATGGTATTAGAAAAAAGTGGTTTTATGAGCCATCATTGCCAAAACAAGGTGACACCCGATTGACTCTCTAAACACTCCTTTTTCTAGTTCTTTGACTATAACATTTGATAGAATACAGATAATTGAACAAACTTTGTTGCATTACATTCTTCATTAAATTATCTTTCCATTGATATATAATTTTATGGCGTTACTCCAAAAAAAGGGGGTGTTATGTGCCATCAAACCTTGGAAATACAATTTCTCCAAAAGGTTTCCACAATTTTGGCCACTAGTGTATAATACCTTGCTATCCATTAAGGATGGTCTAGAAATATATATTTTAAAATGAATGAATGAATGGCTTATTGTAAGCCACCTCCTGAACATTTGGATCCAAATACAAGGTTTAAATCCAACAAATAAATAACCAAACAAATTCCAAGTTAGATAATTTGGGTAATGACATTTCCTTGCTTGATAGCCCTAATTTTGTCCAAGGACACAACCAGAGTAATTTATTCGCCCAATCTGGAAGTTCTGCTTGTCAAGGGAAGCCTTTTGAGCTCTGCTTCTGAAAACTTAAATGGCAGGGACAGAAGGCATGCATTAGTGCCCGAAAAAAAGCCTCATTGTCACCAGATTTCCCTCCCCACCCCCGTCGCCCCCTTGCAAAACAAACGTGCCTAGTTTTCACAGACAAGACCATCAGTTATTTGTACCTACCAGCTTTGATGATAATTGCAACCCACTTGACACTTGTGTTGAAAGGTAGTTTTACCAGCAAGGAAACTGATAAATATTCAACGGAACGGGATTAAATTATTCTATTTACCTTCAAGCTACTCGCCATGAAAGTGTTTCAAAATATTTGTGTATGTATAAAGAGACTGGGATTGAAAACGGGCGGATGGGGGGAAAGGAGCTGCCTCTTTTGAAAAAAACAAACCTGAAATGCCTAGATCACCAAGTTAATGAATCAAAACTTTTGTTTTGTTTTGATACAACTATTTTTCAACTTTCATGAAAGAATGCCATATATGCAAAAATTCTGATCCCACATTACAAAATAATTACATGATAATTACAGGCGCATTAAGATGTCTACCCCCTGAGTAAAGCTTCTGCACCCAACCGCTAACTGAGGCAGCCCCGGAATGTTTCAGCTTATTAAGGAGAATTCCAGCATTGAGCAAAACCTCCAACTAAAGCAGATTTCGACTCTGTGACTCCTCTGATTTCTAATTAATTTTTTTTAAAGAAGCTCCATTCTTCTGAAACCCAATTATACATGGGCATTAGCCTCCAAACAAACTTCTCATAGACTAACCTACTTCTTGCAAATACACTGGTGTCTTTCTGCACAATTTCACTGACACAAGCCGACCTTCAAAATTGGCGTGATTGGGTTGATAGTTTTTTTATTGTCTCTCCCCAATAATCCAACCTCAAACAATAAAATTGTGAAAATTCATACAGGCAAATTAGCATGTTAGCAGAACGGATTAGTGACCTTTCCACTTCCTTCTTCCTTAGTCGGTTGCACTCAACCAGTTGACGATGAAACAATGAGCTTGGTGGCCTACATGTTTCAAGCTGGAACAAGACACTACAGAGCCGGTTTTGTGGCTGGTGCCCAAACAATAGCAGCCCTAACATTTCCTCTTTCCTTTCTCTGCATCTGGATGACAAGAGAATTTTTAAAAGTAACCTTCTGACAGTGCATCACAAGCCTGTCTGCTCCCAAATTGACAGCCAGTGGGAGGGGCAGGGAAATCTTAACATGGTGATGCCTTGCTTGCATTTGGGGGTAGACTGTTCTCACAGTGGCCAACCAGATGCCTATGGGAAGCTCAAAAACAGGACCTGAGCACAACAGCATTCTTATAGAATAAGCCAAAAAGGGGGGTCCAAGCAATAGACAGTATTACTAGGAACTGACTCTGGGGCCTCTTGCATGTGAAGCATGTGCTTTACAACTGAGTTACAGCCCTGGGATGACTTAATTCCCTCCTCCCTTCATGGACCTCCTGAATTGCAGAGGGTTGGACTAGATGACCCACAGGGTCCCTTCCAATTCTAGAATTCTATGATTTGCAGACTCATTCCCTTCTTTCTTTGTTATTCGAGGGTTTTGTTTTGGGGGTGGGGCAGGGGAGCAGGGATACCAAATTCCCTGAAAATTCAAGAAAAATAAATTCTGTAGAACTTTAGATCTCGGTTTCAATTAAAAGAGGAAGAAGGAGACGTACCATTTGCACTACAGGAGGCCATTCCATCCAAACACAAAGAAACATCAACCTCATGAATGAGAAAAGAGAAACAAAATATTCAAAGGGCTGAACTGCTAACCCAGTGCAACTCTTGTCACCAACTAACGCTCCAACAAAATCAGAAATGAGTTCCACTCGACTCAATGGAAAGACTCAGCGAAGCCAAATTGGTGCAAATTAACAGGAAGCCAATGCTACGGTGTCCGTTGGAGCCGCTTCCTGGCTCTGTGGCGTTTCACTCTGGGTAAACAGATTTTACAGTCAATTTATAAGAGCAGGAAATAATATGAATAGTGACGGCTTCATAGCCGGAATGGCACTAGCAGGGGTTGCTCAAATACCCAGTCATCTAACCAAATCACAGCGGAAGATAAGTCCAGACTATAAACACAATTTTTGACAATCATTCCTACAGGATTCAGCATCACGGCAGTTCATGCGTAAAGCCCACACATGTATCCAATGGGTAGTTCATGGATTCTAGTGACTTACAGCTATCCGTCCATCATCCTTCCTTCCATAGCCTCGAGCAAGCACAGCTGGACCTCAAGGTGCCAGATTAGGGGAAACGGAAAAGGCTCTGCTCCATCTGCCCCTCCCTCCTCTGGGAATAAGAAGCGATTGCCTTTCCCAACTAACCTTGATATGTGAGCTTACCCACACACGGAGACGTGAGTCAAGCTTCGTGGGTTTTGATTATTCCCCACAATACAGCCATTACAAAAATGTGTTATTGCAGAGATCAGTTGCTGCCTAATTTTGTAGGGGGGGGTGGATGTTCTAAAACAGGAGAAGCAGAGATCTACCAAGGCAATATGGGATATTTAATGTAAAGGCAAGCAAGCAGTGGCTCAGCATCTTAAGAGGCGGGGAGTGGCATAAATGAGAACTAATGTGATGTAGCAGCATTTGACTTAGACTTAGGAGACCCAAGTTCAAATCTCACACTCAGCCCTTAAAACTCACCGGGTGCTCTTGGTCCAGTTGCATGCCATCACCACCCCCTCTCTCAGACTAAACTGCCTCACAGGATTGTTGTGAGGATAAAATGCAGAGTGGGAGAATGATGTGCCCTGCTCTGAGCTCTTTGGAGTTAGGGTGGAATTAAATGTGGTAAACAAAATACATCATCTATTTTGGGCTTATGGTGGACTCTACTTCACTGGAGGTTTTTAAACAGAGACCTGTCACATAATATTTAACTCTGATTCCTGCACTGTGGGGGTTGGACTAGATGACCCTTGGGTCCCCCTTCCAACTCTACAATTCTATTACTTTACTTAGTTGCCTAACACAGGACAGTCTCCAGGCAACTTATGAGTTAATTTAAAAACACATGAAACTATCAATATCACCACCACCAAAATTTAAATCATCAATACATTTAAAAAACAAAACACTTCTACATGGGGAGGGGGCTTAGTAGCAGCCCTCTAACCTTAAAGCCTTGACTTGGCTGGATCAAATTCCATCAGTTGCCTGCGTAAAGAGGAAAGTCTTAACTTTGTGCTGAAAAGATGACAATATTGGTGCCAGGCAGGCAACACTCGGGAGAGTGCTCTTTAGGACAGGGGCTCCAAACAAAAAATGCCTTTTCTGTTGTTGCCATCCTGAAAATAGGGAAGAGGGGCTCAGATGATGCCTCTAAAGTCCAGCTATATATATTCACCGGGAGAAGTAGTCAGTCCAGTGTTGTGGAAACCACTAAAACAGTACAGTGGTACCTTGGGTTACAGACGCTTCAGGTTAAAGTCTCCGCTAACCCAGAAATAGTTCCTCGGGTTAAGAATTTTGCTTCAGGATGAGAACAGAAATCATGCGGTGGCAGCACAGCAGCAGCAGGAGGCCCCATTAGCTAAAGTGGTACCTCAGGTTAAGAACAGTTTCAGGTTAAGAACAGACCTCCAGAATGAATTAAGTTCTTAACCCGAGGTACCACTGTAGTCTTCCAACATTTTTATACCTGGGCCCGCCTTTAGCTGAAACATGCATTCTGGGCCCCACTCATGGGTGCCTTTTTGCCATAGGTCTGTATAGTGCTGGTATAGCAGCTGGTATGACCAACCAAAAGGCAGGCTATGAGTCAACAGTAGGTCTTGTTTCACCAGTGGCCTAAATGCCCAAGACACGTTCCTTCCCACAGAGTTGGCTCTACCCATGTGTCTTGTTCCTCTAAGCACTGTCCCAGCCACACATGAGTAGCCTGAGCATAATGGGCACATACCTGGATAAACTTCTGAATAGCACCTTTGCATAATGTCAAACGGCTCTGACATCCTGGAATTTGAGGGCTTTGAGGTTTAAGAGTCTAAATCCACCACTTTGGATGAAAGAACTGAACAATGCAAGTAGAGCTTATCTGGAGCAGGTCAAAGACCCATCTAAGTCCAGCATCTTGTTCTCACACTGGCCAACCAAATGCCTGAACGGGATATGGGAAGCCTGCAAACAGGACCCAGGCACAAGAGCACTCTCCCAACTTGTGCTCCCAAGCAGCTGCTATGCGGTGGCCAGTGGCGTAGCGTGGGTTGTCAGCACCCGGGGCAAGGCAAGTAATTTGCGCCCCCTAACCCATGGATTTGCGCCCCCTAACCCTAACCCCAGATGTTGCGCCCAGTGCGGCCGGGCCCCCCTGCACCCCCCACGCTACGCCACTGGCGGTGGCTCCTGGCTCTCCAACCAGTCACCCCTTTCCACCCCTCACCCAATACTGTAATAGAAGACTCCACATGTGGGATAGCACTCATCTCACAATTGCACTAAAAAATGATATTGAAATGGTATGTTGCAATCATAGGCTTTCTTTGGATTTCCGAACAGAATTATAGAGTCCTCTGCTGTTATACTGGCATTACATGACCACCTCTGCCTTTATTTTCTTATATGTAAAACATCATTTACATAGTTGTGCCTGTCTGTCAGGATGTTATATAATCTCTCTCAATCTGTCATTTTATAGGAATTTTAAAGGGCCTAAATATCTTTCAAAAAAACAAACCTAGGCATTTCATACAGGAGCATTCAAAACTAGCTGCCATTGGACGGCACATGATTTTTTTAAAAACAAAATAAAATCACTGAACATGACTGCAGGTTTAAAAACTGCATATATATCTTTGCTACTGGGGCAGACAACATTAGGTGGTCATGATTTTCATCAGGATAAGAGTAAAAGAGAAAATATTTAACCCCAACCACTACCCTACCTGCCACAGTCCTGATCTGGAATGCCACCCTGTCACAGTTGATATTTGGGGAGATGGGGGGGGTGTAAAGAGACATGCACCTCTGCTTTAAAGTGCAGCTGGAATGTAAGAATATCCCTGATAAATCTAGTCCAGCATCCTGTTCTCACAGTGGGAACCCTGCAAGCAGGAACTAGAATCAAAGAATCATAAAATTTCTAGAGTTGGAAGGGACCACAAGGGTCATTTAGTCCAACCCTCTGCATTGCAGGGACATTTTGCCCAGCATGAGACTTGAACTCATGACCCTGAGATTGAGTCTCATGCACCACTGACTCAGCTACCCAGTGGTTTTCAGAAACTGGTGTTCAGAAGCCTATCACTTCCAATAGTGGCAGTAAAGCACAGCCAACATGATGAGTAGTCATTGATAGTGTTGCTCTCCATAAGTTTGTCTAACCTTCCCTTAAAGCCATCCAAGTTGGTGGTCATCACTGCCTCTTGTGGGAGCAAATTCCATAGTGGAGTGCTCTTCTGCCACTTGTTCATCTGAAAATTGACACCACCACCCCAAGGAACCTTTTTTTAAAAAGGGGGTGTCATGCCTGTTACACATATGCATACATGTAATATGTAGTTTGTCTGTAAGAGCAGATTGAAGTGTGCAATGGTTCGCATTAGTATACATCCCTCACATACTACACACAAAAGAAGTCTTGCAAGTTGTACCATAGCTATATGAGAGTTTGACTTGGTTCTTGAAATACAGATGAACAGGATTGGAGGAAGCCATGGGAGCTAAAAACTTTGATCGATAATTGAAACAAATATCAGTCTTTATCTTAACTGCAGGTGAAAAATTACAAAATCCCCTTTCAATGCTGGAGATCCATGTTTTCTGGCAAATGCTGGTGACTCAGAAAAGAAACATAAGACGTTAGAGAAGCTCCCATTTGCATGGTGTACCTCTTTCTGTATGTAAATAATCACTTCCTCAAGCAGCAAACTTAAGTGGCTCCACACCAATTCTGGGCCATGGGGACGGGGCAGGACCACCCGCAAATGAAAAACAAAGACTTCCATATACCCAAGGGAATCTCATGATATGTCGAAGTATGCTAAATTTTAAAGGAACCCACACCCCAAAAAAGGGAGTCAGATTTGACCAAGAAAGGGGAATTGAGGGCAGTGCAGGTATACTCTCATAGGACAGAATGAAGCACACTTCCACACTATAAATTTAAAGCCTCATCACACCACTTTTACATTCATGGCTTCCCCCAAAGAATTCTGGGAGCTGTAGTTTATTAAAGCTACATTTATGTTTAAAGCCCTAAACTACTTATGCCCCAAATATCTGAAATAGTGCCTACTTCTCTACAGATCCAGTTCCACCACACCAGGTTTGGGAGAGGGGTAGAAAACAGCTCTTAAGAGGGTCTTTTTGGTGATGGCCCCAAGAATGTTGTACTCCTTCCCCATAGAGGTGCACCTGGGACCATCTTTATAAAAATTCTCATGGGTTGCTCAAGACATACCTCTTTATTCTGGCCTTTGAAAACAAGCATTGATTTTGGCACCTTCCTTGTAATATGCTATAAACTTTGAGGTTTGGGGTACATAAATTTTATGAAATAAATAAAAAATGGAAATTGATCAGGGGCAGGGTATTGCTGTTTAATTGTGTTTTTCTCTGCTGTAACCTTCCCTGGGACAATCTGAGGAAGGGCAAGTGATACATACAATAAACAACTATATTAATGAATATAGATCCTTCCACTATAAACACATTCCATCAAACACCTTTTCTGCCTTAATGACCAATGCTAGTTCCAAGTTTTGGGCAGCCCTTTTCATTTCTGGTGATGGCTCATTTGCTTCTTTTTCTCATGAGTCCAAATCAGTACCATCTCTCTGGGAGGAGAGAGAAAGAAGTTAAGGTCTATGACAGGGATAGGCAACCTAAAGCCCGGGGGCTAGATGCGGCCCAATCGCCTTCTCAATCCAGGACAGTCCGGGAATCAGCGTATTTTTACATGAGTAGAATGTGTCCTTTTATTTAAAATGTATCTCTAGGTTATTTGTGGGGCCTGCCAGGTGTTTTTACATGAGTAGAATGTGTGCTTTTATTTAAAATGTATCTCTGGGTTATTTGTGGGGCCTGCCAGGTGTTTTTACATGAGTAGAATGTGTGCTTTTATTTAAAATGCATCTCTGGGTTATTTGTGGGGCCTGCCAGGTGTTTTTACATGAGTAGAATGTGTGCTTTTATTTAAAATGCATCTCTGGGTTATTTGTGGGGCATAGGAATACCTTCTCCCCCCCCCCTTCAAAATATAGTCCGCCCACCACATGGTGTGAGGGACAGTGGACGGGCCCACAGCTGAAAAAGGTTGCTGACCCCTGGTCTATGAAGGCTGCTGCTTCCTCTCACTGTTCACTTGTTGGGACAGGAGGGAAGTTCTAGTGTCAGGAGGTTCCAGTGATTCCAAATAGTCTTGCCTACTGACCTATTGGGGTGTGGCCCTCACCAACTGCCCAGCGATGCTGAGCCTAACGCTAGCCCAGAAGAGAGATTTCTCTAGCAAGTATTAATATAAAACCCATTGATATGGAGTTTTCTTTTTCTTTATCCAGACATAATCTTTCTGTATTGAGAAAAATTGCAAAGTAAAGTGAGAGTGGGATTCAACACACTATGGAGGCACCAATTAATTCTTACTATCTCACACAAAGAAAGACAAGACGTAAGAATGCTTCACATCATCATATTTAGAGAATCAGACCATTGGTCCACCTAGCTCAATAGAGCTACACTGCCAGTACAGCGACTGGCAGCAGATTGCCAAGATTTCAGACGGAAGTCTTTCCTGGCCCTATGTGATGGAAAAGGTAAAAAGGAATACCTGCCCTGCACTCCCCAAGGCAGACATTCAAGAGTTTGGGCCCATGGACTGAATTTAAGAAAGTGAGAAACACCTAAAACTGGAGCGATATACATTTTTGGGAACTCATTCCCACACCACCCCAAACCCTGCTTGTGAATTTCTTTGCATAAAAAGCAGTCTGACGTGTGTGTGTGTGTGTGTGTTGGCGGGGGTGGCTGCTGTAGGAGAAATTCCATGTCAGCCTCTGCCAACCAGGTAGTCTGGGAGATTGGCGAAGGTGGTTTCTTTGCAAACTTGGGACAGTTCCTCTTTGCAGTAATTCTTGCACCAATCATATAGCTGGCTTGCTAGATCTCAACGAAGTTTTGAAAGTAAGTCTGGGGATGAGAGACACTTAAAAGGACCTCAGGCAAACCTGTTTACTTGCTGGGTCTCAACCACTGCATTCTTCCCCCTCTCCCTTGGGTGAGTGATATTTAGCACCCACAGTTTCAAAGTCAAAACTTTTGTCGTCTTTAATTGCAAATGAGTCCTGCAAATGGTGCACAGATATCTTTTCATAGCTCCGCCAGGCTGCCACCAGCACCAATACCTTGTCAAGCTTAACACTTTCAAGGTCTGGAAAAGTGGCTATCCATTGTTCTCAAGGTCCTTGGGGACAGGGTGTTGCCAAGGCAGATGGGAAATGCACTAACTTGCAGCTTCCCTGGGGCAACTTCTATCCACAGAAGGGAACACACACTCGCACACACAGAAGTAGCAGCAGCAATTCTAAGCTGTCCTCGCCTTGACAACAACACCCCCTCCCCAAGACAGAAAACTGTGCAAACACCACCTGCCCTCGCCCAGGGGGAAATTGGTGACCCCCCAATGGCCCAGGGGGAAATTGGAAGAAGTGGGGGATGTAATTTCTGCCAATACCCTGGGGGCCAAGCAAACTGGGGCCTGTGCTCCAGCACAGTTTAAAGACACACACACACCATTCTGATGTTCAGGACAACAGCCTGCAGAGAGCTAAATGTCACTTGGCGACAACCGGGGACAGGAGCCTCCACCCTTCTGCCCCTTCCGATCTTTACTAATGGCCTTCACATCGCTATCTCACCTACCTGAGTTAACATTTCCTTAAGCTACCACCTGCAGTTGATCCCTTATAAGTTTATTAACATACACTAATAAACAGCACCACTACACTCCCACTGCGCCTGCCAAGTGAAGCCAGTCAGAATGAACTCCGCTGTTCTTTTCCAGCACATTGGCTCTCTCATGTGGGAACAATTAGGGCAAACTCCCTCCAGATTACACATAGTGATAAACCTCACAACTTTTTTAAAAAAAAAGTTTAAAAACTATCTTAGATGCTTGCGGGGGCACAGTGACGGCAGGGCTGCTAGCAACCCCCTTCTGACAGTTCACAAGAGAGTTGAGACTTGCAACATTCTCAGCCTTCACCTTTGGTACTCAAGTTTTGTACACCGTCCCCCTTTTTCATTGGTGCCCGCATGTACATAAATAGAAAGATGTGTTAACCGCTGCCATTAATGCTATCTATCTCTCCCCACACAGACACACACACAATCCTTCCTCTACCTTTATTTTGGAATTAAAGATCGTCATTTCTCACATCAAAGGAACTGGTGGAGAATAAAAGAAAAAGGCAGGAACAATGAAAATAGCTGGCCGACACAAACCAGATCAAAGAAGCAGGCACAGAAAATGAGGAACTCGGGGGTCCTTTAATTACTGTCCACATCCTTCAAGTCATGTGGTGAAGAAGAAGGAGGGGAGGGTGGGGAGGGGGTAGAAGAAAAAGTTTTGAAGGCCACTGGGTTTTGTCTTGCTGTGGGCTCCCATATTCAGCCTGTAGCAGCTCCCAAACCCCCCCGTTTTGCTTATTTCGTTTTTTATTACAAGAGCAAGACAAAAACAAAAGCAGGAATTCCTGCGTTCTCAGAGCTCCTCCCTAATGCCAGGAAGAGGAGGTGGGTGGGTGGGTAGAGGGGGATAAGATGATGGGCAGAGAAGGGTGACTGCACCAGTGATGGAAATAGTTGTCCACAGCAATTGTCTGAAACAATTTCAGGAAGACTGCCCCAGGCAGTGCCTCGGGAGCATCTTTAGGAAGGAGAAATCTGGCTACCTGAGGCTACGCTTTATTTCCAGGCCTCCCGGGTTGGGTAGGGGGGTGAGCAAAAAAGCCCTGTGAATTCACACAGGACGGTGCTCCATGGGGCAGCACATCAAAACTGGTGACTGGCTGTTCAAGCTCAGCAGCAGAAAAAAGGATTGTTCTGGGATAGAGCTTAAGCAAGAAGCATTATTAAACTTCAAACATTGGCCGTTCTCCCCAACCCTGAACCCTTCTGCCCCCACCCTACACACACACACACACACATTCTTTTTTTAGGCACAGACAGTTATGGCTAATGTTCTCATACTGACTTAAAACATACATGCGCACACTGCAAATAATTGGCTCTAAACGGCATGCTGGAACATTTTTCAGCTTTTTTTTTAAAAAAAGCATTCTAATAATAATAAAATGACACTGTGGAATGCTCTGAAAAAAAGCAAATATTCACGTTCAACTTTTTTTTAAAAAAAAAGCTCACACAGGGTCAATTTAAGAGGTGCATTGCTTTAAAAAGAATTGTTTTTAAGTTTCTGGTTAAGGTGTGAAATGTTAAGAATGATCACTGGCTGTTAGATAGATATACAGTTGGTATAGGTATAGGTAAAAGAAAAGGACCCCTGGGTGGTTAAGTCCAGTCAAAGTCAACTATGGGCTGTGGCGCTCATCTTGCTTTCAGGCCGAGAGAGCCGGAGTTTGTCCACAGACAGCTTTCTGGGCCAGCATAACTAAACCGCTTCTGGTGCAACAGAACACCGTGACGGAAACCAGAGCGCACGGAAATACTGTTTACCTTCCTGCTGCAGCAGTGCCCATTTATCTACTTGCACTGGTGTGCTTTCAAACTGCTAGGTTGGCAGAAACTGGGACAGTGCAACGGGAACTCATCCCATCGCATGGATTCGAACCAGCAAGCCCAGGAGGCTCAGTGATTTAGACCTTTACCTTAATACAGATATAGATCTATACAATAAAATAAGGTTTCCCACTGAAAACATGCCTCACAGAATGTTGTTTAATGAAGACGTCCAGAGAAAAACAAATTGTATCAAAGGTGCGATGACTAAGCTTACCAAAGCTTACACTAGTGCGACTATGCATGTGATTTTTTTCTTACTCAAAAATGCAAGGGCTTGATCGAAATTGAACATGCCACCACCCTAGCCTCAAATTTCCTAATACACATAAGATACCCAGTGTGGCACTTACCAGTATATTTTTTCCATGTCGTATCAATGAGTGCTTATTGTACTGTTTATGAACTGCCTTGGGCGAGGGGAATTTTGACTTGCAGCTAGGGAGGAAAGAATCAAATCTCCCCCCCCTACCCCCGCCACCTCAGTCTGGGACCTTTTGCATACAATACATGCAACACAGCTGCAGCCAGCTCTTTCCTTATGCAGTGAAGGCCTACTAATGCAAAAGCAGAGGGACAATGAAGCCAAGAATGTCTGTAAACAGAAAGTGCCAGTCCCTTTGTTCCTCAAGCCATCTAATATCCTTGACCTGCAAGTTTTCCTGTTGTTTGCAGCTCTGAGCATGTCAGTAGAAGCTCAGGGTAGAAATTAAGATATTTATTTATTGCAATTTTTTTCCTCCCCTTCACTCCTCCTTTAATCCCCACAGCAACCCTGTGGGGTAGGTTAAACTGAGAAGCAGTTTCGATGCATTTGCTTTTTTATTTTTATGGGAACTGGGGAGTAACATCTAAGCTGGTGCAAGGCTTCCCAGACCAGTTTCCGCCTTTAGCCATCACAGGCATGAATTCAGACACCTCTCAGGCTACTAATTCAATATCTGCTACAGGCTCAAGTCCAGACCATTCTCAGTGTTGAGTACTACTCACTCCAGATATGTAATACAGAGCAGTTGGCAAGGCTCCTGAGCAGCTGTAGAAAATAAACTAGTGGGAGACCTCAGCCCATCAAGAACTTTGTACAAGACTTCCACCCCAGCAAACAAGGTAGTGAAATGTATGAAAGCTCAGGTAATCCTCGCTCTCCTACCCAGCATCCATTGCTAAGGAAGCCTTAGATTGCTGAACCTATGAGAGATCTTGTTTTTCCTAGAGGTAGAAAGTGTCTCATAACAAGGTTACACAACTTTTAAAAAATATTGCCAAAGGTGGGCGGGGGCAGCAAATATGAGTTCTCTGCGCCCCGTGCCCCCGATCATTGTTCCAGCCACCTTCCAACTTAGGGAGGCTCAGGCTCCCCACACATTTTAGAAATCTAGCTTCAGTATGTTGCATTTGGTTAAGATGGTATTCGCCGTTCAAGGTATGCAAGCATCTCAAATGGAAATCTGGCCCAAGTCATCAAAGTCACCAAATCTTTGCTGGAACAAGACTTGGCAACGTTGGGATGGGGATAGCTGCTTCCCTGTAATTGGTCTCAAAGTGCTGAGTTCAGAGAGTGCTTTGATTGAAAATTAGTTCTCTTCTGGACTTAGCCCCAAACAGACAAGACTATTTGAGATCATCTCCAGGTAATGCATGAAAGCTGATGCCTGTCGTCTGACTTCTGATGGATGATTGCATTTGGCAAGAGGAGGCTAAGGAAATAAACACAGCCTAATGCCAATGATTGGAGAAGAAAAGAGAAACCCCCTTGGGGAGATAACTTGGGGATACAGTCACAGAATCAGTGGGCTTTCTACTGTGGATGGACTAAGAGGGGGGCAAACACCTTAAAAGACTGGAACACCTTCAAATGCTTTGGCAAAGGAGACTGGCATAAGGAACCAATCAGACTTCAAACAGTCAGGAAAGCCAAAGAAATGGCCAAAAATGGGTTCAATAAAGGGGCCAATATTTTTTTTACACAGCCTTACATTGGGGGGGGCAGGACAATATTAATTGTAGTGAGGAAAGAAAAGGGAATCACTGGAGAATGCACGTCAGTAAATATCTTAATGGAAAATGAATCTGTGCATTGTTGCACAGATCTCAAGAAGCCATTTTCTTATTAAATGACGGGCCACTGTGGGAGACAGGCCTTGGGCCTGATCCAGTAGGTCCCTTCTTACTTCAAGGCACAAAAGAACTGTTATCGGATAACCTAAGCTTTAGTTGCAATTGCTGTTGAGCTTCAAGAGTAGCTCCAATTCAGTGCTTGAATTACTGGGGGGAAGGTGCAGTGGGAATCTATTGCCATGTGTTTTGTCAAAATAAAAAAAATTTCTTCCAGTAGCACCTTAAAGACCAACTAAGTTAGTTCTTGGTATGAGCTTTCGTGTGCATGCACACTTCTTCAGATATACTTCTTCAGATATACTTCTGAAGAAGTGTGCATGCACACGAAAGCTCATACCAAGAACTAACTTAGTTGGTCTTTAAGGTGCTACTGGAAGAAATTTTTTTTATTTTGACTATGGCAGACCAACACGGCTACCTATCTACTACTGGAACCATGTGTTTTGTGACAGTCTTCCCATTCATTTAGAAGTGCCGTGGGGGGAAATAATTCGAGGAGAGTCAGTGGAGAGGCTTATAGGTTTCATTAAGAGCCCTCTAACTCCCCCCACAACTTGAGCTCTACTTCAATTTTGATCAGACCAGCACCGCTGGAGAATGATATTAATATTACATACACATGCAATTTAAATTCCTCTTCCTTAAATTTGCTCTTACCTTCACAAAGAGGGTAAATTACACCACGCCTTTGTCCTCTCACCCACCCACTGCTACCTGTCATCAGAGCTACATTGCAAGGGGGCAATGTAAAGTAGGGTAACAACACATGGGGGAAAGACCCTCCAACAGTACTGTTGTTCCAATCAAAATCAGAGCCACTGTCCACTTCATAAAGCTGCTTTGAAGTAAATATAAAGGGGAGGGTTAAACTACGGGATCTAAGCGTGGAAGTCCTTCATTTATTTTGGACATAAGCCTAAAAACATATACAGTGGTACCTCGGGTTACATACGCTTCAGGTTACATACGCTTCAGGTTACAGACTCTGCTAACCCAGAAATAGTGCATCAAGTTAACAACTTTGCTTCAGGATGAGAACAGAAATCGTGCTCCAGCAGCGTGGCAGCGTGCAGCGTGGCAGCAACAGGAGGCCCCATTAGCTAAAGTTGTGCTTCAAGTTAAGAACAGTTTCAGGTTAAGAACGGACCTCCAGAACGAATTAAGTACTTAACCCGAGGTACCACTGCACCTGGATTTCATCTCTTATACCCAGTGCTTTTTGTGACAGTATTCCCTGGTATGGAGTACCACCAGTTCTCTTTTGCTGCCCATGGCAGCCATTTTGTGTTGGCACCCTCAACACTTGTATCAAGGTGAGTTAACAGTAACTCTCTTTTTTTCTTTTTTCTTTTACCAAAAGCAGGGAGGGCACTGTTTATGCCCTTGCCTCCCCATTCCTTGTCTGTTATTCTCCAACCCCCACTAATTGACTAGCAGGGCAAACTTGTCTATACAGGTTTACTCAGAAGTAAGTCCCACAGTGTTCAATGGGGCTTATTCCCTAGTAAGTACAGTCGGGATGACTGCCTAAATCAGGACTGTAAGCTATTTGGGGCAGGCACCTTTCTTTTGCTACAGACACCAATGGCATCATATAAATAAAAGAATATTAACAATAAACTGGAATGAAACTTGACAAAGGGCACTGGTGCAGGCATGCCTCAACGGACCTATTCAAATCAAGACCCAGGCAAAGGTATTTTTCTTTCTTTTCGGGGGGGGGGGGGGAATCACATTGAGGACCAAGAAGCGAGACACATTTTAAACTTTAAGGAGTATTTGTTTGCTGTTTGTTTGTTTAATTGTGTCTTTTTCTTGGCCCGCGTTTCCCCTTCGAAAGCCGAAGAGGGCATGTGCTTATTATCTCCGAGAGCAGCTTATACACATTGCAACCTGAGCTCCTAGGATACTTGGGTTTGGAAAAATCAGGGGAGGGTGGGGGGAATTAATTGCAAGTGGAAGGAATGGCAGGGGAGGGGAGAGGAGAGAAATACCCTAGGCCTGCTCTGCTACTTTGATTCAATCAATTACCATTATCTTTCCTAACAGCCCTCTCCCCCTCCACACGCCCCCACCACCACCTCCCCCAAACCAGTTGTGTTTAACTTTCTTTGCCAGTTGTGTTATCCTGTCAGATTTCTGGTGGAGCAAAGCTGCCGGTTCTCTCTCCTTGCTGGGCCCTTATCAGCTGCTCCCAGTCAGTGCCGGCCCAGCACAGCTGTCAGAGAGTCCCTCACTCCCTCCACTTTATCTGCTCACACAGACCTCTGCCTGGCAAGAAACAGGCCAAACGGCTGCTCAGCGGTCCCTGGGAACTAGGCACGGAAACAGCGCTGTATTACTCCCACAATCCACTGGGAGTTCATTACTCAGCTAGGGTTCTCCCACTAGTGAGCCGGAGAGCAGGCCAGCGCATTCCAAGTCCTCTCCATCGGAGCTTCATCATTAAAACTCAAACCTTCTGAAGAGAATAAAAGAACAAAACCACAAATTTAGATTAATAAAGCATTTGTTGGTTCTACAGAAACTTAGCAGGCCCCTAAGAAACCCACCAGAGACCCGCGCAGCTCCAGTAATTTTCTGTTATATTATCTTTCTTGTAAAATACTTCCCCAGACACAGCCCCCAAAGGGGCTCAGATATCACTGTGACTAACCGAAATCAATGTGCACTCACCTATTGACATTTTTACATAGTTTTTGGATTTAGTATCCGGCCCAAAACACAATCAAATCTTCTGCCAAGGAAATAACAGGCACTTAGCTAGTCAGCTATTAGTGTTACAAAGGAAAAAATGTGGGCACCCAAGGGAGATGGGGAGAGACGGCATTGACGTCAGGGGTAATTGGGTGTCTGAGAGAAATTGCCAGCGGCTGGCCAAAAACCCCAGGGGCCCACACAAAGCCTGAGTTGCAACTCTAATAAAGGAAAGTAAATTCTAGAAAGGAGCTTTGCTGCAGAGAAGCCTAGCAGGAACCAAAAATATCTCCCCCACACATACACATACACACACACATACACAAACTAAAAAATAAAAAATAACACTGAGGAGTTTTCTTTTGCACATCTGTTTTGGACTAAAGTGGTTTTTACTTTTTTATTATCCCCCCCCCTTCCTCTTCCCTGTACCACATGGATTTTTATGTTGTACCGTATGTTCGCCATCTATTTTTATAAACCAGAATTCAGGCCTTTTTTAAAAAAAAAAAAAAAGGAAAACGTATTTTTAATTACCGTGGCACTAAACTGTAATGTCTTTATCATCTACCCCCAAAAGCCATTAAGAGTTGCTTGGAGATCATTCCACTACTGCTAGGTTTCTTTGTTGTCATGTCATGGGGGGGAAAGGAAAGAAAACGCTAAATAACTTTCTAAACAAATAAAAACCACCGTGAAAAGGAGATGAGAGTCACTGTGTTTTCAAGATACATATCTGACAGAAGAGATTCCCGCTTCAAGGAATCATGGCAGACCCTAGAGTGGAATTGTAGAAGTCGCCAGTACAAATCTTGCCTCCACCATGAATTATACTAGGTAGCCTTAGGCAAACCACTCTGTTTCGGCCACACACACACACACACACACACACACACATCTGCAATGTGCTGGCCTACGTTACAGGATTATTTTAAAGATTACTGAGGTAGGCACCTAGAACCCTGAAGGAAAGTGGCACATAAATGTTAACTTCTACATTCATTAGCAACCTCTCACTTCCATCTTTTTCATGCAAAAGAAACAGAAAAACAGAAAACTTAAAAGCAGCAAAATAAATAATCAATTGTTGTATCCCTAGGGGAAAATGCATATTTATCTACAAAAGATCTTTGGACCCATCTGCACTATATATTTAAAGCAGTATTGTGCCACTAACAGCCATGGCTTCCCACTCAAACGATCATGGGAACTGTAGTATATTAAGAATGCTGAGAGTTGTTAGGAGACCCCTTTTCTCCGGGAACAGCTACAATTCCCAGAATGGTTTAACAATCAGTCCTTTTTCCTGGGGAATTCTGAAAATTTTGTAGCTCTTTGTGGGTCTCTTAACAACGCACAGCCCCCTTAACAAGCTACAGTTCCCAGGAATCATTGGGGGAAGACATGATTTGTTTATCAAGGAATGATACTTTTAATGCACAGTGCAGGTGAGTCCTCAGTATCTAAAGGACCAGAATTCCATTTAGCTCATTCAAAATAAAAATGTACAACTGTTGTCAGGGTTACTTCCTTGAAGCTTTGTAAGAAAACATCCTCACATAGCAAACATGCCTTCCTACACTGAAGTCAGGCTCAAAACTTAAATGGTGATTAAAAAAATCTCTGACATTCTGTTGTAAAAGATTAAATCACTTGTCTTATCTCCTCTGTTGTGTCAGCTATTGCAGATAGTAGTTCACTACCAGAGAGGTCTCAGAAGATCAGGTGGCCATATATATGAAATACAAGCTGCCATAATAATAGTTTGATTTTAAGCTGTTTTATGGCCAGTACACGCCACTCTCTTAATGAGGGGATGTCTGTGTCCAATTCCTTTCTACCCCAGCATCTAGAAGAGAAGAAGCCTTTCATTCTACAAGCAACCAGTTTGGGTGGCAGCATCTGGAAGCGTTCATTGGGTACTTTTTGAGGTACCATCTCCATTAAAGTGAATGTGTGGACACTGAGGAAGTGGGGGGAAGTCATGAATCAGAAGTTGTGGCTGCAATCTACTCCAACAGTTAAAAGCAGCTACAGTTCACTGCATTTTTAAGACTGTTCATTTTGTGTTAGAGATTCCAACCCTGTCTATGCATCAAGTTTGAGCTGTTAGAATTTTGTAAGAAGATGTAGTAGAGTCGACTGCAACATTTCAGGCTGCCATCTGAAGTGGCAACAGTCCACCTTACCTTCTCAGAACTCTGACATTTGGTACCAACCTTAATCTGCACCATGTGTAGACTAGGCCTTCATATGACAATGTTGCCAAACAGGAATGGAAGGAAAGTGGGCAATCCCAATCAGCAAATGTTGGGGGTGGGGGGAGATTCATGAATTAAGCTCTGTGGTCTCCCACAAGCCATTAAATTAGTGAACCACAATCTGCAAACATATAAAAAGGTGGAACTTTTTTTAAAAAAAAGCATTATAAATAAATAAATAGCCCACTCCCATTACACCCTCAGCTGCCAAACACCTGCTTCAATAAAAAGGGTTTCCTTAACTTCCATAATCTCAACTAGCATAAATTGGGCTGGTTCAGAAGTAATGGTAAAGTGTGGTTTAGTGTTACAAGAATGAACTATAGTGAGCCCCAGGGTCACACGCTCACATTCCTGACTTTGAAACTTTCATTTCTGGCTTAAGATTAGCACACACCTTGTCATGTACAGTCATACCTCGGGATGAATACGCTTCGGGTTAGGCATTTT